>NC_141017.1:27275341-27925341 GCF_052327205.1 Somniosus microcephalus | reverse complement strand
GTCGTCGAATTACAGTATGCAGATGACGCTTGCGTCTGCGCTCACTCGGAGGTCGAACTCCAAACCATCATCAACACCTTCACCGAAGCGTACGAGAGCATGGGCCTCACACTAAACATCCGTAAGACAAAGGTCCTCTACCAACCTGCCCCCGCCACACAGTGCTGCCCCCCGATTATCAAAATCCACGACAAGGCCTTGGACAACATGGACCACTTTCCATACCTCGTGGGCCTACTGTCAACAAGGGCAGACATCGATGACGAAGTCCAACACTGCCTTCAGTGTGCCAGTGCAGCCTTCGGCCGCCTGAGGAAGATAGTGTTTGATGACCAGGACCTCAAACCCGGCACTAAGCTCATGGTCTACAGAGCAGCCGTGATACCTCAGAGACATGGACCATGTACAGCAGGCACCTCAAAGCACTGGAGAGGTACCATCAACGCTGCCTCTGCAAGATCCTGCAAATCCATTGGCAGGATAGGCGCACCAACGTCTGTGTTCTTGCTCAGGCCAACATCCCCAGCATCGAAGCTTTGACCACGCGCGATCAGCCCCGATGGACGGGTCACATTGTCTGCATGCCCGATACGAGACTCCCAAAACAAGCGCTCTACTCGGAGCTCCAACATGGCAAGAGAGCCCCAGGTGGGCAGAGGAAACGCTTCAAGGACACCCTCAAAGCCTCCTTGAAAAAGTGTAACATCCCCACCGACATCTGGGAATCCCTGGCCCAAGACCGCACAAAGTGGAGGAGAAGCATCCGGGAAGGTGCCGAACACCTCGAGTCTCTTCGGCGGGAGCAAGCGGAAGCCAAGCGCAGGCAGCGCAAGGAGCGCACGTCAACCCAAGCACCCCACCCACCCGCCCCTTCAACCACCGTCTGCCCCACCTGTGACAGAGACTGTAGGTCCCGCATTGGACTCATCAGTCACCTGAGAACTCATTTTTAATGTGGAAGCAAGTCATCCTCGGTTCCGAGGGACTGCCTAAGAAGAAGAAGTATGTGTGTGTGTCTGTTTGTGTCTGTGTATGTGTGTGTCTGTGTGTGTGTCTGTGTGTTTATGTGTGTGTGTCTGTGTGTGTGTCTGTGTGTGTCTGTGTGTGTGTGTGTCTGTGTCTGTGTGTCTATGTCTGTGTGTGTGTCTGTGTGTGTGTGTCTTTGTCTGTGTGTGTGTCTGTGTGTGTGTATATGTCTGTGTGAGTCTGTGTCTGTGTGTGTCTGTGTCTGTGTCTGTGTGTGAGTGTGTCTGTATGTGTATGTGTCTGTGTGTCTGTGTGTGTCTGTGTGTGAGTGTCTGTGTGTGAGTGTGTGTCTGTATGTGGGTGAGTGTCTGTGTGTGTGTGTCTGTGTCTGTCTGTGTGTGTGTCTATATCTCTGTCTGTGTGTGTATGTGTGGGTCTGTGTGTGTATGTGTCTATCAGCGTCTGTGTGTGTCTGTGTCTGTGTGTGTCTGTGTGTGTGTCTGTGTCTGTGTGTGTGTCTGTGTGTGTGTCTGTGTCTGTGTGTGTGTGTCTGTCTGTGTCTGTGTGTGTGTGTCTGTCTGTGTCTGTGTGTCTGTGTGTGAGTGTGTGTCTGTGTGTGAGTGAGTGTCTGTGTCTGTGTGTCTGTGTCTGTCTGTGTGTGTGTTTCTGTGTCTATGTCTGTGTGTGTGTGTGTGTGTCAGTGTGTCTTTGTCTCTGTGTGTGTGTATATGTGTGTGTGAGCCTGTGTCTGTGTGTGTGTCTGTGTCTGCGTGTGTGTCTGTGTGTGTGTCTGTGTCTGAGTGTGTGTGTCTGTCTGTGTCTGTGTGTGAGTGTGTGTCTGTGTGTGAGTGAGTGTCTGTGTCTGTCTGTCTGTGTCTGTGTCTGTGTGTATGTCTGTGTGTGTGTCTATGTGTGTGTATGTCTGTGTGTGTGTCTGTGTGTGTGTGTATGTTTGTCTGTGTCTGTGTGTGTGAGTGTGTCTGTGTCTGTGTTTGTATGTGTCTGTGTGTGTGTCTGTGTGTCTGTCTGTGTCTGTGGGAGTCTGTGTGTGTGTGTGTGTGTGTGTCTGTGTGTCTGTCTGTGTCTGTGGGAGTCTGTGTGTGTGTGTGTGTGTCTGTCTGTGTCTGTGGGAGTCTGTGTGTGTGTGTGTGTGTGTGTGTGTGTGTGTGTCTGTGTGTGGTGTAGGTTTTGTCAGAGGTGCTGCTTTCTTTTGTCTGGAAGAACAAAGTCATCTTGTCCTAGCAGCAAGGAAACCAAGATAATTTACTTACTCTATTATCTGCTGTGCTTCCCGGCCAGCTGGAAGCACAACATGGTTAGATGGAGAGCAAAAATGAGCCTTTCTGGTGTTTAAGGGGCACGACACTGAGGAAGCTGAAGATTGTTAGTGTGCAATATGTACCTGCTGGAGCAACACATCAGAAATGTTTTCTCCCAGTTAATTCCAGTTTTCCAAAAACACATCTATTCTCACAGAGGTTACTGTAGCATACCCTACAGGAAAGGACCCCCGCTGTTCCTCCATATTAGCATGTGCTTTGATGATTATTTCACAGTGCGGCCTAGATTGGGTAACAAAGCCTAACTTAAAATTCAGGATTTCTTCAAACAAAATTCTCCATTCTTATCAACACGCAAGGCAGCTCTTGTATTTTAGTGATCCACATCACTAAAACGTAAATCAACAACTCAATAGGGTTGCTAAGGCAGCCAAATAATTGCCTGAAGTATATCCTCTGTTTACATTGAATTATTTTGCCTCAAATACGCTACAACTTTCAATTGGCATCTATTCCAGAACTAAGTGTAAATCACGAAGGACTGCAAACCTCGCCAGACCTTTTTTTTTGCGCCATTGTGTCCAGGCGTTTAGGGGGGAAAATTCAGTTGTTTGCGCCTCCCGTTAGCGCCTTAAGAGGGCGCTAATGGGGCGCAAAGCAACTAGCGCCGGGGGGGCGATGTTTGCGCCGCTCGCGAAATTAACTAGACGTTTTGCGGCGGCGCTAAACACTACCGCCACGATCTCCTGCGCCGGTAGATCGTGACGCCCCGGTAGCGCCCCGGACCGGTTATTGAGTGGCGCCCCCTGCCTTACCGCCTGCCGCTAGCAACGACAGGTTGAGGGGAGCGTTTTGCAGTCAGGAAGGGACTGGGGGAGCGCTATTTAAAGGCGACCGCTTCCTGCCTTTTTTTGTCGGCGACATTTTTGCACCACGCGTTCTGAGAGAGAGAGAGAGAGAGAGACTTCTGGAGAGATTCAACGCTGTGTGAAGGAGTTTTGGGTACTGAGCAGCACTTTGCAGGTTCATTCTGATTTGTCCTTCCTTGCATCGATTTGGAAGAGACTGTGGGGGCTGCACTCTGAGCACTTTCCCTGGGCCTCTCCATTGTTCTTTCCAGCAGATTTGATGTACAGGAAACTTTGTTATATCCGGCACCGACGGGACCGAGCTGTTGCCGATCTATCAAAACTGCCGGACATACAAAGTTAATGTTGAAGCATACGGAGGTTTTCATCTCCGTATCTGACAACAAACACTGTTGCTTAGCAACAGCTTGTAAACAGTCGGCCTGTACCTTGGAAGCGTCTCTGTAGCTTAGCAACAGCTTCAGAGAAACTTTCCAGAGCCCGACTGTTGAAAACAAAGCCACGAGAAGAAAAAAAACCTAACAAAACGGCTCCTGATTTCTGCCGGTAGATCGAGGTTTCCGGACATACAACCTCCGGATAAACCAAAGTTTCCTGTACAGGTCTCTCCAGGCCGAGATTCAAGGCTGCAATGAGCAGGATGTGGATGGAGAGCAAAATCAACCCTCCCCTTTAAGATAAAAACAGAAAATGCTGGAGAAACTCAGCAGGTCAAGCAGCATCTGTGAAGAGAGAAACAGATTTAACGTTTCAGGTCCATGACCTTTTGTCAGAACTTCCCTTTAAGAACTGGCCGGCTCCAGTGTGTCTGTGTTCCATCGCTGACTGAAATCACATGAGCTTCGCCAGCGCTCTGAGGTAGCACCTCGCTCCTCGGCCTTTGCGCCTTAAGACAGGTGTGAAGCGCCTGATTTAGCTCTCCAATCACCTCCAGGGGCGATAGAAGCCAAGTTTGCCGTCAGAGGCGATAATTAGCACCAGGCGCTAAACTTTGCGCACGGCCGATAATGGCGCCCCAAATGGGGCGATACCGAATTTTTCCCTCTTAGTGTTGTAAGCTGGAATCGACTCAAATGTGGTTGGACTTGCTATGGTAATGTGAAAGAAATGGTATCAGGGGCAACGGGTGTAGATTTGTTGGCATCCAGCGCCTCAAACGAGGGCAGGAGCATGTGTAGACAGAATGAGCGTGTTGTGGCACGGTAACCTCAATGGGACCGTTCCAACCTGACAACCGCCCAGCGCCCCACCAAGGACCTACACCGTAACGTACAGAACATAGGAACAGGAGGAGGCCATTCAGCCCCCCGAGCCTGTTCTGCCATTTAATGAGATCATGGCTGATCTGCGACCCAACTCCATACACCCGCCTTTGCCCCGCATCCCTTAATATCTTTGGTTAACAAAAATCTCCGATTTAAAATTAACAATTGACCCAGCATCAATTGCCATTTGCGGAAGAAAGTTCCAAACTTCTACCACCCTTTGTGTGTAGAAGTGTTTCCTAATTTCACTCCTGAAAAGTCTGGCTCTAATTTTTAGACTCTGCCCCCTAGTCCTAGACTCCCCAACCAGCGGAAATAGTTTCTCTCTATCTACCCTATCTGTTCCCCTTAATATCTTGAAAACTTTGATCAGATCACTCCTTAACCTTCTAAATTCTAGGGAATACAACCCTAATTTGTGTAACCTCTCCTCGTAATTAAACCCTTGGAGTCCAGGTATCATTCTGGTAAACCTACGCTGCACTCCCTCCAAGGCCAATATATCCTTCCTAAGGTGTGGTGCCCAGAACTGCTCACAGTGCTCCAGGTGTGGTCTAACCAGGGCTTTGTATCGCTGAAAGAAAGACTTGCATTTCTATAGCGCCTTTCACGACCACCGGACATCGCAAAGCACTTTACAGCCAATGAAGTACTTTTCAAGTGTAGTCGCTGTTGGAATGTGGGAAACATGGCAGCCAATTTGTGCACAGCAAGCTCCCACAAACAGTAATTGTGATAATGACCAGATCATCTGTTTTTTAGTGATGTTGATTGAGGGAGAAATATTGGCCCAAGGACGAACTCCACTGCTCTTCTTCGAAATAGTGCCGTGGGATCTTTTACATCCACCTGAGAGAGCAGACGGGGCCTCGGTTTAATGTCTCATCCGAAAGCCGGCACCTCCGACAGTGCGGCACTCCCTCAGCACTGCACTGGGAGTGCCAGACTAGATTTATGTGCTCAAGTCTCTGGAGTGGGACTTGAACCCACAACCTTCTGACTCAGAGGCGAGAGAGAGAGTGCTGCCCACTGAGCCACGGCTGACACTTAAGTTGCAGTCGAAGAAGCAGACAGAATTAAGTTGAGCAGTATATTCAGCCCCAGATTAGTGCAGGCTGAAACATAAGTAAATTCCCCTTCACTGGTACAGAATCCCAGCTCCAGCATAACAATCAGATAAAGTAGTGCCTTCCAAGCATGCATTGATCCTCAATTATCCGCTTTTAATGCTTACTACACAACAAATGTAGCCAAGCCACTGAATTCCAATTAGCGACATCAGCACAGTTTAAAAGTCTAATCAATTATGTGCGAAATGTATATTTTTATTCAGTGTTTTCCCAGAACACTGAATAGCTGAATGAATGATTCCATGGCCGATGCAACAACCAGTTGTAACTTGGTGTTTTTCAACTCCCGCATTTATCCCCCCGCCCCCCTCCGCCGGCCTCACAATTTCCTCCCCTCTTTTCCTGAAGCTCGCCATTCCTGTTCAGCAGTGGTTCTTTCGGGCATCAGTAAGCACCAGGACCTCACCAACCGCCCCCACCCAACTCCAAGCGGGGAACATTGATGCGTCAGCGGGTTACTCCACTGCAGTGGGAGGGCGGAGGCATCGCAGATGTGTCCTGTCATCCACAACACGGTGGAATGAAACGTCGTTTCAAAAGTGTACGCGATCGGACCGCCCTGCTTGTCTCTGGGTAAGTTGGTTAGACCACACTTGGAGTTCTGTGTACTGTCCTGGTCGCCATATTATAAAAAGGATATAGAGGCACTGGAGAGGGTGCAGAGGAGATCGACAAGGATTGTCATGAATCTTACCATTCATGTTGAAATGACTCATGAGATAACACTGGGCGGCCAGCTGGTGGCGCCGTAAAAGGAAAATATAAATACTCGGGCGTGTGCCCAGCTTGCTCAGGACATTTTTGTCACCAGGAACTAGTGATGTAACTAGAAACTCATGGTTGTGAAACAGTTGATTAAAGCTTTGTTTTATACACAAATCAAGTGCTCAGTAGTTTTCTTACGTCAAGGATGGTACAGGAAACTTTTTTTTATCCGGCACCGACGGGACCGACGTGGTGCCGGTTCATCAAAAATTCCGGATAACTGAACGCTATAGTAAAAGATACGGAGAGCTGAGAGCTCCGTATAAAGCAACAAACCCTGTTGCTTAACAACAGGTTCAGAACAATGGCCACAAGTTCCAAGCATCTCTGTCGCTTAGCAACAGCTGCAGCCACACCCTTGCACAGCAACAGATGGAGGAAGGCAAGTAATAAAACTTACCTGAACCTACTCCTGAATTTTGCCGGTTAACCGAGATTTCCGGTTATTTAGGTGCCGGTAAATCGAAAGTTTCCTGTACCAGGAATGCGAGGGTATACCTATCAGGAAAGGATGAACAGGCTGGGTCTCTTTCCTCTTGAAAAAAGGCTGAGGGGTGACCTAATAGAGGTCTTTAAAATTATGAAAGGTTTTGATAGAGTGGATACAGAGAGAGTGTTTCCACTTGTGGGGAAGAGCAAAATTAGAGGCCATCAATATAAGATAGTCACCAAGAAATCCAATAGGGAATTCAGAAGAAACCTCTTTGCCCAGAGAGTGGTGAGAATGTGGAGCTCGCTACCACAGGGAGTGGTTGAGGCGAATAGTATGGATGCATTTAAGGGGAAGATAGATAAGCATCTGAGGGAGAAGGGAATAGAAGGTTATGCTGATAGAGTTAGATGAAGAAGGATGGGAGGAGGCTCGTGTGGAGTGTAAACGCCGGCACGGACTGGTTGGGCCGAATGGCCTGTTTCTGTGCTGTATATTCTACGTAAACTGACAATGTAGTGTTGAGTCGAACAGACTGGGGGCCTTGGAGGGGGGGTGGGGTGCAGTGCAGATTCAGCAGAATGGTGCTGACGTAAGAAAACTACTAGGCACTTGGTTTGAGTATTAAACAAGGCTTTAATCAACTGTTTTTCAACATGGAGACCTAGTTGTGTCCTTCACTAGTTCCTGTTAAAGAATGTCCTGAGCAAGCTGGGCCCATGCCCGAGTATTTATACTCTCCCTGGACAGCGCCACCAGCAGGCCGCCCAGTATCATTTCATAAGTCTTTCCACATGAATGGCAAGATTCATGTCAGGTACCAAAGCTTAAAGGCACAGATTGTGAGGCTGCATAAACTTGGCTTGTATTCCCTTGAGTATAAAAGATTGAGGGGTGATCTGATCGAGGGGTTTCGGGATTCGATAGGGCAGATACTATTTCCTCTGGGAGTCCAGAACAAGGGAGCACAATCTTAAAATTAGAGCCAGGAGCGAAGTCAGGAAGCACCTCTTCACACAAAGGGGAGCAGAAATTTGGAACTCTCTCCACGAAAAGGCTGTGGAGGCTGGGGGACAATTGGAGTTTTCAAGACTGAGATCGCTAGATTTTTGTTGGGCAAGGGTGTCAAGGGATATGGAACCAAGGCGGGAAAATGGAGTCATGGTACAGATCAGCCATATTCCAATTGAATAGTAGAACTGATTTGAGGGGCTGAATGGCCTCCTCTTGTTCCTATGAACTGAGTGCGCATCAGCAGGGAGCAGGGCTGAATCCCCCGCTGCTAAAGTGAGCCATTTTTCTTTATTCTTCCCATCCTTGTGTAGCGTTTTGTTGGATATGAATACGCCTGGGAATTTCAAAAGCTAAAACTCAGCAGATGCTTTTAACCTAGTTCTTCGATGCATTAATAATATGCTATTAATTTTCTTTAAAAAAAAATGAAAGTTTCTCTCTTAGTTACTTTTAAAAACCCCAGTCACATTGAGTATCTGCTGGGTGAGGCACGTGGGCAGAAGGAATTCACTGTAAACGGAGGAGCTTTCACTGGGAAGCAATAGATGAGGTTGATGGACAGACAATCATTTTCTCGCCTGGAGAGGAACAGGAAACTCTTTATTATCCGGCACCGACGGGACCGGCGTGGTGCCGGTTTATCAAAAAGTCCGGATTACAGAGAGGTATAGTTAAAAGGTACGAGAGCTCCGTACACAGCAACAAATCCAGGCTTCCCTGTTGCTTAGCAACATGTGCAGGAACTCCGGCCACAGACCAAGCATCCCTGTTGCTTAGCAACAAGTGCAGGAACCCTGGTTACACAGCCACAGATCCAGGAACTGCCACTAATATGAAGTAAAACTTACCTGAACCTACTCCTGAATTTTGCCGGTTAACAGAGATTTCCGGTTATTTAGGTGCCGGTAAATCGAGAGTTTCCTGTACCACCAACGCTGCCTCCGCAAGATCCTGCAAATCCATTAGCAGGATAGGCGCACCAACGTCAGTACTCTTGCTCAGGCCAACATCTCCAGCATCGAAGCTTTGATCACGCTTGATCAGCTCCGATGGACGGGCCACATCGTCCGCATGCCCGATACGAGACTCCCAAAACAAGCGCTCTACTCGGAGCTCCGGCACGGCAAGAGAGCCCCAGGTGGGCAGAGGAAACGCTTCAAGGGCACTCTCAAAGCCTCCTTGAAAAAGTGCAACATCCCCACCGACACCTGGGAATCCCTGGCCCAAGACCGCTCAAAGTGGAGGAGAAGCATCCGAAAAGGCACCGAACACCTCGAGGTCGATTTTCGTGGAGCCGTCAGGCGGGGTTTCAGGTGTGTGGGGGGGGGGGAAATCCCGAATTTGGGGGACCCGACACTATCCCGCCCAAAACCCCGCTCCACGCAACTTTCAGGGGCGGCGGGTACCCGCCCCGCACTGGGACCCGCCAAAACCAGGCGGGAAGGGATTAGTGCCAATTAACTGCCTGTTAACAGGTAGTTAACAGGCAGTTTTTAGCCTAATCCCTATTTTGAGGGGTTTCGTGTAGGTTTCCCGACGGCTCCAAACCACGCCAGGTTAGAGCAGGCGGGCCGTCGGGTTGAAGGAGTTGGAGGGGTCGCGATGTCGGTGCTCAGGTGAGTGATGGGTGCATGAGTGCAAAGGTAAGTGTGTTTGGTGTGTTTAAAGTGTGTAAAGAACTTTTACTTACCTGTACTTACCTTAACAGCCTTTCTTCCTGTAGCCGTCGGGAGCCCATCACTCAACCGGAACTTAAAGCTGAATGGCTGCGATCTGTGAAAAGTGACAGCCTTCAGCTTTGAGTGCTGCTGAGAGTTCTAACTGAGTCTGTGTAGAAGGACCCTTAGTGTTAGGGGGATTAAATACGTGGGGTTACGGGGATAGGGTGGGATATGTGTTGGTGGTCAGAACTCAGACTGTCAGTGTTTCATAGCTTCAAACAGCTGTGAAACACCGATATTTCATCTGTCAAGAACTCTTGACAGATGAAATTTCAGTCTGTGACGTCACCTGTTGTCGGCTGGCCCTTAATTGGCCTGCTGAGCTCAACAAGGTCAATCAAGTGAAGATCGCGTGGGTTGGCTAGAACTCGATGGAGGCGGGGCTACAACCCAAAAGTTGTAGTCCCGCCTTCTTCCCGACAGCTTCGGGAAAATCGACCCCCTCGAGTCTCTTCGCCGGGAGCAAGCGGAAGCCAAGCGCAGGCAGCGCAAGGAGCGCGCGTCAACCCAAGCACCCCACCCACCCGCCCCTTCAACCATCGTCTGCCCCACCTGTGACAGAGATTGTAGGTCCCGCATTGGACTCATCAGTCACCCGAGAACTCATTGTTAGTGTGGAAGCAAGTCATCCTCGGCTCCGAGGGACTGCCTAAGAAGAGAAGAAGAAGGGTGGGGTGGGGGGGAGTGGGGGTGATTCAGAGGGGTGGGTGGTGCAGGGGTCACGGGGTTGGGACACTCGGCCGAACCAGTAACGCTCAAATCCCACCCTGACATACGAACGTATGAATTAGGAGCAGGAGTCGGCCACTCGGCCCTTCGAGCCTGCTCCGCCATTGAATAAGATCTTGGCTGATCTGATTACTCCACATTCCCGCCTACCCCCGGTAACCTTTCACCCCCTTGCTTACCAAGAATCTATCTACCTCCGCCTAAAGGCGGAAGCCACACCCCCATCCACATCCATGGGGCTGTGGTGGAAAGGGTGGGCAGCTTTAAGTTCCTCGGAGTCCACATCACGGAAGACCTCTCCTGGTCCCTCAATACCTCCTCTTTGGTGAAGAAGGCCCAGCAGTGCCTATATTTCCTAAGGAGGCTGAAGGGATGTAACCTGTCACCCCTGATCCTCTCTAACTTTTACCGCTGCACAATAGAGAGCATCCTGACAAACTGTATCACAGTATGGTATGGCAGCTGTAGCTCCTATGACCGGAAAGCCCTGCAGCGGGTAGTCAAAACTGCCCAACGCATTACCGGCACCCGGCTACCGACCATAGAGAACATCGACCAGAAACGCTGTTTACGGACGTCACTGACCATCATCAAAGACCCTACCCACCCCAGCCACAGTTTGTTCGCCCCCCTGCCATCTGGGAGACGCTACAGATGCATTCGCACCCGAACGACCAGATTTAGGAACAGCTTCTTTCCCAGGGCTGTCATCCTACTGAACTCTACAAATAAACTCTAAAGCCTGCACATCTGCCAATGCACTTTATTATGGTTATGTTTATGTATTACAAGCCAAATGAATGTTGAATGTTTAAATGTCTTAATCTAAATGTACACTCTCGGGAGCCGCAAGCCTACATTTCGTTGTACTGCGCTTGTGCACTAACATTGACAATAAAGTTGATTATTATTATTATTATTATTCAAAGACTCTGCTTCCACCACCCTCTGAGGAAGAGAATTCCAAAGACTCATGACCCTCTGAGAAAAAAATTTCTCCTCATCTCTGTCTTAAATGGGTTGACATATGCGGGCGAGCAGCAGGCCCACCTGTTCTGGGCAGGGAGCTACTTAAATATGCAAACTAGGGTCCGTCACCAATGGTGGGATCCGGGTTGCAATTTTAACATTTGTACCGGGCAATGAGCGGCCCTTAAAGGGGCCGCTGATGGCTGTTGGAGGCCCAATGCTCGCCCTCCTCCGAGATCGACTCTCCACCCCCTGCCCCCCAACTCTCCCCTGCCAGGCTGAACCGCCGGCTGGCTCACGTGGGAGTCAGCTGATTTCCCGCTCTCCCACAACCGCAGAACTGTCGCGGGGAGGGCTGAACCACAAAAAACTGGTTCGGGCCTGCCAACGCCAGCTTCGGGGCTTGTTCCGCGAAGAGGCTGGTCGGGTGGACATCAAAGATCCCGCGGCACTATTTTGAAGAAGAGCCAAGGGTGATCTCCCCGGTGTCCCGGCCCAATATTACAGATGATCTGGTCATTATCGCATTGCTGTTTGTGGGAGCCTGCTGTGCGCAAATTAGTTGCCGCGTTTCCCACATTACAGCAGTGACTACGCTTCAAAAGTACTTCAGTGGCTGTGAAGCGCTTTGAGACGTCCGGTGGTTAGAAATGCAAGTTATTTCTTTTCCCTCTAGCTGCCTGTGTCACTCAAATACCAGCTCTGCCATCACCAAATCTGTCCCAGTGCTGGCTCCCCTGCTGAGCTGGTCATTCAGCCAACAGTACGCTACACAGGCCTTAAACATTCGCTCCCTCCACCACTGGCGTACCGTGGCTGCAGTGTACACCATCTACAAGATGCACTGCAGCAACTCGCCAAGGCTTCTTCGGCAGCACCTCCCAAACCCACGACCTCTTCCACCAAGTCACACATCATCCTGACTTGGAAGTATATCGGCCGATCCTTCATCGTCGCTGGGTCAAAATCCTGGAACTCCCTCCCTAACGGCACTGTGGGAGCACCTTCACCACACGGACTGCAGCGGTTCAAGAAGGCGGCTCACCACCACCTTCTCAAGGGCAATTAGGAATGGGCAATAAATGCCGGCCTTGCCAGTGACGCCCACATCCCAGGAACGAATTTTTAAAAAGGCAAGAGCTGACACTGCAACCTATAAAATTCTAACACTCATTGAAACTTATCAAATTCTAACAGGACTAGACAGACTAAATGCAGGAAGGATGTTCCCGATGGTGGGGGAGTCCAGAACCAGGGGTCACAGTCTAAGGATAAGGGATAAGCCATTTAGGACAGAGATGAGGGGGAATTTCTTCACCCAGAGAGTGGTGAACCTGTGGAATTCTCTACCACAGAAGGCAGTGGAGGGCAATTCATTAAATATATTCAAGAAGGAGTTGGATATATTTCTTAAGGCTAAAGGGATCAAGGGATATGGGGAGAAAGCAGGGACAGGGTACTGAGTTTGGATGATCAGCCACGATCTCATTAAATGGCGGAGCAGGCTCGAGGGGCCGAATGGCCTACTCCTGCTCCTATCTTCTATGTTTCTATAGGGACTGCACAGACGTATATTGAACGGCACATGATGGTCAGCAACTGTGACCTTCCACTCAGTGTGAGGTGTGTGTGTGTATGATGTCGACATATGAACTGCGCCAAAGCCAGCTGCAAGAACTATTCGCGCGCCGTTTTATTTAGCTCGGTGCAGATGCTGAGCTGATCGCAGTTGTAAAGAAAAGAGTTTGAAGAAGAAAGAAAAAAATACGAATCTCTAATGTTCTTCGGTATCACGTTTATCCTTCAAGCTGAGTTGAGCTTGTGATGTAGAGACAGGCCTTTGATGAGTAATTCGTTTCCCAACAGTGCCTGCCCCGACACCCACTCATTATGATTCACCTTCACAGATCCTGAGCACTTTGCAGGAAACTTAAACCGACTCAGCACATTCATGGCTTAAGCAGTGACACCATCTCAATCTACCCGAGTCGGCGGGGGTACAAGTCCCTCGGATTATGAAGCTCGCCCCTTAAAGCGCACGGCCCCTTTCATCCGCGTAAACCTATGTTGAGGCAGGAACTAAATCCTCCCACCACCACCCCTTCAAACCCCCTCCCTCAGGGTAGGATAGCCTCAGGAACGCACATATTCACGCTCATTTCCTATTTGCACAATCGATAACATTACACGTCTGCGCGGTATCCTGCGGCCGACGCGAACCTGAGATTGAGCCAAATCGATAATGACCTCAGAAAGAAAGATTTGCATTTCTATAGCGCCTTTCACAACCTCAGGACGCCTCAAAGCGCTTTACAGCCAATGAAGTACAGGAAACTTTTTTTTATCCGGCACGGACGGGACCGACGTGGTGCCGGTTCATCAAAAATTCCGGATAACCGAAAGCTATAGTAAAAGATACGGAGCTGAGAGCTCCGTATAAAGCAACAAACCCTGTTGCTTAGCAACAGGTTCAGAACAATGGCCACAAGTTGCAAGCGTCTCTGTAGCTTAGCAACAGCTGCAGCCACACCCTTGCACAGCAACAGATGGAGGAAGGCAAGTAATAAAACTTACCTGAACCTACTCCTGAATTTTGCCGGTTAACCGAGATTTCCGGTTATTTAGGTGCCGGTAAATCGAAAGTTTCCTGTACTTTGCGGAGTGCAGTCACTGTTCTAATGTAGGAAACGCAGCAGCCAATTTGCGCACAGCAAGCTCCCTCAAACAGCAATGAAATAAATGATCAGATCATCTGGGGGGGGTGGGGGGGTTTTAGTTGCTGGTTGAGGGATAAATATTGGCCCAGGGCACTGGGACAACTGGCCAGCTCTTCTTTGAATAGCGCCATGGGATCTTTTACGCCCACCTCAGAGGGCAGACGGGGGCCTTGTTTTAATCCGAAAGGGCAGCACCTCCGACTAGTGCAGTGCTCACTCAGTCCTGCACTGAAGTGTCATTATGGGCTAAAGTTCCTGGAGTGGGACTTCAACCCCGACCTTCTGACTCAGAAGTGAGAGCGCTACCTTTTTTTATTGGACTTGAAAGCATTTACAACCTGTGTGAGAATTTCACTGCACGGTACGACCACCCTTCACCGGTTTCCAGTGACAGAAACAAAGTCATGACTAAAATGTACAGGAAACTTTTTTTTATCCGGCACCGACGGGACCGACGTGGTGCCGGTTCATCAAAAATTCCGGATAACCGAGCGCGATAGTGAAAGATACGGAGCTGAGAACTCCGTATAAAGCAACAAACCCTGTTGCTTAGCAACAGGTTCAAAACAATGGCCACAAGTTCCAAGCATCTCTGTAGCTTAGCAACAGCTGCAGCCACACCCTTACACAGCAACAAATCGAGGAAGGCAAGTACAATATGAAGTAAAACTTACCTGAACCTACTCCTGAATTTTGCCAGTTAACCGAGATTTCCGGTTATTTAGGTGCCGGTAAATCGAAAGTTTCCTGTAAACAACTCCACCACCATTCCGCCACTCTGCATAGTCAATTCCTCCAGCACTTATCAGCACCAAAAACAAAAGTTTCATTTGTCTCCCATGATGTATATTAACCTGTTGGGGGAAAAATTTTGGTGGCGCCCCCTTTGGGCCGCATTACCCCGAAAAAGTTAGCGCCGTAAATTCAGTGGTAGCGCCCCAAGCAGGAGGCGGGGCACTACTGGAAGCGTGTAACAGCGTCACGTGCGTCGGCACGTAGCGCCGCGGTATTGCAGGCCTCCCTCCCCTGATTAAAGGGGTTGGGCCTAGCGCTGCGCGCACCAGGGGCCCCGCTGATCGCGGCCGGCACCCCGAATAAAAAAAAGGGGGAAGGGGGTAGGGGGTGGTGGGGGGGGGCAGGTGCTGGCAGTCGGCCCAAATAAAAATGGCCGCCCCACACCTGCCCTTTAAGTAGCGCCGCCGCGGCTGCAAAAACGCCGTCCTGACCCTGTCGGACATGTCGTCCGGTGATAGGTCAGGGGGCACAACCCAAGATCGCGGCCGAGGCATGAGCGGGACGCTGCGCAGGCGGTGACGTCATCACCGGTGGCGCAGTGACATGGGGCGCTACCGGATACCGCCGCCGCTAATCTCCTGGTGAATTTCACGGGAGGTGTTAGCGGCCCAATTTTTCTCACATTGTACTTTAAAAACTGATCAAAAAAATTCCACCCTTAAAATCCTTTGCAAATAAAACATCCGCAGAGCCTTATAGTGATCTGGAGTGCTACCATCGAGCAACAACTGAGAGGTAAGTTATTAGGCTCCCTGCTGCCTTAGTGTGGCCCTGAGACATACAAACCTCGGAGGTCCAGGTTTAATTCCCTGTCCATGCTGACTAACTTGATCTCAGAGGGAGTGGTAGTATAGATGCTTTAACTGGCCTCATCGCCCCTGAGCTGGGGATGGAGGAATCAGCTAGATCTTCTGTTCCTCGTCCTAACGTGGACATCCAATGAAAGCAGAATCAGGTTGAGCTGTGACAATCTCTAATGGGCGGATAGTCGACTAATATTCAGCCCTCCAAGAACCTTATCTGAGGAAGGATGTTCTTGCCATGGAGGGAGTGCAGCGAAGATTCACCAGACTGATACCTGGGATGGCAGGAATGACGTATGAGGAGAGATTGGGTCAATTGGGCTTATACTCGCTGGAGTTTAGAAGAATGAGAGGGGATCTCATTGAAACTTATAAAATTCCAACAGGACTAGACAGACTAGATGCAGGAAGGATGTTCCCGATGGCCGGGGAGTCCAGAACCGGGGTCACAGTCTAAGGATAAGGGGTAAGCCTGAGGAACTCCGGCAGTGATGTCCTGGGGCTGAGCTGATTGACCTCCAACAACCACAACCATCTTCCTGTCTGCCAGTGGAGAGTTTTCCCCCTGATTCCCATTGACTTCAGTTTTACTAGGGCTCCTTGATGCCACACTCGGTCCAATGCTGCTTTGATGTCAAGGGCAGTCACTCTCACCTCACCTCTGGAATTCAGCTCCTTTGTCCATGTTTGGACCAAGGCTGTAATGAGGTCGGAAGCCGAGTGGTCTTGGCGGAACCCAAACTGGGCATCAGTGAGCAGGTTATTGGTGAGTAAGTGCCGCTTGATAGCACTGTCGACGACACCTTCCATCACTTTGCTGATGATTGAAGTCATCATCCACATGAGCCTCCTTTCACCCTATTTTATCTCACCCTATCATCACATCCTTCGATTCCCTTCTCCCTCGTGTACTTATCTAGTTTCCCCTTAAATGCATCTGTGCTATTCGCCTCAACCACTCTATGTGGTGGTGAGTTCCATATTCTCACCACTCTCGGGGTAAACAAGTTGACGTAATAAAACTCACTACGCACTTGGTTTGAGTATAAAGCAAGGCTTTAATCAACTTGTTTCAGAACATGGAGGTCTAGTTGCACTTCACTAGTTCCTGTCTTACAAAATGTCCCTAGAAAGCTGGGACCAACGCCCGAGTATTTATACTCCTTGGACGGCGCCGCCAGCTGGCCGTCCAGTGTTATTTCATAGGTAGTTTCTCGATGATGAGATTTATGACACAAGTTTGTGCTGAATACTTTACAGATTTATTAGGGACTATCTTATATTTATGGCCCCTAGTTTTGGACTCGACCCCCACAAGAACTTGTGCAAGTAATGTCCAGTGGAGATCCAAAGGCTTTATCCAGCAACATCTCCAATAATTTGGGCTCAAATCTCCAGCGATTTTGAACGGCATTGACGCTCAGGCACAACGTGGCGCCTTAAAGGGTTGGATTCCTATTTCTCTATGTCTCTGCCGAGGGTTGCTATCGCAGTGCTGTGCTGCTGAGGATTATGAGCACATTGTTTACTCTGGATTGTCAGTGCTGCATTAACGGGAGCTGTTTCTTGCCTCTTAAGTCCTAATTCCTTTCAATTGGCTGCCAATTCACTTTTGCGTTTCAAAGTGTCACTTCTTAGCATCAATTCCCAACCTCTTGTCTTTTATTTTTACACAGAATTTCCCCCCACACTCATTTTCTTGTCACGCTGTCAGATCAAAAAAAAAAGCATTCACAGCTCTCTACCTCTCTCCGTTAATGGACAGTGCAATCTAACTGTGCACAACAACTGCCGAGGCAGTCGCAGCCGAAATGCGACTCGCTTAACTTCCAGTGTGTTTTTTTTACTGTGCTAAGAAACAGCCGACTGGAGGCTGAACACTGGTATGATAGCAAAATACTGCGGATGCTGGAAATCCGAAATAACAACAGAAAATTCTGGAAAAACTCAGCAGGCCAGGCAACATCCGTGGAGAGAGAAACAGAGTCAACATTTCAGGTTAAACATAGAAACATAGAAGATAGGAGCAGGAGTAGGCCATTCGGCCCCTCGAGCCTGCTCCGCCATTCAATGCGATCATGGCTGATCATCCAAATTCAGTACCCTGTCCCTGCTTTCTCCCCATATCCCTTGATCCCTTTAGCCTTAAGAAATATATCCAACTCCTTCTTGAATATATTTAATGAACTGGCCTCCACCGCCCTCTGTGGCAGAGAATTCCACAGGCTCACCACTCTCTGGGTGAAGAAATTCCACCTCATCTCAGTCCTAAATGGCTTACCCCTTATCCTTAGACTGTGACCCCTGGTTCTGGACTCCCCCACCATCGGGAACATCCTTCCTGCATCTAGTCTGTCCAGTCCTGTCAGAATTTTATAAGTTTCAATGAGATCCCCTCTCATTCTTCTAAACTCCAGCGAGTATAAGCCCAATCGACCCAATCTCTCCTCATACGTCATTCCTGCCATCCCAGGTATCAGCCTGGTGAATCTTCGCTGAACTCCTTCCATGGCAAGAACATCCTTCCTCAGATAAGGCGACCAAAACTGCACACAATACTCAAGATGTGGTCTCACCAAGGCCCTGTACAACTGCAGCAAGACATCCTTGTTCCTGTACTCAAACCCTCTCGCTACGAAGGCCAACATACCATTTGCAGGCCAACATACCATTTGTCAAGACTGGAAAAGCACAGGAAATGAAATAGATTAAAAGACCGGGCTGGGAGAGAAGAAAAGAGAAGTGAAGAGACATTAAGAGGTATTCAAAATGAGACGAGATGGTGATAGGACTAGTGGAGACAAAAGACGGCTCTAGAACACCCTTCTTTGTGCTCCTTTCTTGCCTCATCTTGCACATGGAGGCAATCAGCCAGTGGGTGACTCCGACAGATGATGCCAATGCCTCGCCCCCCCCGGGTCAGTGCTGAGCTGTTGCCCCCTCTCGCTCCCCAACTCCGACAGCGCTGATGGAAAGTAAATGAGGGGCGGCCCCACGCCAGAGGTGTTGCCACCCACCCCGATGAGGGGGCTTTCCCCCCCCCCCAAGCGTTGGCAGCAAGGCAACAATGTTCACCCTTGCCTTCACCGCTGCTCACCATCATTGGCTGCCCCAAGGAAGCCAACCTTGAGCATCTGATGAAGACAACAACAACTTGCATTTATATAGGGCCTTAAATGTAGTAAATTGCAACACCATTGCCCTTAGCTGCCTCGGCCCTCAGCCCTAGAATTCCCTCCCTAAACCTCTCTGCCTCTCTCTGCTCATAGAATCATAGAATAGTACAGCGCAGAAGGAGGCCATTTGGCCCATCGAGTCTGCGCCGGCTCTTTCGAAGAGCAATCCAGTTTTTTTTTTATTTGTTTTTATGGGATGTGGGCGTGGCTGCCAAGGCCAGCATTTATTGCCCCTTGAGAAGGTTAGTCCCAGTTAGTCCCACTCCCCCTTGCTCTTTCCCCACATCCCTGCAATTTTTTCTCCTTCAAGTATTTATCCAATTCCCTTTTGAAGGCTGCTATTGAATCTGTATCCACCGTCCTATCAGGCAGCGCGTTCCAAATCCTAACCACTCGTTGCATAAATTAAGTTAAATTAAATTAAAATCCTCCTTTAAGACGCACCTTAAAACCTACCTCTTTGCCTTGCCCCTAATATCTCCTTATGTGGCTCGGTGTCAAAATTAACGCTCCTGTGAAGCACCCTGGGACATTTTACTACAGTAAAGGCACTGTATACATGCAAGTTGTTATTGGTGAATAGATAAATTGAACCATGATAATACGTTCAAGTTTCCCACAATCTCTAGAACCGGGGAGACGGGCTCAAAGTTAGAAGAGGAAAGTGTAGATTTAACACAGAGGGTGGTAAGTGTGGCAATGGGCTGCCCAGTGCGGAAAAATGTACGGGAGAATTGGACAGATATTTGATAAGAGCGCAGCTTTGAGAAGTGTTCGTTCTTGAGACTGGCCAGCTGGATTACATAATCGTTTGTGGTTCTGAACTTCCCTACCCTCCAGCGGGGTCACCGGGTAAGGACCTTATTGGACGCTGCTGTGATGCCTGCCATAGATGAATTGACTGCCAACAACTCATTGCCTAGGCTCACACATTAAGAAGGGCTGCTTGGGTGAGATACAAACAAGGCCCGTGGGACCGTACCACGGCAGCGAGTCAATGGGCTTAGCACAAGTGGAGGGGGAAGCAGCAGCAGGAGCAGAAAGGGCAGAAGCCAGATAAAAACAGCCCTTAAAAAGTTAAGTTCAAGAACCGAT
Organism: Somniosus microcephalus; assembly: GCF_052327205.1. Classification (NCBI taxonomy): domain Eukaryota; kingdom Metazoa; phylum Chordata; class Chondrichthyes; order Squaliformes; family Somniosidae; genus Somniosus; species Somniosus microcephalus. Next base: position 27,905,617 of record NC_141017.1, on the reverse strand, counting down.
TCTATATAAAGTCTAACATTGTTACCCTTCTGTATGTGTCTGTTCCTGAGTGTATTAAACTTCGTGACAAACAGGTTAAGAAGAATTGACTCTGCTGCAATTCTGCGGCTGTCACAAGAGATTGATTGACTATAAACACCGGGATTTAACTGGTGTTATTTGTCCCCACTCGCAGGCTTGGCTGGATGAATCATACAGCGAATCTTAGGAGAGCCATTAATCAGACCATTTCGATATCACAGGCTGCACTCAGACTGCACTCAAAATAATAAAATCTGATGAAAATCAATAAATAATCCCTTCCACCGAGCCCGTGCTGCCAAGATGGATGTGAGGGAACTAGTTGAGACGAGCACAGCAGCGAAAGGTCAGAAAGGTCAAACACAGAAATCTGAGCACACTGCGGCCTTGACCTTGCCTCTCGCTTCCTTTGCATCTTTTGTCTAGAGCCCAGGAAGTAGATACAAATATTTAAAGAGATAGCGTCCTCTTAATTGCCCCAGCTGTAACAGGCTTGGCTAACAAGGAAGAAAGAACTTACATTTCTATCGTGCCTTTCATGACCACCGGACGGCCCAAAGTGCTTTACAGCCAATGAGGTACTTTTTGAAGTGTTGTCACTGTTGTAATGTCGGACATGTGGACGCTATTTTGCGCACAGCAAGCTCCCACAAACAGCAATGAGATAATGGCCAGGCGATCTGTTTCAGTGCTGTTGGTTGAAGGGTAAATGTCGGCCCAGGACACCGGGGAGAATTCCTTTGCTCTTCTTCGGAAAATAGCACCATGGGATCTTTTGCACCGACTTGAGAGGGAAGATGGGCCCTTAGTTTAAGGTATCATCCGAAAGACAGCACCTCCGACAGTGCAGCGCTCCCTCAGTACTGCACTGGGAGCGCCAGCCTAGCTTTATGTGCTCAAGTCTCTGGAGTGGGACTCGAACCCACAACCCTCTGACTCAGAAACAAGAGAGAGTGACCCACTGAGCCAGGGTGACACCTAATTGATGAACGTACGAACATATGAAGAATAACGGACATGAAAAGGCCTAGGGGGCGATTTTGTTAATGGGGGCGCATTGGAGGTGGGACTGCTGCATGTCGGGTTTTAGTCCCACCTCCATTGATTTGTGGCCAACCCACGCTATTTTCCCTTGATTGACCTTGGCCACTTAAGGGGAAGCCAGTTGCAGAGAACGTCAACGTATGACGTTTCATCTGTCAAAAATGTTTGGCAATTGAATTGCCATCTGTGAAGCTGTCAAACACTGACATTCTCTGTAGTTTGATGAGATCTTGAATTCAAGACTTCATCAAACTTCAATCTTTTACAGAAATTAGATGGTTGTTGCATCTAAGAATGCAAAGGCCACCTGTCATCTCCAACACGGAGGTCCGAGACTCTCCGCACTCACACCGACTGAAGCCTGCAGGAAGAAACAAAGGTAAGTACACTTTTACTAACACTTTGCACTTACCTCAGATACCCACCTCTCCACTCTTGCACCCATCACTTACCTTCACACCACACTTTTGCACCCCCCCTGACCCCCGCAGACCCAGTACTCGCCTCGCCTCGCTGGCGGGTTTCGGAGCCTTCGGGAAACCCGCACTTGTGAGGGCAAAAAGGGGATAATCCTATTTTCTACCTGTTAACAGGCAGTTAATAGGCTTTAATCCCTTCCCGCCTCCAAGGAGACGGGAGCCAGCGCGGGATGGCTACCCGCCTCCTAGGAAGATGGCACGGAGGCAGGTTGGGGGCGGGTTGGGCACCCACCCCCAAATTCTGCCATTTTCCCGGCAGTCCTGCCTCCATACCCGCCCCCCTACTGTCCCACACAGTTGTGATGTCTCGTGCCGGGGAGTTCCCGATGGCGGGGGAGTCCAGAACCAGGGGTCACAGTCTAAGGATAAGGGGTCGGCCATTTAGGACTGAGATGAGGAGGAATTTCTTCACCCAGAGAGTGGTGAACCTGTGGAATTCTCTACCACAGAAGGCAGTTGAGGCCAATTCATTAAATATATTCAAGAAGGAGTTAGATATATTTCTTAAGGCTAAAGGGATCAAGGGATATGGGGAGAAGGCAGGGACAGGGTACTGAGTTTGGATGGTCAGCCATGATCTCATTGAATGGTGGAGCGGGCTCGAGGGGCCGAATGGCCTCCTCCTGCTCCTATCTTCTATGTGCACCACAATATATACACTCCACACCCCACCCGGAGGCCCTGTGATCTCCTGGGAAAGGCAGGGGGAAAAGATAGAAAATCAAAGCCAATTTAGGGAAAAAGTCTGGAAAATTCCTCACCGACCCCCTTAGGCAATAGATACTTGCCCAGGAGATCACTCTGGCCTTGATTAATACGGTACCTAACGTTAACCCTTGTACGACGTGATCGCTACCACAGCTAGAAACAGGTCCAGCTCTCGCTTGACGGAATGAGTGGGTCAGCATTAGAAACAGCCCGAAATAAACACCATTTGAACATGGTAGAGATGAAAAATATCCCATTCTGGAAAAATTTGAAGAAAGTGAAATTGTCAGATACATCTTGGGTCTCTGTCTTATTTGGGGTGTGCTTTTTGATCTTGGATGATGAACCTATGATAGGGCTTACCAATTAGCTCCTCATGAAAGGCCATTGCAATGCCTGATAGGAAATGGTCTCCTCGCCGGCTCAATTTATGATATTGCCACAGGAGAGTTTGAATGGGCACCGCGGACCAAAAGCCAATCAATTCTCTTTGGGGTTTTTTGCGCCAACAAAATGGGAAGGAAGATCTTTGGGCATGTAACCATAGAAACATAGAAAAATAGAAGCAGGAGTAGGCCATTCGGCCCTTCGAGTCTGCTCCACCATTCAACACGATCATGGCTGATCCTCTATCTCAATACCATATTCCCCGCTCTCTCCCCATACCCCTTGATGCCTTTTACGTCTAGAAATCTATCTACAGGAAACTCTCTTTTTACCGGCACCTAAATAACCGGAAATCTCTCTTAACCGGCAAAATTCAGGAGTAGGTTCAGGTAAGTTTTACTTCATATTAGTGGCCGTGTAACCGGGGTTCCTGGATCTGTGGCCGTGTAACCGGGGTTCCTGCACCTGTTGCCACAGGGACTCCTGGATCTGTGGCCGTGTACGGGGCTCTCGTACCTTAGTAAGTATACCTCTCTGTAATCCGGACTTTTTGATCAACCGGCACCACGCCGGTCCCGTCAGTGCCGGATAAAAAAGAGTTTCCTGTATCTCCTTCTTAAACATATTCAGTGACTTGGCCTCCACAGCCTTCTGTGGTAGAGAATTCCACAGGTTCACCACCCTCCGAGTGAAGAAATTTCTCCTCATCTCAGTCCTAGTCCGTGTCACTCCCGTGTGCCTTCCAGCGAATCAATCAAGGGTCAGCTTTTGGTTAAGGGCCGGAAGCAGGGGCCTCAATTTATACACACAGCTGAGGGTGAAGCACTCTGGCTCAGCCGCTCCTTTTAACATCAGTGAGATCAGCAGCAGTCAGCGGAAGAAGGTAAGCGTGTGAAACAAAAAACTGACGCACAAATTAATGAGAATTGCGCCTCATCCTCAAAGCTGTGAAAAAAAATGGATGGCAAAATCAAAATTCCACCCTCAATACTGGTCAGGATCCCATAGAATAAAAACAGAACATGAATTATTCAGACACTGCGAAGGCGTGGCCTGGCCTCCTAATGGTGATCAAGATTGTTAGCTTTGTTCTAATTCTGAGATGAGGATCACTGTAATTTTAGCACTGAGGAACCCACTTCTCTAAAATGGAGGACAGGGGCTGACAGAAACTCACCACAACCTCAAACAACATTTACATAGCGCCTTTAACGTAGTAAAACGTCCCAAGGCGCGGCACAGGAGTATTATGAGACAAAAAAATTGACACCGATCCACATAAGGATAAATTAGGGCAGGTGACCAAAAGCTTGGTCAGGGAGGTAGGTTCTCAGCAGCGTCATAGAGTCCTAGAGTTATACAGCACAGAAAGAGGCCCTTCGGCCCATCGTGTCCGCGCCGGCCATTAAGCCCTGTCTATTCTAATCCCATTTTCCAGCACTTGGTCCGTAGCCTTGTATGCTATGGCGTTTCAAGTGCACATCTAAATGCTTCTTGAATGTTGTGAGGGTTCCTGCCTCTACCACCCTTTCAGGCAGTGAGTTCCAGATTCCAACCACCCTCTGGGTGAAAAAGTTTTTCCTCAAATCCCCTCTAAACCTCCTGCCCCTTACCTTGAAACTATGCCCCCTGGTTATTGACCCCTCTACTAAAGGGGAAAAGTTCCTTTCTATCTACCCTATTTATGCCCCTCAGTGTCTTAAAGGAGTAGAGAGAGGCGGAGAAGATTAGGGAGGGAATTCCAGAGCTTAGGGCCTCGGCAACAGAAGGCACGGCCGCCAATGGTGGAGGATTAAAATCGGAGATGCTCAAGAGGGAAGAATTAGAGGAGCGCAGGTTTCTCGAAATAGTGCAAAATAGTGCCTCCGACTCCGTGATAAGCGTTAGAGAGGTAGAAGTCCGACATTTATTTTAGTTACAACTTCTTGTTCCTTAAACACGGAGGTGGGAGTATCTCCTGGATAAACTGCTGTAAAGCGCTTTGAGATCCCGAGGGCGTGAAAGGCGCTTTACAGATTTAGCTTCTTTCTTAGAACATGCGGAGTTCCTATTGTGGCGCCCCCCTTCCGTACGGAACTGGCACAAAGGGCTCTCGGGGCAACCTGCCTGCTGCGCAGATTTACTTTACGAAAATGCAAAGCCGAGCCCCAACCCAGCTCAAAACATTCATTTAAGAAGTAGAATTGTGCAGCAGTTCGTGTAGATCGCCACTAAATAAGAGAGTTTGACTTCGACGAACTATTAACAAGTTGTTTATTTACAGGAACAGACTAATTACATCAGGTAAGATGGCAGGTAAGATGGCTGACTGTAGGAGCACCGTGGTGTAGGTCTTGTCCCAGCGGGGACTCCACGAGGACTGAGTTCGCAGTCCTGTGGGGAGCGTGATGACATCATCGCGTTTGTGTTGTGATGTCATCACGTTGTTCGCGTTTCCCGCACTTAGGGCGTCAGGTAATGCGCGTCGTTGCGTCGCTGGCCGTTGAGGCCGAAGTCGGGAGGCCAGGCTGTGCCGGTGCTCGCCGTGGGAGCGGAAGATCGCGTCGCTCCCGTCGGCTGGCCGCTGAGGCCGAAGACGCTAGGCCGGGCTGTGCCGGCGCACGCACATCACGCCGTACGTGACGTGACATCAGCGCGCTAGGGCGCGTCTTAAAGGGGCAATGGCCCCAACAGGTAAGTTAAAAGGGCAACGGCCCCAAAAGGTAAGTTAAAGGGAATTATGTGTCTTTATGTAAGGTACAACCGGTGGTACCGCCACAATTGCAACAAATGACCGACTTTGCAAATAGCAATTATTGCCGAGCCCAACTTGCAAAATGCAGACAAAGCGACACATGTTGTTTGAAGGAGATGGGCTGGTGTGCCCTTTGGCCCTTGACTGCTTGACACTCCCAATAAACTCTTACCCCCCCGCCCCATCTCGCTCATTCACTCGTCCCAGTCTCCTCCCTACTGCCAGAAGGCTGCAGTGAGCTTGGTCCTTCCTTAGCCGTAATCAGCACTAAGCACATTAGAGAGGGGGGCGAGAGAGAGAGAGAGAGCTGTGATACATCTAAATCAGCCTCAGTGACGGATCCACTGGACTTATTCCCCCCACACAAAAAGTGTTTGTTTTTAATGAAGCAGATGGAAGGAAATCTGGTTTCCCTGGTTCTTGCTCTCTCTGCCCAGCTCACAGAGGCTCAGCTCCCGATATTCAGTCACTAATCGCTTTCGGCCCTTGTCTCCCCTGGCGGCACAAAGGGCTTTCAGCTGCCGTGCCACCCCACCCGCCCCACACACGGGATAAGACAGCTAAATCGAGGGAGATAAAGACATGAAGGGAGGGGAGCGGAGGAAAATGGAGGAACGCAGGAAAGGACAAAGCAAGACACCGAGAGAAAGATGAGTAGATACCTGCAAACCCAGAGGTATGCTTTACGCACAGATGGAAAACTCGTTTAGCCCTTCTATTGCACAGAGTAACTTATATATCCACGACGCTCAGACTGTCTGCTGCAGTAGGCAAGAACAAAAAACAGGAGCGAGAAAGAATACAATCATAAAAACTGATGCCTACGAATTATTTTATTTTTAATTCGCAGCCTATTTTGAACTTGCCAGTGATTTTTATTCTCTTTCATAAGAATTAGGAGCAGGAGTGGGCCATTCGGCCCTTCAATAAGATCATGGCTGATCATCGACCTCAACTCCACTTTCCCACCCGATCCCCATATCCCTTGATTCCCCTAGAGTCCAAAAGATCTCAGCCTTGAACATAATCAATGATTCAGCCTCCACAGCCCTCTGGGGTAGAGAATTCCAAAGATTCACCACCCTCTGAGTGAAGAAATTCCTCCTCATCTCAGTCCTAAATGGCCGACCCCTTATCCTGAGACTGCGACCCCCTGGTTCTAGAATCCCCAGGCAGGGGGAAACAACCTCTCAGCATCTACCCTGTCAAGCCCCCCCTCAGAATCTTGTACGTTTCAATGAGATTCCATAATGCCTCATTCCGAGCAAAGCAAACAAGCTCTTCGATTGCTAGTTTGGGAAATGCAGCGTTCAGTCGTGGTGCTGAGCCGCGTTGACGAGGAACCTCCTATCTTCGGCCGCCAGTGCGTACTGAGTTAGCCGGCCTCCACCAGCGTGACAGCGAGTGTTACAAGAGGAGACTCAGAGCCCCCTGCCCAATGAGGGGAAAAGATAGACGGCAGAGTCCCCATTCCCAATGGCGGTCTAATGGTTTCAGCTGGAGAGTGCGGATGTTACGTTGGCTGCCAACCCCCATGGTTGAATAGGCTGCCGGTACTTGCTGTCTAGGTTCACATGTAAAGAATAGCCATTGGCCGAGGTGCCAGAGGACATTCAGCGCCTGTGGACCTGTTAGCTCAGCAAGGAGTCAACACCTTCAGGAAAAGGAAAGGAGGCTGGGTATTCTGTGGCGAGTGTCTCACCTCCTGACTCCCCAAAGCCTTTCCACCATCTACAAGGCACAAGTCAGGAGTGTGATGGAATACTTTTCACTTGCCTGGATGAGTGCAGCTCCAACAACACTCAAGAAGCTCGACACCATCCAGGACAAAGTAGCCCACTTGATCGGCACCCCATCCATCACCTTAAACATTCACTTCCTCCACCACCGGTGTACCATGGCTGCAGTGTGTGCCATCTACAAGATGCACTGCAGCAACTCACCAAGGCTTCTTCGGCAGCACCTCCCAAACCCGCGACCTCTTCCGCCTAGAAGGACAAGGGCAGCAGGCGCATGGGAACAGCACCACTTCCAAGTTCCCCTCCAAGTCACACACCATCCTGACTTAGAAGTATATTGGCCAATCCTTCATCATCACTGGGTCACTATCCTGGAACTCCCTCCCTAACAGCACTGTGAGAGCACCTTCACCACACGGACTGCAGCAGTTCAAGAAGACGACTCACCACCACCTCCTCGAGGGCAATTAGGGATGGGCAATAAATGCTGGCCTTGCCAGCGACGCCCACATCCCATAAACAAATTTTTAAAAAAGGTGACAAAATTGGAGGGGACACAACTGTCAATTCAAAGATATGTGGCGAGAATGGAGAAGCTGAGGTTGTTCTCCTTAGAATGGAGAAGGTTAAGGGGAGATTTAATGGAGGTGTTCAAAATTATGAGGGGTTTTGAGAGTAAATGAGGAGAAACTGTTTCTACTGGTAGGAGGGTCGGTAACCAGAGGACAGAGATTTAAGGTAATTGGTGAAAGAACCAAAGGGGGAGATAAGGAGACATTTTTTTACGCAGCGAGTTGTTGTGATCTGGAATGCACTGCCTGAAAGGGTGATGGAAGCAGATTCAATAGTAACTTTCAAAAGGGAATTGGATACATACTTGAAGGGGAAAAATTTGCAGGGTTATGGAGAAAGAGCGGGGGAGTGGGACTAATTGGAGAGCTCATTCAAAGAGCCGGCACAGGCACAATGGGCCGAATGGCCTCCTTCTGTCCTGTGTCATTCTATAATTCATATTGAAGGAGAAAGAGAAGGACATGTATTGCAAGAGCTCGCACTACGGAACATTGTCCAGAGCCAACAGCGTGGTTTTTCAAAGGTGATGTTAGAATCAGCCACATCGGCCTATTCCAGAACTGGAAGGCGCCCAGAGAACACTCAATGGGCTTATTGGTCTGCATTTTCCGATCCTTACGGGTGGGTACGAACTGTGTACACACCCGCAGGGACATCGGAAATGCCGGTTTCAGGCATGCCAGGCGCATGCGCTGAAAACCGACATTTCCGGTCTGTCAAGAATGCTCTCGACAGATCGGACGCCTGCCCTGGAGAAGGGCCTCTGCAGGGGGAGAGTTCCGCTTTCTGCAGAACCTCCGCCCGCTGAAAACCCTTAGAAATCTTACGCCTGGTAAGGCCTGTTTTTACCAGCATAAGAGTTGAAAAAAGTTTTTTTTTTAAATCACTTATTTATAATTTAAAAATACATTTAAAAAGGTAAGTTTATTTTTAGCCCCGTAAAAGACTTTAATTCTTTTTTCAAAAAATTCAATTTTTGTTTAAAAAATTAAATTTTTGTTTAAAATATTTAATTTAATGTAATTTTAACTCATTTTAAAAACGTGATGGTTTAAAAAAAAGTTATTTAATGTTTTAGTGCCTTTCTGGGGTGATCGCCATTCATATATTTGACAGGTCTGTCTGTCAAAAGTATGAAGGGAGATTCCCTTCTTTCATTGGTTGGCCTGGCCCACGTGATCCCAGGGACGCTTGCGAACCGCCTACGCGCCCCTGGGATACGTGGGCCCTGCGCATTTCATCGTGGAGAGGCCCAGGAGCGGAAGTGTCCGGACCTCGGGAGCCCTCAGGTAAGTTCATAGATTTTTTTCTGATAGAAGGCCTCCGCACGCACAGGAAGCCTCCTATCGGAAAATACGGGCCATTATATACAGGAAGTCATCATGTGGAAAAACTTACTGTCGGCTAACCCAGTAATAATACTATAAAAGTACACCACTCCTTATCACCCTGCCAAAGCTTCTCTCGGAGTGTTCCACACAATTAATCACTTGAAGGGCAGTGGCTGTTTTTCTATAGGCAAATGTGGCAGTCATTCTGCACTAGAAACCTCTCGCAAATGGCCATGAGGTGAACCCCCCAGTTAATCTGTTTCTCTAGGTGTTGGTAGAGGGAAGAATGTTGGCCAGGACCTTGTAAGAGTTCCCCTGTTCTTCTCCGACTAGCACTACGGGATCTTTAACACTTACCTGGACAAGTGATCAAAGCTCGGTGATTCAATCGAGGTGTTAAAAATGATAGTGATTCGATAGGGAAGATTCTTTCTTTTTATTGTTTCTATCTTTTCTTTCTCCCCTCGCTTAGGCTGCAATGGTCCCACATGAAATAACTCTGAGCCAGCCCGACCCCCTAGTGGGTGCAGGCCCACAGCGCAAAAAAACCAGCCAGGATTCATTACAGCAACACAAAAAGAAAATACCGCAGATGCTGGAAATCTGAAATAAAAACAGAAAATGCTGGAGATACTCAGCAGGTCAGGCAGCACCTGTGGGGAGAGAAACAGAGTTAACGTTTCAGGTCGATGACCTTTCGTCAGAACTGGAAAAAAGCAGGAAATGGAACAGATTTTTAAGCAAGTGTAGGGGCTGGGAAATGGGGGAGGGGATGAAAGAAGAAAAGGGAAGGTCTGGGATAGGATGGAAGGCAGGAGAGGTTAAGAGACATTAAGAGATATTCAAGGCGAGACGAGATGGTAATGGGACAGGTTAAGAGACAAAGGATGGCTCGAGATGAAGTGTGAATTGCACTGGCAGAATGAGAGACAGCTGCCATGTGGGAGAGAGAAAAAAAAGGCACAAATTAAAAGTGTGGATAAAAAATATATATATTACAGGGGCCGAGGTTATGATCTGAAATTGTTGAACTCTATGTTGAGTCCAGAGGGCTGTAAAGTGCCTAATCGGAAGATGAGGTGCTGTTCCTCGAGCTTACACTGAGCGTCCGTGGAACAATGCAAGAGGCCGAGGACGGAGAGGTCTGAGTGGGAATGGGGCGGTGAATTAAAAATTCATTACAAACTGGTACAGAGCCACTGGAGAATGTGCAAGAAAGATTTACTAGACTGATACCAGAACTGAGGAGGTTATACCTATCGGGAAAGATTGAACAGGCTCGGGGTTCTTTTCTCTTGAAAAGAGAAGACTGAGGGGGTGACCTGTTAGCGGTATTGACGATTATGATAGGGTAGACGTAGAGACTTGTGGGCGAGACCAGACCTAGGGGCCATAAATATAAGATAGTCACGAATAAATTCAATGGGGAATACAGGAGAAACTTCTTTAGTGGTTAGAATGTGGAACTTAGAGGTATACAACACAGAAAGAGGCACTTCGGCGCATCGTGTCCGCGCCGGCCATCAAGCCCTGTCTATTCTAATCCCATTTTCCAGCACTTGGTCCGTAGCCTTGTATGCTATGGCATTTCAAGTGCTCATCCAATTGCTTCTTGAATGTTGTGAGGGTTCCTGCCTCTACCACCCTTTCAGGCAGTGAGTTCCAGATTCCAACCACCCTCTGGGTGAAAAAGTTTTTCCTCAAATCCCCTCTAAACCTCCTGCCCCTTACCTTGAAACTATGCCCCCTGGTTATTGACCCCTCTACTAAGGGGAAAAGTTCCTTTCTATCTACCCTATCTATGCCCCTCATAATTTTGTACATCTCAATCAGGTCCCCCCTCAGCCTTCTCTGCTCTAAGGAAAACAACCCCAGCCTGTCCAGTCTCTCTTCATAGCTGAAGTGCTCCAGCCCAGGTAACATCCTGGTGAATCTCCACTGCTCCTTCTCCAATGCAATCACATCCTTCCTATAGTGTGGCGACCAGAACTGTACACAGTATTCTAGCTGTGGCCTGACTAGCGTATTGTACAGCTCCATCATAGCCTCCCTGTTCTTATATTCTATGCCTCGGCTAATGAAGGCAAGTACCCCATATGCCTTTTTAACCACCTTATCTGCCTGTCCTGCTGCCTTCAGGGATCTGTGTACATGCACACCAAGGTCCCTCTGATCCTCTGTCCTTCCTAGGGTCCTACCATTCATTGTGTATTCCCTTGCCTTGTTAGTCCTCCCTAAATGCATCACCTCACGCTTTTCAGGGTTAAATTCCATTTGCCACTGTTCTGCCCATCTGACCTTCCCGTCTATATCGTCCTGTAGCCTGAGGCTTCCCTTCTCACTATTTACCACTCCACCAATTTTTGTATCATCTGCGAACTTACTGATCATACCTCCTACATTCATATCTAAATCATTAATGTACACTACAAACAGCAAAGGACCCAGCACTGATCCCTGCGGTACACCACTGGACACAGGCTTCCAGTCACAAAAACAACCTTCGACCATCACCCTCTGCCTCCTGCCACTAAGCCAATTTTGGATCCAATGTGCCAAATTGAACTGGATCCCATGGGCTCTTGTAACCACAAGGAACGGCTGAGGTGAATAGCATAGACGCATTTAAGAAGAAGTTAGATAAACACACAAAGGAGAAAGGAATAGAAGGATATGTTGATAGGGTTAGATAAAGAGGGGTGGGAGGAGGCTCGTGTGGAGCATAAACACCGGCACGGACCAGTTGGGCCGAATAGCCTGTTTCTGTATTGTAAATATTTTTTAATACAATATTAGTCACAAGAAAGGTTGGCATTGGAAACAGAAAAATGCCACATTGGCACAGTTTGGGGGGCGGGGGGTTGCAATTGCATTTGGGGCTAAATTCAGGGAGCTCTATCTACATCTAACTGTGCCAAGCTTGACTTGATTCTGATAATGGACACCAAAAGCGGGAAGCTGTCAGCCCAGCGGTAGCACTCTCTGGCCCCTTGACTCAGAAGGTTGTGGGTTCAAGTCCCACTCCAGGGACTTGAGCACATAATCTAGGCAGGTGTTACAGTTCAGTCCTGAAATACAGCATGCTTAGATGTGATGTTAATTTGAGGCCCCACCTGTCTGTTTAGTTAACATAAAGAAATCCCGTCGTGCTCTTTACATAGAATGTACAACACTAAACAGGCCATTCGGCCCAACTGGTCCATGCTGGTGTTCACACTCCGCACGAGCCTCCTCCCACCCTACTTCATCTAACCCTGTCAGCTGTGGCTCAGTGGGTAGCACACTTGCCTTTGAGTCAGAAGGTTGTGGGTTCAAAGTCCCACTCCAGGGACTTGAACACGTAAAGCTAGGCTGACACTCAGTGCAGTACTGAGCTAATGCCACACAGTCGGAGGTGCCGCCTTTCAGGTGAGACGTTAAACCGAGGCCCCGTCTGCTCTCTCAGTTGGACGTAAAAGATCCCACGGCACTATTTTGAAGAAGAGCAGGGGAGGTGTCCTGGCCACTATGTATCCCTCAAGTAACATCACAAAAACAGATTATCTGGTCATTATCAAATTGCTGTTTGTGGGAGCTTGCTGTGTGCAAATTGGCTGCCGCGTTTTCCACACTACAACAGTGACTACACTCCAAAAGTACTTCATTGGCTGTAAAGTGCTTTGAGACGTCCGGTGGTCGTGAAAGGCACTATATCAATGCAAGTCTTTCTTTCTTATCCTACTAGTCCTTTCTCCCTCATGTTTTTATCTAGCTTTGCCTTAAATGCATCTTTGAAGAAGAGTGGGTGAGTCCTCCTCCCTGCGCTGCCCAACATTTATCCCTCAACCAACAGCTCCAAAAACAGATTACCTATTTATTCATCTTATTCACTATGAGATGCTACTGTGCGCACTTGCCACAGTTCCCTACGTACCAACAGTGGCTGCTCTTCAAAAGTAATTCATTGGCTGTCAAGCGCTTTGTGACATCCCGAAGATGTGAAAGATAGAAGTTCTTTCTTGACAGGTTCCTCAATTCAATAAGGACAGAAGCTGTCGCCTACAAAAAAAAAAGAACGCCAGACTCTTCTGAGCTTTACAGCAGGAACCGAGACTGTCAGAAGCCTTCAAATCTAAAAAAAAAATCAAAACCAATTTGAAACAAAAAACACAGTAAATAGTCTGAAGATGAACAAATCACAGACGGTGAGTTTAGGGATGTAACTCAATGTCAAAGCTCTGCTGACGTCCATAAAACTCTCAAGCTTTGCTTGTATTGTTCATGATGTCATTAGGTTCGTTCAATTGAATTACTACCATCCTTCTAGTATCACTTACATAAAAATATAAATATGTATGTATATATAAGCCTACGCGCACATAACCACACATAATATATCAGATGGCCGGGCTATATTTCAGACAACAATTTGCCTTTAGTGTAAAAAACATGCCAAAGCACTTCACAGAAACTTAAATCGGACAAACATTGACCCCGAGTCAAAGGAGGAGATATTAGGAAGGGTGACCAAAAGCTTGGTCAAAGAGGTAGGTTTGAAGGAGTGTTTTAAAGAAACAGCGAGAGGTCGAGAGGCTGAGATGTTTAGGGATGAATGCCGTAGTTTAGGGCCTAGACTAATGGTGTGGCCAAGGGAGTGGGGGTTACACAAGAGGCCAGAGCTGGAGGAACGCAGAGTTCTTGGAGGGTTGTAGGGCTGGAGGAGATTACAGAGATAGGGAAGGCTTTGAGCACAAGGAGGCGAATTTTAAATTTGATGTTGTTGGCGGGCCGGCAGCCAACGTAGATCAGCGAGCACATGGGTGACTGGTGAGCGAGACGTGGCATGGATTAGGATACGGGGAGCAGGGTTTTGGAGGGGATTTATGGCGCGTGGAGGATGGGAGATCAGCCAGGAGAGCATTGGTACAGCTGAGTGTGGAGTTGGCAAAGGCATGGACAAAGGTTTCAGCAGCTGATGGGCTAAGGCAAGGGTGGAGATGGGTGACGTTACAGAATTGGAAGTAGACGAGTTTTGTGATGGAATGATTGACATAAGAAAACTACTAGGCACTTGGTCTAAGCGTTAAACAAAGCTTTAATCAACTGTTTTGCAACATGGAGGTCTAGTTGTGTCCTTCACTAGTTCCTGTTAAGAATGCCCTGCGCAAGCTGGGCCCGTGCCCGAGTATTTATACTCTCCCTGGACAGCGCCACCCGCAGGCCGCTCAGTATTATTTCATAAGTCTTTCTTTCATGAATGACTGATTCATGTCAATGATTTTAAAGAAGAGGCGAGAGAGGAGTGGAAGAAAGTGAGGCGCTCAAAGGAGGACTAAGTGCCGGAGGAGCGGGGGAGAGACCAAGGTGTGATTTGACGATATGAGGACGCTACATTTGGCGTTGTGCAACACACAGCTGTTGTGCCTCGGTAACCCGATTGCATCAGCAAGCTTCTATGGCACATCTGTCAGCGGGCAATTGTTTGGCTCGGAAATCAGGGAGATAATGGAATTTGCAGCGAGTGTACAGAGAGGGAGAGAGAGGGAGAGAGTGATGAGGTCCAGATGGCAAACCCACCCAATCCAGCAACTTAATCTAATTACAAGGGGGAAGAGGAAGTTAATTTCAGCACAGGCCTCCATCGATTATACAAACTGGCGTTCAGACATGCAAAGACTCGAGAGGACTAGATTCCTTTTAAGCAAGAAAAGGCACGAGCCAGTCCACACACAGGCTGAGCTAATAACCTGGTGCAGAACAGCAACAACTTTATACAGTGCCTTTAACATAGTAAAACATCCCAGAGCGCGTCACAGGAGCGTCATCAGACATAATTTGACACCGAGCCACGTGCGATATTAGGACAGGTGACCAAAAGCTTGGCCAAAGAGGTAGATTTTATGGAGTGTCTGAAAGGAGAGGGAGGTAGAATGGCGGAGAAGTGATTAACAGTGCCATCAGTATTTCACTGGTAGGCGGTCACTGTTGGTTCCTACCTCCCCTTCAAATACCGTGAAGCAAAAAGATCCCCAAACACAAAGCCCAACCTGTGGCCTTCCAAGCACAGCAGCTGGACAAGGGCAGCAGGTCCACGGAAAACACCATCCCCTCCAGGTTCCCCTCCAAGTCACGCACCATCCCGACTTGGAAATATATCGGCCGTCCCTTCATCGTCGCTGGGTCAAAATCCTGGAACTCCCTCCCTAACAGCACTGCGGGAGTACCTTCACCACACGGGACTGCAGCTGTTCAAGAAGGAGGCTCACCACCACCTTCTCAAGGGCGATTAAGGATGGGCAATAAATGCTGGGCCTTGCCAGCGACGCCCACATCTCGTGAATGAATAATTAAAAAAGAGAGGTGAGGAGTTCCAGAGATTTGAAGTCCTATGTTAAGCATCTTGATTTCAACAGGATGAAAATGAAGGACAAGCATGTAACACCATGACTAACCATATAATTTCACATTAATAACTTCATAATTACATTTTAATTTTAAAGTGTAAGAGCATTGTCAGAAAAATGAGATGTTCTTCATATGTTTGATATTTCCCATTGCAATATTGTCACATTTTCTGCATCATTAAAACCCCCAAACTCATTTGAAGTTATGGCCTTTTATATTTCACCATTTATGGTACTTTTTTTGAAACAATTAGCAGTACCTTTTTAATATGAGGATTTTAATTGTGCAAGACAGCAGGGACAAGAATTCAATGTTTAATTAAAAATCCTAACCTTTAAACATTAATCGGGTGCTCCACATTTACCAGTGAATGAAAAGGTCATATTCTGACTCCATTTTGAAATGATTTTTATTTTCAAGCAGATTGGATTAAGGGCTTGACTTCAGGTGCAAACTCCTCATGTCCCACCTGCACCCAATTTGCAATTCAATAGTTCCCCTCACTGCAGCAGGTGTACTGGGAATGTTACTGCACAAAGGTATTTTTGCAATCTACAGTGTCACGTTTGCCTCAGCTGGTCGGCTTCTCAGCTCCGAGTCGGGAGGTGGTGGGTTCAAGCGGCACTCCAAGCTCGTAACCTAGGTTGGCGGTCCAACGCCACATTGATGGAGTGCTGTACTCATTGTTGGAGGTGCTGTATTTTGGATGCGATGTTAAAACCTCCACCCTGGTCCAGTTCATCCAGTACAGTGCAGAAGGAGGCCATTCTTAGGTGATCTTATTGAAACACATAGGATACTGAGGGGGGCTCGACAAGGTAGATGCAGAGAGGATGTTTCCCCTCGTGGGGAAATCTAGAACTCGAGGGCACAGTCTCAGAATAAAGGGTCGCCCTTTTAGAACTGAGATGAGGGGGAATTTCTTCTCCCAGAGGGTCGTAAGTCTGTGGAATTCTCTGCCCCAGCGAGCTGTGGAGGCTGGGTCATTAAATACATTTAAGCTGGAGATGGACAGATTTTTGCAAGATAAGGGAGTGAAGGGATATGGGGCAGCGGGCAGGGAAGTGGCTTTGAGTCCAGGATCAGCCATGATCTTATTGAATGGCGGAGCAGGCTCGAGGGGCCAAGTGGCCTGTTCCTGCTCCTATTTCTTATGTTCTTATGTTCATTCGGCCCATCGTGCCTCTTTGAAAGAGCTCTCCAATTAGTCCCACTCCCGCCTGCTCTTTCCCCATAGCTCTGCAATTTTTTTCCTTTTCAAGTATTAATCCAATTCCCTTTTGAAAGTTATTATTGAATCTGCTTCCACCGCCCTTTCAGGGAGCGCATTCCCGATCACAACAACTCGCTGCGTTAAAAAAAAAATTCTCCTCATTTCGCCCCACTCTAGTTCCTTTCCCAGCTCACCTCCGCAAAACTTACTGAAGTAACAGAACGTGCTGTAAATGCTCATGATACGTTGTTTATAATGGAGGAAAAGAGAATATTGAATGGGAGCGTGAAAAAAACCCATTTAAAACTATCTTCAGGGGTCCTGCAAGTCTGCAAAACCAGGTCTGGATGTTCTACCAAACTCCGGTCTCCGACCATTAATTCAATCCTATTCCCCTGGAACCTCTAAATAGATCTTGTATATTATTCTATCAGTAAACTGC
The DNA here is from genome assembly GCF_052327205.1 of Somniosus microcephalus. NCBI lineage: Eukaryota > Metazoa > Chordata > Chondrichthyes > Squaliformes > Somniosidae > Somniosus > Somniosus microcephalus. The sequence goes on along the minus strand of NC_141017.1, from coordinate 27,888,562 downwards.
CAATGTGTTTTTTTTGGACTAAGAACCTTATCTCTACCCAGGAGATGAGTACTCAACTGGCTACATTAATTTTTTATACCACCAACCTTCCTGACTAGTCACTGAGTGCCTGATGTACTATTGATTTCCGTGCTAAATTTCTGCTCTTAATGGACTGAAGGGCTAAGCCAGCGCGGAGCAAAGAGATCGTTTCCAGCTTTTTATATATAACCGATGAAACCCATCCGCCTGGCCGAGATTCAATACTGAAGGACCTTGCGAAAAAAAAATCCCTCCCTCCCTCCCCCGCCCTCCGCTTCTGATCTGATCTGTTACCGATGCAGTCAGTTCCAGGAAACTATCATCAACAACGCTGCTTGTTAATGGAAGGGCAGTTACCTGAAGCTTAAGAGTACATAGAATATACAGCACAGAAACAGACCATTCGGCCCAACTAGCCTGTGCTGGTCTTTATACTCCACACGAGTCTCCTCCTATTCCAGCTACCTCATCTCAGCCTTTGCAGCAAATCTTTCTACTGTATTCCCTTTTACTTGTTTATTTAAGGCAATATTATGGTTTTTATTTTCCAATTTTCTGCCCAGTCCTGAAGGTTCTAACTCAGTGCTGGGATTGGGCATCAAAGGTACGAGCTCCTGACGCCCCCCTTACTCCAAATGGCCATTCTTCATACGCATTTCCCAGGTAGTCAGAATTGCCAGCCTATTTTTCCATGGGGAGAGTCACAAGTCAGCCCATTGCTGTCCTCTACGGATAGCCATACAGCTGTTCTACGAGTAACTGGATAGTGAACATACCACCCTTTGTACACTTGAGCTTATCAAATACTCTGCTGCCCATGTCCAAACCCGTCGTCCCTGCGCTCACGGACCTACATCGGTGCCCATTCAGGCAACGTCTCGATTTAAAAATTCTCATCCTTATGTTCAAATCCCTCCATGGCCTCGCCCCTCCCCATCTCTGTAATCTGCTGCAGCCCCACAACCCTCCGAGATCTCTGCGCTCTGGCCTCTTGAGCATCCCCGATTTTCTTCGCCCCACCATTGGCGGCCGCGCCTTCAGCTGCCGAGGCTCCAAGCTCTGGAATTCCCTCCCTGAACCTCTCCGCCTCCCTCTCCTCCTTTAAGACGCTCCTTAAAACCTACCTCTGGCCACACTTTTGTTCGTCCTGTCCTAATGTATCCTTCTGTGGCTCGGTGTCAAATTTTGTTAGATAACGCTCCTGTGCAGCGCCTTGGGACGTTTTACTATGTTAAAGGCGCTATATAAATGTAGGTTGCTGTTCCTGTTGATAAGGAATGGGAACCCTGGCTGCTTCTTCTAAGTGAACAGGGCAAGCAACTGTGTATCTCCTAACCAATGAGATTGAAGGATTGATAAATAAACAGCGGAAGGACAGAGAGAAAGAGAGAAAGAAAGAAAGAAACAAACAAACAAAGGAGAAAAAGGTAGAAAAGCAAGCAAGCATTTATATAGCACCTTTCACAATCTTAGGACATCCAAAAGTGCTTTAATGAAGTACATTTTTGGTTAAAGAGTAGTCACTGTTGTAACATAGGAAATGTATATAATTGGTTGAAACATAGGAATGTAGGCCATCGAGCCCCTTGAACCTGTTCTGCTATTCAACAAGATCATGGCTGACCTAAATACATTCGCCCAATTTGGGACTCGAACCCACAACCCCAAGATTAAGAGTTGCATGTTATACCGACTGAGCTAGCTGCGCTAGCCGGGAGAACGGACTTGAAAGTTATAGAGATAGGTCTTGCTCCAGGTCTTTGTCCTCAAATTCCTCCATGGTCATTTCAGAGACGATTCACTGGGTTAATTCCAGAGATGAGGGGGGTTGACTTATGAGGAAAGGTTGAGCAGGTTGGGTCTATACTCATCGGAATTTAGAAGAATGAGAGGGGATCTTATTGAAACATATAAGATACTGAGGGGGCTCGATTTGGTAGATGCAGAGAGGATGTTTCCCCGTCGTGGGGAAATCTAGAACTCGGGGACATAGTTTCAGAATAAAGGGTCGCCCTTTTAGAACTGAGATGAGGAGGAATTTCTTCTCTCAGAGGGTCGTAAATCTGTGGAATTCTCTGCCCCAGAGAGCCGTGGAGGCTGGGTCATTAAATACATTTAAGGTGGAGATAGACAGATTTTTGCAAGATAAGGGAGTGAAGGGTTATGGGGAGCGGGCGGGGAAGTGGCTTTGAGGCCAAGATCAGCCATGATCTTATTGAACGGCAGAGCAGGTTCGAGGGGCCAAGTGGCCTGTTCCTGCTCCTATTTCTTATGTTCTTGTGTACCCTGATGTCTTATCTTATTCCACTAACTCTGGATTATTGCTCACTCCCTTCTCCTTCTGCTCCAACACTTCACCCCAATATTTCAACCTCTAGGTTTTACAGCCTTCTGTCAAAAGCACTTTACATTGCTACTTCTTTCCTTTGCTTCAAAAGAACTTCTAAAAATGTATCTCATTGACGGTGCTTCCCCCTTTTAAGTGCTTATCTCCTGCTTGGTGTCCTCCTATCTCCGTTGGGAAATATTTTGCGATGTTCTGCTATGTGAGGAGTGCTGTCTAGATGAAAGTTGTTACAGGCACAGACCGAGATGGTCACGCACTCCGCAGGGTGTGATAGCTCCACGCTGCTGCACCACGAGGAAAGGTTGAATGGGTGGGGATATAGGATAAATAGTCCCAAGTTTTAATTTATTACCTTTGGGAATCAGGAACGTTCCTTTAAAAGCTTAAATGGGTGGAGTGGTGGTGGAGTGGAGTTGAGTGGAGTGGAGTGAGGTGGAGTGGAGTGGAGTGGGAGTGGAGTGGAGTGGAGTGGAGTGGAGTGGGAGTGGAGTGAGGTGGAGTGGAGTGGGAGTGAGGTGGAGTGGAGTGAGGTGGAGTGGAGTGGAGTGAGGTGGAGTGGGGTGGAGTGGGAGTGGAGTGAGGTGGAGTGGAGTGGGAGTGGGAGTGGAGTGGGAGTGGGAGTGGGAGTGGAGTGGGAGTGGGAGTGGGAGTGGAGTGGAGTGGGAGTGGGAGTGGAGTGGAGTGGGAGTGGGAGTGGGAGTGGAGTGGAGTGGGAGTGGAGTGGAGTGGAGTGGAGTGGAGTGGAGTGGAGTGGGAGTGGAGTGGGAGTGGGAGTGGGAGTGGAGTGGCGTGGAGTGGAGTGGAGTAAAGTGGAGTGGGAGTGGAGTGGAGTGGAGTGGAGTGGGAGTGGAGTGGAGTGGAGTAAAGTGGAGTGGAGTGGAGTGGAGTAAAGTGGAGTGGAGTGGAGTGGAGTGGGAGTGGAGTGGGAGTGGAGTGGAGTGGAGTAAAGTGGAGTGGAGTGGAGTGGGAGTGGAGTGGAGTGGAGTAAAGTGGAGTGGAGTGGGAGTGGAGTGGAGTGGAGCGGAGTAAAGTGGAGTGGAGTGGAGTGGAGTGGAGTGGGAGTGGAGTGGAGTGGGAGTGGAGTGGAGTGGGAGTGGAGTGGAGTGGAGTGGAGTAAAGTGGAGTGGAGTGGAGTGGAGTGGGAGTGGAGTGGAGTGGAGTGGAGTGGGAGTGGAGTGGAGTGGGAGTGGAGTGGAGTGGAGTAAAGTGGAGTGGAGTGGAGTGAGGTGGAGTGGAGTGGAGTAAAGTGGAGTGGAGTGGAGTGGGAGTGGAGTGGGAGTGGAGTGAGGTGGAGTGGAGTTGAGTGGAGTGAGGTGGGGTGGAGTGGGAGTGGATTGAGGTGGAGTGGAGTGGAGGGAGTGGAGTGGAGTGGAGTGAGGTGGAGTGGAGTGGAGTGAGGTGGAGTGGAGTGAGGTGGAGTGGAGTGGAGTGGAGGGAGTGGAGTGGAGTGAGGTGGAGTGGAGTGAGGTGGAGTGGAGTGAGGTGAAGTGGAGTGGGAGTGGAGTGAGGTGGAGTGAAGTGGGAGTGGAGTGGAGTGGAGTGAGGTGGAGTGGAGTGGAGTGGAGTGAGGTGGAGTGGTGTGGAGTGAGGTGGAGTGGAGTGGGAGTGGAGTGGAGTGAGGTGGAGTGGGGTGGAGTGGAGTGGGGTGGAGTGGAGTGAGGTGGAGTGGGAGTGAGGTGGAGTGGAGTGGAGTTGAGTGGAGTGAAGTGGGGTGGAGTGGGAGTGGAGTGAGGTGGAGTGGAGTGGAGGGAGTGGAGTGGAGTGGAGTGAGGTGGAGTGGAGTGGAGTGAGGTGGAGTGGAGTGAGGTGGAGTGGAGTGGAGTGAGGAGTGAGGTGGAGTGGAGTGGAGGGAGTGGAGTGGAGTGAGGTGGAGTGGAGTGGGAGTGGAGTGGAGTGAGGTGGAGTGGGGTGGAGTGGAGTGGGGTGGAGTGGAGTGAGGTGGAGTGGGAGTGAGGTGGAGTGGAGTGGAGTGGGAGTGGAGTGGGAGTGGAGTGATGTGGAGTGGAGTGGAGTTGAGTGGAGTGAAGTGGGGTAGAGTGGGAGTGGAGTGAGGTGGAGTGGAGTGAGGTGGAGTGGAGCGAGGTGGAGTGGAGTGGGAGTGGAGTGAGGAGTGAGGTGGAGTGGAGTGGAGTGGAGGGAGTGGAGTGGAGTGGAGTGAGGTGGAGTGGAGTGGAGTGGAGTGAGGTGGAGTGGAGTGAGGTGCAGTGGAGTGGGAGTGGAGTGAGGAGTGAGGTGGAGTGGAGTGGAGGGAGTGGAGTGGAGTGGAGTGAGGTGGAGTGGAGTGGAGTGAGGTGGAGTGGAGTGAGGTGGAGTGGAGTGGGAGTGGAGTGAGGTGGAGTGGAGTGGGAGTGGAGTGGAGTGAGGTGGAGTGGAGTGGAGTGGAGTGGGAGTGGAGTGGAGTGAGGTGGAGTGGAGTGAGGTGGAGTGGAGTGGAGTGGGAGTGGAGTGGGAGTGAGGTGGAGTGAGGTGGAGTGAGGTGGAGTGGAGTGGATTGGGAGTGGAGTGGAGTGAGGTGGAGTGGAGTGGAGTGGGAGTGGAGTGGGAGTGAGGTGGAGTGAGGTGGAGTGGAGTGGATTGGGAGTGGAGTGGAGTGAGGTGGAGTGCAGTGGAGTGGAGTGGGGTGGGAGTGGAGTCCATGATAGGGAAGATCATTAGGTGTCCGCTGTGGCCCAGTGGGAGCTCTGTCGCCTTTGTGTCAGAAGGTCGTGGGTTCAATTCCCATTCCCAGAGACTTGAGCACTGACGCTTCAGTGCTCGTACGGAGCGGGTGCTGTCTTTCAGATGGGATGTTAAACCGAGGCCTAGTGTGCTCTCTCAAGTTGGACATAAAAGATCCTGTGACATGATTTGAAGAAGAGCAGCGGAGTTATCCCCAGTGTACCTGGGCAAATATTTATCACTAAAACACATATCTCATTGCTGTTGGTGTGACCTTGCAAATTGGCTGCTGCCTTTCCTACATTACAACAGTGACTCCGCCTTGGAACGTCTTGCGGTCGCGAAAGGTGCTATTTCAATGCAAATTCCCTCTTTCCAGATTGTACACTGTCTGTCAGGAAATCAGCCTTCGTGGGCTGAATGACCTTTTCTCTTTCTACGCTTTTCAAATGCTTATCAGTTAATCCAGCAATGGATCGCTTACAATTACTTGGCGCCTTGCCCAAGAAGCAATAACTCTAATCTATTCCTGTCAAACAGCCGTTTTTTTTTTTTCCCCCCATTAGAATACATCGGGATTGACTCAGTACTTTCTAAATCCGAATTGCCCATTATGCTGGCGCGGCCTGTGTGCCCCATCATCTCACCTCTTGATTGGATTCAGAGAATCACGACGCCAGGACAGTCGATTGAAAGTGGATGCTGAGTCGCAGGACTCGCTGCAGCCAGGTCCCAGTGACAGCGGGTGCGCAACTTAATGTAGATTGTCACGCTCACCCAGCAGAAAGAGCAGGATGGTTGGCGTGGAAAGTGGAAATGTGCCATTGGGACAGTAGGGGTCCCTCTTCTGAAGTTAGGCAAGTTAATGACGCCAAGCCGAGGGGATCTTCGTCCTGTAGCCGAGCCAAACTTGTGAGCACGCAAGACATTTGTTCACCAAAATTAACATTTAAAACCATTGAATCATCAGAAACAGACCGTGTCGTTTATCACCGAGGCAAATACTGCGGATGCTGGGAATCTGAAATTACAGCAGAAAAAGGCTGGCCACACTCGGCAGCGTCTGAGACACAGAGTTAACCTTGCTTCATCGACCTGAAACCTTAACTGGGTATCTCCCTCTCCACAGATGCTGCCTGACCCGCCGAGTGTTTGCCAGCATTTTCTGTTTTTTATCGCGATGTTTAATGCAACCTGTAGCACTTCAGACTAATTCCACGCTCCTTTAATATCCCTCATTTCCCTGTTGAAGAAATGTGTGGACTCCACATCAACATGGCTTGTGGCGAAGAATTAAGCTGCCAGCCACCCTCTGTGTGAAGAATTCTTTTTCTAACCTCTCCTTTAATTCTTTCTGCGACTTTCTTCAATGTGTGCCCTTTTGTTCCTGTCCTACTGACCAGTGGAGATAATCATCGCCAAGTCGTACCTATAACCTTTCTCAGCTCTAATGTAAAGCAAAACCCTGACCTCAATGGGTTAAAATTTCAACCTTTTCATCATAACATACAAAGAAAAATCAGCCAAGTAGGCACAGGCATTCTTCATGTTAAACAGCGAGGGGGAAAAATTCGGTATCGCCCCATTTGGGGCGCCGTTATCGGCCGTGCGCAAAGTTTAGCGCCTGGTGCTAATTATCGCCTCCGACAGCAAACTTGGCTTTTATCGCCCCTGGAGGTGATTGGAGCACTAAATCAGGCGCTTCACACCTGTCTTAAAGCGCAAAGGCCGAGGAGCGAGGCGCTACCTCAGAGAGCTGGGGAAGCAAGGAAGGGCAAATCAAAATAAACCTGCAAAGTGCTGCTCAGTACCCAAAACTCCTTCACACAGCGTTGAATCTCTCCAGAAGTCTCTCTCTCTCTCTCTCTCTCTCAGAATGCGTGGTGCAAAAATGTCACCGACAAAAAAAGGCAGGAAGCGGTCGCCTTTAAATAGCGCTCCCCCAGTCCCTTTCTGACAGCAAAACGCTCCCCTCAACATGTCATTGCTAGCGGCAGGCGGTAAGTCAGGGGGCGCCACTCAATATCTGGTCCGGGGCGCTACCGGGGCATTGCGCGCTCGACTGACATCACGATCTGCTGGCGCAAGAGATCGTGGCGGTAGTGTTTAGCGCCGCCGCAAAATGCTTAGTTAATTTCGCGAGCGGCGTAAATATCGCCGTGCACAGGCCCTAGTTGCTTTGCGCCCCAATTGGCGCCATCTTAAGGCGCTAATGGGAGGTGCAAACAACTGAATTTTTCCCCCAGAGTGTTTGCAGGCTATTCAACTCTGGGGGTCATCCCAGCCAAGTCCAATCATGCCCTCATCCGATTGGCCGCCTTTTTCCAGCAGGTGTCACCAGATCGCGATCTGCTCGTTAACCCCAGCTCAGATGTCTCCTGCCTTGCCTTGGGAAACCGAGTCCAATTGTAGTGTCCATACTGTAACCGTGTCTGAATTCAGGTCAGTACAGGCCAACAGAAACCCCGTATTTAAATCAGATCAAAAGTATCTAATGCAATGTATTACTTTGAGAGTGCAGTGTCTGGGCTAACAAGCCGAGCTACTCTGCATTAGCAATGGCTCAGTTTGTCACACTCTCGCCTCTGAGTCTACAAGGTCATGGGTTCAAGTCCCACTCCAGAGACTTAAGCACATAAATCTAGGCTGACACTCCCAGTGCAGTGCTGAGGGAGTGCTGCACTGTCGGAGGTGCCGTCTTTCGGATGAGATGTTAAACCGAGGCCCCGTCTGCCCTCTCAGGTGGATGTAAAAGATCCCGCGGCACTATTTCGAAGAAGAGCAGGGGGAGTTCTCCCCGGTGTCCTGGGGCCAATATTTATCCCTCAATCAACATCACTAAAACAGATTATCTGGTTGTTATCACGTTGCTGTTTGTGGGAGCTTGCTGTGCACAAATTGGCTGCCGCGTTTCCTACATTACAACAGTGACTTCACTTCAAAAGTACTTAATTGGCCGTAAAGCGCTTTGGGACGTCCTGAGGTCATAAAAGGCGCTATAGAAATGTAATCTTTCTTTCACAACTTTATTGGGCAATAGTGTAAAGCGGGTAATATCGGATCAGCCGTCTGTTATGCATCTCTCCCACGAGATCTCGCCCAAAGGAATTACCCCCAATTACCCTTGGGTGCATAGCCTAGGCTGAAACCCTCGTGCAGTAATGAAGGAGTGCTGCGCTGTGGGAGGTGTTGTCTTTCAGGTGAGGCGTTGAACCGAGGCTGATTGTTTAGGTGGACATAAAGGATTCCACGGAGTTACCAGGCGAGAACGGGAGATGTCTCAGCCAACGTTCCTCCCTCAACGGACACCCACACACAAAAACATGTCATTCATTTCGGTTCTGACGCAGGGTCATCGACCCGAAACGTTGACTTTGTTTCTCTCTCCACGATGCTGCCCGACCTGCTGAGTGTTCTCAGCATGTTCTGTCGTGGTTTCATTCATTTCATTGCTGCATATGGGATGTTGCTGTTGTAAAATGGCTGCCATACCTGCCTATGTAACAGTCACTCCAAAAATAGTAGTTCAATAAAGTGCCTTGAGACAATTCAAAGGCACCTGATAAGATACTATGTAAATGAGAGTATTTCTTTGCATTCTATATCTTTCTGATGACCCTACAGTATCTTTGTTGAAACGCACAAAGGGTAATTAACAGGTGGCTACCAATGAAGTTCAGCATTACCCAGTGCTTTGATATTGCTCCTTAAACTCATCCTGGTCCAACGCAAAATGTATAGGGAATCAAAAATATAGAGGCAATATAAACTAAAGGGTACAATCCTAAAGGGGGTGCATGAACAGAGTGACCTGGGGGCATATGTGCACAAATCGTTGAAGGTGGCAGGGCAGGTTGGGAAAGCGGTTAAAAAGCATACGGGATCCTGGGCTTCATAAATAGAAGAAGTCACACAACACCAGGTTATAGTCCAACAGCTTTATTTGAAATCACAAGCTTTCGGAGCGCTGCTCCTTCGTCAGGTATAGAGTCAGGTATAGAGTACAAAAGCAAGGAAGTTATGATGAACCTGTATAAAACACTGGTTCGGCTTCAGCTGGAATATTGTGTCCAATTCTGGGCACTGCACTTTAGGAAGGATGTGAAGGCCTTAATGAGGGTGCAGAAAAGATTTACAAGAATGATTCCAGGGATGAGGGACTTCAGTTACGTGGATAGACTGGAGAAGCTGGGGTTGGTCTCCTTAGAGCAGTGAAGATTGAAAGGAGATTAGATAGAGGTGTTCAAAATCATGAGGGGTCTAGACAGAGTAGATAGAGAGAAACTGATCCCATTGGTGGAAGGGTCGAGAGCCAAAGGACACAGATTTAAGGTGATTGGCAAAAGAACCAAAGGCGACATGAGGAAAAACTTTTTTACGCAGCGAGTGGTTAGGATCTGGAATGCACTGCCTGAAAGGGTGGTGGAGGCAGACTCAATCGTGGCTTTCAAAAGGGAATTGGATAAGTACCTGAAGGAAAAAATTTGCAGGGCTACAGGGAAAGGGCCGGGGAAGTGGGGCTGGCTGAAGTGTTCTTGCAGAGAGCCAGCACAGGCTCGACGGGCCGAATGGCCTCCTTCTGTGCTGTAACCATTCTATGAAAAATGTTAATGATCAGTAAGTGATTGGAAGACATTGATCACAATATCTGGATCCCTGTAGTGTGTTTCGAGCCTCTACAGAGAATAAAAATCAGACTAAAGTGTTTTTCAGAAAATCTGAAGTAGATTTGGTTCGATAGCTGAGCAGCAGACTGCAGTTTTGTAGTTAGCAAAAAATATGTTTCCTGTTAGAAAATATCTGGGTAACAAAGAATGTTTTTCTGAATATTACTGACAGGTAAAACACAATGGAATGGGTCTGTTTCAGTAGCAGGAGAGGACAGTTTTCAGATAGTCTGTCTACTGATCTAAGCTGTCTGCAAACTGTCCTTTCCTAACCAATCTTCCCTGAGATTAAGGCAGCAAGTACTGGGTTATAATGGGCAGCGTGATTCTTCCTCTCATCCTGTCTTCAGAACCCAGTAGTTTTGTCAAACTGTTGTTTGCAGATGGTCCTGATTGCCTGCCGTTATGGCTGGTCAAACGTGTAATTTCTTTTTATATTGTGCGCTTTTACTTCATGGATCAACTTGCAAGCGAAAAGAGTAAAGTCAGTTCAGAATCAATGGGAGCACGGCAGAGCTGACACTAGGGACGGACTTGTTGTCTTTGCCCTAGTTTACAAATCCCTCCACTCGACCCCTGCATCTGCCCCCACACCCCCCTCCCCCCACCCCCACCAGCTCCACAGCCGCTCTTCTAAGTCTGTGCCTCACTCCCTCCAACTACATCATCAGTGGCAGAACCTTCATGGCCTCGCACTCTGCAACTCTCCTCCAATGACTGCTCTACCTTGCCTCATCTCTCCCGACCTCAAAAGCCTTCTCGGGTTACCTCTGTGAGCTCATCGTCGCTCACCTCCCCTAACTCTTTTCCTAATTTCTGTTTGGCGCCCAAATTCATTCCCCCTTCTCCCTCTTGTCAAGCACTTTGGAGGCTTTTTGCTATGATGAAGGCACTATATAAATACAAATATAAATATTGACGCCACTGTGTCAGCCAATGAGCTGGAGGTGGGGTGGGACTTACGGCAGGATTCACAGCAAACAGTCTACTTTACAGCAAACAAAGTCTATTTACTCAGCAAACAGATTCTATTTAAACCCTACAGCAAACAGTCTACAGGGTCTATTTAAAAAAAGAGTCTCTACCAACTAGAGGAAAACAGAACTCATGACTAAAACTGCAGCAATATCTCTTGATAAAAGTCAGGTGATTTCTACAGCACAATTATGAAGTGGAGTCACTGTTGTAATGTGGGAAACGCAGCAGCCAATTTGCGCACAGCAAGCTCCCACAAAGAGCAATGCGATAATGACTAGATCATCTGTTCTTTTCACATGTTGGTTGAGGGATAAATATTGGCCAGGATAGCGGGAGAACTCCACTGCTCTTCTTCAAATAGCGTCAAGGGACATTATTGTAAAATACTTTGGGATGTCCTGAGGTTGTGAAAGGTACGATAATAAATGCAAGTCTTTCTTTCTTTTTCGCCAGTGCATTTACCAACCGTGACACTGGGGCAGTTAATGGCCCAGAAATTCGGGTCCCCACGGGTGAGTACGCGCTGGGTACTCACGCGTAGGCCCAATGAAAGTGTCGATTTCGTGCATGCACTGCGCATGCGCGGGAAACCGGAACTTCCGTTCCCTTAAAGGAAGGGGTTCACAGGTCAAACGCATGCGCCGGAGAGGCAGCGCGTACGCCCGGAACTTCCATTTTTTTTGCAGGTTTCTCCGGGAGGGTAAGTCTCCATGAGCTACACTTGTAAAAAGCAGTCGCAAGGCCTGCTTTTAACAAGGTAAGTGGTGAATTAAGTAAAATTAAAAAAAAATTTCCACAGGTTTATTATTTTTAAATACTTTAAAGAAAGGTAAGTTTATTTTTAGTCCCGTTAGAAACTGTAATTAATTTTTCAAAAATTTAAATTATTGTTTAAAATAGTTATTTTATGTAATTTATAGTTATTTTAAAAATGTGATTTAAAAAAAAATTATTTGAAGTTTTAGTGATGTTTTGGGGCTGAATTGTATTCATAGATTTGACAAGTCTTCCTGTCAAATCTATGAATAGAGATTCCCTGCTACCATTGGCTCTCCATGGCCCACGTGATCCCAATGGACGCTTCGAACTAACTGCGCCCCTGGGATACGCAAGCACTGCGCGCCGGCAGTTGGAGCAGGCCCAGGATCGGAATCCCACGCGGGCCCACAGCTCAACGGCCGGCGCGCTAGGTAAGTGCAGGTCGGAGGCTTGCACCCGCGGGAAGCCTCCGACCCGAATTTCTGGGCCATTATTGCTCCTCTTAATTCGCCTCCCTTCCTTTCTGGGCTTCTGCACTCAAAGTTAATCTGAGAGATCACTGAATAACAACATGGCCAATGGCATTTCTAATGTTAGCGCCATGCCATTATGGGCACAATCCTAATCTGTTGAATTCTTCCTCTCTCCTCCGATCCTTTTTAATACTCCTCTGTAATTATGCCTACATTACAACAGTGACTACACTTCCAAAGTACGTCAGCGGCTGTAAAGTGTCAGCTGTGGCTTAGTGGGCAGCACCCTCGCCTCTGAGTCAGAAAGTTGTGGGTTCAAGTCCCACTCCAGCGACTGGAGCACATAAAGCTAGGCTAATACTGCAGTGGAGTGCTGTGCTGTCTTTCGGATGAGACACCGTCTGCCCTCTCAGGTGGATGTAAAGGATCCCACGGCACTATTTCGAAGAAGAGCAGGGGGAGTTATGTCCTGGGCCAATATTTATCTCTCAACATAACAAAAACAGATTATCTGACCATTATCACATTGCTGTCTGTGGGAGCTTGCTGTGTGCAAATTGGCTGCTGCGTTTTCCACATTACAACGGTGACTACACTCCAAAAGTACTTCATTGGCTGTAAAGCGCTTTGAAACATCCGGTGGTCATGAAAGGCGCTACAGAAATGCAAGTCCTTTTTTCATTCAGCTCTTCCATTTCTGTAATGTATGTACCTTTAAGGGGGGAACTACTTTCTACAGCTCATGTATACTGTAGTACCGGCAGTGACCACACCTGTATATAACGCTGAGTAGTAATCTGTTGTTTCAGTTGCAGTTTGAACCACGTTGAGTAAACACCTGTTGTACCGTTCTCTGCAGTCCTTTTCTTATTATTACACGGACGTAACAATTTCCAGTCATTTTTTTTTGCTACCAGCAACTCACCGTCCAAGGACAAGACCTGTCCATGGTGGGGAAGGGCGGCACTGTTGGAGCAATAGTCTCGCCCCATCCAGCAACACAATACTAATGCGGAACGGGATAGGGTGGGGGGATTGGCAGAAGTCTACCCAGCTCCGATGGACGGGTCACATCGTCCCCATGCTCGATACAATACTCCCAAAACAAGCGCTCTATCGGAGCTCCAACACGGAAAGAGAGCCCCAGGTGGGCAGAGGAAACGCTTCAAGGACACCCTCAAAGCCTCCTTGAAAAAGTGCAACATCCCCACCGACACCTGGGAATCCCTGGCCCAAGACCGCACAAAGTGGAGGAGAAGCATCCGGGAAGGCACCGAACACCTCGAGTCTCTTCGGCGGGAGCAAGCGGAAGCCAAGCGCAAGGAGCGCACGTCAACCCAAGCACCCCACCCACCCGCCCCTTCAACCACCGTCTGCCCCACCTGTGACAGAGACTGTCGGTCTCGCATCGGACTCATCAGTCACCTGAGAGCTCATTTTTAGTGTGGAAGCAAGTCATCCTCGGTTCCGAGGGACTGCCTAAGAAGAAGAAGACCCAGAACTATCAGCTCCAGGCACCGAATGGTTAATGAAATGGTGCAGAAATGCACCGTTAGCTACTTGAGAGTAAATGAAACTTGAAAAAAAAATTCTAGCTAGCTAGCAGCCATTCGCAATCAATACTTCCTTCAGTGTGAAATAGATAAAAGGCATGATACTGCAGTCAGGTCTAGTCCAGAGACAAAGGGCTGAAATTGTGTTTTTAAAAAATCAATGGAGAGTGTTAACGCTCAATAACGCGGCCCATCTATCAGACAACTGCAGCCTCACGCACAGTGCAGTCAGTGAGAAATAACTGCAATTTCTATTTACTTTCCCATTGTCCTTGTGCATGTCCGACTTTCTTTGGGAATTCTGGATTCCTCCCACCCCTCACCCACTCCTCCCGGCCCCCACAACCCAACACACACACACGCACATTTGTATCTTCTTAATGTCAAGACCAGAAGAAGCCTCAGGCCTATTGTGCAGGACACACCGCGAGGTTCAAAAGACGGAGGTAAATCAGAAAGCTGAGGAGAATTGTGAAGAGATGCTGGTCATTTTGTTGAGACAACCCCGCTCCTTTGACACTTGCAATATATTTGACCAGCCTTCGGGGGCTGGGAGAGGGGGAGGGGGAGGCTACGCATTGATTTGCATTTTAAATTTATTGGCCATTTTATCTGACAAGCTCAGAAGCTAAGAGGAAGCAATTTCCAACATAAATGCTTTTTTTTGTTTCCAATGTTATATATATTCTCAGGGCAGGGCTGGTATTTTCACAGTCCCTTGACAGTGATATTTCACACCAGTGAAAGTAAAACTGTTTCCAGTCTGCAAAATCGCACTGCCGCATTGGTCGTCTACTTTCTCAATTGAGTAACCCAGGTGACGGGGTAGGCATAACGTGTTGCACACCGCCTAGGTTGGAATAATGAGAGGTGTGAGGTAACTCAGGGTGCAGAGATTAGATAATGCCAAGCTTGACTTCTAACAGGCAACAGGTTGTGGTTGCGAAGCCATCCAGGGGTGCAGTCAAGAAGCACTACTTCACACAAAGGGTAGTGGGAACCTGGAACTCACTTCCCTCCAAAAAGCTGTTGAGGCCGGGGGGGTCAATTAAAATGTCAAAACTGAGATTGATAGATTTTTGTTGGGTGAGGGTATTAAGTGATATGGAACCAAGGCGGGCAGATGGAGTTAACATGCAAATCGGCCGTGATCTAGTTGAATGGCAAAACAGCCCCGAGGGGCTGAATGGCCTCCTCCTGTTCCGATATCAAAAGGGAGGGAGATGAGAAGTTCCACTGTTCTGAGATTCTGGAAATAACCGAGCTAGAGTAGGAGATTTCAATACAGGTTGCAGGGAGGGGAAGAATTGCATGAACGGGTATATGCGGAAGAAGCAGATACAAGGGTATATGTGGAAGAAGCAGATACAAGGGTATATGTGGAAGAAGCACGTACAAGGGTATATGTGGAAGAAGCAGATACAAGGGTATATGTGGAAGAAGCACGTACAAGGGTATATGTGGAAGAAGCAGATACAAGGGTATATGTGGAAGAAGCAGATACAAGGGTATATCTGGAAGAAGCATGTACAAGGGTATATGTGGAAGAAGCAGATACAAGGATATATGTGGAAGAAGCAGATACAAGGGTATATGTGGAAGAAGCACGTACAAGGGTACATGCGGAAGAAGCAGATACAAGGGTATATGTGGAAGAAGCACATACAAGGGTATATGTGGAAGAAGCAGATAAAAGGGTATATGTGGAAGAAGCAGATACAAGGGTATATGTGGAAGAAGCAGATACAAGGGTACATGTGGAAGAAGCAGATACAAGGGTACATGTGGAAGAAGCACGTACAAGGGTATATGTGGAAGAAGCAGATACAAGGGTATATGTGGAAGAAGCAGATACAAGGGTATATGTGGAAGAAGCAGATGCAAGGGTATATGTGCAAGAAGCAGATACAAGGGTATATGTGGAAGAAGCACGTACAAGTGTATATGTGGAAGAAGCACGTACAAGGGTATATGTGGAAGAAGCACGTACAAGGGTATATGTGGAAGAAGCACGTACAAGGGTATATGTAGAAGGAGCAGATACAAGGGTATATGTGGAAGAAGCAGATACAAGGGTACCTGTGGAAGAAGCACGTGCAAGTGTATATGTGGAAGAAACAGATACAAGGGTATATGTGGAAGAAGCAGATACAAGGGTATACGTGGAAGAAGCACGTACAAGGGTACATGTGGAAGAAGCAGATACAAGGGTATATGTGTAAGAAGCAGATACAAGGGTATATGTGGAAGAAGCAGGTACAAGGGTATATGTGGAAGAAACAGATAAAAGGTTATATCTGGAAGAAGCACATACAAGGGTATATGTGGAAGAAGCAGATACAAGGGTATATGTGGAAGAATCAGATAAAACGGTATATGTGGAAGAAGCACGTACAAGGGTATATGTGGAAGAAGCAGATACAAGGGTATAGGTGGAAGAAGCAGATACAAGGGTATATGTGGAAGAAACAGATACAAGGGTATATGTGGAACAAGCAGATACAAGGGTATATGTGGAAAAAGCAGATATAAGGATATATGTGGAAGAAGCAGATACAAGGGTATATGTGGAAGAAGCAGATACAAGGGTATATGTGGAAGAAGCAGATACAAGGGTATATGTGGAAGAAGCAGATAGAAGGGTATATGTGGAAGAAGCAGATACAACGGTATATGTGGAAGAAGCACGTACAAGGGTATATGTGGAAGAAGCAGATACAAGGGTATATGTGGAAGAAGCACGTACAAGGCAATATGTGGAAGAAGCACGTACAAGTGTATATGTGGAAGAAGCACGTACAAGGGTATATGTGGAAGAAGCACGTACAAGGGTATATGTGGAAGAAGCAGATACAAGGGTATATGTGGAAGAAGCAGATACAAGGGTATCTGTGGAAGAAGCACGTACAAGTGTATATGTGGAAGAAGCAGATACAAGGGTATATGTGGAAGAAGCAGATACAAGGGTATATGTGGAAGAAGCACGTTCAAGGGTATATGTGGAAGAAGCTGATACAAGGGTATATGTGGAAGAAGCACGTACAAGGGTATATGTGGAAGAAGCAGATAAAAGGGTATATGTGGAAGAAGCAGATACAAGGGTACATCTGGAAGAAGCAGATACAAGGGTACATCTGGAAGAAGCACGTACAAGGGTATATGTGGAAGAAGCAGATGCAAGGGTGCATGTGGAAGAAACAGATACAAGGGTATATGTGGAAGAAGCAGATACAAGGGTACATGTGGAAGGAGGAGACACAAGGGTAAATGTGGAAGAAGCAGATACAAGGGTATATGTGGAACAAGCAGATACAAGGGTACATGTGGAAGAAGCAGATACAAGGGTATATGTGGAAGAAGCAGATACAAGGGTATATGTGGAAGAAGCAGATACAAGGGTATATGTGGAAGAAGCACGTACAAGGATATATGTGGAAGAAGCAGATACAAGGGTATATGTGGAAGAAGCAGAAACAAGGGTGTATGTGGAAGAAGCAGATACAAGGGTATATGTGGAAGAAACACATACAAGGGTATATGTGGAAGAAGCAGATACAAGGGTTAATGTGGAAGAAGCAGATACAAGGGTATATCTTGAAGAAGCATGTACAAGGGTATATGTGGAAGAAGAAGATACAAGGCTATATGTGGAAGAAGCACGTACAAGGGTATATGTGGAAGAAGCAGATACAAGGTTATATGTGGAAGAAGCAGATACAAGGGTATATGTGGAAGAAGCATGTACAAGGGTATATGTGGAAGAAGCAGATACAAGGGTATATGTGGAAGAAGAAGATACAAGGGTATATGTGGAAGAAGCAGATACAAGGGTATATGTGGAAGAAGCAGATACAAGGGTATATGTGGAAGAAGCACGTACAAGGGTATATGTGGATGAAACAGATACAAGGGTATATGTGGAAGAAGCAGATACAAGGGTATATGTGGAAGAAGCAGATACAAGGATACATCTGGAAGAAGCAGATACAAGGGTATATGTGGAAGAAGCAGATACAAGGGTATATGTGGAAGAAGCACGTACAAGGGTATATGTGGAAGAAGCACGAACAAGGGTATATGTGGAAGAAGCACGTACAAGGGTATATGTGGAAGAGTCAGATACAAGGGTATATGTGGAAGAAACAGATAAAAGGGTATATGTGGAAGAAGCACATACAAGGGTATATGTGGAAGAAGCAGATACAAGGGCATATGTGGAAGAACCAGATACAACGGTATATGTGGAAGAAGCAGATACAAGGGTATATCTGGAAGAAGCAGATACAAGGGTATATGTGGAAGAAGCAGATACAAGGGTATATGTGGAAGAAGCAGATACAAGGGTATATCTGGAAGAAGCAGATAAAAGGGTATATGTGGAAGAAGCAGATACAAGGGTATATCTTGAAGAAGCATGTACAAAGGTATCAGTGGAAGAAGCAGATACAAGGCTATATGTGGAAGAAGCACGTACAAGGGTATATGTGGAAGAAGCAGATACAAGGTTATATGTGGAAGAAGCAGATACAAGGGTATATGTGGAAGAAGCATGTACAAGGGTACATGTGGAAGAAGCAGATGCAAGGGTATATGTGGAAGAAGCAGATACAAGGGTACATGTGGAAGAAGCACGTACAAGTGTATATGTGGAAGAAGCAGATACAAGGGTATATGTGGCAGAAGCAGATACAAGGGTATATCTGGAAGAAGTAGATACAAGGGTGTATGTGGAAGAAGCAGATACAAGGGTAAATGTGGAAGAAGCACGTACAAGGGTACATGTGGAAGAAGCAGATACAAGGGTATATGTGGAAGAAGAAGAAACAAGGGTATATGTGCAAGAAGCACGTACAAGGGTATATGTGGATGAAACAGATACAAGGGTATAGGTGGAAGAAGCAGATACAAGGGTATATGTGGAAGAAGCAGATACAAGGGTACATGTGGAAGAAGCAGATACAAGGTTATATGTGGAAGAAGCAGATACAAGGGTATATGCGGAAGAAGCACGTACAAGGGTATATGCGGAAGAAGCACGAACAAGGGTATATGTGGAAGAAGCACGTACAAGGGTATATGTGGAAGAAGCAGATACAAGGGTATATGTAGAAGAAGCAGATACAAGGGTATATGTGGAAGAAGCAGATACAAGGGTACCTGTGGAAGAAGCACGTACAAGTGTATATGTGGAAGAAGCAGATACAAGGGTATATGTGGAAGAAGCAGATACAAGGGTATATGTGGAAGAAGCACGTTCAAGGGTATATGTGGAAGAAGCTGATACAAGGGTATATGTGGAAGAAGCACGTACAAGGGTATATGTGGAAGAAGCAGATAAAAGGGTATATGTGGAAGAAGCAGATACAAGGGTACATCTGGAAGAAGCAGATACAAGGGTACATCTGGAAGAAGCACGTACAAGGGTATATGTGGAAGAAGCAGATGCAAGGGTGCATGTGGAAGAAACAGATACAAGGGTATATGTGGAAGAAGCAGATACAAGGGTACATGTGGAAGGAGGAGACACAAGGGTAAATGTGGAAGAAGCAGATACAAGGGTATATGTGGAACAAGCAGATACAAGGGTACATGTGGAAGAAGCAGATACAAGGGTATATGTGGAAGAAGCAGATACAAGGGTATATGTGGAAGAAGCAGATACAAGGGTATATGTGGAAGAAGCACGTACAAGGATATATGTGGAAGAAGCAGATACAAGGGTATATGTGGAAGAAGCAGAAACAAGGGTGTATGTGGAAGAAGCAGATACAAGGGTATATGTGGAAGAAGCACATACAAGGGTATATGTGGAAGAAGCAGATACAAGGGTTAATGTGGAAGAAGCAGATACAAGGGTATATCTTGAAGAAGCATGTACAAGGGTATATGTGGGAGAAGAAGATACAAGGCTATATGTGGAAGAAGCACGTACAAGGGTATATGTGGAAGAAGCAGATACAAGGTTATATGTGGAAGAAGCAGATACAAGGGTATATGTGGAAGAAGCATGTACAAGGGTATATGTGGAAGAAGCAGATACAAGGGTATATGTGGAAGAAGAAGATACAAGGGTATATGTGGAAGAAGCAGATACAAGGGTATATGTGGAAGAAGCAGATACAAGGGTATATGTGGAAGAAGCACGTACAAGGGTATATGTGGATGAAACAGATACAAGGGTATATGTGGAAGAAGCAGATACAAGGGTATATGTGGAAGAAGCAGATACAAGGATACATCTGGAAGAAGCAGATACAAGGGTATATGTGGAAGAAGCAGATACAAGGGTATATGTGGAAGAAGCACGTACAAGGGTATATGTGGAAGAAGCACGAACAAGGGTATATGTGGAAGAAGCACGTACAAGGGTATATGTGGAAGAGTCAGATACAAGGGTATATGTGGAAGAAACAGATAAAAGGGTATATGTGGAAGAAGCACATACAAGGGTATATGTGGAAGAAGCAGATACAAGGGCATATGTGGAAGAACCAGATACAACGGTATATGTGGAAGAAGCAGATACAAGGGTATATCTGGAAGAAGCAGATACAAGGGTATATGTGGAAGAAGCAGATACAAGGGTATATGTGGAAGAAGCAGATACAAGGGTATATCTGGAAGAAGCAGATAAAAGGGTATATGTGGAAGAAGCAGATACAAGGGTATATCTTGAAGAAGCATGTACAAAGGTATCAGTGGAAGAAGCAGATACAAGGCTATATGTGGAAGAAGCACGTACAAGGGTATATGTGGAAGAAGCAGATACAAGGTTATATGTGGAAGAAGCAGATACAAGGGTATATGTGGAAGAAGCATGTACAAGGGTACATGTGGAAGAAGCAGATGCAAGGGTATATGTGGAAGAAGCAGATACAAGGGTACATGTGGAAGAAGCACGTACAAGTGTATATGTGGAAGAAGCAGATACAAGGGTATATGTGGCAGAAGCAGATACAAGGGTATATCTGGAAGAAGTAGATACAAGGGTGTATGTGGAAGAAGCAGATACAAGGGTAAATGTGGAAGAAGCACGTACAAGGGTACATGTGGAAGAAGCAGATACAAGGGTATATGTGGAAGAAGAAGAAACAAGGGTATATGTGCAAGAAGCACGTACAAGGGTATATGTGGATGAAACAGATACAAGGGTATAGGTGGAAGAAGCAGATACAAGGGTATATGTGGAAGAAGCAGATACAAGGGTACATGTGGAAGAAGCAGATACAAGGTTATATGTGGAAGAAGCAGATACAAGGGTATATGCGGAAGAAGCACGTACAAGGGTATATGCGGAAGAAGCACGAACAAGGGTATATGTGGAAGAAGCACGTACAAGGGTATATGTGGAAGAAGCAGATACAAGGGTATATGTAGAAGAAGCAGATACAAGGGTATATGTGGAAGAAGCAGATACAAGGGTACCTGTGGAAGAAGCACGTACAAGTGTATATGTGGAAGAAGCAGATACAAGGGTATATGTGGAAGAAGCAGATACAAGGGTATATGTGGAAGAAGCACGTTCAAGGGTATATGTGGAAGAAGCTGATACAAGGGTATATGTGGAAGAAGCACGTACAAGGGTATATGTGGAAGAAGCAGATAAAAGGGTATATGTGGAAGAAGCAGATACAAGGGTACATCTGGAAGAAGCAGATACAAGGGTACATCTGGAAGAAGCACGTACAAGGGTATATGTGGAAGAAGCAGATGCAAGGGTGCATGTGGAAGAAACAGATACAAGGGTATATGTGGAAGAAGCAGATACAAGGGTACATGTGGAAGGAGGAGACACAAGGGTAAATGTGGAAGAAGCAGATACAAGGGTATATGTGGAACAAGCAGATACAAGGGTACATGTGGAAGAAGCAGATACAAGGGTATATGTGGAAGAAGCAGATACAAGGGTATATGTGGAAGAAGCAGATACAAGGGTATATGTGGAAGAAGCACGTACAAGGATATATGTGGAAGAAGCAGATACAAGGGTATATGTGGAAGAAGCAGAAACAAGGGTGTATGTGGAAGAAGCAGATACAAGGGTATATGTGGAAGAAGCACATACAAGGGTATATGTGGAAGAAGCAGATACAAGGGTTAATGTGGAAGAAGCAGATACAAGGGTATATCTTGAAGAAGCATGTACAAGGGTATATGTGGGAGAAGAAGATACAAGGCTATATGTGGAAGAAGCACGTACAAGGGTATATGTGGAAGAAGCAGATACAAGGTTATATGTGGAAGAAGCAGATACAAGGGTATATGTGGAAGAAGCATGTACAAGGGTATATGTGGAAGAAGCAGATGCAAGGGTATATGTGGAAGAAGCAGATACAAAGGTACATGTGGAAGAAGCACGTGCAAGGGTATATGTGGAAGAAGCAGATACAAGGGTATATGTGGCAGAAGCAGATACAAGGGTATATGTGGCAGAAGCAGATACAAGGGTGTATGTGGAAGAAGCAGATACAAGGGTAAATGTGGAAGAAGCACGTACAAGGGTACATGTGGAAGAAGCAGATACAAGGGTATATGTGGAAGAAGAAGATGCAAGGGTATATGTGGAAGAAGCAGATACAAGGGTATATGTGGAAGAAGCAGATACAAGGGTATATGTGGAAGAAGCACGTACAAGGGTATATGTGGATGAAACAGATACAAGGGTATATGTGGAAGAAGCAGATACAAGGGTATATGTGGAAGAAGCAGATACAAGGGTACATCTGGAAGAAGCAGACACAAGGGTATATGTGGAAGAAGCAGATACAAGGGTATATGTGGAAGAAGCACGTACAAGGGTATATGTGGAAGAAGCACGAACAAGGGTATATGTGGAAGAAGCACGTACAAGGGTATATGTGGAAGAGTCAGATACAAGGGTATATGTGGAAGAAACAGATAAAAGGGTATATGTGGAAGAAGCACATAAAAGGGTATATGTGGAAGAAGCAGATACAAGGGTATATATGGAAGAAACAGATACAAGGGTATATGTGGAAGAAGCAGATACAAGGGTATATCTGGAAGAAGCAGATACAAGGGTATATGTGGAAGAAGCAGATACAAGGGTATATGTGGAAGAAGCAGATACAAGGGTATATGTGGAAGAAGCAGATACAAGGGTATATGTGGAAGAAGCACGTACAAGGGTATGTGTGGAAGAAGCAGATAAAAGGGTATATGTGGAAGAAGCAGATACAAGGGTATATCTTGAAGAAGCATGTACAAAGGTATAAGTGGAAGAAGCAGATACAAGGCTATATGTGGAAGAAGCACGTACAAGGGTATATGTGGAAGAAGCAGATACAAGGTTATATGTGGAAGAAGCAGATACAAGGGTATATGTGGAAGAAGCATGTACAAGGGTACATGTGGAAGAAGCAGATGCAAGGGTATATGTGGAAGAAGCAGATACAAGGGTACATGTGGAAGAAGCACGTACAAGTGTATATGTGGAAGAAGCAGATACAAGGGTATATGTGGAAGAAGCAGATACAAGGGTATATCTGGAAGAAGCAGATACAAGGGTGTATGTGGAAGAAGCAGATACAAGGGTAAATGTGGAAGAAGCACGTACAAGGGTACATGTGGAAGAAGCTGATACAAGGGTATATGTGGAAGAAGAAGAAACAAGGGTATATGTGCAAGAAGCACGTACAAGGGTATATGTGGATGAAACAGATACAAGGGTATATGTGGAAGAAGCAGATACAAGGGTATATGTGGAAGAAGCAGATACAAGGGTACATGTGGAAGAAGCAGATACAAGGTTATATGTGGAAGAAGCAGATACAAGGGTATATGCGGAAGAAGCACGTACAAGGGTATATGCGGAAGAAGCACGAACAAGGGTATATGTGGAAGAAGCACGTACAAGGGCATATGTAGAAGAAGCAGATAGAAGGCTACATGTGGAAGAAGCACGTACAAGGGTACATGTGGAAGAAGCAGATACAAGGGTATATGTGGAAGAAGCAGATACAAGGATATATGTGGAAGAAACAGATAAAAGGGTATATGTGGAAGAAGCACATACAAGGGTATATGTGGAAGAAGCAGATACAAGGGTATATGTGGCAGAAGCAGAGACAAGGGTATATCTGGAAGAAGCAGATACAAAGATATATGTGGAAGAAGCAGATACAAGGGTATATGTGGAAGAAGCAGAAACAAGGGTGTATGTGGAAGAAGCAGATACAAGGGTATATGTGGATGAAGCACATACAAGGGTATATGTGGAAGAAGCAGATACAGGGGTTAATGTGGAAGAAGCAGATACAAGGGTATATCTTGAAGAAGCATGTACAAGGGTATATGTGGGAGAAGAAGATACAAGGCTATATGTGGAAGAAGCACGTACAAGGGTATATGTGGAAGAAGCAGATACAAGGTTATATGTGGAAGAAGCAGATACAAGGGTATATGTGGAAGAAGCATGTACAAGGGTATATGTGGAAGAAGCAGATGCAAGGGTATATGTGGAAGAAGCAGATACAAGGGTACATGTGGAAGAAGCACGTGCAAGGGTATATGTGGAAGAAGCAGATACAAGGGTATATGTGGCAGAAGCAGATACAAGGGTATATGTGGCAGAAGCAGATACAAGGGTGTATGTGGAAGAAGCAGATACAAGGGTAAATGTGGAAGAAGCACGTACAAGGGTACATGTGGAAGAAGCAGATACAAGGGTATATGTGGAAGAAGAAGATACAAGGGTATATGTGGAAGAAGCAGATACAAGGGTATATGTGGAAGAAGCAGATACAAGGGTATATGTGGAAGAAGCACGTACAAGGGTATATGTGGATGAAACAGATACAAGGGTATATGTGGAAGAAGCAGATACAAGGGTATATGTGGAAGAAGCAGATACAAGGGTACATCTGGAAGAAGCAGATACAAGGGTATATGTGGAAGAAGCAGATACAAGGGTATATGTGGAAGAAGCACGTACAAGGGTATATGTGGAAGAAGCACGAACAAGGGTATATGTGGAAGAAGCACGTACAAGGGTATATGTGGAAGAGTCAGATACAAGGGTATATGTGGAAGAAACAGATAAAAGGGTATATGTGGAAGAAGCACATACAAGGGTATATGTGGAAGAAGCAGATACAAGGGTATATGTGGAAGAACCAGATACAAGGGTATATGTGGAAGAAGTAGATACAAGGGTATATCTGGAAGAAGCAGATACAAGGGTATATGTGGAAGAAGCAGATACAAGGGTATATGTGGAAGAAGCAGATACAAGGGTATATCTGGAAGAAGCAGATACAAGGGTATATGTGGAAGAAGCACGTACAAGGGTATATGTGGAAGAAGCAGATAAAAGGGTATATGTGGAAGAAGCAGATACAAGGGTATATCTTGAAGAAGCATGTACAAAGGTATAAGTGGAAGAAGCAGATACAAGGCTATATGTGGAAGAAGCACGTACAAGGGTATATGTGGAAGAAGCAGATACAAGGTTATATGTGGAAGAAGCAGATACAAGGGTATATGTGGAAGAAGCATGTACAAGGGTACATGTGGAAGAAGCAGATGCAAGGGTATATGTGGAAGAAGCAGATACAAGGGTACATGTGGAAGAAGCACGTACAAGTGTATATGTGGAAGAAGCAGATACAAGGGTATATGTGGCAGAAGCAGATACAAGGGTATATCTGGAAGAAGCAGATACAAGGGTGTATGTGGAAGAAGCAGATACAAGGGTAAATGTGGAAGAAGCACGTACAAGGGTACATGTGGAAGAAGCAGATACAAGGGTATATGTGGAAGAAGAAGAAACAAGGGTATATGTGCAAGAAGCACGTACAAGGGTATATGTGGATGAAACAGATACAAGGGTATATGTGGAAGAAGCAGATACAAGGGTATATGTGGAAGAAGCAGATACAAGGGTACATGTGGAAGAAGCAGATACAAGGTTATATGTGGAAGAAGCAGATACAAGGGTATATGCGGAAGAAGCACGTACAAGGATATATGCGGAAGAAGCACGAACAAGGGTATATGTGGAAGAAGCACGTAAAGGGGTATATGTAGAAGAAGCAGATACAAGGCTACATGTGGAAGAAGCACGTACAAGGGTACATGTGGAAGAAGCAGATACAAGGGTATATGTGGAAGAAGCAGATACAAGGATATATGTGGAAGAAACAGATAAAAGGGTATATGTGGAAGAAGCACGTACAAGGGTACATGTGGAAGAAGCAGATACAAGGGTATATGTGGAAGAAGAAGATACAAGGGTATATGTGGAAGAAGCAGATACAAGGGTATATGTGGAAGAAGCAGATACAAGGGTATATGTGGAAGAAGCACGTACAAGGGTATATGTGGATGAAACAGATACAAGGGTATATGTGGAAGAAGCAGATACAAGGGTATATGTGGAAGAAGCAGATACAAGGGTACATCTGGAAGAAGCAGATACAAGGGTATATGTGGAAGAAGCAGATACAAGGGTATATGTGGAAGAAGCACGTACAAGGGTATATGTGGAAGAAGCACGAACAAGGGTATATGTGGAAGAAGCACGTACAAGGGTATATGTGGAAGAGTCAGATACAAGGGTATATGTGGAAGAAACAGATAAAAGGGTATATGTGGAAGAAGCACATACAAGGGTATATGTGGAAGAAGCAGATACAAGGGTATATGTGGAAGAACCAGATACAAGGGTATATGTGGAAGAAGTAGATACAAGGGTATATCTGGAAGAAGCAGATACAAGGGTATATGTGGAAGAAGCAGATACAAGGGTATATGTGGAAGAAGCAGATACAAGGGTATATCTGGAAGAAGCAGATACAAGGGTATATGTGGAAGAAGCACGTACAAGGGTATATGTGGAAGAAGCAGATAAAAGGGTATATGTGGAAGAAGCAGATACAAGGGTATATCTTGAAGAAGCATGTACAAAGGTATAAGTGGAAGAAGCAGATACAAGGCTATATGTGGAAGAAGCACGTACAAGGGTATATGTGGAAGAAGCAGATACAAGGTTATATGTGGAAGAAGCAGATACAAGGGTATATGTGGAAGAAGCATGTACAAGGGTACATGTGGAAGAAGCAGATGCAAGGGTATATGTGGAAGAAGCAGATACAAGGGTACATGTGGAAGAAGCACGTACAAGTGTATATGTGGAAGAAGCAGATACAAGGGTATATGTGGCAGAAGCAGATACAAGGGTATATCTGGAAGAAGCAGATACAAGGGTGTATGTGGAAGAAGCAGATACAAGGGTAAATGTGGAAGAAGCACGTACAAGGGTACATGTGGAAGAAGCAGATACAAGGGTATATGTGGAAGAAGAAGAAACAAGGGTATATGTGCAAGAAGCACGTACAAGGGTATATGTGGATGAAACAGATACAAGGGTATATGTGGAAGAAGCAGATACAAGGGTATATGTGGAAGAAGCAGATACAAGGGTACATGTGGAAGAAGCAGATACAAGGTTATATGTGGAAGAAGCAGATACAAGGGTATATGCGGAAGAAGCACGTACAAGGATATATGCGGAAGAAGCACGAACAAGGGTATATGTGGAAGAAGCACGTAAAGGGGTATATGTAGAAGAAGCAGATACAAGGCTACATGTGGAAGAAGCACGTACAAGGGTACATGTGGAAGAAGCAGATACAAGGGTATATGTGGAAGAAGCAGATACAAGGATATATGTGGAAGAAACAGATAAAAGGGTATATGTGGAAGAAGCACATACAAGGGTATATGTGGAAGAAGCAGATACAAGGGTATATGTGGAAGAACCAGATACAAGGGTATATGTGGAAGAAGCAGATACAAGGGTATATCTGGAAGAAGCAGATACAAGGGTATATGTGGAAGAAGCAGATACAAGGGTATATGTGGAAGAAGCAGATACAAGGGTATATGTGGAAGAAGCAGATAAAAGGGTATATGTGGAAGAAGCAGATACAAGGGTAAATGTGGAAGAAGCAGATACAAGGGTACATGTGGAAGAAGCAGATACCAGGGTATATCTGGAAGAAGCAGATACAAGGGTATATGTGGAAGAAGCACGTACAAGGGTATATGTGGAAGAAGCAGAAAAAAGGGCATATGTGGAAGAAGCAGATACAAGGGTATATCTTGAAGAAGCATGTACAAAGGTATAAGTGGAAGAAGCAGATACAAGGCTATATGTGGAAGAAGCACGTACAAGGGTATATGTGGAAGAAGCAGATACAAGGTTATTTGTGGAAGAAGCAGATACAAGGGTATATGTGGAAGAAGCATGTACAAGGGTACATGTGGAAGAAGCAGATGCAAGGGTATATGTGGAAGAAGCAGATACAAGGGTACATGTGGAAGAAGCACGTACAAGTGTATATGTGGAAGAAGCAGATACAAGGGTATATGTGGCAGAAGCAGATACAAGGGTATATCTGGAAGAAGCAGATACAAGGATGTATGTGGAAGAAGCAGATACAAGGGTAAATGTGGAAGAAGCACGTACAAGGGTACATGTGGAAGAAGCAGATACAAGGGTATATGTGGAAGAAGAAGAAACAAGGGTATATGTGCAAGAAGCACGTACAAGGGTATATGTGGATGAAACAGATACAAGGGTATATGTGGAAGAAGCACGTACAAGGGTATATGCGGAAGAAGCACGAACAAGGGTATATGTGGAAGAAGCACGTACAAGGGTATATGTAGAAGAAGCAGATACAAGGCTACATGTGGAAGAAGCACGTACAAGGATCCATGTGGAAGAAGCAGATACAAGGGTATATGTGGAAGAAGCAGATACAAGGATATATGTGGAAGAAACAGATAAAAGGGTATATGTGGAAGAAGCACATACAAGGGTATATGTGGAAGAAGCAGATACAAGGGTATATGTGGCAAAAGCAGATACAAGGGTATATCTGGAAGAAGCAGATACAAAGATATATGTGGAAGAAGCAGATACAAGGGTATCTGTGGAAGAAGCAGAAACAAGGGTGTATGTGGAAGAAGCAGATACAAGGGTATATGTGGAAGAAGCACATACAACGGTATATGTGGAAGAAGCAGATACAAGGGTTAATGTGGAAGAAGCAGATACAAGGGTATATCTTGAAGAAGCATGTACAAGGGTATATGTGGGAGAAGAAGATACAAGGCTATATGTGGAAGAAGCACGTACAAGGGTATATGTGGAAGAAGCAGATACAAGGTTATATGTGGAAGAAGCAGATACAAGGGTATATGTGGAAGAAGCATGTACAAGGGTATATGTGGAAGAAGCAGATGCAAGGGTATATGTGGAAGAAGCAGATACAAGGGTACATGTGGAAGAAGCACGTGCAAGGGTATATGTGGAAGAAGCAGATACAAGGGTATATGTGGCAGAAGCAGATACAAGGGCATATGTGGCAGAAGCAGATACAAGGGTGTATGTGGAAGAAGCAGATACAAGGGTAAATGTGGAAGAAGCACGTACAAGGGTACATGTGGAAGAAGCAGATACAAGGGTATATGTGGAAGAAGAAGATACAAGGGTATATGTGGAAGAAGCAGATACAAGGGTATATGTGGAAGAAGCAGATACAAGGGTATATGTGGAAGAAGCACGTACAAGGGTATATGTGGATGAAACAGATACAAGGGTATATGTGGAAGAAGCAGATACAAGGGTATATGTGGAAGAAGCAGATACAAGGGTACATCTGGAAGAAGCAGATACAAGGGTATATGTGGAAGAAGCAGATACAAGGGTATATGTGGAAGAAGCACGTACAAGGGTATATGTGGAAGAAGCACGAACAAGGGTATATGTGGAAGAAGAACGTACAAGGGTATATGTGGAAGAGTCAGATACAAGGGTATATGTGGAAGAAACAGATAAAAGGGTATATGTGGAAGAAGCACATACAAGGGTATATGTGGAAGAAGCAGATACAAGGGTATATGTGGAAGAACCAGATACAAGGGTATATGTGGAAGAAGCAGATACAAGGGTATATCTGGAAGAAGCAGATACAAGGGTATATGTGGAAGAAGCAGATACAAGGGTATATGTGGAAGAAGCAGATACAAGGGTATATCTGGAAGAAGCAGATACAAGGGTATATGTGGAAGAAGCACGTACAAGGGTATATGTGGAAGAAGCAGATAAAAGGGTATATGTGGAAGAAGCAGATACAAGGGTATATCTTGAAGAAGCATGTACAAAGGTATAAGTGGAAGAAGCAGATACAAGGCTATATGTGGAAGAAGCACGTACAAGGGTATATGTGGAAGAAGCAGATACAAGGTTATATGTGGAAGAAGCAGATACAAGGGTATATGTGGAAGAAGCATGTACAAGGGTACATGTGGAAGAAGCAGATGCAAGGGTATATGTGGAAGAAGCAGATACAAGGGTACATGTGGAAGAAGCACGTACAAGTGTATATGTGGAAGAAGCAGATACAAGGGTTTATGTGGCAGAAGCAGATACAAGGGTATATCTGGAAGAAGCAGATACAAGGGTGTATGTGGAAGAAGCAGATACAAGGGTATATGCGGAAGAAGCACGTACAAGGGTATATGTGGCAGAAGCAGATACAAGGGTACATGTGGAAGAAGCAGATACAAGGGTATATGTGGAAGAAGAAGAAACAAGGGTATATGTGGAAGAAGCAGATACAAGGGTACATGTGGAAGAAGCAGATACAAGGTTATATGTGGAAGAAGCAGATACAATGGTATATGCGGAAGAAGCACGTACAAGGGTATATGCGGAAGAAGCACGAACAAGGGTATATGTGGAAGAAGCACGTACAAGGGTATATGTAGAAGAAGCAGATACAAGGCTACATGTGGAAGAAGCACGTACAAGGGTACATGTGGAAGAAGCAGATACAAGGGTATATGTGGAAGAAGCAGATACAAGGATATATGTGGAAGAAACAGATAAAAGGGTATATGTGGAAGAAGCACATACAAGGGTATATGTGGAAGAAGCAGATACAAGGGTATATGTGGAAGAACCAAATACAAGGGTATATGTGGAAGAAGCAGATACAAGGGTATATCTGGAAGAAGCAGATACAAGGTTATATGTGGAAGAAGCAGATACAAGGGTATATGTGGAAGAAGCAGATACAAGGGTATATGTGGAAGAAGCAGATAAAAGGGTATATGTGGAAGAAGCAGATACAAGGGTATATGTGGAAGAAGCAGATACAAGGGTACATGTGGAAGAAGCAGATACAAGGGTATATCTGGAAGAAGCAGATACAAGGGTATATGTGGAAGAAGCACGTACAAGGGTATATGTGGAAGAAGCAGATACAAGGGTATATGTGGCAGAAGCAGATACAAGGGTATATCTGGAAGAAGCAGATACAAAGATATATGTGGAAGAAGCAGATACAAGGGTATATGTGGAAGAAGCAGAAACAAGGGTGTATGTGGAAGAAGCAGATACAAGGGTATATGTGGAAGAAGCACATACAAGGGTATATGTGGAAGAAGCAGATACAAGGGTTAATGTGGAAGAAGCAGATACAAGGGTATATCTTGAAGAAGCATGTACAAGGGTATATGTGGGAGAAGAAGATACAAGGCTATATGTGGAAGAAGCACGTACAAGGGTATATGTGGAAGAAGCAGATACAAGGTTATATGTGGAAGAAGCAGATACAAGGGTATATGTGGAAGAAGCATGTACAAGGGTATATGTGGAAGAAGCAGATGCAAGGGTATATGTGGAAGAAGCAGATACAAGGGTACATGTGGAAGAAGCACGTGCAAGGGTATATGTGGAAGAAGCAGATACAAGGGTATATGTGGCAGAAGCAGATACAAGGGTATATGTGGCAGAAGCAGATACAAGGGTGTATGTGGAAGAAGCAGATACAAGGGTAAATGTGGAAGAAGCACGTACAAGGGTACATGTGGAAGAAGCAGATACAAGGGTATATGTGGAAGAAGAAGATACAAGGGTATATGTGGAAGAAGCAGATACAAGGGTATATGTGGAAGAAGCAGATACAAGGGTATATGTGGAAGAAGCACGTACAAGGGTATATGTGGATGAAACAGATACAAGGGTATATGTGGAAGAAGCAGATACAAGACTATATGTGGAAGAAGCAGATACAAGGGTACATCTGGAAGAAGCAGATACAAGGGTATATGTGGAAGAAGCAGATACAAGGGTATATGTGGAAGAAGCACGTACAAGGGTATATGTGGAAGAAGCACGAACAAGGGTATATGTGGAAGAAGCACGTACAAGGGTATATGTGGAAGAGTCAGATACAAGGGTATATGTGGAAGAAACAGATAAAAGGGTATATGTGGAAGAAGCACATACAAGGGTATATGTGGAAGAAGCAGATACAAGGGTATATCTGGAAGAAGCAGATACAAGGGTATATGTGGAAGAAGCACGTACAAGGGTATATGTGGAAGAAGCAGATAAAAGGGTATATGTGGAAGAAGCAGATACAAGGGTATATCTTGAAGAAGCATGTACAAAGGTATAAGTGGAAGAAGCAGATACAAGGCTATATGTGGAAGAAGCACGTGCAAGGGTATATGTGGAAGAAGCAGATACAAGGTTATATGTGGAAGAAGCAGATACAAGGGTATATGTGGAAGAAGCATGTACAAGGGTACATGTGGAAGAAGCAGATGCAAGGGTATATGTGGAAGAAGCAGATACAAGGGTACATGTGGAAGAAGCACGTACAAGTGTATATGTGGAAGAGGCAGATACAAGGGTATATGTGGCAGAAGCAGAAACAAGGGTATATGTGCAAGAAGCACGTACAAGGGTATATGTGGATGAAACAGATACAAGGGTATATGTGGAAGAAGCAGATACAAGGGTATATGTGGAAGAAGCAGATACAAGGGTACATGTGGAAGAAGCAGATACAAGGTTATATGTGGAAGAACCAGATACAAGGGTATATGTGGAAGAAGCAGATACAAGGGTATATCTGGAAGAAGCAGATACAAGGGTATATGTGGAAGAAGCAGATACAAGGGTATATGTGGAAGAAGCAGATACAAGGGTATATCTGGAAGAAGCAGATACAAGGGTATATGTGGAAGAAGCACGTACAAGGGTATATGTGGAAGAAGCAGATAAAAGGGTATATGTGGAAGAAGCAGATACAAGGGTATATCTTGAAGAAGCATGTACAAAGGTATAAGTGGAAGAAGCAGATACAAGGCTATATGTGGAAGAAGCACGTACAAGGGTATATGTGGAAGAAGCAGATACAAGGTTATATGTGGAAGAAGCAGATACAAGGGTATATGTGGAAGAAGCATGTACAAGGGTACATGTGGAAGAAGCAGATGCAAGGGTATATGTGGAAGAAGCAGATACAAGGGTACATGTGGAAGAAGCACGTACAAGTGTATATGTGGAAGAAGCAGATACAAGGGTATATGTGGCAGAAGCAGATACAAGGGTATATCTGGAAGAAGCAGATACAAGGGTGTATGTGGAAGAAGCAGATACAAGGGTAAATGTGGAGGAAGCACGTACAAGGGTACATGTGGAAGAGGCAGATACAAGGGTATATGTGGCAGAAGCAGAAACAAGGGTATATGTGCAAGAAGCACGTACAAGGGTATATGTGGATGAAACAGATACAAGGGTATATGTGGAAGAAGCAGATACAAGGGTATATGTGGAAGAAGCAGATACAAGGGTACATGTGGAAGAAGCAGATACAAGGTTATATGTGGAAGAAGCAGATACAAGGGTATATGCGGAAGAAGCACGTACAAGGGTATATGCGGAAGAAGCACGAACAAGGGTATATGTGGAAGAAGCACGTACAAGGGTATATGTAGAAGAAGCAGATACAAGGCTACATGTGGAAGAAGCACGTACAAGGGTACATGTGGAAGAAGCAGATACAAGGGTATATGTGGAAGAAGCAGATACAAGGATATATGTGGAAGAAACAGATAAAAGGGTATATGTGGAAGAAGCACATACAAGGGTATATGTGGAAGAAGCAGATACAAGGGTATATGTGGAAGAACCAGATACAAGGGTATATGTGGAAGAAGCAGATACAAGGGTATATCTGGAAGAAGCAGATACAAGGGTA
This sequence comes from Somniosus microcephalus, assembly GCF_052327205.1. NCBI lineage: Eukaryota > Metazoa > Chordata > Chondrichthyes > Squaliformes > Somniosidae > Somniosus > Somniosus microcephalus. The sequence continues at coordinate 27,855,019 of NC_141017.1, read as the reverse complement.
TATGTGGAAGAAGCAGATACAAGGGTATATGTGGAAGAAGCAGATACAAGGGTATATGTGGAAGAAGCAGATAAAAGGGTATATGTGGAAGAAGCAGATACAAGGGTATATGTGGAAGAAGCAGATACAAGGGTACATGTGGAAGAAGCAGATACAAGGGTATATCTGGAAGAAGCAGATACAAGGGTATATGTGGAAGAAGCACGTACAAGGGTATATGTGGAAGAAGCAGATAAAAGGGCATATGTGGAAGAAGCAGATACAAGGGTATATCTTGAAGAAGCATGTACAAAGGTATAAGTGGAAGAAGCAGATACAAGGCTATATGTGGAAGAAGCACGTACAAGGGTATATGTGGAAGAAGCAGATACAAGGTTATATGTGGAAGAAGCAGATACAAGGGTATATGTGGAAGAAGCATGTACAAGGGTACATGTGGAAGAAGCAGATGCAAGGGTATATGTGGAAGAAGCAGATACAAGGGTACATGTGGAAGAAGCACGTACAAGTGTATATGTGGAAGAAGCAGATACAAGGGTATATGTGGCAGAAGCAGATACAAGGGTATATCTGGAAGAAGCAGATACAAGGGTGTATGTGGAAGAAGCAGATACAAGGGTAAATGTGGAAGAAGCACGTACAAGGGTACATGTGGAAGAAGCAGATACAAGGGTATATGTGGAAGAAGAAGAAACAAGGGTATATGTGCAAGAAGCACGTACAAGGATATATGTGGATGAAACAGATACAAGGGTATATGTGGAAGAAGCACGTACAAGGGTATATGCGGAAGAAGCACGAACAAGGGTATATGTGGAAGAAGCACGTACAAGGGTATATGTAGAAGAAGCAGATACAAGGCTACATGTGGAAGAAGCACGTACAAGGGTACATGTGGAAGAAGCAGATACAAGGGTATATGTGGAAGAAGCAGATACAAGGATATATGTGGAAGAAACAGATAAAAGGGTATATGTGGAAGAAGCACATACAAGGGTATATGTGGAAGAAGCAGATACAAGGGTATATGTGGCAGAAGCAGATACAAGGGTATATCTGGAAGAAGCAGATACAAATATATATGTGGAAGAAGCAGATACAAGGGTATATGTGGAAGAAGCAGAAACAAGGGTGTATGTGGAAGAAGCAGATACAAGGGTATATGTGGAAGAAGCAGATACAAGGGTATATGTGGAAGAAGCAGATACAAGGGTATATGTGGAAGAAGCAGATAAAAGGGTATATGTGGAAGAAGCAGATACAAGGGTATATGTGGAAGAAGCAGATACAAGGGTACATGTGGAAGAAGCAGATACAAGGGTATATCTGGAAGAAGCAGATACAAGGGTATATGTGGAAGAAGCACGTACAAGGGTATATGTGGAAGAAGCAGATAAAAGGGCATATGTGGAAGAAGCAGATACAAGGGTATATCTTGAAGAAGCATGTACAAAGGTATAAGTGGAAGAAGCAGATACAAGGCTATATGTGGAAGAAGCACGTACAAGGGTATATGTGGAAGAAGCAGATACAAGGTTATATGTGGAAGAAGCAGATACAAGGGTATATGTGGAAGAAGCATGTACAAGGGTACATGTGGAAGAAGCAGATGCAAGGGTATATGTGGAAGAAGCAGATACAAGGGTACATGTGGAAGAAGCACGTACAAGTGTATATGTGGAAGAAGCAGATACAAGGGTATATGTGGCAGAAGCAGATACAAGGGTATATCTGGAAGAAGCAGATACAAGGGTGTATGTGGAAGAAGCAGATACAAGGGTAAATGTGGAAGAAGCACGTACAAGGGTACATGTGGAAGAAGCAGATACAAGGGTATATGTGGAAGAAGAAGAAACAAGGGTATACATGCAAGAAGCACGTACAAGGGTATATGTGGATGAAACAGATACAAGGGTATATGTGGAAGAAGCACGTACAAGGGTATATGCGGAAGAAGCACGAACAAGGGTATATGTGGAAGAAGCACGTACAAGGGTATATGTAGAAGAAGCAGATACAAGGCTACATGTGGAAGAAGCACGTACAAGGGTACATGTGGAAGAAGCAGATACAAGGGTATATGTGGAAGAAGCAGATACAAGGATATATGTGGAAGAAACAGATAAAAGGGTATATGTGGAAGAAGCACATACAAGGGTATATGTGGAAGAAGCAGATACAAGGGTATATGTGGCAGAAGCAGATACAAGGGTATATCTGGAAGAAGCAGATACAAATATATATGTGGAAGAAGCAGATACAAGGGTATATGTGGAAGAAGCAGAAACAAGGGTGTATGTGGAAGAAGCAGATACAAGGGTATATGTGGAAGAAGCACATACAACGGTATATGTGGAAGAAGCAGATACAAGGGTTAATGTGGAAGAAGCAGATACAAGGGTATATCTTGAAGAAGCATGTACAAGGGTATATGTGGGAGAAGAAGATAGAAGGCTATATGTGGAAGAAGCACGTACAAGGGTATATGTGGAAGAAGCAGATACAAGGTTATATGTGGAAGAAGCAGATACAAGGGTATATGTGGAAGAAGCATGTACAAGGGTATATGTGGAAGAAGCAGATGCAAGGGTATATGTGGAAGAAGCAGATACAAGGGTACATGTGGAAGAAGCACATGCAAGGGTATATGTGGAAGAAGCAGATACAAGGGTATATGTGGCAGAAGCAGATACAAGGGTATATGTGGCAGAAGCAGATACAAGGGTGTATGTGGAAGAAGCAGATACAAGGGTAAATGTGGAAGAAGCACGTACAAGGGTACATGTGGAAGAAGCAGATACAAGGGTATATGTGGAAGAAGAAGATACAAGGGTATATGTGGAAGAAGCAGATACAAGGGTATATGTGGAAGAAGCAGATACAAGGGTATATGTGGAAGAAGCACGTACAAGGGTATATGTGGATGAAACAGATACAAGGGTATATGTGGAAGAAGCAGATACAAGACTATATATGGAAGAAGCAGATACAAGGGTACATCTGGAAGAAGCAGATACAAGGGTATATGTGGAAGAAGCAGATACAAGGGTATATGTGGAAGAAGCACGTACAAGGGTATATGTGGAAGAAGCACGAACAAGGGTATATGTGGAAGAGGCACGTACAAGGGTATATGTGGAAGAGTCAGATACAAGGGTATATGTGGAAGAAACAGATAAAAGGGTATATGTGGAAGAAGCACATAAAGGGTATATGTGGAAGAAGCAGATACAAGGGTATATGTGGAAGAAACAGATACAAGGGTATATGTGGAAGAAGCAGATACAAGGGTATATCTGGAAGAAGCAGATACAAGGGTATATGTGGAAGAAGCAGATACAAGGGTATATGTGGAAGAAGCAGATACAAGGGTATATCTGGAAGAAGCAGATACAAGGGTATATGTGGAAGAAGCACGTACAAGGGTATATGTGGAAGAAGCAGATAAAAGGGTATATGTGGAAGAAGCAGATACAAGGGTATATCTTGAAGAAGCATGTACAAAGGTATAAGTGGAAGAAGCAGATACAAGGCTATATGTGGAAGAAGCACGTACAAGGGTATATGTGGAAGAAGCAGATACAAGGTTATATGTGGAAGAAGCAGATACAAGGGTATATGTGGAAGAAGCATGTACAAGGGTACATGTGGAAGAAGCAGATGCAAGGGTATATGTGGAAGAAGCAGATACAAGGGTACATGTGGAAGAAGCACGTACAAGTGTATATGTGGAAGAAGCAGATACAAGGGTATATGTGGCAGAAGCAGATACAAGGGTATATCTGGAAGAAGCAGATACAAGGGTGTATGTGGAAGAACCAGATACAAGGGTAAATGTGGAAGAAGCACGTACAAGGGTACATGTGGAAGAAGCAGATACAAGGGTATATGTGGAAGAAGAAGAAACAAGGGTATATGTGGAAGAAGCAGATACAAGGGTACATGTGGAAGAAGCAGATACAAGGTTATATGTGGAAGAAGCAGATACAAGGGTATATGCGGAAGAAGCACGTACAAGGGTATATGCGGAAGAAGCACGAACAAGGGTATATGTGGAAGAAGCACGTACAAGGGTATATGTAGAAGAAGCAGATACAAGGCTACATGTGGAAGAAGCACGTACAAGGGTACATGTGGAAGAAGCAGATACAAGGGTATATGTGGAAGAAGCAGATACAAGGATATATGTGGAAGAAACAGATAAAAGGGTATATGTGGAAGAAGCACATACAAGGGTATATGTGGAAGAAACAGATACAAGGGTATATGTGGAAGAACCAGATACAAGGGTATATGTGGAAGAAGCAGATACAAGGGTATATCTGGAAGAAGCAGATACAAGGGTATATGTGGAAGAAGCAGATACAAGGGTATATGTGGAAGAAGCAGATACAACGGTATATGTGGAAGAAGCAGATAAAAGGGTATATGTGGAAGAAGCAGATACAAGGGTATATGTGGAAGAAGCAGATACAAGGGTACATGTGGAAGAAGCAGATACAAGGGTATATCTGGAAGAAGCAGATACAAGGGTATATGTGGAAGAAGCACGTACAAGGGTATATGTGGAAGAAGCAGATAAAAGGGTATATGTGGAAGAAGCAGATACAAGGGTATATCTTGAAGAAGCATGTACAAAGGTATAAGTGGAAGAAGCAGATACAAGGCTATATGTGGAAGAAGCACGTACAAGGGTATATGTGGAAGAAGCAGATACAAGGTTATATGTGGAAGAAGCAGATACAAGGGTATATGTGGAAGAAGCATGTACAAGGGTACATGTGGAAGAAGCAGATGCAAGGGTATATGTGGAAGAAGCAGATACAAGGGTACATGTGGAAGAAGCACGTACAAGTGTATATGTGGAAGAAGCAGATACAAGGGTATATGTGGCAGAAGCAGATACAAGGGTATATCTGGAAGAAGCAGATACAAGGGTGTATGTGGAAGAAGCAGATACAAGGGTAAATGTGGAAGAAGCAGGTACAAGGGTACATGTGGAAGAAGCAGATACAAGGGTATATGTGGAAGAAGCAGAAACAAGGGTATATGTGCAAGAAGCACGTACAAGGGTATATGTGGATGAAACAGATACAAGGGTATATGTGGAAGAAGCAGATACAAGGGTATATGTGGAAGAAGCAGATACAAGGGTACATGTGGAAGAAGCAGATACAAGGTTATATATGGAAGAAGCAGATACAAGGGTATATGCGGAAGAAGCACGTACAAGGGTATATGCGGAAGAAGCACGAACAAGGGTATATGTGGAAGAAGCACGTACAAGGGTATATGTAGAAGATGCAGATACAAGGCTACATGTGGAAGAAGCACGTACAAGGGTACATGTGGAAGAAGCAGATACAAGGGTGTATGTGGAAGAAGCAGATACAAGGATATATGTGGAAGAAACAGATAAAAGGGTATATGTGGAAGAAGCACATACAAGGGTATATGTGGAAGAAGCAGATACAAGGGTATATGTGGAAGAACCAGATACAAGGGTATATGTGGAAGAAGCAGATACAAGGGTATATCTGGAAGAGGCAGATACAAGGGTATATGTGGAAGAAGCAGATACAAGGGTATATGTGGAAGAAGCAGATAAAAGGGTATATGTGGAAGAAGCAGATAAAAGGGTATATGTGGAAGAAGCAGATACAAGGGTATATGTGGAAGAAGCAGATACAAGGGTACATGTGGAAGAAGCAGATACAAGGGTACATGTGGAAGAAGCACGTACAAGGGTATATGTGGAAGAAGCAGATACAAGGGTATATGTGGAAGAAGTAGATACAAGGGTATATGTGGAAGAAGCAGATGCAAGGGTATATGTGGAAGAAGCAGATACAAGGGTATATGTGGAAGAAGCACGTACAAGTGTATATGTGGAAGAAGCACGTACAAGGGTATATGTGGAAGAAGCACGTACAAGGGTACATGTGGAAGAAGCAGATACAAGGGTACATGTGGAAGAAGCAGATAAAAGGGTATATGTGGAAGAAGCAGATACAAGGGTACATGTGGAAGAAGCAGATACAAGGGTACATGTGGAAGAAGCACGTACAAGGGTATATGTGGAAGAAGCAGATACAAGGGTACATGTGGAAGAAGCACGTACAAGTGTATATGTGGAAGAAGCAGATACAAGGGTATATGTGGCAGAAGCAGATACAAGGGTATATCTGGAAGAAGCAGATACAAGGGTGTATGTGGAAGAAGCAGATACAAGGGTAAATGTGGAAGAAGCACGTACAAGGGTACATGTGGAAGAAGCAGATACAAGGGTATATGTGGAAGAAGAAGAAACAAGGGTATATGTGCAAGAAGCACGTACAAGGGTATATGTGGATGAAACAGATACAAGGGTATATGTGGAAGAAGCAGATACAAGGGTATATGTGGAAGAAGCAGATACAAGGGTACATGTGGAAGAAGCAGATACAAGGTTATATGTGGAAGAAGCAGATACAAGGGTATATGCGGAAGAAGCACGTACAAGGGTATATGCGGAAGAAGCACGAACAAGGGTATATGTGCAAGAAGCACGTACAAGGGTATATGTGGATGAAACAGATACAAGGGTATATGTGGAAGAAGCACGTACAAGGGTATATGCGGAAGAAGCACGAACAAGGGTATATGTGGAAGAAGCACGTACAAGGGTATATGTAGAAGAAGCAGATACAAGGCTACATGTGGAAGAAGCACGTACAAGGGTACATGTGGAAGAAGCAGATACAAGGGTATATGTGGAAGAAGCAGATACAAGGATATATGTGGAAGAAACAGATAAAAGGGTATATGTGGAAGAAGCACATACAAGGGTATATGTGGAAGAAGCAGATACAAGGGTATATGTGGCAGAAGCAGTTACAAGGGTATATCTGGAAGAAGCAGATACAAATATATATGTGGAAGAAGCAGATACAAGGGTATATGTGGAAGAAGCAGAAACAAGGGTGTATGTGGAAGAAGCAGATACAAGGGTATATGTGGAAGAAGCAGATACAAGGGTATATGTGGAAGAAGCAGATACAAGGGTATATGTGGAAGAAGCAGATAAAAGGGTATATGTGGAAGAAGCAGATACAAGGGTATATGTGGAAGAAGCAGATACAAGGGTACATGTGGAAGAAGCAGATACAAGGGTATATCTGGAAGAAGCAGATACAAGGGTATATGTGGAAGAAGCACGTACAAGGGTATATGTGGAAGAAGCAGATAAAAGGGCATATGTGGAAGAAGCAGATACAAGGGTATATCTTGAAGAAGCATGTACAAAGGTATAAGTGGAAGAAGCAGATACAAGGCTATATGTGGAAGAAGCACGTACAAGGGTATATGTGGAAGAAGCAGATACAAGGTTATATGTGGAAGAAGCAGATACAAGGGTATATGTGGAAGAAGCATGTACAAGGGTACATGTGGAAGAAGCAGATGCAAGGGTATATGTGGAAGAAGCAGATACAAGGGTACATGTGGAAGAAGCACGTACAAGTGTATATGTGGAAGAAGCAGATACAAGGGTATATGTGGCAGAAGCAGATACAAGGGTATATCTGGAAGAAGCAGATACAAGGGTGTATGTGGAAGAAGCAGATACAAGGGTAAATGTGGAAGAAGCACGTACAAGGGTACATGTGGAAGAAGCAGATACAAGGGTATATGTGGAAGAAGAAGAAACAAGGGTATATGTGCAAGAAGCACGTACAAGGGTATATGTGGATGAAACAGATACAAGGGTATATGTGGAAGAAGCACGTACAAGGGTATATGCGGAAGAAGCACGAACAAGGGTATATGTGGAAGAAGCACGTACAAGGGTATATGTAGAAGAAGCAGATACAAGGCTACATGTGGAAGAAGCACGTACAAGGGTACATGTGGAAGAAGCAGATACAAGGGTATATGTGGAAGAAGCAGATACAAGGATATATGTGGAAGAAACAGATAAAAGGGTATATGTGGAAGAAGCACATACAAGGGTATATGTGGAAGAAGCAGATACAAGGGTATATGTGGCAGAAGCAGATACAAGGGTATATCTGGAAGAAGCAGATACAAATATATATGTGGAAGAAGCAGATACAAGGGTATATGTGGAAGAAGCAGAAACAAGGGTGTATGTGGAAGAAGCAGATACAAGGGTATATGTGGAAGAAGCACATACAACGGTATATGTGGAAGAAGCAGATACAAGGGTTAATGTGGAAGAAGCAGATACAAGGGTATATCTTGAAGAAGCATGTACAAGGGTATATGTGGGAGAAGAAGATACAAGGCTATATGTGGAAGAAGCACGTACAAGGGTATATGTGGAAGAAGCAGATACAAGGTTATATGTGGAAGAAGCAGATACAAGGGTATATGTGGAAGAAGCATGTACAAGGGTATATGTGGAAGAAGCAGATGCAAGGGTATATGTGGAAGAAGCAGATACAAGGGTACATGTGGAAGAGGCACGTGCAAGGGTATATGTGGAAGAAGCAGATACAAGGGTATATGTGGCAGAAGCAGATACAAGGGTATATGTGGCAGAAGCAGATACAAGGGTGTATGTGGAAGAAGCAGATACAAGGGTAAATGTGGAAGAAGCACGTACAAGGGTACATGTGGAAGAAGCAGATACAAGGGTATATGTGGAAGAAGAAGATACAAGGGTATATGTGGAAGAAGCAGATACAAGGGTATATGTGGAAGAAGCAGATACAAGGGTATATGTGGAAGAAGCACGTACAAGTGTATATGTGGATGAAACAGATACAAGGGTATATGTGGAAGAAGCAGATACAAGACTATATATGGAAGAAGCAGATACAAGGGTACATCTGGAAGAAGCAGATACAAGGGTATATGTGGAAGAAGCAGATACAAGGGTATATGTGGAAGAAGCACGTACAAGGGTATATGTGGAAGAAGCACGAACAAGGGTATATGTGGAAGAAGCACGTACAAGGGTATATGTGGAAGAGTCAGATACAAGGGTATATGTGGAAGAAACAGATAAAAGGGTATATGTGGAAGAAGCACATAAAGGGTATATGTGGAAGAAGCAGATACAAGGGTATATGTGGAAGAACCAGATACAAGGGTATATGTGGAAGAAGCAGATACAAGGGTATATCTGGAAGAAGCAGATACAAGGGTATATGTGGAAGAAGCAGATACAAGGGTATATGTGGAAGAAGCAGATACAAGGGTATATCTGGAAGAAGCAGATACAAGGGTATATGTGGAAGAAGCACGTACAAGGGTATATGTGGAAGAAGCAGATAAAAGGGTATATGTGGAAGAAGCAGATACAAGGGTATATCTTGAAGAAGCATGTACAAAGGTATAAGTGGAAGAAGCAGATACAAGGCTATATGTGGAAGAAGCACGTACAAGGGTATATGTGGAAGAAGCAGATACAAGGTTATATGTGGAAGAAGCAGATACAAGGGTATATGTGGAAGAAGCATGTACAAGGGTACATGTGGAAGAAGCAGATGCAAGGGTATATGTGGAAGAAGCAGATACAAGGGTACATGTGGAAGAAGCACGTACAAGTGTATATGTGGAAGAAGCAGATACAAGGGTATATGTGGCAGAAGCAGATACAAGGGCATATCTGGAAGAAGCAGATACAAGGGTGTATGTGGAAGAACCAGATACAAGGGTAAATGTGGAAGAAGCACGTACAAGGGTACATGTGGAAGAAGCAGATACAAGGGTATATGTGGAAGAAGAAGAAACAAGGGTATATGTGGAAGAAGCAGATACAAGGGTACATGTGGAAGAAGCAGATACAAGGTTATATGTGGAAGAAGCAGATACAAGGGTATATGCGGAAGAAGCACGTACAAGGGTATATGCGGAAGAAGCACGAACAAGGGTATATGTGGAAGAAGCACGTACAAGGGTATATGTAGAAGAAGCAGATACAAGGCTACATGTGGAAGAAGCACGTACAAGGGTACATGTGGAAGAAGCAGATACAAGGGTATATGTGGAAGAAGCAGATACAAGGATATATGTGGAAGAAACAGATAAAAGGGTATATGTGCAAGAAGCACATACAAGGGTATATGTGGAAGAAGCAGATACAAGGGTATATGTGGAAGAACCAGATACAAGGGTATATGTGGAAGAAGCAGATACAAGGGTATATCTGGAAGAAGCAGATACAAGGGTATATGTGGAAGAAGCAGATACAAGGGTATATGTGGAAGAAGCAGATACAAGGGTATATGTGGAAGAAGCAGATAAAAGGGTATATGTGGAAGAAGCAGATACAAGGGTATATGTGGAAGAAGCAGATACAAGGGTACATGTGGAAGAAGCAGATACAAGGGTATATCTGGAAGAAGCAGATACAAGGGTATATGTGGAAGAAGCACGTACAAGGGTATATGTGGAAGAAGCAGATAAAAGGGTATATGTGGAAGAAGCAGATACAAGGGTATATCTTGAAGAAGCATGTACAAAGGTATAAGTGGAAGAAGCAGATACAAGGCTATATGTGGAAGAAGCACGTACAAGGGTATATGTGGAAGAAGCAGATACAAGGTTATATGTGGAAGAAGCAGATACAAGGGTATATGTGGAAGAAGCATGTACAAGGGTACATGTGGAAGAAGCAGATGCAAGGGTATATGTGGAAGAAGCAGATACAAGGGTACATGTGGAAGAAGCACGTACAAGTGTATATGTGGAAGAAGCAGATACAAGGGTATATGTGGCAGAAGCAGATACAAGGGTATATCTGGAAGAAGCAGATACAAGGGTGTATGTGGAAGAAGCAGATACAAGGGTAAATGTGGAAGAAGCACGTACAAGGGTACATGTGGAAGAAGCAGATACAAGGGTATATGTGGAAGAAGCAGAAACAAGGGTATATGTGCAAGAAGCACGTACAAGGGTATATGTGGATGAAACAGATACAAGGGTATATGTGGAAGAAGCAGATACAAGGGTATATGTGGAAGAAGCAGATACAAGGGTACATGTGGAAGAAGCAGATACAAGGTTATATATGGAAGAAGCAGATACAAGGGTATATGCGGAAGAAGCACGTACAAGGGTATATGCGGAAGAAGCACGAACAAGGGTATATGTGGAAGAAGCACGTACAAGGGTATATGTAGAAGAAGCAGATACAAGGCTACATGTGGAAGAAGCACGTACAAGGGTACATGTGGAAGAAGCAGATACAAGGGTGTATGTGGAAGAAGCAGATACAAGGATATATGTGGAAGAAACAGATAAAAGGGTATATGTGGAAGAAGCACATACAAGGGTATATGTGGAAGAAGCAGATACAAGGGTATATGTGGAAGAACCAGATACAAGGGTATATGTGGAAGAAGCAGATACAAGGGTATATCTGGAAGAGGCAGATACAAGGGTATATGTGGAAGAAGCAGATACAAGGGTATATGTGGAAGAAGCAGATAAAAGGGTATATGTGGAAGAAGCAGATAAAAGGGTATATGTGGAAGAAGCAGATACAAGGGTATATGTGGAAGAAGCAGATACAAGGGTACATGTGGAAGAAGCAGATACAAGGGTACATGTGGAAGAAGCACGTACAAGGGTATATGTGGAAGAAGCAGATACAAGGGTATATGTGGAAGAAGTAGATACAAGGGTATATGTGGAAGAAGCAGATGCAAGGGTATATGTGGAAGAAGCAGATACAAGGGTATATGTGGAAGAAGCACGTACAAGTGTATATGTGGAAGAAGCACGTACAAGGGTATATGTGGAAGAAGCACGTACAAGGGTACATGTGGAAGAAGCAGATACAAGGGTACATGTGGAAGAAGCAGATAAAAGGGTATATGTGGAAGAAGCAGATACAAGGGTACATGTGGAAGAAGCAGATACAAGGGTACATGTGGAAGAAGCACGTACAAGGGTATATGTGGAAGAAGCAGATACAAGGGTACATGTGGAAGAAGCACGTACAAGTGTATATGTGGAAGAAGCAGATACAAGGGTATATGTGGCAGAAGCAGATACAAGGGTATATCTGGAAGAAGCAGATACAAGGGTGTATGTGGAAGAAGCAGATACAAGGGTAAATGTGGAAGAAGCACGTACAAGGGTACATGTGGAAGAAGCAGATACAAGGGTATATGTGGAAGAAGAAGAAACAAGGGTATATGTGCAAGAAGCACGTACAAGGGTATATGTGGATGAAACAGATACAAGGGTATATGTGGAAGAAGCAGATACAAGGGTATATGTGGAAGAAGCAGATACAAGGGTACATGTGGAAGAAGCAGATACAAGGTTATATGTGGAAGAAGCAGATACAAGGGTATATGCGGAAGAAGCACGTACAAGGGTATATGCGGAAGAAGCACGAACAAGGGTATATGTGGAAGAAGCACGTACAAGGGTGTATGTAGAAGAAGCAGATACAAGGCTACATGTGGAAGAAGCACGTACAAGGGTACATGTGGAAGAAGCAGATACAAGGGTATATGTGGAAGAAGCAGATACAAGGGTATATCTGGAAGAAGCAGATACAAGGGTATATGTGGAAGAAGCACATACAAGGGTACATGTGGAAGAAGCAGATACAAGGGTATATGTGGAAGAAGCAGATAAAAGGGTATATGTGGAAGAAGCATATACAAGGGTATATGTGGAAGAAGCAGATACAAGGGTACATGTGGAAGAAGCAGATACAAGGGTATATCTGGAAGAAGCAGATACAAGGGTATATGTGGAAGAAGCACGTACAAGGGTATATGAGGAAGAAGCAGATAAAAGGGTATATGTGGAAGAAGCAGATACAAGGGTATATCTTGAAGAAGCATGTACAAAGGTATAAGTGGAAGAAGCAGATACAAGGCTATATGTGGAAGAAGCACATACAAGGGTATATGTGGAAGAAGCAGATACAAGGTTATATGTGGAAGAAGCAGATACAAGGGTATATGTGGAAGAAGCATGTACAAGGGTACATGTGGAAGAAGCAGATGCAAGGGTATATGTGGAAGAAGCAGATACAAGGGTACATGTGGAAGAAGCACGTACAATTGTATATGTGGAAGAAGCAGATACAAGGGTATATGTGGCAGAAGCAGATACAAGGGTATATGTGGAAGAAGCAGAAACAAGGGTGTATGTGGAAGAAGCAGATACAAGGGTAAATGTGGAAGAAGCACGTACAAGGGTACATGTGGAAGAAGCAGATACAAGGGTATATGTGGAAGAAGCAGAAACAAGGGTATATGTGCAAGAAGCACGTACAAGGGTATATGTGGATGAAACAGATACAAGGGTATATGTGGAAGAAGCAGATACAAGGGTATATGTGGAAGAAGCAGATACAAGGGTACATGTGGAAGAAGCAGATACAAGGTTATATGTGGAAGAAGCAGATACAAGGGTATATGCGGAAGAAGCACGTCCAAGGGTATATGCGGAAGAAGCACGAACAAGGGTATATGTGGAAGAAGCACGTAAAAGGGTATATGTAGAAGAAGCAGATACAAGGCTACATGTGGAAGAAGCACGTACAAGGGTACATGTGGAAGAAGCAGATACAAGGGTGTATGTGGAAGAAGCAGATACAAGGATATATGTGGAAGAAACAGATAAAAGGGTATATGTGGAAGAAGCACATACAAGGGTATATGTGGAAGAAGCAGATACAAGGGTATATGTGGAAGAACCAGATACAAGGGTATATGTGGAAGATGCAGATACAAGGGTATATCTGGAAGAAGCAGATACAAGGGTATATGTGGAAGAAGCAGATACAAGGGTATATGTGGAAGAAGCAGATAAAAGGGTATATGTGGAAGAAGCAGATAAAAGGGTGTTTGTGGAAGAAGCAGATACAAGGGTATATGTGGAAGAAGCAGATACAAGGGTACATGTGGAAGAAGCAGATACAAGGGTACATGTGGAAGAAGCACGTACAAGGGTATATGTGGAAGAAGCAGATACAAGGGTATATGTGGAAGAAGTAGATACAAGGGTATATGTGGAAGAAGCAGATGCAAGGGTATATGTGGAAGAAGCAGATACAAGGGTATATGTGGAAGAAGCACGTACAAGTGTATATGTGGAAGAAGCACGTACAAGGGTATATGTGGAAGAAGCACGTACAAGGGTACATGTGGAAGAAGCAGATACAAGGGTACATGTGGAAGAAGCAGATAAAAGGGTATATGTGGAAGAAGCAGATACAAGGATACATGTGGAAGAAGCAGATACAAGGGTACATGTGGAAGAAGCACGTACAAGGGTATATGTGGAAGAAGCAGATACAAGGGTATATGTGGAAGAAGTAGATACAAGGGTACATGTGGAAGAAGCAGATGCAAGGGTATATGTGGAAGAAGCAGATACAAGGGTATATGTGGAAGAAGCACGTACAAGTGTATATGTGGAAGAAGCACGTACAAGGGTATATGTGGAAGAAGCACGTACAAGGGTATATGTGGAAGAAGCACGTACAAGGGTATATGTAGAAGGAGCAGATACAAGGGTATATGTGGAAGAAGCAGATACAAGGGTATATGTGGAAGAAGCAGATACAAGGGTACATGTGGAAGAAGCAGATACAAGGGTACATGTGGAAGAAGCACGTACAAGGGTATATGTGGAAGAAGCAGATACAAGGGTATATGTGGAAGAAGTGGATACAAGGGTATATGTGGAAGAAGCAGATACAAGGGTACATGTGGAAGAAGCAGATACAAGGGTATATGTGGAAGAAGCAGGTACAACGATATATGTGGAAGAAGCAGATACAAGGGTATATGTGGAAGAAGCAGATACAAGGGCATATGTGGAAGAAGCAGATACAAGGGTATATGTGGAAGAAGCAGATACAAGGGTATATGTGGAAGAAGCAGGTACAACGGTATATGTGGAAGAAGCAGATACAAGGGTATATGTGGAAGAAGCAGATACAAGGGCATATGTGGAAGAAGCAGATACAAGGGTATATGTGGAAGAAGCAGATACAAGGGTACATGTGGAAGAAGCAGGTGGAAGGGTACATGTGGAAGAAGCAAATACAAGGGTATATGTGGAAGAAGCAGATACAAGGGTACATGTGGAAGAAACAGATACAAGGGTACATGTGGAAGAAGCAGATACAAGGGTGTATGTGGAAGAAGCAGATACAAGGGTATATGTGGAAGAAACAGATACAAGGCTACATGTGGAAGAAGCAGATACAAGGGTACACGTGGAAGAAGCAGATACAAGGGTATATGTGGAAGAAGCAGATACAAGGGTATATGTGGAAGAAGCAGATTCAAGGGTATATGTGGATGAAGCAGATACAAGGGTATATGTGGAAGAAGCAGATACAAGGGTATGTGTGGATGGAGCAGATACAAGGGTATATGTGGAAGAAGCAGATACAAGGGTATGTGTGGATGAAGCAGATACAAGGGTATATGTGGAAGAAGCACGTACAAGGGTATATGTGGAAGAAGCAGATACAAGGGTATATGTGGAAGAAGCACGTACAAGGGTACATGTGGAAGAAGCACGTACAAGGGTACATGTGGAAGAAGCAGATACAAGGCTACATGTGGAAGAAGCACGTACAAGTGTATATGTGGAAGAAGCACGTACAAGGGTATATGTGGAAGAAGCACGTACAAGGGTATATGTGGAAGAAACAGATACAAGGTTAGCACTGTTGCCTCACAGCGCCAGGGACCCGGGTTCGAATCCGGCCCCGGGCAACTGTCTGTGTGGAGTTTGCACATTCTCCCCGTGTTTGCGTGGGTTTTCTCCGGGTGCTCCGGTTTCCTCCCACAGCCCAAAGATGTGCGGGTTAGGTTGATTGGCTATGATAAATTGACCCTTAGTGTTAGGGGGATTAAATACGTGGGGATAGGGTGGGATATGTGTTGGTGTAGGGGTTACAGGGATCGGGTGGGATACGTGTCGGTGCAGGCTCGATGGGCCGAAATGGCCTCTATCTGCACTGTGGGGTTTCTGTGATTCTGTGAAGGGTACATGTGGAAGAAGCAGATACAAGGGTATATGTGGAAGAAGCAGATACAAGGGTACATGTGGAAGAAGCAGATACAAGGGTACATGTGGAAGAAGTGGATACAAGGGTATATGTGGAAGAAGCAGATACAAGGGTATATGTGGAAGAAGCAGATACAAGGGTACATGTGGAAGAAGCAGATGGAAGGGTACATGTGGAAGAAGCAAATACAAGGGTATATGTGGAAGAAGCAGATACAAGGGTACATGTGGAAGAAACAGATACAAGGGTACATGTGGAAGAAGCAGATACAAGGGTGTATGTGGAAGAAGCAGATACAAGGGTATATGTGGAAGAAACAGATACAAGGCTACATGTGGAAGAAGCAGATACAAGGGTACACGTGGAAGAAGCAGATACAAGGGTATATGTGGAAGAAGCAGATACAAGGGTATATGTGGAAGAAGCAGATTCAAGGGTATATGTGGATGAAGCAGATACAAGGGTATATGTGGAAGAAGCAGATACAAGGGTATGTGTGGATGGAGCAGATACAAGGGTATATGTGGAAGAAGCAGATACAAGGGTATGTGTGGATGAAGCAGATACAAGGGTATATGTGGAAGAAGCACGTACAAGGGTATATGTGGAAGAAGCAGATACAAGGGTATATGTGGAAGAAGCACGTACAAGGGTACATGTGGAAGAAGCACGTACAAGGGTACATGTGGAAGAAGCAGATACAAGGCTGCATGTGGAAGAAGCACGTACAAGTGTATATGTGGAAGAAGCACGTACAAGGGTATATGTGGAAGAAGCACGTACAAGGGTATATGTGGAAGAAACAGATACAAGGTTAGCACTGTTGCCTCACAGCGCCAGGGACCCGGGTTCGAATCCGGCCCCGGGCAACTGTCTGTGTGGAGTTTGCACATTCTCCCCGTGTTTGCGTGGGTTTTCTCCGGGTGCTCCGGTTTCCTCCCACAGCCCAAAGATGTGCGGGTTAGGTTGATTGGCTATGATAAATTGACCCTTAGTGTTAGGGGGATTAAATACGTGGGGATAGGGTGGGATATGTGTTGGTGTAGGGGTTACAGGGATCGGGTGGGATACGTGTCGGTGCAGGCTCGATGGGCCGAAATGGCCTCTATCTGCACTGTGGGGTTTCTGTGATTCTGTGAAGGGTACATGTGGAAGAAGCAGATACAAGGGTATATGTGGAAGAAGCAGATACAAGGGTACATGTGGAAGAAGCAGATACAAGGGTACATGTGGAAGAAGTGGATACAAGGGTATATGTGGAAGAAGCAGATACAAGGGTATATGTGGAAGAAGCAGATACAAGGGTACATGTGGAAGGAGCAGATACAAGGGTATATGTGGAAGAAGCAGATACAAGGGTATATGTGGAAGAAGCAGATACAAGGGTACATGTGGAAGAAGCAGATACAAGGGTATATGTGGAAGAAGCAGATACAAGGGTATATGTGGAAGAAGCACGTACAAGGGTATGTGTGGATGAAGCAGATACAAGGGTATATGTGGAAGAAGCACGTACAAGGCTTTATGTGGAAGAAGCACGTATAAGGGTATATGTGGAAGAAGCACGTACAAGTGTACATGTAGAGTTCGGAAGAACAAGAAGTCAGTGGAACAAGGTATTGATAAAAGAGGCAAGAGAGGTGGTGACAGAGAGAGACTAGAGATGAAAGGACCGCCTATAATTATACACTCTGTTACGGAAGGTATAAAAACCCGATATTAAAAATTTAATTTGCCTTACTGTTATATATACAAATTTTTTTTTTAAAACAGACTGTCTTACAAAGCTATAGCACTCCTGTACATGGGAAGTGTCTTGGCAATCGACTCGAAGGTTTTCTCCAGTCTAAAACAGCCTCCTTTAGCAGAAGCATCTGTTAGGTATTTAGACCCAACGCCACAATACACAACACATGGCAGATCTGAGCAGCAGAAGGACCTTTTACTTTTTAATTCCCGGGCAGGAACTTTCTCCTCCAGCACCGGGTGCCTAATGAAGAGGCAGATGTGAGGCAGGGATTGTAATTGCTGACATATGGGCAACTCTGACGCCCTATTCCAGCCAGTCAATTGTGCGCCGCAAGGTCTGTATTTGAGTGGGACAGTGCAGGGGAGAGGGGGAGCCGGCCGTCAGTGGCTTAATTAGGAGGTGTGAAATGTGAAGAGGGCAGAATGGGATCATTAAAGCACCACACACACACACACACACACACACAGTGCATTCTTCTTAAAGGTGAAGGGGTTACCGCAGGGTGAGTATTTTCGTGCAAAGCACTGGTCTCTTTAAGTGTTCTGTATTGTTACGATTCAATGCCCTATTTATGTTGTAAAACTGGCTCCACTTAAAGTGATTCTGTTGTTTGTCATTCACTCCCACTGCTCATTCCCACAGTGTGGGGCGGAAATCAGGGAACCAGCACCAACTGAGAAACGGCGCAGAGGATAACTGCGTACGTGAGTCGTTTCGAGGCATCACCGCAACTTAAGACATATCGAGGCTGGTTAAATTACGAGGACAAGTTGCATAGACTAGGCTCGTATTCTCTCGAGTACAGAAGATTAATTGAGGTGTTTAAAATGATTAAAGGATTTGAACAGGTAGCTAGGAAGAAACTATTTGCTCTGGTGCGGGGGAAGTCCAGAAGAAAGGGGGCATAACCTTAAAAGTAGAGCCAGGCCGTTCAGGGGTGATGTCAGGAAGCAATTCTTCACACAAAGGGTGGTGGAAATCTGGAACTCTCTCCCCTGAAAAGCTGTTGAGGCTGGGGGTCAATTGAAAATGTCAAAACTGAGCTTGATAGTGATGTAAAAAGACTACTAAGCATTTGGTTTGAGTATAAAACAAGGCTTTAATCAACTGTTTCAAAACCATGAGATTCTAGTTACATCACTAGTTCCTGGTTACAGAAACATCCTGAGCAAGCTGGGCCCACGCCCGAGTATTTATACTCCTTGGATGGCGCCACCAGCTGGCCGCCCAGTGTTACTTCATGAGTCATGATAAGATTCATGACAGATAGATTTTTGTTAGACAAGGGTATTAAGGGTTACGGAGCCAAGGCGAGTCGATGGAGATAAGCTACAGATCAGCCATGATCTAATTGAATGACGCGTTGGGAGGCTCCTTATAAAATTCTAACAGGACTAGACAGACAAGATGCAGGAAGGATGTTCCCGATGGCGGGGGAGTCCAGAACCAGGGGTCACAGCCTAAGGATAAGGGGTAAGCCATTTAGGACAGAGATGAGGAGGAATTTCTTCACCCAGAGAGTGGTGAAACTGTGGAATTCTCTACCACAAAAGGCAGTTGAGGCCAATTCATTAAATATATTCAAGAAGGAGTTGGATATATTTCTTAAGGCTAAAGGGATCAAGGGATATGGGGAGCAAGCAGAGACAGGGTACTGAATTTGGATGATTAGCCATGATCTCATTAAATGGCGGAGCAGGCTCGAGGGGCCGAATTGCCTACTCCTGCTTCTATCTTCTATGTTTCTAACAAGCTCAAAGGGCTGGATGGCCTCCTCCTGTTCTTATGTTTGTATGTCTCTGTACAATCCAGCAATCTGAATACTGCATTGCCGGTCTCTACAAGCTCAGCCATCCCATGACCTGAACAAAATGATGGCCCATGATAGACAGTGCTACTGTTTAACCTTTGCTGTCAATGACAAGCATATTGACGGAGAACCCTTGGGAAACTGCTGTCTGAGCTGGTTCTTGGTTCTGCTACTGGTTGTAGCATCGCTCTCGTTTACGTTAGCTGCCACGTCAGAGTGTCAGCCGTGGCTCAGTGGACAGCACTCTCTCGCCTCTGAGTCAGAAGGTCGTGGGTTCAAGTCCCACTCCAGGGACTTGAGCATGTAATCCAGGCTGATACTCCCAGTGCAGTGCTGAGGGAGTGCTGCACTGTCGGAGGTGCGGTCTTTCAGATGAGATGTTAAACCGAGGCCACTTCTGCCCTCTCAGGTGGACGTAAAAGATCCCATGGCACTCTTTCGAAGAAGAGCAGGGGATTTATCCCAGGTGTCCTGGGGCCAATATTTATCCCTCAACCAACATTACAAAAACAGATTATCTGGTCATTATCGCATTGCTGTTTGTGGGAGCTTGCTGTGTGTAAACTGACTCCCTCTGTTTCCTACATTATAACAGTGACTATACTGGCTGTAAAGTGCTTTGGGATGTTCTGCGGTTCATGAAAGGCGCTATATAAATGCAAGTTATTTCTTTCACTGTTGCTTTGAGTGTCACTGAGGTCGTGGCTACACGGGAAGAAATGTTGTAACCTAATTCTGGCCTCTTGCACATCCTCGATTATAATCGCTCCACCATTGGTGGCCAGGCCTTCAGCTGCCTAGGCCCTAAGCTCTGGGATTCTCTCCGCCTCGCTACCTCTTTCTCCTACATTAAGACGGTGCTTAAAACCTACCTCTTCACCTGTCCTACTATCTCCTCATGCAGTTCGGTGTCAAATTTTGTTTGATAATCTTTCCTGTGAAGCGCCTTGGGACGTTTAACTACGTTAACGGTGCTGTATAAATGGAAATTGCTGATTGTTGTTGAGAACCAGTTCAATGAAGAAGGTAGGGGTTGTAATGATATCAGCAAATAGAGATGGTATTTGCCTGTTCGATTATGATGCCTTACCAGCATGATTGCATGTATTGATTGCTTGTGCCTGACCAGCAGAGGGCATGTGACAGAGACAAGCAAGGCAGTTCAGTTTAGTTTCAGTTTCGTTCTAGATGCATCACTAGCTTGATGTCTCCTGTAAATGCTGTTAAAAGAGTTGAACATACTTTAGATAAAAAGTCATTCTCTTTCATAAATGCCTTGTCATTGAACCCACATACAAATCAATACATGGTGTCAGAAGTGATTGAAAGAGATGAAGAGGAAAAATCTAAAGTGAAATCAGCTCTCCACAGATTAGCAAGCCAAAAGAGAACATCGTTACTTACCATTCGAGAATAGCTAACGAAGTGAAAAATGGAAGGTTTACTCCCACCGGTGACGCTTCAGTTGACAGGTAATGTGGCTGAAAATTGGAGGAGATTCAAACAATGTGTAGAGTTGTATTTAGCGGCAATCGGAGCTGACGAGAAAAGTGATAATAAGAAATCGTCAGTGTTCTTACATGTCGTGGGTGATGAAGCGCTGGAGGTGTATAATAACTTCACATTCGCTGTTGATGGAGACAAAATGAAGCTAGATAAAATAATGGAACAGTTTGAGGCCTACTGCATACCTAAACGTAACGTGACGTTTGAGAGGCACAGATTTTTCACATGTGTACAGAAAACGGGAGAGACTATTGATCAGTATGTGACTGAACTGAGAAACAGAAGCAAATCGTGTGAATTTGGGGGACTGACAGACTCGCTGATAAAAGACAGACTGGTGTGTGGTATTCCAGATAATGGTCTAAGGGAAAGACTGCTAAGAGAGCAAGATCTAGACCTGGGAAAAGCCATAGCACTGTGTAGGGCTACAGAGACTGTGAAGTTGCAGGCAAAGGAGCTGTTCAGTGACAGTAGCTGCAACGTGGATGCAGTGAGAAAGAACGGACACAAACCGTTTAACAAAAAGAGCGCCAATGTGAAAAAAGAGGCGCGGCCAGCGAACGAAAATGAAAGGGACAATCGAAAGTCATGTAGTCGATGCGGTACACAGCATCCACCAAGAAAGTGTCCAGCATATGGTAAAACATGCAATAGTTGCAACAAGAACAACCATTATGCCCGTTGCTGTAAGAACCAAATGCAACAAAGCAAGGTCCATGCAGTAGATGAAAGCGACATAGAGGAGTTCTATGTAGATGTTGTGTCTGAAAACAAAAAAGAAGAAAGAGACTGGATGTTGACACTAAAAGTGAATGACATACACATTCCATTTAAATTGGATACTGGAGCACAAGTTAATGTGATATCAGAGACTGATTTTAAGAAAATTAGACCCAGACCAAAGATATATGGAATCAAAGTGAAAGTGACAGGATACACAGGTACTGATATACCAGTGAAAGGAAGATGCATTGTCAAAATAACACACAAGGACAGAGAGCACACGCTAGCATTAATCGTGGTGCCAAAGGATGTGCAAGCCATATTAGGTTTAAAAGCCTGTGAGAGACTGAACCTGATAAAGAGAGTCCTCATTGTGGAAAGCGAAGGAGAGACAGTCTATGATGAACTGAATGTTGCGTACACACCGGGTAAGCTGATGTATACAGCAGACACGTTGTCCAGAGCTGTTGACCCAGGAGAGCCCGCAAACACAGTGAAAAGACTGATGTACAAGGCAAAAGACAGTGGAACTGACTTTTACCAAAGCATGCTTGTATACCGCACAACGCCGCTCGAGTGTGGTAAGTCACCAGCCCAACTCCTTATGGGACGTCGGCTAAGGTCAAACCTACCCATCCCGGAGAACCTCCTGAAAACAAAAGAGGGGGAGAAAGTGAGGAAGTTCAAAGAACAACAGAAAGAAAAGCAAAAGTACTACTATGACAGAGGAACACAAAACCTACCTGAACTCCACACTGGTGACCAAGTAAGGTTCAAAGACAAAACAAACACATGGACTCAGAAGGGAACTGTCCTGAGTGAAGTTCAACCAAGATCATACACCATTCAGACAGATGAGGGTGCTGTTCTGAGAAGAAATCGTCGAGATCTTCTCATGGGACCAGCCACAGCAGGTCAAGAGACTGATACTGTTGAACAACCTGATCACACAGCTGAGAAACCATCATCTGAGGCAACAACTCAGATTCAAGGACAATCAATCAGAAAATCCTCAAGACACGTGAAGCCTCCTGAGAGACTCATTGAGCAAATTTAAGGACTATTGTTATAGAAGGAAGTAATGTTATCTTATTCTTTCTTCAAGTTCTAGTGTATTGACATATTTCATGTGAACACACAAAGCAAGGTTAAAAAACCTTGATCATGATAATGATAATGTAAGTTCATTAAGTGTTACAGTTAAAATGCAGATTAATACAAAGAAAACATGTTGTTAGTTAAAAGTAAAATACTTTTGTTTTAAGAAAAGGAGATGTAATGATATCAGCAAATAGAGATGGTATTTGCCTGTTCGATTATGATGCCTTACCAGCATGATTGCATGTATTGATTGCTTGTGCCTGACCAGCAGAGGGTATGTGACAGAGACAAGCAAGGCAGTTCAGTTTAGTTTCAGTTTCGTTCTAGATGCATCACTAGCTTGATGTCTCCTGTAAATGCTGTTAAAAGAGTTGAACATACTTTAGATAAAAAGTCATTCTCTTTCATAAATGTCTCGTCATTGAACCCACATACAAATCAATACAGGGGTGGGGGAAGGGATTCCATCTGCCCTGTAGACTATTTCTCAGTCGCCAATGGTGCTCTGATCTTTGCCCTGCAGAGTAAATGGGAGCTGATATATATTGTAAGGCTACTTCAACAGAAATGGTTCGGCAATATAAATGGAACATTAAAGAATAATATAGGATGCATAAAGGGATGAACACTTCACACTGAAATTACTTAGTCCTACACTAACCCTTCACCTTTAAGATGAATGGACCCTGTGTATAGGTTTAATTACACTATGCCTTCCTATTCACATGTCACACCATCTGATTATAACCCTCATTGCTCTTTCCAGGGCTATTCTGCAATTGTGAAGACATTTATTTCAGTGTCACCTTGGGTTCACGTCCCACTCCAGAGGCCTGAGCACTAGGCTGACCGGTGCGGTACTGATGGAGCGCTGCACTGTTGGAGGGGCAGTACTGAAGGAGCACTGCACTGTCGGAGGGGCAGTACTGAGGGAACGCCGCACTGTCGGAGGGGCAGTACTGAGGGAGCGCCGCACTGTCAGAGGGGCAGTACTGAGGGAGCGCTGCACTGTCGGAGGGGCAGTACTGAGGGAGCGCCGCACAGTCAGAGGGGCAGTACTGAGGGAGCACCGCACTGTCGGAGGGGCGGTACTGAGGGAGCGCTGCACTGTTGGAGGGGCAGAACTGAGGGAGTGCTGCACTGTCGGAGGGGCAGTACTGAGGGAGCGCCGCACTGTTGGAGGGGCAGTGCTGAGGGAGTGCTGCACTGTTGGAGGGGCAGTACTGAGGGAGCGCCGCACTGTTGGAGGGGCAGTACTGAGGGAGCGCTGCACTGTCGGAGGGACAGTACTGAGGGAGCGCCGCACTGTCGGAGGGGCAGTACTGAGGGAGCGCCGCACTGTCGGAGGGGCAGTACTGAGGGAGCGCCGCACTGTCGGAGGGGCAGTACTGAGGGAGCGCCGCACTGTCAGAGGGGCAATACTGAGGGAGCACTGCACTGTCGGAGGGGCAGTACTGAGGGAGCGCCACACTGTCGGAGGGGCAGTACTGAGGGAGTGCTGCACTGTCGAAGGTGCCGTCTTTCGGATGAGACATTAAACCGAGGCCCCGTCTGCTCTCCCAGGTGGACGTAAAATGAAACTATCCCTCAACCAACATCAATAAAACTGATTATCTGGTCATTATCTCATTGCCGTTCATGGGATTTTGGTATGCGCAAATTGGCTGCCACGTCTCCTGCATCACAACTGTGACTACTCTCTTTCTTTTGCTCTGTCTCTCTCTCTCTCTCTCTTTCTTTCTATCCCTTGCCCACGGGGCTGTTTTTCTCATGTGAGTGTCAGCATGCTAATGGGCCATGGGGTTCTCAATCCTGTGCACAGCCACACAAACCCATGCACTGTCCAGCGGAGCGTGACTGGATAGTGATCGGGAGCAGAATCCCCGGCTGATTTTCCCCTCGCACTTCCAGGGACAATGAGGTCGAGTGTACCACCCGCCTCTACCACCAGCCTGGCCATGATGGGCTATCTCAGCAGAGGCTGAAAACCGAACATGGGGACCTTTGTGGTGTGTGCTTCTACTCAGCAGATAGAATCATACAGCACACAAAGGAGGCCACTCAGCCCATCGTGCCGGTGCCAGCTCTTTGAAAGAGCTATCCAATTAGTCCCACTCCTGCTCATAGGAACATAGGGGGCGATTTTGCCAGTGGGGGCACGTTGGAGGCGGGACTGCTGCTTGTCGGGTTTTAGTCCCGCCTCCATTGACTTCTGGCCAACCCACGCTATTTTCCCTTGACTGACCTTGTTAAGCCCGCCCAGCGGGCTTAGCGGGCCAATTAAGGGAAAGCCGGTGACAGAGAACGTCAACGTATGACGTTTCATCTGTCAAATATTTTTGACAGATGAATTGTCATCGTTTGACAGCTTTGAGAAGCTGTCAGACACTGACATTCTCTGTTGTTTGGTGAGTCCTTGTACTCAAGGCTCACAAAACCTATTCTGTGAGCAGAAAGCAGATGGCTGTTGCATTGGAGAATGCAGCAGCCATTCTGTCATCTCTGCCATTGGGATGCCGGAGCCTACAGATCCCCACCGATTGAAGCTTGCAGGAAGAAACAAAGGTGACAGGAATCAGTCATTCATGAAAGAAAGACTTATGAAATAATATTGAGCAGCCTGCGGGTGGCGCTGTCCAGGGAGAGTATAAATACTCGGGCACGGGCCCAGCTTGCGCAGGACATTCTTAACAGGAACTAGTGAAGGACACAACTAGACCTCCATGTTGTAAAACAGTTGATTAAAGCTTTGTTTAATGCTTAGACCAAGTGCCTAGTAGTTTTCTTATGTCAAAAGGTAAGGAAACTTTTTCTATCACTTTTCACTCACCTCACATACTTAACTCTCCACACTTGCATCCATCACTCACCTCCACAGCGCACTTTAGGACCCCTCTCACTCCCGCAGACCCACTGCTCGCCTCGCTGACCCTGGCGGGGTTTCCTGACGTCGGGAAGCCCGCACCTATGATGGAAAAATGGGGATAATCCTTTTAACTGCCTGTTGGGGTAGTTAAGTGGCTGCAATCCCCTTCCCGCCTCCAGGAGATGGGACCCGGCGCGGGTCGGCTACCCGCCTCCTGGGAAGATGGCACGGAGGCGGGTTGGGGGGCGGGGCGGGCACCCTCCCCCAGCTTCTGCCATTTTCCCGGCAGTCCCGCCTCCAAACCCGCCTCCCCGGGGCTGGCAAGATCGGCCCCATAGGAACGGGAGGAGGCCATTCAGCCCGTCGAGCCCATTCCACCATTCAGTTAGACCATGGCTGATCTGTATCTCAACTCCATCCACCCACCTTGGTTCTGTAAGCCTTAATACCCTTACCTAACAAAAAAAAACTCTCGATCTCAGCTTAGAAATTTTCAACTTTCTGACCCGCAACAGCTCCTTCCCCATAGCCCTGGAGAAAATGTCCCTTTTCAAATCCAACTCGCCGAATCATCGGTAGTTCTACCTTTAGCGCAAGTGCTTCAGTGTGCCAGTGCAGCCTTCAGTCGCCTGAGGAAGAGAGTGTTTGAAGACCAGGACCTCAAACCCGGCACTAAGCTCATGGTCTACAGGGCAGCAGTGATACCCACCCTGCTGTATGCCTCAGAGACATGGACCATGTACAGCAGGCACCTCAAAGCACTGGAGAGGTACCACCAATGCTGCCTCCGCAAGATCCTGCAAATCCATTGGCAGGATAGGCGCACCAACATCAGTGTTCTTGCTCAGGCCAACATCCCCAGCATCGAAGCTCTGACCACGCTCAATCAGCTCCGATGGACGGGCACATCGTCCGCATGCCCGATACGAGACTCCCAAAACAAGCGCTCTACTCGGAGCTCCGGCACGGCAAGAGAGCCCCAGGTGGGCAGAGGAAACGCTTCAAGGACACCCTCAAAGCCTCCTGGAAAAAGTGCAACATCCCCACCGACACCTGGGAATCCCTGGCCCAAGACCGCACAAAGTGGAGGAGAAGCATCCGGGAAGGCGCCGAACACTTCGAGTCTCTTCGCCGGGAGCAAGCGGAAGCCAAGCGCAAGCAGCGCACATCAACCCAAGCACCCCACCCACCCGCCCCTTCAACCACCATCTGCCCCACCTGTGACAGAGACTGTAGGTCCCGCATCGGACTCATCAGTCACCTGAGAACTCATTTTTAACGTGGAAGCAAGTCATCCTCGGTTCCCGAGGGACTGCCTAAGAAGCATAAGAAGTAACAGAATCAAGGGCACTCTGCCCCCTTTAACTTCCATAGCTGTACGTAACTCAGAAAGTTTGAGCAGATTCCAAGTGTGCTGAACATACAGCAGGAATGGTAAGACAGATGTTCGAATGTGCTACAGCAATCTGGCCTGCTCGTGCAAATCAATCCCAGTCCCTCCTTGCCCTCTTTGAAGTGATCCATCTTCCTGACTGAGACGCATCATTGCAACCTCCTAGAGTTTCCATTTCGCAGTGCAATACTGGCGGCTGTTCTATAAATACAAGATGTCTTTTTTTTTTACAGGAAGCCAAAGGGTTTGTTGCTCTAGTTTAGCAAAAAGAAAGAACTTGCATTTCTATAGCGCCTTTCACGACCTCAGGACGTCCCCGAAGCGCTTCGCAGTACTTTTTGAAGTGCAGTCACTGTTGTAATGTAGGAAACGCGGCAGCCAATTTGCGCACAGCAAGCTCCCGCAAGCAGCAAAGTGATAATGGCCAGATATGAAAACAGAAAATGCTGGAAACACTCAGCAGGCCAGGCAGCATCTGTGGAGAGAGAGAAACAGAGTTAACGTTTCAGGTCTGTGACCCTTCGTCAGAACTGGAAAAACTTCGAGATGTAGCAGATAATTTGTATTAGAAACATAGAAACATAGAAAAATAGGAGCAGGAGTCGGCCATTCGGCCCTTTGAGCCTGCTCCGCCATTCAATATGATCATGGCTGATCCTCTATCTCAATACCATATTCCCGCTCTCTCCCCATACCCCTTGATTCCTTTTGTGTCTAGAAATCTATCGATCTCCTTCTTAAATATATTCAGTGACTTGGCCTCCACAGCCTTCTGTGGTAGAGAATTCCACAGGTTCACCACCCTCTGAGTGAAGAAATTTCTCCTCATCTCAGTCCTAAATGTCCCACCCCGTATCCTGAGACTGTGACCCCTCATTCTAGACACCCCCCCCCCACCCCAGCCAGGGGAAACATCCTCCCTGCATCCAGTCTGCCTAGCCCTGTCAGAATTTTATACGTTTCAATGAGATCCCCTCTCATTCTTCTGAACTCTAGTGTATTAGTGATGTCGATTGAGGGATAAGTATTGGCCAGGACACCGGGGAGAACTCCTCCCCCCTGCTCTTCTTCGAAATAGTGCCACGGGATCTTTCATGTGCCCTTGAGAGAACAGACGGGGCCAAGCTGAAGCTGTGGTTCTGTGAAACTTGGTTTGAATTTAACCCGAACCAAAAGGGGCGAAAGCCTATTCTGTCGGCTCGCTGCAAAGATGCTTACATGGAAAGACTGTTGGCAGCCTAAACCCAGATCCTGTTAAGCACAAGACTATGTAAAGTGTGGTATAAAACAGAAAAGGCTGGAGAAACTCAGCAGGTCAGGCAGCATCCGCGGGGAGAGAAACAGAGTTAACGTTTCGGGTCGATGACCCTTCGTCAGAACTGGAAAAAGCTGGAGATGGAACAGGTTTTTAAGCAAATGTAGGGGGCTGGGAAAGGGGGGAGGGGAGGAAAGAACAAAAGGGAAGGTCTGTGATAGGGTGGAGGGCAGGAGAGATTAAGAGACAAAAGGGATGATGGTGCGAGGCAAGGGGAGATGGTAATGGGACAAGTTAAGAAACAAAAGATGGCTCTAGCTGAAGTGTAAATGGCAATGGCAGAATGAGACAGCTGATATGTGGGAGAGAGAAAAAATAAATAAGTGGAAAAGAAAGGATTGGGGCAGAGTTTATTGTTATAAATCGCATCATCATAAAGAAACTACTCATGAAATAACACTGGACGGCCAGCTGGTGGCGCCGTCCAAGGAGTATAAATACTCGGGCGTGGGCCCAGCTTGTCCAGGGACATTTTGTAAGACAGGAACTAGTGAAGTACAACTAGACCTCCATGTTCTGAAACAAGTTGATTAAAGCCTTGCTTTATACTCAAAACAAGTGCGTAGTGAGTTTTATTACGTCAGTCATGGTCTGAAATTGTTGAACTCTATATTGAGTCCGGCAGGCTGTAAAGTGCCTAATCGAAAGATGAGGTGCTGTTCCTCGAGCTTATGTTGAGCTTCATTGGAACAGTGTAAGAGGCCGAGGACAGTGAGGTCTGAGTGGGAGTGGAGTGGAGAATATATTATATAAGAGGAAGAATTTGTTACCTCGAGACTCAACTATTCCAACGCTCCCCTGGCCGGCCTCCCACCTTGCACCCTCCGCAAACTTGAGCTCCTCCAAAACTCGGCTGCCCGTGTCCCAACTCACACCAAGTCCCGTTCACCCATCACCCCTGTGCTCGCTGACCTGCATTGTCTACCAGTCTGGCAACGCATCAATTTTATTCTCAAACTTGCTTTCAAATCCCTCCATGGCCTCACCTTTCCCTACCTCCATAACCTCCCCCAGCCCTATAACGCTCAGAGATCTCTGCGCTCCTCCAATTCTGGCCTCTTGCACATCCCCGATTTTCATCACTCCACCATTGGCGGCCGTGCCTTCTGTTGCCTGGGCCCTAAGCTCCGGAATTCCCTCCCTAAACCTCTCCGCCTCTCTCTCCTCCTTTAAGACGCACCTTAAAACCTATTTCTTTGACCAAGTTTTTGGTCACCTGCCCTAATATCTCCTTAAGTGGCTCGGTGTTGAATCTTGTTTGGTAATCGCTCCTGTGAAGCACCTTGGGACATTTTACTATGTTAAAGACGCTATATAAATACAAATTGTTGTTGATGATTGTGTGAGAAAGGGGACAAACACACTGGAGCAGGAAGGGGGACATCTCCTGTTCAGTTTTCAGCACCTTGTTTACACTGATTGGCTGAAACTTGGATTCTGCAGCTCATGCGAGAGATGTACGCACATGCGTGACTACATTTTACATGCTCGAAGAGCGGCGGTAGCAGATTCCGCATTGAGCAATGATCTCTTTCGGTTAAACCGAAGCCCCGTCTGCCCACTCAGGTGGGTGTAAAAGATCCCGTGGCACTATTCCGAAGAAGAGCAGGGGATGTCTCCCAATGCGCTGGCCAATATTCATCCCTCAACCAACTTCACTAGAAACAGATTATCTGCTACATCTCCAAGTTTTTCCAGTTCTGACGAAGGGTCACAGACCGGAAATGTTAACTCTGTTTCTCTCTCACCACATATGCTGCCTGACCTCCTGAGTGTTTCCAGCATTTTCTGGTTTTTACATCTGCTCATTATCACATTGCTGTTTGTGGGATCCTGCTGTGCGCAAATTGGCTGCCGCGTTTCCTACATTACAACAGTGACTGCGCCTCAAAAGTATTTCATTGGTTGTAAAACGCTTTGGGACATCCTGAGGCTGTGAAAGGTGCTATAGAAATGCAAGATCTTTCTCTCATTGAGCACTAGACTGAGTACAATTTGGAAATATTTTGGATGAAAGGGCATCGACCTGAGACGTTAACTCTGTTTCTCTCTCCACTGAAGCTGCCTGACCCGCTGAGTGTTCCCAGCATTTTCTGTTTTTATTCCTGTCAGACTGTAGTTGTTCAAGAAAATCGCAGATAGAGAGTGATGGTGGGCGTGTGGGGCTTGATGTGCGTACAGCCGCACTGCAGTGGATCGTGGGGGAAGCTCAGCCACATCGAAGTGACTTATTTACTAGCGACAAATTAGTTGCCTTGTTTTTGTCAGTAATTCCCCACTGAGTCCTTTATCACCTCTCTGTTCTTTCCGACTGGTGTTACTGAGGTGCCACCAGCAGTTTCTCACCTCTGCCCTTTTAAGTCTGATGTGGTAATGGTGCATTAGCACAACATAATTCACCGTGAGAGAAAAGGTTCTGACCTCGGACCCTCTCACAAGTATAAATGGGGTTAATTTAATCCATTCGGAAAATGTGTTAGGGCTCTGAACATAACAAATCAATTGGTATCCTCCACTTCTCGTGTAGAGCATAGAAACAGAGAAAAATAGGAGCAGGAGTAGGCCATTCGGGCCTTCTAGCCTGCTCCGCCATTCAATATGATCATGGCTGATCCTCTAACTCAATAGCATATTCCCGCTCTCTCCCCATACCTCTTGATGCCTTTTGTGTCTAGAAATCTATCTCCTTCTTAAATATATTCAGTGACTTGGCCTCCACAGCCTTCTGTGGTAGAGAATTCCACAGGCTCACCACCCTCTGAGTGAAGAAATTTCTCCTCATCTCAGTCCTAAACGTCCTACCCCGTATCCTGAGACTGTGACCCCTCGTTCTAGACCCCCCCAGTCAGGGGAAACATCCTCCCTGCATCCAGTCTGTCTTAGCCCTGTCAGAATTTTATACGTTTCAATGAGAGCCCCTCTCATTCTTCTAAACTCTAGTGAATACAGGCCTAGTCGACCCAATCTCTCCTCATACGACAGTCCTGCCATCCGTATGCTGGCTGAGTCTTCTCCTTCTTAGGCAGTCCCTCGGAACCGAGGATGACTTGCTTCCACATTAAAAATAAGTTCTCAGGTGACTGATGAGTCCGATGCGGGACCTACAGTCTCTGTCGCAGGTGGGGCAGACGGTGGTTGAAGGGGCGGGTGGGTGGGGTGCTTGGGTTGACGTGCGCTCCTTGCGCTGTCTGCGTTTGGCTTCCGCTTGCTCCCGGCGAAGAGATTCGAGGTGTTCAGCACCTTCCCGGATGCTTCTCCTCCACTTTGCGCGGTCTTGGGCCAGGGATTCCCAGGTGTCGGTGGGGATGTTACACTTTTTCCAGGAGGCTTTGAGGGTGTCCTTGAAGCGTTTCCTCTGCCCACCTGGGGCGCTCTTACTGTGCCGGAGCTCCGAGTAGAGCGCTTATTTTGGGAGTCTCGTATCGGGCATGCGGACAATGTGACCCGTCCATCAGAGCTGATCGAGCGCGGTCAGAGCTTCGATGCTGGGGATGTTGGCCTGAGCGAGAACACTGACGTTGGTGCGCCTATCCTGCCAATGGATTTGCAGGATCTTGCGGAGGCAGCTGGCTGAGTACACCAGGCTTTGCCTGCGACAGGGCCTTGACCACCAGTGTAAGTGTTACCTTCAAGGTCTGAACTGCTGAAGTGTCCCGGCCATCTTTGTACAGGTCGAGGAGCAGTTTAACGACCATAGGCTCTACATTGCCAAGTGGGCAGGGCTCTCGCCTCTCATCTTGATAAGGTGCCACACAAGAGGCTATTACACAAAATTTGGGCTCATGGGGATTGGGGGTAACATATTAGCATTGTAGCACCAGCTTTCTGGCCATTTTTATGAATCATATTTTACATCCAATACCCCAAGAAAGAACTGTACTGTTGGGCAAGCTCGTGGGAGTGGCTTAGGGAAAAAAGATTGCCAGCCAAGCGAACCTGACTAAAACGATAGCAAAATACTGCAGATGCTGGAAATCCGAAATAACAACAGAAAACGCTGGAAAAAACTCAGCAGGTCAGGGCAGCATCCGTGGAGAGAGAAATAGAGTCAACGTTTCAGGTCGATGACCCTTCGTCAGAACTGAGAAAAAAAGCAGGAAATGGAATAGATTTTAAAGCAAGTTTAGGGGCTGGGAAAAGGGGGAGGGGATGAAAGAACAAAAGGGGAGGCCAGTGATAGGATAGAAAGCCGGAGAGATTGAGAGACATTGAGAGATATTCAAGGCGAGAGGAGATGGTAATGGGACAGGTTAAGGAACAAAGGATGGCTCTAGATGAAGTGTGGCATAGTGGCATAGTGGTTAGCATTGTTGCCTCACACCGCCAGGGACCCGGGTTCGAATCTGGCCTCAGGTGACTGTCTGTGTGGAGTTTGCACATTCTCCCCGTGTTTGCGTGGGTTTCCTCCGGGTGCTCCGGTTTCCTCCCACAGTCCAAAGATGTGCGGGTTAGGTTGATTGGCTATGATAAATTAACCCTTAGTGTTAGGGGGATTAAATACATGGGGTTACGGGGATAGGGTGGGATATGTGTTGGTGTAGGGGTTACGGGGATCGGGTGGGATATGTGTCGGTGCAGGCTCGATGGGCCGAAATGGCCTCTATCTGCACTGTGGGGTTTCTGTGATTTCTGTGATTCTGTGATCTCTGAATTGTGCTGGGAGAATGAAGGACAGCTGCCACGTGGGAGGGAAGAAAAAAGGACAGACGGAAGTGTGGATTTAAAAAAAAATTATATAACATATATATGATCAAATCAAATCAAATCAAATCAACTTTTATTGTCATTGTTAGTGCACAAGTGCAGTACAACGAAATGTAGGCTTGCGGCTCCCGAGAGTGTACATTTAGATTAAGACATTTAAACATTCAACATTCATTTGGCTTGTAATACATTAACATAAACATAACCATAATAAAGTGCATTGGCAGATGTGCAGGCTTTAGAGTTTATTTGTGAAGTTCAGTAGGATGACAGCCCTGGGAAAGAAGCTGTTCCTAAATCTGGTCGTACGGGTGCGAATGCATCTGTAGCGTCTCCCAGATGGCAGGAGGGCGAACGGACTGTGGCTGGGGTGGGTAGGGTCTTTGATGATGGACCGTGACCTCCGTAAACAGCGTTTCTGGTATATGTGCTCTATGGTCGGTAGCCGGGTGCCGGTAATGTGTTGGGGCCGAGGTTATGATCTGAAATTGTTGAACTCTATTACGATAGCAAAATACTGCAGATGTTGGAAATCCGAAATAACAACAGAAAATGCTGGAAAAACTCAGCAGGTCAGGCAACATCCGTGGAGAGAAATTTGAGTTGACGTTTCGGGTCGAAGCCTTCTTCAAAACTGGAAAGAAAAGAAATTAGATCGAAGGCAGGGCTGCGATCAGACAAAAGAAGTGAAAGAAACAAAAGAGCTAGACGAGATGGTAATAGGCTGAGATTAGGTGTAAAGTGTACTGGCAGGGCAAGAGATAGCTGCCAGGTGTGAGAGAGAAACAAAAGGAAAGTGGGGGCGGGGGGAAAAGGAGTGGAAAAATTACAAGAAAAAATGTGTAATAGGGGCCGAGGTTATGATCTGAAATTGTTGAACTCGATATTGAGTCCGGAAGGCTGCAGAGTGCCTAATCGGAAGATGAGGTGCTGTTCCTTGAGTTTACGTTGAGCTTCCGTGGAACTCTGTTGAACTCTATGTTGAGTCCAGAGGGCTGTAGAGTGCCTAATCGAAAGATACTAAAGGTGCATTCATAGGCAAACGGCCACCTCACACTGACGTCATCACCATCTAACATGATTACTGGGAACAATACCCCGAGAGGTAACTCAGAGACACCATCAATAAAACACAGTCCCAACCGAAACTGGTGGAAGGCAGGAGATGGCCAGGCCATTGTCTTCCAGGAGATAAGCCAGTTAAGCAAGTTTGCTTTGAGATTGAAACCCGCCCTCCTGTATGCCTTAGAGACATGGACCATGTACAGCAGGCACCTCAAAGCACTGGAGAGGTACCACCAACGCTGCCTCCGCAAGATCCTGCAAATCCATTGGCAGGATAGGCGCACCAATGTCAGTGTTCTTGCTCAGGCCAACATCCCCAGCATCGAAGCTTTGACCACGCTCGATCAGCTCCGATGGACAGGTCACATCGTCCGCATGCCCGATATGAGACTCCCAAAACAAGCGCTCTACTCGGAACTCCAACATGGCAAGAGAGCCCCAGGTGGGCAGAGGAAACGCTTCAAGGACACCCTCAAAGCCTCCTTGAAAAAGTGTAACATCCCCATTGACACCTGGGAATCCCTGGCCCAAGACTGTACAAAGTGGAGGAGAAGCATCCGGGAAGGCGCCAAACACCTCGAGTCTCTTCGCCGGGAGCAAGCGGAAGCCAAGCGCAAACAGCGGAAGGAGCGCACGTCAACCCAAGCACCCCACCCACCCGCCCCTTCAACCACCGTCTGCCCCACCTGTGACAGAGACTGTAGGTCCCGCATTGGACTCATCAGTCACCTGAGAACTCATTTTTAATGTGGAAGCAAGTCATCCTCGGTTCCGAGGGATTGCTTAAGAGGAATGGGGGCCATCAACTCAGGAAACGACAGACATCCAGTATCATTTTTCACAAAGATTTCAAAGGCCATGAGTCACTCCAGGCCACAGCGGGGGTCCAGACAGATCACCTGAGTGAATACATCGATCAGTATTGGCGGGAGGAAAAGGTGATGGGTTTTGGGTATATAAGGAGCCGCTCAGGGCCTGCTCGCTCTCTCTCTTCTCCTTGGCATCAGTCTACAGCGAGTCTCCCGAGTGAGGCTCGGCTCGACGGAACACCGCCAGAAACTGAGCGCTGCTCTTCATCCCTCATCAACGGACCTCGACTCAAACTGGAACTTGGATACCGCGTCGGCGGTACGGAACCAGGAGCGAGACGTACAGGAAGAAGCTGCAAGCAGGACAACGGGCAATCAGGGTGAGCATATTGCCTGCACCTACACACACACACAAGACCACTTCGCTGTGTGAGGGGGTGATTGTAAGTCCCAACCAAATCTTAGAGGGGTTTAGTGCTGGGGTCCTGCGTTAGTTTATTTCACGGGAGGGTTCTTTTATTAGACGGTGGTAATTTAGCATTGTATGGCTTGTTGGGCAAGCCAGGGTTATATTGTTTTGTACTGTTACGAGTGTTATTGTTAATCCTATTAAACACAATATGGTTGAGCTCAAACGGGTGTCCGAGTCTGATCTGTTCCATATAATCCCTATCGTCCAGAACTTGTAGTAAGAGGTGTGATTTCGGTGCGCCCGAGAAAACCACTTACAGCATGTATTGAGGATTGGTTAATGGACAGAAAACAGAGAGTAAGAATAAACGGGACTTTTTCGGGTTGCCAGGCTGTGACTAGCGGGGTACCACGAGGATCAGTGCTTGGGCCTCAGCTATTCACAATCTATATTAATGACTTAGATGAAGGGACTTAGATGAAGGGACTGAGTGTAACGTGTTCAAGTTTGCTGATGATACAAAGTTAGGTGGGAAAGTAAGCTGTGAGGAGGACGCAAAGAAGCTGCAGAGAGATATAGACAGGTTGACTGAGTGGGGCAGGAACACGGCAAATGGAATACAATGTGGGGAAGTGTGAGGTTATTCACTTTGGTAGGAAAAACAAAAAAGCAGAATATTTTTTGAATGGTGAGAGGCTGGGAAATGTTTGCATTCAGAGGGACCTGGGTGTCCTTGTACATGAATCACAGAAAGTTAACATGCAGGTACAGCAAGCAATTAGGAAAGCAAATGGTATATTAGCTTTTGTTACAAAGGGATTAGAGTGTAAAAGTAAAGAAGTCTTGTTACAATTATACAGAACATTGCTGAGGCCACACCTGGAGTACTGTGTACAGTTCTGGTCTCCTTACCTAAGGAATGACACACTTGCCTTAGAGGGAGTGCAGCGGATGTTCACTAGACTGGTTCCTGGGATGAGAGGATTGCCCTATGAGGAGAGATTGAGTAGACTCGGCCTATATTCCTTAGAGTTTAGAAGAATGAGAGGTGATCTGATTGAAACACATAAAATTCTTAAGTGGCTTGATAGGGTTAATACTGAGAAAATGTTTCCCCTGGCTGGGGAGTCTAGAACACGGGGTCACAGTCTCAGAATAAGAGGTCGGCCATTTAGGACTGAGATGAGGAGAAATTTCTTTACTCAAAGGGTTGTAAATCTTTGGAATTCTCTACCCCAGAGGGCTGTGGAGGCTCAGTTGTTGAGTATATTCAAGACAGAGATCGATAAATTTTTGGGAATGAAGGGAATTAAGGGATATGGGGATAGTGCGGGAAGGTGGAGATGAGGTAGAAGATCAGCCATGATCTTATTGAGTGGCGGAGCAGGCTCGAAGGGCCAAATGGCCGACTCCTGCTCCTATTTCTTATGCTCCTATCTCAGAAGGTCATGGGTTCAAGCCCCACTGTGGGCCTGAGCTCAGTGGGCAACTCTCTCGTCTCTGAGTCAGGAGATCGTGGAGCTCAAGCCCCACGGCAGAGACTTGAGCGCATAATCTGGGCTGACACGCCCAGTGCCAGTGCTGAGGGAGTGCTGCACTGTCGGGGGTGCCGTTTTTCCCGATGAGATGTAAAACCGAGGCCCCGTCTGCTCTCTCAGGTGGACATAAAAGATCCCATGGCCACTATTTCAAATAAGAGCAGGGGAGTTGTCCAAATGGGCTGGCCAGCATTTATCCCCCAACCAACATCACTAAAGCAGGTTATGTGGCCATTATCACATTGCTGGTTGTGGGATCTTGCTGTGCGCCATTTGGCTGCCGCGTTTCCTACATTACAACTGTGGCTACACTTCAAAAAGCACTTCATTGGTTGTAAAGCAGCCTGAGGTTGCGAAAGGGGCTATAGAAATGCAAATCTTTATAGGTTGGCACTTGAGTACAATACTGAGGGGGTGCGGTGTTACCAGAAGGGCCATCTTTCAGATGAAATGCTTAACCGAGGCCCCGTCTGCCTGCTTAGCTAATGCAAAAGATTCCACGACACTGGTCAAAGAGCAGCGAGTTCTCCCGGTGTCCTGGGCAACATTCCTCCCTCAACTAATACCACCAGAAACAAATTAATCCGGTCATTCATTCATTGACTGTTTGTGGGATCTTGCTGTGCGCACATTGGCTGCCATCTTTGCCTGCAGAACCACAATGATTGAACTACAGCAGTACTTCATTGGTTATAAACATAGAAACATAGAAGATAGGAGCAGGAGTAGGCCATTCGGCCCCTCGAGCCTGCTCCGCCATTCAATGAGATCACGGCTGATCATCCAAATTTAGTACCCTGTCCCTGCCTTCTCCCCATATCCCTTGATCCCTTTAGCCTTAAGAAATATATAAAGCACTTTGGGATCTACTGAGGCCGTAATAAGGTGCTATTTAAGTGCAAGTTTTATCTTGCAGGTGTCCATAAAGGAGTCACAAACAGGCCAGAAAGGTTCTGACATAAGAAAACTACGAGGCACTTGGTCTGAGTATTAAACAAGGCTTTAATCAACTGTTTTTCAACATAGAGATCTAGTTGTGTCCTTCACTAGTTCCTGTTAAAGAATGTCCTGAGCAAGCTGGGCCCATGCCCGAGTATTTATACTCTCCCTGGACAGCGCCACCCGCAGGCCGCCCAGTATCACTTCATAATTCATTTCCACATGAATGGCAAGATTCAGGTCAGGTTCCATAGGTTGAAAGCAAACGAGGGTAGGCTCAAGCGCTGCTGTGCTGCCCCCGCCTCTGCAGAACCGTCTGTCAACACTCACTGCCTGGACTCACACATGAAGAATGGTCACCTGGCTGAGTGGACCAGAGGGCATTTGGCGCAGGTGGAACAGTTTCCCAGTTCATTCAGACTGGCGCTACTGAGCTGGTGACGCCCAGTCTGAATGAACAGGGAGGCGATGAAGATACCCTCCTCAGGAGAGGAGGGGAAAAATGAGCAATGTAAAGAATTGAACCCCGAGTGTCGGTGTCATCGTCGGGAGGACCGGCTCGCTTTGTCTGACAAAGTCACTGAAGCATCCTGGGATTAGTGACTGAGGGCCAAACTATCAACTTCAACCGAGAGTGTCCAACGGGCAACATCGGGTCAGCTGCCTGGCATCGGCCCCGCCCGATCATCCTTTCTGTAAACGGGGCCGCTATCAATGGTAGAATGAAGAGGAGGAGAGGTGAGGGAAAACAAACGAGCAGTAATCCCGAGTCAGAGGAGCTCAATCTGGAGACTACCTGGAGAGATCTCACAATAAGGGCGAGAGCCTTGAAAATGGATGGACTGTGAGCTAGGGAGTCAATAGAGCTTGGCCAGGACAAGGAATAATGGGTGTGGAGGAGCTTGTGTGAGCGAGGATTCAGGCCATGGAGTCCTGGATTAACTGAATTTTGTGGGGTTGCAGAGGAGGTGGTGAGACGGAAAGGACAGGATTAGAGAAATCTAAACCGGAGCTGCGGAAGAGCACCCAGCGAGATGGTTATTCTCCCCGTCTGTAGAGCCAGACTGCAGTCGATGGCCGGTGTAAAATTAATGTTAAATGTTTAAGTGCCTCCGCGGCCTCCTCAGCCCCTCCCAATCTCCGTAACCTCCTCCAGCCCTCCGAGATCTCCGTGTTCCTCAAATGCTGGCCTCCTGCGAATTCCCCCACTTCCTTCGCCCGCCCCCACCATTGGCAGCCGTGCCATCAACCATCTCGCCCCTAAGCTCTGGAATCCCCTTCCCTAAGCCTCCCCGCCTCTCCACCACTCCCTCTCCTCCATTACTCGCGGGTTAAAACCTACCTCTTTGACCGAGCTTTCGGTCGCCGGTCCGGGTGTCTCCTTCTTTGGCCCGCTGTCAAATTTTATTATTTGGCAGCGCTCCTGTGGAGCGGCCACGGGACGTTCTACTAGGTTAAAGGCACACGTCATTGCTGTTGTCGCAAATAGCCACCAGGGGGGACACCAGACCTTTCCCCCCCCCCCCCCGCAGCACAGGTTTACACTGCAGTCCTGTGGTGACCTGGCACAGATCATGACTTTAAACACCCGCTAACGTTCTTATTCCGAGCTCCGCCACCTCAGAATAAACAGGGCACATGTGAGGCATCGGAAATTGTGACATAAAATCAGGGGTGGGGTTGGGGGGGCGGGGAGTGTCAATTAAAGAAATTTTTCTTTCAACGGGGAGAATATTCCAGAAAACTGACATCAAATAAGAGGACGAAAGAAAGAAAAAAATACACACAGCAGGCACAGCTAATCAACTGTTTTCTGATTAATTGAAGGCAAACTCCCACACAATTTAACAACTTGCAGCAGATTAATATTCATTTTTCTCGCAGCAGTTTATCTTAATCTGCAAAAAAAAAAAATTGCTGCTGGCTGCTTCAAGAACACTGTAAAGTAGCAGCAGAAAGTTCAATGTGTTAATTAAGATGGGAAAACATATTGATTAATGGCAAGCAAGTGATGACAGGTCTGTGCAGGCAGAGCGCAGGCAAACTATTTTCTGTTTAGTAACTGAGATTTAGTCAGTGCGATATCTTGCACTGTGAGGAGCTGGAGGCGCTCAGGAATGTCATTCGCTTCCCGCCCCCGCAGAACAGCGAGATGCACAGCAACCCCACCCCACCCCACCCCCTCTCCCTCGCTGATACAACCCAAACTGTTAACAGCCGTTCAACTAGAATTCTCATCCTTGTTTTCCAATCCCTCCACGGCCTCGCCGCCTCCCCCTCCCAATTTCTGCAGCCTCCGTAACCTCCTCCAGCCCTACAACCCACCCGAGATCGCTGCACTCCTTCAGTTCTGGCCTCTGACGCAACCATTGAACATCAGCACATAAGAAATAGGAGCAGGAGTCGGCCACTCGGCCCTTTCGAGCCTGCTCCACCATTCAGTGAGATCACGGCTGATCTTCTACCTCATCTCCACTTTCCTGCACTATCCCCATATCCCTTGATTCCCTTAATATCCAAAAATCTATCGATCTCTGTCTTGAATATACTCAACGGCTGAGCCTCCACAGCCCTCTGGGGTAGAGAATTCCAAAGATTCACCACCCTCTGAGTGAAGAAATTTCTCCTCATCTCAGTCCTAAATGGCCGACCCCTTATTCTGAGACTGAGACCCCTGGTTCTAGACTCCCCAGCCAGGGGAAACATCCTCCCTGCCACTATCCTGTCAAGCCCTGTAAGAATTTTATATGTTTCAATGAGATCACCTCTCATTCTTCTAAACTCTAGAGAATATAGGCCTAGTCTACTCAATCTCCCCTCCTAGGACAATCCCCCCATCCCAGGAACCAGTCTGGTGAACCTTCGTTGCACTCCCTCTACGGCAAGTATATCCTTCCTTAGATAAGGAGATCAAAACTGTTCACAATACTCCAGGTGTGGTCTCACCAGGGCCCTATATAATTGCAATAAGATGTCCTTACTCTTATACTCCAATCCTCTTGTAATAAAGGCTAACATACCATTTGCTTTCCTAATTGCTTGCTGTACCTGCATGTTAACTTTCAGTGATTTGTGTACAAGGACACCCAGGTGCCTCTGAACACCAACATTTCCCAATCTCTCACCATTTAAAAAATACTCCGCTTTTCTATTTTTCCTACCAAAATGGCTAACTTCACATTTCTCCATATTATATTCCATTGGCGGCTGTGCCTTCAGCTGCCTAGGTCCTAAGCTCTGGACTTCCCTCCCTAAACCTCTCCACCTCTCTACCTCTCTCTCCTCCTTTAAGAGGCTCCTGAAAACCTACCTCTTTGATCAAGCTTCTGGTCACCTGGCCTGACAGCTCCTTATGTGGCTCGGTGTCAAATTTTGCTTGATGAAGCGTCTTGGGAGGTCTTACTACCTTAACGGCGCCATGTAAATGCAAGTTGTTGTGGTAACGTAGAATCCCATCTCACGGACTCCTCTCTCTAACACTCTCTGATGCATCTTACCTCTGATTTATTTCCATGCTTTGCCCTGCTTTTCCCTGCTGAAGGTGCCAACTCACAAGATAAGTCGAGCTGAAGGAGGACCTTTCAGCCCATTTGCTCTGATTTCCTAAGATATCGATCGTACCATCTCCACACTACAGCCTCTGGCAGCCTGTTAAATGAGTCCGTCTGTATAGAAACACCTCCTGATATCAGTGCTAAATTTCCTCGACTCTCAGCCAGTGCTCTCTTGTCCTGCTACTTTGCCAGATCCTGGATTACTCTCTCTGTCCCGTTGAAGAAAATGAGAAAGACTTGCATTTCTACAGCGCCTTTCACGAACTCAGGACGTCCGAAATCGCTTTACAGCCAATGAATGCTTTCAAAGTGGAGTCACTGTTGTAATGTAGGAAACGCGGCAGCCAATTTACACACAGCAAGTTCCCACAAACAGCAATGTGATAATGACCAGATAATCTGTTTTAGTGATGTTGGTTGAGGGATAAGTATTGGCCCCAGGACACCGGGGATAACTCCCCTGCTCTTCTTCGAAATGGTGCCGTGGGATCTTTTACGTCCACCCGAGAGAACAGACGGGGCCTCGGTTTAACATCTCATCTGAAAGTCGGCACCTCCGACAGAGCAGCACTCCCTCAGCACTGCACTGGAGTGTCAGCCTAGATTACGTCAACGGTCTAGATTCTCTGGTTGGTGTTGTTTTAGTGCCAGCAGTAATCGGTTTATCTTAAATGGATTACTACCGCCTCCCAACCCCCCAACCAGGATAGGACTTCAAATCAACCTTATAGAGCTTTAAGAATGAAGAAAATGCGTGAGGGTAGAAAAAAAAAACCTGGAAGAATATTGAACTGAAAACGAAACCCAAGAAAGCCGCAAG
Source organism: Somniosus microcephalus (assembly GCF_052327205.1). Lineage (NCBI taxonomy): Eukaryota > Metazoa > Chordata > Chondrichthyes > Squaliformes > Somniosidae > Somniosus > Somniosus microcephalus. The sequence continues at coordinate 27,812,708 of NC_141017.1, read as the reverse complement.
AGATAATGCTGAGGCAAAAATGAAGAGGTGAACTGAGAAGGCTTGCAGAAATCTTGTAAAACAGGTGTGAAGGGATTAGAGGATTAACTCTGTGGTCAGGGCTGCTTGTACGTGAATACATTCATGGGATCAGCAACATAAGCTGGGCATGAAAAGGGTTAGGCGTGTGCTGATTAAACAGGGTCACAGTCGAGGACTGCAGATGACGTGGTGAACTGCAGGAAGGGACCTTGAGCAATGCGTGATGCCCAAACTTCTACCAAGACATACATAGGGTGAATATTATTCCTCCTAAACTCTAAGGCCTAGAAATTCAGCTGTTTGCGCCAGCCGTTAGCGCCAGATTTCCGGCGCTATCCACTTAGCGCCCGGGCACCGCCGGATCTGCGCCTACGCCGAAATTCAGCTGGGCTTTAGCGCCGGCGCAAAGTGTTAGCGCCCGCTCAGCTGCGCGCGCATCTTATGACGTCATTCCGTCGTGCAACGCCGCTTGTGCGCCCCAAACCGGAAATTCAGTGGCGCCCGGCCGATGTGGCCGTGGCGCTGCTAAGAACTGTGAAATGGAACTCAACAGAGGCCCTGTGGGATTCGGGGAGCGCTAATTAAAGGGCACATCCACTCACCCATAAAAGCCAGCCATTTCGCTGCAATGACTTGACTGGTTTGGATTTCTGCACAGAGAGCAAGGCACAGAGATTACTGATTTCGGACACCATAGGAGAGGTATTTTTGGCTTCTAGCCAGTGCTTTGACATTTGCATCCTTGTGATTTTGCTGTTTGGAACTTTGTAATGGGGGCTGCATGGGGGGCCAACCCTCAGTTCCTACATTTTGTGCGAAGGGCTCGCAGACGCTTTGAGAGAGGGCCAGGCATGCCTAGACGCAGAGGGGCCATTAAGCGTCGCCAACGTAGGCCTTACCCAGTCAGGCAATACCGGGAGCAGGTCTCATATCTCACCATGACTGCGGCGCATTGTGTTAAGAGGCTGCGCTTCAGAAGGGAGGTGGTTGAAGAGATCTGCCAGCTGCTTCATGCAGATTTGCAGCCACAGCTCATGTCCACGGCGTCTCTCTCGGTGGAAGTGAAGGTCACGGTGGCTCTCAGCTTTTATGCAAGCGGCTCCTTCCAAGCCGCTGCTGGGGACATCGCGAACATCTCCCAGTTCGCCGCGCATCGCTGCATCCGACAGGTCACCGAAGCACTTTTCGCGAGGAGGCACCAATTCATCTCCTTCCCCATGACCCAACACAAGCAGGAGCAGCGTGCATTCGGATTTGCCAGGATCGCGGCCTTCCCCATGGTGCAGGGCACCATTGACTGCACGCATGTGGCTATGCGGGCACCTATCCACAATGCCGAGCAATACCGCAACCGGAAGGGCTACCATTCCCTAAATGTGCAGCTGGTGTGTGACCACAGGCAGCGCATCCTAGCTGTCAATGCCCGCTTCCCAGGAAGCAGCCACGATGCCTTTATCCTGCGCCAGACTACTGTGGCTGACATGTTCCAGGCACAGCCTCCACCAAGGGGATGGCTTATCGGGGACAAGGGCTACTCTTTGTGCAGATGGCTCATGACCCCGCTCCGCGCACCCAGGACCCCAGCGGAGCTGGCATACAACGAAAGCCATCAAGCCACAAGGAACCTAATAGAGCAAACGATAGGCGTCCTCAAGCAACGGTTCCGTTGCCTGGATCGTTCGGGCGGGTCTCTTCAGTATTCGCCGGATAGAGTCTCCCAGTTCGTCGTGGTGTGCTGCATGCTCCACAACCTGGCTATCCGCAGGACTCAGGCACTGCCACCTGACATTGCCCCACCACCTCAGGAGGACGAGCAGGAGGACCCTGAGGAGGAGGAGCACCAGGCCAGGAGGGAGCGACAAGGTCCAAGGGCCGTCCGCCGGGGGCTTATTGCTCGACACTTCTAGGCCCCCTGTCAGGGAATGGCCTGGCCCACTGAACGCAGCCGCTTCGCAAGCCCTCAGCCGGTTAACCCAACAACCACTTGAAACATGACACCTGCACATGGTGAATAAATAAACATCTTTATTTCAAAAACTCAGGGCCCTTCCCACATGGAAGAGCAAAACAGAGAAGACCCCCAAAAAACAGTAACAAACTTCTGTCACTCCCAAAACCTGGGGAGGACTAACATAACATCACCATCCAAATGGCCTTCGTCACTGGCCTAACAAAAACAAGCCCCCCCCACAACACAAAGACCCCCATAAAACCAAACCACATAATGCCCCCCAGAACAGAAGCCCCCACATCACCCAAACCCTCGCTCAACACACTCTATTCGGTGTGGCGAGAGGGCGAGTCCGTCGACAGCCGTCTTTTGCCCCGGCCCGTCCTGCTGCTGCGCCTCAAGCTGGGCCGTGAGGCTGTGGCGAGGCTGGGGGAAGGATCTTCAGGGCGACAAGGCGTCTCGCCAGATGCCCTTGGGGGTCGGCCTACACGAGGGCGGGCCCGGGAGGGGCCGGCTGGTGGCTGCTGCAGCTGTGGGTGGCCCTCTTCACTGGCTGCAGTAGCTCCTTGCACCCTGGCTGGGGGAGTCGCAGGCTCGCCTGCACCAATGGGGACAAGGTGGGTGATGCCAGGCGCGCGCTGGTCGCCAGACACACGTGCACTCGGCCGGCCTGGCCGGGGAGCAAGCGCGCCAAACTGTTGGTCGCCAGACCGGTGTGCGGCAGCAGGGCGGCGGCTGGCCTGGCGACGCCTCCGCGCCAGTGCGAGGGTGGCAGAAGTCAGTGCCCCAACTGCGCCGGCATGTCCCCGCATCTGCAGTGCCATTGTCTGCACAGCACCTCTCAGCTGGCGACTGGCGTGCTGCACTGCCTCGAGTTGTTCGACCCCCCTCTCATGCGCTGCCACAAGGAGCTCCACCCCCCTGGCGTGCGCTGCTGCGAATAGCTCTAGGCCCCTGGCCTGGGATTGGCCGAAAGCCACCACACTTTGAGCGAGGCTTTCGATGGCGTGAGGCATCTGTGCCATCACCTCCATGATTTCGACGTGCCGGCGCTCCGACGCCGCCGACATCTCGTCCAGGAGGCGCACCTCCTGGGCGACGTCCGAGTCCGGACTGGAGGGCGCCTCCACCCTCTGGCCAGAAGGCTGGCGTGCCGCCGGAGCGTTGCCGCGTGCGGCCACGCCACTGGGAGCAGGTTCTGCCCTCCCCTCCACCGCCTCCCCCCTCTGGGCAGAAGGCTGGTGTGCCGCCGGAGCCTTGCCGCGTGCGTCCATGCCACTGGGACCAGGTTCGGGGCTCCCCTCCCCCGCCTCCCCCTGGCTCTCCGGCACGCCAGACATCTCCCCTTCATTGCCATCTCCTGGAGCGGAGGAGGGTTCCCCCGAGGTGGCGCCTTCCTGCTGCTCCTCGATGTCCTCCTCCTCCGAGGGCCTGGCTGTGTGGGCTTCAGGGAGCACCTCCTCCTCACCAGCTGAAAGCAGGAAGGCACAAGTGTAGCTTTAGAGTGAGGACAGGCCGACAGCGAGGGAGGCCGCACTGGTGCATTATGCGCATTTTTCGGCCAGTGGGGAAGGATGTAGATCTGATGCGCGAGGGCAAGGAGAGAGGTGCACCCGGTCCTGTCCTTACCAGTGGGTTCCAGTATAGGGTCGGCGTCGCCGAGCGCCACAGGCCCAATCACCGGGTGACGCAGCAGTCGGGCCACCCTCTCTTCCAGAGCCGTTAGCTCCTGGTAATCGCGAGGGCCTCCACCAGTGACACGCAGGCTCCTGGCGTTCCTCGCCAGCTTGGCCTGCAAGAGAAAGGAGGGCGTCTAAGTACAGTGTGGTGCCCCGTTGCTGTGTGTGAGGCCTCCCATGGTGGAATAGCTTGCACAGTGTGGTGCCCTGTTGCTGTGTGTGAGGCCTCCCATGGTGGAATAGCTTGCACAGTGTGGTGCCCTGTTGCTGTGTGTGAGGCCTCCCATGGTGGAATAGCTTGCACAGTGTGGTAAGTGCAGAAAGAGCTATTGATTAACATGCAAGTGCCATTGCAGCGGCAGCAGGGCTGGGCATTAGACCTTGGATGTCCCTTTGGCCCTAATGGGAGGTGCACATGCAAGGATGAGGGGGACATTGGAAAGGGTACTCACCTTGACCAGCCGACATAGGTCATTGTATTTCTTGCGGCACTGGTCCGCACTCCTGGGAACATCGGAGTTGGAGGAGACCCTCCGGGCAATTTTGGTCCACGCCTCCCTGAACTGGCTCCTGGGAGCCTTCCTGCCACTAGCCGGGCACACGACCCGTCTTCTTTTGCGCACCCCATGAAGGAGCACACCCAGCGCATGCTCAGAGAACCGCTGGGCTCTTTCACGGGCCCTCTCCATGACCTCCAGGCGTTGATATGGCACACAACCAGTCCTGAGGCCTAGTTGCAGGGCTACAGCATGCAGGGCGTGGCTGCAGTCAAAGTTGACCCTTCCCCCTTTAAGAGCTGGCCGGCGTCAGGGTGTCTGCTGACACTCACCACATGATCGCACCTGCGCTGCGCCCGGAATCGGCGTTATCAGGCTGCATCGCCGGATTAGCGCCTGAACACAGGGTTCCAACGCCTTTTGCAGCGCTCGGCCAAAAAGTTGGCCAAATCTACTGAATTTCGGCGAGCTCGCCTGCACTTTCCGGCGGCCGCTAAATTTGACGAGCGCCCGACTTTAGCGCCGCAATAGCGTCCGAACTGAATTTCTAGGCCTAAATGTTTACATCAGCCCCTTCAACTGATTCCTCAATGTTTTGGAATCCAGACTCATCGCACTGATCTACCATCTAACTCCCAGGAACTGCCACGACTCCCCCAAGCTTGGTTTGACACTGCAGTCACCCTCCACTCCATAGTGTCCAGGTTCCAGAAACCCACTTCACGAAAATGTGAACCTATGATAACACTCAGGAAGCTCGACACCAACCAGGATAAAGCAGCCCGCTTGATTGGCACCCCATCCACCACCTTAAACATTCACTCCCTCCACCACCAGCGCACCGTGGCTGCAGTGTGTACCATCTACAAGATGCTCTGCAGCAACTCGCCAAGGCTTCTTCGGCAGCACCTCCCAAACCCGTGACCTCTTCCACCTAGAAAGACAAGGGCAGCAGGCGCATGGGAACACCACCACCTCCAAGTTCCCCTCCAAGTCACACACACCATCCTGACTTAGAAGTATATCGTCGATCCTTCATCGTCGCTGGGTCAAAATCCTGGAACTCCCTCCCTAACAGCACTGTGGGAGTACCTTCACCACACGGACTGCAGCGGTTCAAGAAGGCGGCTCACCACCACCTTCTCGAGGGTGATTAGGGATGGGCAATAAATGCTGGCCTTGCCAGCGATGCCCACATCCCACAAACGAATTAAAAAAAAACGATTCTGCTACTGGGATAAAAACATAAGAGCAGGATTCGGCCCCTCGAGCCTGCTCTGCCATTCAATGAGATCATGGCTGATCTTCTACCTCAACTCCACTTCCCTGCACTATCCCCATATCCCTTGATTCCCTTAATATTCAAAAATCTATCGATCTCTGTCTTGAATATACTCAACGACTGAGCCTCCACAGCCCTCTGGGGTAGAGAATTCCAAAGATTCACCACCCTCTGAGTGAAGAAATTTCTCCTCATCTCAGTCCTAAATGGCCGACCCCTTATTGTGAGACTGTGACCCCTGGTTCTAGACTCCCCAGCCAGGGGAAACATCCTCCCTGCATCTACCCTGTCAAGCCCTGTAAGAATTTTGTATGTTTCAATGAGATCACTTTTCATTCTTCTAAACTCTAGAGAATATAGGCCTAGTCTACTCAATCTCTCCTCATAGGACAATCCCCCCATCCCAGGAATCAGTCTGGTGAACCTTCGTTGCACTCCCTCTAGGGCAAGTATATCTTTCCTTAGGTAAGGAGACCAAAATCATACACAATACTCCAGGTGTGGTCCCACCAGGGCCCTATATAATTGCAGTAAGACGTCTTTACTCTTATACGCAAATACTCCCCCCCCTGCTCTTTCCCTATATCCCTGAAAAGTTTCCCATTCTGCCAGATGAAGACCTCCAGCTGCAGGGAGCTAAACAAGCGAACAATTCTGGGGGCTGCCGTCCTCTAATAACAAGCATGTAAAATTGACAGACAGGAAAAGATCCACTGATCCATGCAGCCTATCCCAGGTAGTGGTGATGCCTAGTGCATCAGAATACAGACACTGCCCACCCGGAGCCATGTAATCTTCTGGGAGGGGAGAAATACCAGATTGAAAAAACAGGGCAATTAGGGGGACAATTCTGGAAAGTTCCTCACTGATCCCGTTAGGTGATCGAAACGAATCCAGGAGATCTCGTAGATCCTGATTCATATTGTAGGACACCTACCTCCTGTACAAGGTGAACTCCGCCCCACCAAGAAACAGGTCCAGCCCTCACTTGCAGGAATTCAGCGAATCAGTACAGATTGTCCCAAGATGGGAACAAACTAGAATTTCAAGTAGAAGCATCTTCTAGGCATCAGTGCACTTGTGAAGTTATTTAGTGGGAGCTGCCATGCACTTTAAGTGAATAACAGGATCATTGTATGCACTTACGGGGATTATCTGTTTAGCAAGGATTTCAATTGCAAATAACATTAGCCCAGCTCATCCAGATAATGGCGAAAGTAGTTTCTCAGTTCCGTGGAGAGCTAGGGAAAAGGTCAATTTGGTGCCCGGGGCACTGATCGACAGGGCTGCACTTACACAGCAGCCAAACACGAGTGCTCCCATTCATTTGTTTTTTTAAACCTCCTGCCCTCCAACCCTCCGAGAGCTCTGCGCTCCTCCAATTCTGGCCTCTTGCGCATCTCTGGTTTACACCACTCCACCATTGGCGCCCGTATCTTCAGCTGCCTCGGCCCTAAGCTCTGGAATTCTCTCCCTAAACCTCTCCGTCTCTCTCGCCTCCTTTAAGATGCTCCTTAAAACCCAACCTCATTGACCGAGCTTTTGGTCACCTGTCCTAATGTCTCCTTATGTGACTCGGTGTCAAATTTTGTTTGGTAATGGCTCCTGTGAACCGCCATGGGACGTTTTGTGATGTTAAAGGAGCTATATAAATATAACTTGGTGCTGTCGTTGTTGTAAGTGAAAGGCCAAAGCTTTTTGAGGTAGAAACGTGGATGAAAGATGGGGTAGATCAAGAAGTAATGGTTAGGTGATGCCAGGCTAGAGCTTTCAAAACCTATGGGGGAAGGTATGGCCATGGGAGGTAAAGGGCAGGAATTTCAGTGGGTGGTGGAGTCGGGATTGGAGGCGTGTGGGGGGTTAAAATCCTGAAATCGGGAGGCACGAACCCATCCCGCACCCAACCCGCCTCCATGCCAGTTTCAAAGGAGGCGGGTACCCGCCCCGCACTGGGACCCGACTACCCGAGGCAGGAAGGGGATTAGTGCCAATTAAGTGTTTGTTAACAGATAGTTAACAGGCAGTTTTTAGCCTAATCCCTATTTTTGATGTTGAAGTGTGGGATTCCCGACGGCTCCAAACCACGCCAAGTTAGAGGAGTCGGGCCGTCGGGTTGGAGGACTTGGAGGGGTTGAGATGTCAGTGTTCAGGTGAGTGATGGGTGCATGAGTGCAAAGGGACGTGTGTTTGGTGTGTCTAAAGTGATTAAAGAAGTTTAAATTACCTTTTCTTACCTTTTCAGCCTTCCTTCCTTTAGGCCTCGGGAGTCCCTCCTCTCACCGGCACAGAAAGCAGAATGGCTGTGAACTGTCATAAGTGACAGCCTGCAGCTTTCTGTGCAGGAGAGATTTCTAACTGAGTCTGTGGAGAAGGACTCAGGTTAGAAGTAAGACTGTCAGTGTTTGACAGCTTCAAACAGCTGTGAAACGCTGATATTCCATCTGCCAAAACCTCTTGACAGATGAAATTTCCGTCTGTGACGTCACCTGTTGCCGGGTGGCCCTTAATTGGCCTGCTGAGCCCGCTGGGCGGGCTCAACAAGGTCAATCAAGTTAAAATCGCGTGGATTGGCCGCATCTCGAAGGAGGCGAGACGACAACCCCGAAAGTTGTAGTCCCGCCTCCAACCCGACTCCTGAATGAAAATCCTGCCCAAAGAGTCCTACAAATATGAGGTCCTAGGACAGAGCAAGATTATCCGATGACTCAATGCGGTGAGGATGCAGGGAAAGATGTATCCAACTGAGGGACAATCCACGCAAGGAAAACAGGTTCTCAATATCTAATGCAAGTGAGAGAGAATGCCATGCTCCAAGTCTCAGATACGTGCAACATTCACAGCAACTCCACCTCAAGACAACACAAAGGAGATTTTTCTTTTTTCTTCCTCCTGGCTCCACAAACAATCCTCTGATCCACTGCCATATGTACCCCACATTCCCACACCTCCCAGTCAGCTAGCCCTCTGCAGGAGCAGGCCAACACCCTACCCTCAAGAACCACCAATCTCCATCGCAATTAATTAATAAACTTGCAGAATGGGCATATAATTGGCAAATGAAGTTCAACACAGATAAATGTGAGGTATTATATTTTGGTAGGAAGAATAGGGAGGTCACTTATCACTTCGAGGGTGCGAGTCTAGGTGGGGTAGAAGAACAAAGGGATCTCGGAGTACAAATACACAAATCACTAAAAGCTGTGACGCAGGTTAGCAAGGCCATAAAAAAAGCAAATCAAGCTCTAGGGTTTATTTCTAGAGGGATAGAATTGAAAAGTAGGGAAGTTATGCTAAACCTGTTTCGAACCTTGGTTAGGCCACACTTGGAGTACTGTGTACAGTTCTGGTCGCCATATTATAAAAAGTATATAGAGGCACTGGAGAGGGTGCAGTGAAGATTTACAAGGATGATACCAGAAATGCGAGGGTAGACATATCAGGAAAGGATGAACAGGCTGGGTCTCTTTTCTCTTGAAAAAAGAAGGCTGAGGGGTGACCTAATAGAGGTCTTTAAAATTATGAAAGGTTTTGATAGAGTGGATACAGAGAGAGTGTTTCCACTTGTGGGGAAGAGCATAACTAGAGGCCATCAATATAAGATAGTCACCAAGAAATCCAATAGGGAATTCAGGAGAAATTTCTTTACCCAGAGAGTGGTGAGAATGTGGAACTCGCTACCACAGGGAGTGGTTGAAGCGAATAGTATAGATACATTTAAGGGGAGGCTGGACAAGCATATGAGGGAGAAGGGAATAGAGGGTTATGCTGATAGAGTTAGATGAGGAAAGACGGGAGGAGGCTCGAGTGGAGCATAAACACCGGCATGGACTGGTTGGGCCGAATGGCCTGTTCCTGTGCCGTATATCGGATGTAATCCGATGTAAATGTTGGTTTGGCTCGCACAGCCTCGAAGCGGTTCAGGCCCCACAGTAGTAACAACAGATCGGCAGCGGGTTCAAGAGTTCAAACCGACCCTACGTACCCTTGCTCAGATTACTGCCTGTGTAGGCAAGACCCATCTCCAGAGAATATGAAAAGACGGGTGAGGAAAGACAAGTCAATGCTCATTCCATCCACTAGATGGCGCAACCTTACGCAATGCCCTCCCTAACCGCCAGTGATGCGAACTCCTCGGAAGGGGTTGGGACGGAATAAAAATCTGTAGCAAATTTCAGGAAAAACTCTGGGAAATTCCTTCCTGGCTCCATAAGGCAACCAAGCAAACTCCAGGCGACCATGGATAGGATACCCATGCGGCATCACGAATTGAACTTTAACCCAAATGGTCTGTAGTACCATAATGTCCTCCTTCCTCGGAAACTCTCCAAAAGCGATGTCGAATATCAGCCTTCATCCTGTCGACTGGTAATCCATTCCAGAGAAGAAATCACCCGCCGGGATCAAACCTGATAGGCGTGGCCTCTAACCTTACCTTCACCATCCATTTCAGATTCGCCACATATCGTACATCAGTGTGGCGTAATGTGGAATTACTCATAACAGCAAGGGGAGTCTTGCAAAGTTTGTATCAAGCTTTCCATAGCTGGGATGTAAAAAAAGATTAGTGACTAGATGAAACATTTTATGCATTTTGATTATCTTGCCAGTGGGCACAAATCTCCGCTGCGGTTCTCCATTGCTAGAATGTTGTCTGAATCTCAATGTGGGGCCGTGCATTATCCACTAATGGTTATGATGTAGTCTGGAGCAGGTCCTGCTGTGACTGACTTAAGGCACCCGGAGCTGGTTAAAGCAATCTGCTATCACCTCACGCTGCTACCATCCATCGCCACTGTTCCCTCGACCAGCATAAGATCTGCTGAAGCCATCATTTTTTTTTTGGATGTATTCATTCTCGGGATGTGGGCGTCGCTGGCAAGGCCCAGCATTTATTGCCCATCCCTAGTTGCCCTTGAGAAGGTGGTGGTGAGCCGTCTTCTTGAACCGCTGCAGTCCACGTGGTGAAGGTACTCCCACAGTGCTGTTAGGTCGAGAGTTCTATGATTTTGACCCAGCGACGATGAAGGAAAGGGGATATATTTCCAAGTCAGGATGGTCTGTGACTTGGAGGGAAACTTGGAGGTGGTGATGTTCCCATGCACCTGCTGCCCTTGGCCTTCTAGGTGGAAGAGGTCACGGGTTTGGGAGGTGCTGCCGAAGAAGCCTTGGCGAGTTTGAACCTTGGGTCAAAATCCTGGCACTCCCTCCCTAACAGCACTGTGGGAGCACCTTCACCACATGGACTGCAGCAGTTCAAGAAGGCGGCTCACCACCACCTTCTCAAGGGCAACTAGGGATGGGCAATAAATGCTGGGCCTTGCCAGCGATGCCCACATCCCATGAATGAATATTTTTTTAAAAGTCTACTGTCCCCCTGACCAAAATTAGCTTACTAAGCCAGAGGTCAAACATAGAGACGTCCTACTCTACATGGTTACTCAATGAGCTGTGTATTAGCAAACAGAGCAAGTGGGGAGTGTTGATGAATGCAATTTCCAACAGGTATAAAAATATTAAGGGTTAGTAGGCTAGGTTTTTTTAAGAATCAATTGATTTTCAAATATGTCTCAATCTTTTAGTGGACGAGTGAAGTTTTGCTTTTCAGTTGAAAGAATGTGGTAATCTCTGTGATTCTGACCCTTTATACTGACCCAGAAGCATACGGGTCAGTTCTCCAGTGCTTGATGCACACTGCGTCAACAGCCCAGTGTCACGCTCAAGCACTTCTCAGTCTTTCAGTCTCCGTCGTTGCGAACATCAGCTCCGAGAAGAAAGAACTCGGTGTCACTTTTTTAATTAGCCCCTTCCACTTCTGGATGTGAATCAATCAGAACGGGAAGAGGAGAAGGCAACAACTTAACAAGTCAAAACAGAGCCCACTTTTGCAGTCGAATCAATATACACCAACAGGTTGCAATCTTTCTATTTGATATTGTGAAGGTCTTGTGAAGGTCTTGTGTGTGAATCGAGCTAGAAAATTATGCTGCGCTATGAAAGCATCCAGACTTCACCAAGAGGATGTTGAGGTGAATAACGTAGATGCATTTAAGGGGAAGCTAGATAAACACATGAGGGAGAAGGGAATAGTAGAATATGTTGATAGGGTGAGATGAAGAAGGGTGGGAGGAGGCTCACGTGGAGCATAAACACCGGCACGGATCTATTGGGCTGAATGGCCTGTGACATAAGAAAACTACTAGGCACTTGGTCTAAGCGTTAAACAAAGCTTTAATCAACTGTTTTACAACATGGCGGTCTAGTTGTGTCCTTCACTGGTTCCTGTAAAAGAATGTCCTGAGCAAGCTGGGCCCGTGCCCGAGTATTTATACTCTCCCTAGACAGCGCCACCCACAGGCCACTCAATATTATTTCATAAGTCTTTCTTTCATGAATGACTGATTCATGTCAGCCTGTTTCTGTGCTGCAAATACTTTGTGATGCTTTGTAATTGTGCTCGTGGAAGGATTTCAGAACCTTGGACAGTTACTTTTACTGTAGCCCATGTTAACCAATAAACCCACGGTGAAAGAAAGAAAGACTTGCATTTCTATAGCGCCGTTCATGACCTCAGGATGTCCCGAAGCGCTTTACAGCCAATGAGGTACTTTTTCAAGTGTGGTCACTGTTGTAATGTAGGAAACGCGACAGCCAATCTGCGCCCAGCAAGCTCCCACAAACAGCAAAGTGATAATGACCAGATAATCTGTTTTTGTTACTGATGTGGATTAAGGGATAAATGTTGGCCCAGGACACCGGGGAGAACTCCCCCTGCTCTTCTTTGAAATAGTGCCGTGGGATCTTTTACGTCCACCTGAGAGGGCAGACGGGGCCTCAGATTAACGTCTCATCCGAGAGACGGCACCTCCGACAGTGCAGCGCTCCCTCAGCACTGCACTGGGAGTGTCAGCTTAGCTTTATGTGTTCAAGTCCCTGCAGAGGTTATACAACAGAGTTCTGAGCCTCTGTGCATGCTCTATATCAATATGCAACTGTGCACTCTGATGAAACAATCGTCAAACTGATTTAACAATACCGGTCACTGCAAGTAAAAATGTATCCTATTGTATCATAACGTTATCCTCACGCACACTCAGGTGTAGGAAGGGTCGCTGTAGAATGACCAGGGATGTGATGCTGGGCCAATTTTAGCTCTCCCTTGACTAAAGGCACTGAAGCTACAACCACTGCTGAGTCTAACCCAGGAGTGGCCAATCATTCAGGGTCTAACTTTCCTGGGGTCTGTGTGGCTCATAGACTTTCGGATGAGACGTTAAACCAAGGCCCCGTCTGCTCTATCAGGTGGGCGTAAAAGATCCCACGGCACTATTTCGAAGAAGAGCAGGGGGAGTTCTCCCCGGTGTCCTGGGCCAATATTTATCCCTCAATCAACATCACTAAAAACAGATTATCTGGTCATTATCACGTTGCTGTTTGTGGGAACTTGCTGTGCGCAAATTGTTTTTTTTATTCGTTCATGGGATGTGGGCGTCGCTGGCAAGGCCAGCATTTATTGCCCATCCCTAATTGCTCTCGAGAAGGTGGTGGTGAGTCACCTTCTTGAACCGCTGCAGTCCCGTATGGTGAAGGTACTCCCACAGTGCTGTTAGGGAGGGAGTTCCAGGATTTTGACCCAGCGACGATGAAGGAGCGGCGATATATTTCCAAGACAAGATGGTGTGTGACTTGGTGGGGAACTTGGAGATGGCAGTGTTCCCAGGCGCCTGCTGCCCTTGTCCTTCTAGGTGGAAGAGGTCGCGGGTTTGGGAGGTGCTGCCGAAGAAGCCTTGGCGAGTTGCTGCAGTGCATCTTGTAGATGGTACACACTGCAGCCATAGTGCGCCGGTGGTGGAGGGAGTGAATGTTTAAGATGGTGGATGGAGTGCCAATCAAGCGGGCTGCTTTGTCCTGGATGGTGTCGAGCTTCTTGAATGTTGCTGGAGCTGCACTCATCCAGGCAAGTGGAGAGTATTCCATCACACACCTGACTTCATTTCGGCTGCCACGTTGCCTACATCACAGCAGCAACTACACTTCAAAACGTACTTCATTGGCTGTAAAGCGATTTGGGACATCCGGTGGTCATGAAAGGCGCTATAGAAATGCAAGTTTTACTTTCACTGCCACAACCTATGGGGTATTTATCCATTGAGCAATCAAAAAAAAGGGGAGGGGTATTTTATTAATGCCTGTGCTCAAATGACATGAAACATTTAGAGGGGAGTGTTGTGTATTTTGAATGTTGTATTTGAATTGTCCCACATAGCTTACCGTAGTTGTGATGTGCAATGCACTATGGGAAATAGAGTGCATTTAGTTGAGAAGATTCTTTGGAAAGATGGCTGTTAACTGAACTCTGTCTCCTGCGTACTCTTTTAATTGTTATACAAGCAATGTTATTAAACTCTTGAGATCGAACAGGGAGAAATTATTTCAGTGATAAATATGCACTGTGTTGGTACCAGGGGCCATATCACTGTGTCTTTTCTAAGTCTGCTCAAATCCTATTTTTCTATGTTGAAAGATGAAGCACCACCTCTGTGGAGGCTCAGTCATTGGGTATATTCAAAACAGAAGTCGATAGATCTCTGACTAGTAAGGGCATCAAGAGATATGGCGATAGGGCTGGTGAATGGAGTTGAGGCAGAAGATCAGCCATGATCTCATTGAATGGCGGAGCAGGCTCGAAGAGCCGAATGGCCGACTCCTGCTCCTATTTCTTATGTTCTTAAAGGTTTCACCAAGAGGTGCTAATGAAAAATGAATCTGCATTGATAGCATACCTTTCACATCCTCCAGATATCTTAAAGAGCTTCGCCGTAAATGAATCACTTCTTAAGTGTAGTCACTGTTGTTATGTCGACAAACTCAGCAGCTAATTTGTGCACAGCAAGCAGCAATAAGTTAAATAATTATGCTATTTTACTAGAGATGGTTAAGGGATGAATGTTGGCCGGGACACCAGGAGAACTCCCCCTGCTCTTCTTTGAATAGCACCATGGGGTCTTTTATGTCCGCCTGAACAGCCGGGGCCACGGTTTAACGTCTCGTTCTGAAAGACAGCACTGCTGACAGTGCAGCACTCCCTCAGTACAGCATGAAGCCTCAGTCTGGATTCTGTGCTCAAGTCTCTGGAGTGGGGCTTGAACTCACAACCTTCTGACTCAGAGGTTGGGGGGGATGCAGTCCACTGAGCTAAGCTGAAACTAAAACACAAAGTTACCCCCCTAACTTCCCCCTATAATTCTATTTTTTGAATTACCTCGCTCACCGATAACTTACTGCCCTTTACAGAAAAATATTAACAAGAGTGAAATTATATCAGTGTCAGCTGTGGCTCTTTGGGCAGCACCCTCGCCTCTGGGTCATCAGGTTGTGGGTTCAAGTCCCACTCCAGGGATTTGAGCATAAAAATCTAGGCTGACGCTCCCAGTGGAGTGCTGCACTGTCGGAGGTGCCGTCCTTCAGGTGAGACGTTAAACCGAGGCCCCGTCTGCTCTCTCAGGTGGACGTAAAAGATCCCACGGCGCTTTTTCAAAGGGGAGTCCGAGGCCAATATTTATCCCTCAATCAACAGTAATAAAGAACAGATTATCTAGTCATTATCATATTACTGTTTGCGGGAGCTTGCAGTGTGCAAAATCGTCTGCCGCGTTTCCTACGTGGCTACACTTCAAAAGTACTTTTGGTTATAAAGTGCTTTGGGACGTCCTGAGGTCGTGAAGTCTTTCTGTAAGTGTGAAGTGATATGGAGACAAGGGAGATGCTCTGTGGGTACCTAGCCACGATGATACCTACCAACAACAACTTTAGCTCACATTTATATAGCGCCTTTAAGTAGTAAAACGTCCCATGCCGCTTACCCTTACCCTCCCCTTTAAGTGGGTGATGGCAATTACGAGGGAAACACTATGCGCAGACTTGACATTCTCGCTAGGGTGGCAGCTGCCATGTAACATTACACAGAATATTTGGTTTGTTCCGCCAATTAAAAGTGGTTAATTGTTACAAAGTGCTTCATTGATCCAGGCCCCACTGCACAGAGGTAAACCGGGGACACACATGGTGTTTTTGCAGCTTGCACGTACGCATCAGGATATCGTGGGCGTTTTTCTGAAGCCCAATGTGTGTCAAAAGGTAATTGCCACTAAAACACTTCGATATTCCCTCTGCGGTCCCATCGCTCAGGCAACAGGAAATGTATATTGCACTGGACTTAAGAGCATTTGAGTACCAAGGGCAGCTCCGAGTTACAGCAATCTCTGAAACCAATTCAACAATAAAGCATGTGTGGCCAAAAGAAGAAATTGCACCCAAATGTTGTATTTAGCAACAGCAACCCCTCCCTCCGCCACGATTAATATTGCAGGGTTAATCCCTTAAAAGGAGTCTCTTATGCTAATGATACGCTCATTGTGGAGGTGAAAGGTCGGGTTTTCTTTGTGACTGGGGTCCGCACTCAGGGACATGGAGTCCGCACTCAGGGACATGCACACTTACAGCACAGAGCACAATAAATAGCAGACAATGGGGTCCTCCCCAGGAATTACGAGAGGGGCTCAATCGGAGGGGTAGAGATGGTGTCATAAACAAGAAAAGCAAAGCCCAAGATTTGGACCCGAGTATAATACAGGTACATGAAATACAACAGACCTTCCTGTTCCTTAGACTGGACGCACTGGTTCTTCTGAGGGACAGTGAATACAGGAAAATCAGGTGGGGGGAGCGCACCTCCGTATCCAACCCACCTGATCTCCCATATTTGCTACATCCAATAGTCCCAAAAGAAAGACTCGCATTTCTATCACACCTTTCACAACCTTAGGATGTCCCAAAGTGCTTGGCAGCCAATGAAGCACTTTTGAAGTGTAGTCACTGTTGTAATGTTGAAAGCACGCGACGCAGCATTTAAATCTGGTGACGCGGCGGCTTACAGAGCAGCTAGGACCAGCCTAAAAAAGGGTATCAGGACTGCCAAAAGGAAACAGACACTGCGGATAGAGGATCATTTCCACAACAACTCGGACCCCCGGCGCATGTGGCAAGGCATCCAGTCCATCACTGACTACAAGAGCAAAAACACCAGCCCCCCGGTTAGCGATGCCTCCCTTCTGGAGGAGCTTAACAACTTCTACGCTCGCTTCGACAGGGACAACAGGGAGCCGGCTACCAAAGCCTTGCCACCCCCGGAAGACCAGGTGCTCACTCTGTCGACCTCTGACGTAAGGGGTGTTCTATGCGGAGTGAACACACGAAAGGCTGCTGGACCGGATAGCATCCCTGGACGGGTACTCAAGGAATGTGCTGATCAGTTGGCTGATGTCTTCACCACCATCTTCAATCTGTCATTGGCCCAGGCAGTAGTCCCTACATGCTTCAAGACCGCTACCATTATTCCTGTGCCAAAGCAAACGGCTGTGACGTGCCTGAACGACTATCGACCTGTCGCACTCACACCCATCATAATGAAGTGTTTCGAGAGACTGGTCCTGGCTCACATCAAAGCCAGTGTTCCCACCTCTCTTGACCAACACCAGTTTGTCTATCGTGCAAACAGATCAACGGAGGATGCAATCACAACTGCTGTACACTCTGCACTGAATCACTTAGATGGTAAAGAGACCTACATCAGAATGCTGTTCATAGACTACAGCTCAGCATTCAACACTATCGTCCCCAACAAGCTGGCCACCAAACTCCACACTCTTGGCCTGAACATTTACCTCTGCAACTGGACCCTGGACTTCCTAACAAACAGACCCCAGTCTGTCAAATTAGGTAACCACACCTCCCCCCCCCGACCCTGAACACGGGGGCCCCACAAGGATGTGTGCTGAGCCCCCTCCTCTACTCCCTCTTCACCCACGACTGTGTGGCTGTTCATGGTTCCAACACCATCATCAAGTTTGCGGATGATACCATGGTAGTAGGCCAGATCACTAACAATGATGAGTCAGCCTACAGGGAGGAGGTCCAGCATCTCGTGAAGTGGTGCGCCGATAACAACCTGGCCCTTAACATCAAGAAAACCAAAGAAATCATTGTGGACTTCAGGAAGTCTAAAGGCGGAAGTCACACCCCCATCCACATCCATGGGGCTGTGGTGGAAAGGGTGGACAGCTTTAAGCTCCTCGGAGTCCACATCACGGAAGACCTCTCCTGGTCCCTCAATACCCCCTCTCTGGTGAAGACCCAGCAGCGCCTATATTTCCTAAGGAGGCTGAAGGGATGTAACCTGTCACCCCTGATCCTCTCTAACTTTTACCGCTGCACAATAGAGAGCATCCTGACGAACTGTATCACAGTATGGTATGGCAGCTGTAGCTACTATGACCGGAAAGCCCTGCAGCGGGTAGTCAAAACTGCCCAATGCATTACCGGCACCCGGCAACCGACCATAGAGCACATATACCAGAAACGCTGTTTATGGAGGTCACGGACCATCATCAAAGACCCTACCCACCCCAGCCACAGTCTGTTCACCCTCCTGCCATCTGGGAGACGCTACAGATGCATTCGCACCCGAACGACCAGATTTAGGAACAGCTTCTTTCCCAGGGCTGTCATCCTACTGAACTCCACAAATAAACTCTAAAGCCTGCACATCTGCCAATGCACTTTATTATGGTTATGTTTATGTTAATGTATTACAAGCCAAATGAATGTTGAATGTTTAAATGTCTTAATCTAAATGTACACTCTCGGGAGCCGCAAGCTTACATTTCGTTGTACTGCACTTGTGCACTAACAATGACAATAAAGTTGATTATTATTATTATTATTATTATGTGGGAACAGCCAATTTGCGCACAGCAAGCTCCCACAAACAGCAATGTGATAATGACCAGATAATCCCTTTTAGTGATGTTGATTGAGGGATAAATATTGGCCCAGGACGCCGGGGAAAACTCCCCTGCTCTTCTTCGAAATAGTGCCACGGGATCTTTTACGTCCACCTGAGAGGGCAGACAGGGCCTTGGTTTAACGTCTCATCTGAAAGGCAGCACCTCCGACAGTGCGGCATTCCCTCAGCACTGCACTGGAGTGTCAGCCTAGCATTCTGTGCTCAAGTCTCTGGAGTGGGGACTTGAACCCACAACCTTCTGACTCAGAGGCGAGAGAGTGCTGCCCACTGAACCACAGCTGACACTTCACTGCTCCTGGGCTATGAAGGGAAACAATCAGCTAGGCTTCCCGCTTCTGATCACCATCAATCGAGTCACCACTGCTGGAGAGTGCGCTCTGTGAAAGACTGGACAGCACTTAGCTGTTACGCTTCCAGGATGAACAGCCATCGAGTGCTCACTGCCTGGGCTGACACCTGAGCAATGGCCAGTATGGAACTAAATGTCAATATGAGTTACCCCCCCTTCAGGAGAGGAGTAGCTAGGAGCAAAACAAAGAAAAAATTAACACTGCCTACCTATTGAGGCAGTTCCTGTACTTGGGAGTTTAAGTGTCAACCCTGGCTAAGTGGTCGCAGTCTCACCTCTGAGTCAGAAGGTAGTTAGTTCAGAGACTTGAGCACATAATCTTGGCTGACACTCCCAGTGCAGTGCTGAGGGAGTGCCGCACGGTCAGAGGTGCCGTCTTTCGGATGAGATGTTAAACTGAGGAACCATCTGCTCTCTCAGGTGGACGTAAAAGATCCCATGGCCACTATTTCGAAGAAGAGCAGGGGAGTTTTCCCCGGTGTCCTGGGCCAATATTGATCTCTCAATCAACATCACTAAAAGGGATTATCTGGTCGTTATCGCATTGCTGTTTGTGGGAGCTTGCTGTGTGCAAATTGGCGGTTCCCACATTACAACAGTGACTACACTTCAAAAAGTACTTCATTGGCTGTAAAGCGCTTTGGGACGTCTGGTGGTCATGAAAGGTGCTATAGAAATGTAAGTCTTTCTTTCTGATTGCATCATCTTTCCTGGTCACTCCAGATGAGACCATCAGCTGAACAAAAACCAGGAACTGAACCAGATCCCTGCCTGGTTCTGTATATCTTTGTATCACAGCAGGTTTACTACTGCAGCACATTTACTATTAAGTCATTTAGGAAGCAGAAGCATGCTTGTCTACCTAAAATACCGATGAGAACTTACTTAAATTTAGGCTGGTACAAAATTGCAGGCAATGTTTCGTGATTTGCTTTTTTGGGGTTGTTTTCTGGTACTCCTCCTTTAGGATATACTGACTGGGATAAAGAAAGAAAAGACTTGCATTTCTACAGCACCTTTCACAACCTCAGGACGTCCCAAAGCGCTTTACAGCCAATGGAAGTATTTTTTGAAGTGTAGTCACTGTTGTAATGTGGGAAACGCGGCAGCCAATTTGCGCACAGCAAGCTCCCACAAACAGCAACGGGACAAAGACCAGATAATCTGTTTTAGTGATGTTGGTTGAGGGATAAATATTGGCCCAGGTCACCGCAGAGAACTCCCCTGCGTGTCTTTGTGGGATCTTGCTGTGTACAATCCGGCAGCCACGTTTTCCCATGTAATAAGATTTCTGCAGTGATTGATTGATGATAAAGCATTTTGGGATGTCCTGAGAACACAAGGTCCTATGTGAATGCACATTTTTTCTTCATTATTAAATATATAGGCAATGCATTGTTCTGATTATGATACAGAATACTGTGGGTTTCTGTATATCTGCCTCATTTTACCGCATACTCAATTCATTTCCATTTGAATATCCATATATTTCCATATATATCTACATTGGCTCCCGGTCCAGCAATGCTTTTAATTTAAAATTCATATCCTTGTGTTCAAATCCCTCCATGGCCCTCGCCCCTCCCTATCTCTGTAACCTCCTCCAGCCCTACAACCCCCCCCGAGATCTCCACGTCCCTTTAAATCTGGCCCCTTGCGCATCCCCGATTTCCTTTGCCCCACTATCGGCGGGCGTGCTTTCAGCTGTCTGGGCCCTAAGCTCTGGAATTCCCTCCCTACACCTCTCTCCTCCTCCTTTAACATGCTCCTTAAAACCTACCTCTTTGGTCAAGCCTTTGGTCGCCTGTCCGAATATTTCAATGCGGCTCGGTGTCAAATTTTGCTCCTGTGAAGCACCTCCGGACTTTTTTACTATGTTGAAGCCGGTATATAAATGCAAGTTGTTATTAATTCTGTAAAGCCAATTTACTGAATGTAAATGTTCATGAGGGCACTCCCCTCTCTTCAACCATTCAGAGAAGGTTCACTCGGTTGATTCCAGAGATGAGGGGGTTGACTTATGAGGAAAGGTTGAGTAGGTTGGGCCTCCACTCATTGGAGTTCAGAAGAATGAGAGGCGATCTTATCGAAACATATAAGATTGTGAGGGGGCTTGATCGGGTGGATGCGGTGAGGATGTTTCCACTGATGGGTGAGACTAGAACTAGGGGGCATAATCTTAGAATAAGGGGCTGCCCTTTCAAAACTGAGATGAGGAGAAACTTCTTCACTCAGAGGGTAGTAAATCTATGGAATTTGCTACCCCAGAGAGCTGTGGAAGCTGCAACATTAAATAAATTTAAAACGGAGATAGACAGTTTCCTAGCAGATAAGGGTTACGGGGAGAGGGCAGGGAAGTGGACGTGAGTCTAGGTTCGGATCAGCCATGATCTTATTGAATGGCGGAGCAGGCCCGAGGGGCCGTATGGCCTACTCCTGCTCCTACTTCTTATGTTCTTATGTTTTTATATGGCAGGGACCACAACACATGTGCTCTCGCTTGAGGACAGATATAGGACTCTTATTTAGATAAGTATTGATTCAAAACCCAAGAGCAGGGAAGCTATGTATTATGCAATCATCAATTACTGTCTAGCCCACTGATGTTCACATTGCCGATTAAATTATTTTTCTTCCCCCCTCCATCTCCCACTTTCGCCACAGATGAGTCCTGGTGTAGCTAAAGCTGCAGCTAACAACCGGAGGGCAGGAAATGATTTAGGATTATTTGTGAGATAACTACAAATATTTCTCTGAAACATCAGAGATTGCAGCTTGTCAGAGAGTTGAAGAAAGTCAGAACATTTTCTGAGGGAGACTGAATGTTGCCTGGGCTGGGGAATTTTAGCTATGGGGGGAAGATCGGATAGGCCGGGGTTGTTTTCTTTGGAACACAGGAGGCTGAGGGGAGGCTTAATTGAGGTGTATAAAATGATGAGGGGCCTGGATAGAGTGGATAGGAAGGACCTATTTCCCTTAGCAGAGATCAATAACCAGGGGGCACAGATTTAAAGTAATTAGTAGAAGAATTAGAGGGGAGTTGAGGAGAAATTTATCACCCAGAGGGTGGTGGGGGTCTGGAACTCACTGCCTGAAAGGGTGGTAGAGGCAAAAACCCTCATCACATTTAAAAAGTACTTGAATATGCACTTGGAGTGCCGTAACCTACAGGGCTATAGACCGAGAGCTGGAAAGTGGGATTAGGCTGGAGAGCTCTTTTTCGGCCGGCATGGACACGATGGGCCGAATGGCCTCCTTCTGTGCCGTAAATTTCTATGATTCTATGAATGGGCAATTGTGTGCAGTTGTGACACAGAGAAGATTGTGAACAGGCTCTAGTGTGATTCTTTAATTTCTCTCCCAGAACCTCAACACTGGAAATCCTTGTGCCAACTGTAGTCTGTAGTCTTTATTATCATTCTCTTATTTATTCAGTCTTTTCATTATCCAAAACAGGTTCAAGCACAGAAGATTACCTAGTCTGTTTGATGTACAGCAGCCCAGGAAACAAACAATATCACTCGGGGCGACCCTGCTACCCAACGTTGCATTCCTTTTTATCGACTTGCCTTGTTCACTGACCTCACAGGGGCTTTGATAATTATGCATCAACAGCTATTAGGTGGGCTTTTAGATGAGGTATATTTGCATATACACCTTTCCAGGAAGTTGGTCGCTTGCAGGCTATTACATTTGAGCAACTTCCTAAGCGGCCACCTTAGAGGCAAGCTCTGCCATTTTCTGAGATCTTGCAGATGTGAGGCAGCCAGGTCTAATTGAAATCCTTTGATCAGCTTCCAAAAAATGTTTTAAATGGTGAGAGTTTAGGAAATGTTGGTGTTCAGAGGGACCTGGGTGTCCTTGTACACGAATCACTGAAAGTTAACATGCAGGTACAGCAAGCAATTAGGAAAGCAAATGGTATGTTGGCCTTTATTACAAGAGGATTTGAGTATAAGAGTAAAGACGTCTTACTGCAATTATATAGGGCCCTGGTGAGACCACACCTGGAGTATTGTGTACAGTTTTGGTCTCCTTACCTAAGGAAGGATATACTTGCCATAGAGGGAGTGCAACGAAGGTTCACCAGACTGATTCCTGGGATTGGGGGGATTGTCCTATGAGGAGAGATTGAGTAGACTAGGCCTATATTCTCCAGAGTTTAGAAGAATGAGAGGTGATCTCATTGAAACATACAATATTCTTACAGGGCTTGACAGGGTAGATGCAGGGAGGATGTTTCCCCTGGCTGGGGAGTCTAGAACCAGGGGTCTCAGTCTCAGAATAAGGGGTCGGCCATTTAGGACTGAGATGAGGAGAAATTTCTTCACTCAGAGGGTGGTGAATCTTTGGAATTCTCTGCCCCAGAGGGCTGTGGAGGCTCAGTCGTTGAGGATAGTCAAGACAGAGATCGATAGATTTTTGAATATTAAAGATAACAAGGGAAATGGAGATAGTGCAGGAAAGTGGAGATGAGGTAGAAGATCAGCCATGATCTTATTGAATGGCGGAGCAGGCTCGAGGGGCCGAATGGCCGACTCCTGCTCCTATTTCTTATGTTCTTATGAATTCAGTAGGGAAGGGCAGTGAGAGGGGGGAAGAGAGAGAGAGATAGAGTGAGAGAGAGGGAGAGGGGAGTGAGGAAGTGAGGTAGAGAGAAAGGTGCAAAAGAGGGAGAGAAATAGAGGGAGAGGAGAGAGACAGAGGTGAGAGAGAAAGAGGCAAAAGAGGGGAGAGATAGAGGGAGAGAGACACTCAGAGGGAGAGCAAGAGGCAGAGGGGAGAAGTGGGGACAGAGAGAGTGAAAGGCAAAAGAGGGATAGAGGGAAAGATGGAGAGAAGGGAGAGAGGGCTAGAAGGAGAGAGAGAGAGAGAGAGAGAAAGGCAAGAGGGAGAGAGGGGGAGAGGAGAGGCAGAGGAGAGAGGCATAGGGGAATGTGGGGAGGGTTAGAGAGAAAGGTAAACGAGGGAGAGAGAGAGAGAGGGGGGGGGACGGGGACGGGGATGGGGGGAAGAGAGAGATCGCTCAGTGGAAGGTTAACAGAACCCCCAAAATTACAGTCAGGTCCAGCGTTGCTGTAAGTTTAGCACAGGAGACATGCATGTTTATTGTTTCCTATATTTCAAAGTGAAATAGTAAGGTTCGGTATATTACTGTAGATCAGTTGTTTATTGACCTATTTCCTTATCCTTTTGTCAGTTAATCTGTTTGGTAGCTTATAGGCTAAGCTACGTACCGATACACTGTTTATTCTACTGCAGTCAAGGATATCGAGTGTGGGCATGAGATATACGCAGTGAGCTGAATACAGTTCAGCCCCTGGGCTCACTATAATTACCCCGCGATTGGGTGTGCAAAGACACACTGGCACATTTGGAAAGTGGACTCATTTATGGATCTTCGGGGCTCGGCAGAAGGCGAATATCTGAGGTGAAAGAGCAAAAGGGGCAACCTTCACTTGGTGTCCCCCCCAACAACTACTTCCTGGTTCATCTCATCGAATCTCCTACTCTGTTGAGCCTTGGCCACGTCCTGCACTATGAGCCTTGGCCTTTCACCTAGGTTTCACAATTAAAAAATGAAATCTAGGCAGAGGAAAGGGTTGTGGTGGGTTGTTGTGTACATCGGTGACAAGCAAAGGGCTTTAATGTGAAGCACTGACAAAGGACACCTTGTGAGCAGGCTACCGTATGCAATAGAGCACCAACGAATCCCAATGAGTGTACACTCAGGTCTCACCGTGGCTCAGTGGGCAGCACTCTCTCACCTCTGTAAGTCAGAAGGTTGTGGGTTCAAGTCCCACTCCAGAGACTTGAGCACAAAATGTAGGCTGACACTCTAGCGCAGTGCTGAGGGAGTGCCGCACTGTTGGAGGTGCCGTCTTTCAGATGACGTAAACCAAGTCTCTCTCAGGTGGACGTAAAAGATCCCACGGCGCTATTTCGAAGAAGAGCAGGGGGAGTTCTCCCCGGTGTCCTAGGGTGAGAGTAGCAAGGGCACAAAATGTCCTCTGGGTGGGGGACTTCAATGTCCATCACCAAGAGTGGCTCGGTAGCACCACAACTGACCGAGTTGGCCGAGTCCTAAAGGACATAGCTGCCAGACTGGGTCTGCGACAGGTGGTGAGGGAACCAACAAGAGGGAAAAACCTACTTGATCTCGTCCTCACCAATCTACCTGTTGCAGATGCATCTGTCCATGACAGCATTGGTGGAAGTGACCACCGCACAGTCCTTGTGGAGACGAAGTCCCATCTTCATGTTGAGGATACCCTCCACCGTGTTGTGTGGCACTACCACCGTGCTAAATGGGACAGATTTCGAACAGATCTGGCAACTCAAAACTGGGCATCCATGAGGCGCTGTGGGCCATCAGCAGCAGCAGAATTGTATTCAACCACAATCTGTAACCTCATGGCCCAGCATATCCCTCACTCTACCATTACCATCAAGCCGGGAGATCAACCCTGGTTTAACGAAGAGTGCAGGAGAGCATGCCAGGAACAGCACCAGGCATACCGAAAAATGAGGTGTCAACCTGGTGAGGCTACAACACAGGACTACTTGCATGCCAAACAACAGAAGCAACATGCGATAGACAGAGCTAAGCGATCTCACAACCATCAGATCAAATCAAAGCTCTGCAGTCCTGCCACATCCAGTCGTGAGTGGTGGTGGACAATTAAACAGTTAACAGGAGGAGGAGGCTCCAAAAATATCCCCATCCTCAATGATGGTGGAGCCCAGCACGTGAGTGCAAAAGACAAGGCTGAAGCATTTGCAACTATCTTCAGCCAGAAGTGCCGAGTGGATGATCCATCTCGGCCTCCTCCTGAGGTCCCCAGCATCACAGATGCCAGTCTTCAGCCCATTCAATTCACTCCACGTGATGTCAAGAAATGGCTGAAGACACTGGATACTGCAAAGGCTATGGGCCCTGACAACATTCCGGCAATAGTACTGAAGACTTGTGCTCCAGAACTAGCTGTGCCCCTAGCCAAGCTGTTCCAGTACAGCTACAACACTGGCATCTACCCGGCAATGTGGAAAATTGCCCAAGTATGTCCTGTCTATAAAAAGCAGGACAAATCCGACCTGGCCAATTACCATCCCATCAGTCTACTCTCAATCATCAGCAAAGTGATGGAAGGTGTCGTCGACAGTGCTATCAAGCGGCACTTACTCAGCAATAACCTGCTAACTGACGCCCAGTTTGGGTTCCGCCAGGCCCACCCAGCTCCTGACCTCATTACAGCCTTGGTCCAAACATGGACAAAAGAGCTGAACTCAAGAGGTGAGGTGAGAGTGACTGCCCTTGACATCAAGGCAGCATTTGATCGAGTGTGGCATCAAGGTGCCCTAGCAAAACTGAAGTCAATGGAAATCAAGGGGAAAACTCTCCATTGGTTGGAATCATACCCAGCACAAAGGAAGTTGGCTGTGGTTGTTGGAGGTCATTCATCTCAATCACATGACATCACTGCAGGAGTTCCTCAGGGCAGTGTCCTAGGCCCAACCATCTTCAGCTGTTTCATCAATGACCTTCCCTCCATCATAAGGTCAGAAGTGGGGATGTTCGCTGATGATTGCACACTGTTCAGCACCATTCGAGACTCGTCAGATACTGACGCAGTCCGTGTCCATATGCAGCAAGACCTGGACAACATTCAGACTTGGGCTGACAAGTGGCAAGTAACATTCGCACCACACAAGTGCCAGGCAATGACCATCTCCAACAAGCGAGACTCTAACCATCTCCCCTTGACATTCAATGGCATTACCATCGCTGAATCCCCCACTATCAACATCCTGGAGGTTACCATTGATCAGAAACTGAACTGGACCAGCCATATAAATACTGTGGATACAAGAGCAGGCCAGAGGCTGGGAATTCTGCGGCGAGTGTCTCACCTCCTGACTCCCCAAAGCCTTTCCACCATCTACAAGGCACAAGTCAGGAGTGTGATGGAATACTCTCCACTTGCCTGGATGAGTGCAGCTCCAACAACACTCAAGAAGCTCGACACCATTCAGGATAAAGCAGCCCGCTTGATTGGCACTCCATCCACCACCTTCAACATTCACTCCCTCCACCACCGGCGCACCGTGGCTGCAGTGTGTACCATCTACAAGATGCACTGCAGCAACTCGCCAAAGCTCCTTCAACAGCACCTTCCAAACCCGCGACCTCTACCACTTAGAAAGACAAGGGCAGCAGACGCATGGGAACATCGCCACCTACAAGTTCCCCTCCAAGCCACACACCATCCTGACTTGGACCTGTATCGCCGTTCCTTCACTGTCGCTGGGCCAAAATCCTGGAACTCCCTTCCTAACAGCATTGTGGGTGTACCTACACCATATGGACTGCAGCAGTTCAAGAAGGCGGCTCACCACCATCTTCTCAAGGGCAATTAGGGATGGGCACTAAATGCAGGCCTAGCCAGCCAGCGATGCCCACATCCCATCAATGAATAAAGAAATATATATATTTATCCCTCAATAAAAAAGCAGATTAACTGGTCATTTATCACATTGCTGTTTGTGGGACCTTGCTGTGCGCAAATTGGCTGCTGTGTTTCCTATAGTACAACAGTGACTACTCTTCAAAAAGTACTTCATTGGCTGTAAAGCACTTTGGGACGTCCTGAGGTTGTGAAAGGCGCTATAGAAATGCAAGTTCTTCCTTCCTCCTTTTACACTCATCCGGGGAGATTTTAGGAGGAATCAATCCAGAATGTTCCAGAACTATTAGGAGAGGACGGGTTCCACCCCCCTCAATCTTTTGGCTTATGCCACTTCACCTGAGATTAAGCCCGATGGAGGTGAAGTTCGAGACTGGCAGTAGTTGAAATGGGCAACCGTGAATCGGCAGCCCCTTTTCCAACCCGTCTGATTTTTCTTTTCGTTAAGGCCAAGCATTGGGATAATCCTGATCCCGTACAGTGCACATTCCTCCCAAACCATCAGTGGAGCACCCCGGCCCAGCCCCTTCTTTAAAACAAGTCAGACAGCATAGCTGCACCTTCCTGTGTGAAAGTCTGCACCGCTGACGCGTATTCCGATTGAGTTGCGTGTTTTATCACAGCCAGCAACAGCCACAGTGGCACGGGCGGCTGGTTCAATTACAAAAAATGTCACCCTGAGTAAGCAGAGTCGTGAAAAACGCAATCAGGAACTCCAGGCAGTGAGTTACAGGGCCGTAACCCGATCCAAGGGTTGCGGCAACATCATAAACCACAGGAGCAAAGCTGAGTGCGGCACCGACCTGATCTGAATGTTGGGAGTGGGTCAGAACCAAAGTCAGCTTCATTCTGTCGGCTACACAATACAGAATTTCCAATTGCTTTTCCTTCTCTTGCAACACAGCATAAATATCGTTTTTATGTTGCACAGTGGGCATGCTTCGATTGAAGGGAGTGAGCTTTATGTTGTGACTTAAGGACAGCATCTCAATTTTTTTATATTCATTCCTGGGATGTGGGCGTCGCTGGCAAGGCCCAGCATTTATTGCACATCCCTAATTGCCCCTTGAGAAGGTGGTGGTGAGCCGCCGCCTTGAACCGCTGCAGTCCGTGTGGTGAAGATGCTCCCACAGTGCTGTTAGGGAGGGAGTTCCAGGATTTTGACCCAGCGACGATGAAGGATCGACCGATATATTTCTAAGTCAGGATGGTGTGTGACTTGGAGGGGAACTTGGAGGTGGTGGTGTTCCCATGCGCCTGCTGCCCTTGTCCTTCTAGGTGGAAGAGGTCGCAGGTTTGGGAGTTGCTGCCGAAGAAGCCTTGGCGAGTTGCCGCAGTGCATCTTGTAGATGGTACACACTGCAGCCACGGTGCGCCGGTGGTGGAGGGAGTGAATGTTTAAGGTGGTGGATGGGGTGCCAATCAAGTGGGCTGCTTTGTCCTGGATGGTGTCGAGCTTCTTGAGTGTTGTTGGAGCCGCACTCATCCAGGCAAGTGGAGGGTATTCCATCACACTCCTTACATGTGTCTTGTAGATGGTGAAAAGGTTTTGGGGAGTCAGGAGGTGAGACACTTGCCACAGAATACTCAGCCTCTGACCTGCTCTTGCAGCCACAGTATTTATGTGGCTAGTCAATGGTGACCACCCAGGATGTTGATGGTGGGAGATTCGGCGATGGTAATCCCGTTAAATGTCAAGGGGAGGTGGCTAGACTCTCTCTTGTTGGAGATGGTCATTGCCTGGCACTTGTGGCGTGACTGTTACCTGCCACTTATCAGCCCAAGCCTGAATGCTATCCAGGTCTTGCTGCATGCGAGGGTGGCTCAATTGGGAGCCCGCTTGACTCTGCCTCAGAGGTTATGTGTTTGAACCACATGTAGGTTTTGTCCATAATCTGGGACAGTATTGCTGCATTGCTGGCGGGGCTGTCCTTCAGGTGATACTTTCAACTGAGGTCTCACTCTACTTGTTCCGTGGCTGATGAAGATCCCGTGATACACTTCAAAGAAAAGCTGAGATTTCCCACTGTCCTGGCCAAAAATTCTTCCCTCGACCAATATCACCAACAAAAACAGGACAACTGCTCATTCATCTCAATGCTGTTTGTGGGACACTACCGGAGCAGAATATCTATCAGCTTTACCTACATAACAACAGTCAGTGCTGTTCAAAGTCATTGTCAACGAGACCACGCTTGTCTAGTTTTCTTTAACCTAGGGGATTGACCTTTCACCCTTGGGACCAGGGTTCAAGTCCACCCCAGATGGATGGGATGAAAGCCTCTTCTCCATCCCAGCTGCGAAATAAGTTTGCTCAGTCCAGTACAGTCAAAAAACAAAAACACTTCGAATTTTGCACTCATTTTGCAGTCTCACTCAGGACAGTTAGTGTGACAAATGGAAATATTTCACACTGATACAGTAAGGTGGAGGATGCACATCTGAGGCTCGGACTGCAGCTCATTGTTGCGCAGTAAGGGAAGGGGGGGGATTATGGCTATTCACCCAATTGTGCCAAACCTGGGTTGGGGGTTGTTGAGTTCCCAAAGCTGGGAAATGCTGCACTTGCCATCCCTCACTTTGCTGTCCACAAAGCTCATTAACCTGAAGGAATAAATAAATAGTCATCCGCCACCTCCCCCCCCCCCCCCCCCACCACCAACTAATGTCCTAATCAGTAAAGACACCACCTGATATGACAGAAAATCCCCGCTGCTATCCCACACACTAGACTGATACCAGAACTGAGAGGTTATACCTATCAGGAAAGATTGAACAGGCTGGGGCTCTTTTCTCTAGAAAAGTGAAGACTGAGGAACGACCTGATAAAGGTCTTAAGATTATGAAAGGGTTCGATAGGGTAGACGTAGAGAAGATGTTTCCAGTTGCGGCCAAGACCAGAGGTAGGGGGCCATGAATATAAGATGGTCACTAATCAATCCAATAGAAAATTCAGGAAAAACTTCTTTTGCCCAGAGAGTGGTGAGAATGTGGAACTCGCTACCACAGCGAGTGGTTGAGGCGAATATTATAGATGCATTCAAGGGGAAGCTAGATAAACACATGAGGGAGAAAGGAATAGAAGGATATGTTGATGGGGCGAGATGAAGAAGGGTGGGAGGAGGCTCGTGTGGAGCAGAAACACCGGCACGGAGCTGTTGGGCCGAATGGCCCATGTCCGTCCTGTAAATTCTTTGTAAATCTTGTTAACTGATCTCAGATGGGGCAAGCAGTTGGGTAATACAATTGACCTCAGGACCGCCAGGCTTCTGTAGCGGGGGGGGGTGCGGGAAGAGGGGAACCTATTACACCGCTGGTCGCTATGTAGTTACCTCTGCTGCAAATGCATGTGCGTGGATGGCAGGCATGAGTGGGTTCAGCTGTGATGGCAACCACAGTGGAATAGCCTGCCAACAATCACCAAGCTTGACTCACACGCACACACACACACACACACACACACACAGTGAGTGCAGGCAAGATTCACCGGGGAATGATACCGGGGCTTAGAGGGTTAAATTACGAGGACAGGTTGCATAAACGTGGCTTGCATTCCCTCGAGTACAGAAGATCGAGGGGTGATCTGATTGAGGGGTTTATGATGTGAAAAGGATTCGATAGGGTAGATATGGAGAAACTGTATCCTCTGGTAGAGGAATCAAGTCAAGGGGACATAATCTTAAAATTAGAGCTAGGCTGTTCAGGAGGGAAAACACGCAGGCTCTTTTTCCACACAAAAGGTAGTAGAAATCTGGCATGCTCGTCTCCCGAAAAGTTGTGGATGCTGGGGGAGCTTTCAAGACTGCAATCGATAGACTTTTGTTGAGTATCAAGGGATATGGAGCAAAGGCGGGAATATGCAGTGGAGGTACAGATCAGCCATGACGTGACTGAATGGCGGAGTAGGCCCGAGGGGCTGAATGGCCTCCTCCTGTTCCTAATTTTCCTGAACGTGAGAGACCTGGAGGGCTGCAGCCGCCCGGCGGGGTACGGTCAGTAACTCGGCAAGACCTGGCAGCTACAGCAGAGAGAAAATGAAGAGACGTGTAGCGGCGGGAGAAACTGAGAGAGAGAGAATTTAAAAAAATAACAGGAGACTTTGGTTTCTCACATCTGAGGACTTGTGACTCTGCTTTTGTACGTGTTAGATGAACCTTAAGATGTCTGTAACAAAAGGTTAGACAGCTGCCTTGTAGTTCTCCCACGCGAGAGGTTTCTGGCCTCCCAGCCACGCGCAGACAGACACAACAGTGAAGAGAATGCCCGGTGCCGTGGCTGTCCTGCGATCACACAGAAAAAAAAGATTTAAAAGGTCTCGTGTGAAATTCTGGGTGCCCGCTACCCGCATTGCCACACGCGAGGATTTCAGATTCGGTCTATCTGTTATCTCCGATCGTCTAGACAGAATCTGTGCACGGTGTATTAAAAGTCACATTCAGAGATTTCCCCCAACTGTCAGCCAGCCCTCTGCAGCAGCGAGGCAAGGGGACTGAACAACAGGGAGGGTATTTAGTATTCATGAGCAGCTGCAGTGACTAGAAAGAGGGCCGAATCACACTTTAGACAACAGGGGACACAGAGCCATCCAGGCTTGTGTAATCAAGGCATTAAATAGCACTTGATATGCATGTGTACCTACCCTTTTCAGGAACGCAAGGCATTGTGTGATCAAACCACTCACTAAAACCTTGGCAATTGGTGGGCAAATATGACTACTTATACACACACACACACACATACCTCATGGATAAAGTGTGGTGACTGCAGCCCCGCGCTTTACGTTTCTCCATTAATCCTCAAGTTCACTGCAGTCATCAATAAAAACGCAGCCAGCCTGTTAGCAAGGGAGGGCTGGCTTTAGATTCTGCCGCTCTCCCCTGGTAGACAGGCCGGGCTCTTGTTGGTCGCCTGCCAAAAAAAGAAGAAAAAAACAGAAAAAAATCCAACAGGAAAAGCTGGAAGATCTTAGCACCAGCCTCGTGCTGTCCTTCTGTTCTTCTTGAAAACATGGTTCGAAGAAAAACAAAATTGTTGCGCGCTTTGGTACATTTTTTTTTTAAACGTGTAGCGGTAAGAGAAATCAGGCCGGACTACCCCAGCAATGCAAACTCGTGTCAGACGGCACACCTCCTGATGTTTCAAAACAAATACTATTTGGCATTGGAAAAATTAGCTCAATTTTTTAAAAAGATTAGGGCCTAGAAATTCACTATGGCCCCGCCAGCTGCCTAGCGCCCAAAAGTTAGCGCTGGGCGGGAAGCCTATAGCGATCATCAGATATTCATTGTTAGCGCCCCAATTCGGAAGCGGGTGCTATACCAGGGTGTGCCCGCCTCCGCTTGGTGCGCTGACACTGAATATCAGCGCTCTTGGCGCCGCTGCGCCAGGCGCTGCGCAGCGGCAGGCTGCGGTACTGCAGGCCTCCTCCTTCTCTTAAGGGGGAGCTGCCTGCAACGGGGAGATCGCCGCTGGATAGTGCCGGCAAATGAGCCCGGCACCACGGAGAAGTGCCGGGCTCGCGGAAAGCAGCCGGCAATGCCGCAGGGGGGTGGGTGGAAGAGGCCGGGGAAGGAGGTGCGGGCAGGCGGCCGCCGCAAAAGCGGCCGGCCGCACCTTCCGCTTTAAAGCGCCCCACTAAGGCAGCAGGACGGCCCGGTTTTCTGGTCGCTGTTTGCGGCCGCTTCAAAGGAGGCGGCCGCAACTAAATATGGGGATCGGCGCGGTTTCGGGGTGGAACCGGGGCACTGCGCACACCGATGACATCATCGGTGCCGACGCAGCGCTAACGGCTACCGCCGCCAATACCGCTGCGCTGAATATCTGCGCAAACTCATTTTTGGCGCAAAATCACCCTTTAGGCGTTAACTGGGCGCAAAGCTGGCAGCGCCTTAATGAATTTCTAGGCCTAGCTACCTATAATTTTGCAAAAGTGTGCATTTCTTCCCCTCCCTCCCTCCCTCCCTCCCTCCCTCAATCTTTGTCCCCTCCTCTCCTGAAGGTGCTAATTCCTACCTTGCAATAGTGACTACACTTCAGATTTACGAGGCTGTTGCCAGGACTGGAGAAATTTTCGCTATGAGGAAAGATTGGAAAGGCTGGGGTTGTTTTCTTTGGAACAGAGGCCGCCGAGGGGAGACTTGATTAAGGTGTATAAAATTATGAGGGGCCTGGATAGAGTGGATAGGAAGGACCTATTTCCCTTAGCAGAGAGGTCAATAACCAGGGGGCATAGATTTAAAGTAATTGGTAGAAGGATTAGAGGGGAGTTGAGGAGAACTTTTTTCACCCAGAGGGTGGTGGGGGTCTGGAACTCACTGCCTGAAAGGGTGGTAGAGGCAGAAACCCTCATCGCATTTAAAAAGTACTTGGATACACCCTTGAAGTGCCGTAACCCACAGGGCTACGGACCAAGAGCTGGAAAGGGGGATTAGGCTGGAGAGCTCCTTGTCGGCCGGCACAGACACGATGGGCCGAATGTCCTCCTTCTGTGCCGTAAATTTCTATGATTCTATGAAAAGTACCTCATTGGCTGTAAACCGCCTCAAGACGTCCTGAGGTTGAGAAAGGCGCTGTCGAAATTCAAGTTCTGGATTTTAACTCCAGGTGAGGGGGCTTGATCGGGTGGATGCGGAGAGGATGTTTCCACTGATGGGTGAGACTAGGGGGCATAATCTTAGAATAAGGGGCTGCCCTTTCAAAACTGAGATGAGGAGAAACTTCTTCACTCAGAGGGTAGTAAATCTATGGAATTTGCTGTGGAAGCTGCTGTTAGATCCGGGTATCTTAATGTTGTGTCCTTCAATAATCAGACAAAGACTGCAGGGAACGATCAACAGGTGTTTACTGAATGAGGGTTCAAACTGCAACTGACTGTACAGAGCACTACTCAGGGTTTATATACAGGTGTGGTCACTGCCGATACTACAGGATACAGGAGCTGTAAAAAGTAGTTCTCCCCCTTAAAGGTACATACATTACAATTCTTCCCCTTTTAGATTAACAGTACCATAACACTCATTTAACAATTAAATATCAAACTAATTACAATTAACACTTTTAACATGCAACATTAACTGGAAATAGTCTATTTATAAATTCAGTCTTTGGGGAGGCTTCCTGATTCTTTCTGGATAACGCATTTCCTGAGTGTCTCGCTCTTGGTGCGGAGGCGATTCTAACACCCTGTCGTCAGTTGATTCATCAGCTTCCAATGCTATTGTTTCTGAGGTAGATGCGACCTGTATGTCGGGTTCCTCACCAGGTACGTATGGCCGAGACATGGGGTTGACTCGTTCCTGTGACTCTAGGATCTGGTCAGCATGGCGTCTCACAATGTTCTCCCCAACATCCACTGTGTACATTAGTGGCCCCTGCAGTGTGCATATCGTTCCTGGTTGCCATTTCTCTGTTCGGTAGTCGCAGGCCAAGACTGGTTGCCCTACATTGAAGCTCCTTGTCGGCTTCTCATTGATGTGCTGGAATTGCTTATTCTCAACATCTCTTCGTACATTTGGTCTGAGCAAATCCAGACGAGATCTCAACCTTCAGTTAAAGAACATCATGGCCGGGGCCTGGTTGGTGACTGCATGTGTCGCATTTCTGTAGGCTAACAGGAAATTGTCCACCTTATGCTGCAGTGGAATGTCGTCATCGCACATGGCCTTTACTGCTTTTTTAAAGGTTTGTACGAACCTCTCAGCCAATCCATTTGTGGCTGGATGATACAGGGCGGATGTGTAATGCCTTACCCCATTCCTTTTCATAAATCTTCGAAACTCTTCGGACACAAACTGTGGTCCGTTATCAGAGCAAATCTGCTCTGGCAAGCCGTTCCTGGCAAAAATGGTCCGTAGGACTGCAATAGTTTTCTCCGTGGTGGTGGAGGACATTTTGATCACCTCAGGCCATTTCGAGTGCGCATCCACGGCTATTAAAAACATTGAGTCCATGAATGGACCAGCAAAATCAATATGCACCCGTTGTCATGGAGATGAGGGCCACTCCCATGGGTGTAGAGGGGCACGTGGTGGTGCATTTTGGACCTTCTGGCATCCTGAGCAGCTCTTTCTCAGGTCCTCGATTTGCTGATCGATCCCCGGCCACCACACATAAGCCCTAGCAAGGCTTTTCATTTTCACCCCTCCCAGATGACCTTTGTGAAGCTCATTGAGCATTCTCTCCCTTAACTTGGGTGGAATTACCACTCGGGATCCACACATCAAGGTCCCCTGGCATACTGACAGCTGTTCTCTTCTGGATGAGAATGCTGGCAACAGTGAGTTGCCATGTGCTGGCCATCCCTTCACCGTCAAATCATATACGCGAGACAGTGTCGGGTCATTTCGGGTCTCCGTCTCTATACAAGCGTTAGTTACTGGCAAGCATTCAATTATAGTCGAATGAAATATTTCGACAGGATCCACTGCTGGTGCTTCCTCCGCAGTAGGCAGTGGCAGGCGTGATAGCCCATCAGCGTTTCCATGCTGTTTCGTGCCCTTATACTCGATATCATACTGGTGCGCCCCTAGAAAATGGGACCATCTTTGTAGCCGTTGCGCAGTCATCACCGGAACGCCCTTCTTTGGATTAAAGATGGAGACAAGTGGTTGGTGGTCAGTCAGCAAGGTGAACTTCTGCCCGTGCAGATAGTGATTGAATTTTTTCACTCCCCACACTAGGCTGAGGGCCACCCTGTCAATCTGGGCGTAGTTACGCTCGGCTGAGGTTAGTGACCGAGGCGCAAAGGCTACTGGCCTCTCCGAGCCATCCGGGAATTTGTGCGACAGCACCGCTCCAATGCCATAGGGTGATGCATCACACGCCAACCAAATTGGTAGTGCTCGGTTGAAATGAGCCAACACCTCTTTCGATGTGATCAATGCTTTGCTCTTCTGGAAAGCTCGTTTACATTCGTCACTCCACTTCCATGGTACCCCCGTTTGCAGTAGGGTGTTCAGTGGGTGTAGTACGGTAGACAAATTCGGCAAGAACTTATGGTAGTAGTTCACCAGCCCGAGGAACGACCTCAGTTGTGACACATTTTCCGGTGCTGGAGCCTTGACTACTGCCTCAATCTTTTCAGGGGACTTATGTAACCCCTCTTCATCAATAACGTGGCCACAATACAAGATCTGCTCCTGGAAAAACTCGCATTTGTGGCGATTAGCTCGGAGCCCATATTCCTTCAATCTAGTGAGCACCTGCTCCAGGTTGGCGAGGTGATCACTGTCATTTTCGCCCGTGACCAGGATGTCGTCCAAATAACACTGGGTCCCTGGAATCCCTTGCAGGACTTGTTCCATTGCCCTTTGCCAAATAACCGGAGCTGATGCTACCCCGAACACCAGCCGGTTGTATTGGTAGAGACCTTTATGAGTGTTGATCGTGAGGTACTGTTTCGAGGCTTCTTCTACCTCCATTTGCAGGTACGCCTGGGCCAGATCAATCTTAGTGAAGCATTTCCCTCCAGATAGCGAGGCGAAAATATCTTCAATCCGCGGAAGCGGATATTGTAGAGTGTGAAGGACTGGGTTCACTGTCACCTTAAAGTCCCCACAGATGCGAACCTTCTTTGGTTCCCCAGGCGTATTACTCAACGACCTCTTCATTACAGGAACGATGGGTGTAGCCCACTCGCTCCAGTCCACTTTGGACAGTACTCCTGAACGTTCCAAACCTTCCAGCTCTGCTTCGACGGCTGGGCGGATCGCATAAGGTACCGGTCTGGCCTTAAAAAACTTTGGGCTTGCATTTTCCTCTATTTTGATTGTCGCTGTTATGCCTTTTAGTGTTCCGAGTCCCTGCTGGAACACTTCTTGTGCGTCAGTTAGCATTTTTGACAGTCGTCCAGGTGTGACGTCGTCACCCTTTTTGGCATCTACAGTCAGTGCTTGTATGGAATGCCAATCTAGCTGTATCTTCCGGATCCATTCACGTCCTAGTAGTGGTGGTCCTCCATCTGGCAATACATATAGGTCCATTTTTGGTGTTTCCTTGCCGTTATATATAACGTTCACCCTTATTTTTCCTTTGGGGTAGACTTTTTGCCCCGTGTACGTCTTCAAGACAATCTTTGTATCTCTCAAGGGTATATGTGAGAATAGCCGCTTGTAGTCCCTTCGGTTTATGACTGTTAGGGCTGATCTTGTGTCCAATTCCATTTTCACTTGGACTCCTGCTATCTTGAGCGTGACCCAGATAGTTTGGTGATCCTCCATTTTGATCACATTATGTAGTTTCAGACAACCCAGCTCCTTGCTTCCGGAGTCTGTATCACTCTTCTGTTCGTCTGAATTACTCTCCGTCACCTTATGTACCTTCTTGTACTTCTCCTGTGGAGATTTCTTGCTGCTGCTTTTCTTTCCCGACCTGCAGACTCTTGCTATGTGTCCTACTTTTCCACACTTTCTGCACACTTTGTCCTTGAACCAGCAATCATTATGGTTGTGTGTTGTTCTGCCGCAGCGATAGCACTTCACTGTTCCATATGACATTTCATTTGTGCCATATTCTTGCGGTCTCCATTGTATCTCTGCAGCGCCCCGTGCGGCTGCTTCGTGTGATACTGCCATGCTGAAAGCCTTGTCCAGCGTAAGATCCTTTTCTGATAGAAGCCGTTTCTGGGTTCCTTCAGTTTGAAGCCCACACACAAACTTGTCCCTTAAAGTATCTGCTAGTCCCGTTCCAAACTGGCAGTGTTTCGATAGCTTGCGCAGTTCCGTTAAATACTCAGCATTACTTTCATCTTTATGCTGGTTCCTTTTGTGAAACTTAAATCTTTCTGCTATCAGCAGCAGTGTGGGGTTTAAGTGGTTCTGTAGGATTGACACTATGTTTTCAAAACCCTTTTCTACTGGCTTCTCTGGGGTTACTAGCTTTCGTAGTAAGCCATACTTTTTGCACCCATTGAATTCAACAATACCAGCGCTTTCTTGTCATCTGGCACTTCATTCGCCTTGCAGTATACTTCTATGTGTTCGAGATATGTCGTCCAATCTTTGACTTCATTGTCGAACGCTGTGATACTGCCACTCTTCTGCATTTTTGGGTGTGGTTAGACTGGCTTAAAATGGTGTCTCCCGCACTTTCCTTTCTTCCCCGCTGCGGCTTAAAATGGCGTCTCCCGCGCTTTCCTTTCTTCCCCGCAGCGGCTTAAAATGGCGTCTCCCGCGCTGCTGCCAACGCCGCTCTCGGCAGTCCTCCTGGCAAATGGCGACGTCCTGTGGGTTTCGTGCGCTGCTCCTGCGCTCCTGCAATGCCGCTCTCTGCGGTCCTCGTGGCAATGGCAGCGCCTCGCGTTTTCCTGCGCACCTCTCTCCCCCGTTGACGCTGCTCGGCCCTTGAACACCGGCTGCGCTCTGCTCTCTCTCGCCTCTCTCCCCCGTTGACGCCGCTCGGTCCTGAACACCGGCTGCGCTCCGCTCTCTCTCGTTGACGCTGCTCGGCCCTTGAACACCGGCTGCGCCCCATGCGCTCTGCCCCCTCTCTCTCCCCCGTTGACGCTGCTTGGCCTTTTTCTGTGCCACTTGGTCGGCTCTAGCCGCCGCTGTCTGGGAAGGGTCTGCGTAGTACCTGTTGCCAGCCCGTTTCGCTGGACCACTGTGGCTGGAAAGCCAAGCCTGGCTCTCGACAGCCTCCCCTGCGATGCCCGTGCTTCTGGACTCGACCTCCTTCCACTGTTCTCCAGGAGCGAATCCCTGGGAGGTGATGCAGAGTTGCAGGTAGGTTCGAATCTTTCTCATCGCCAATGTTAGATCCGGGTATCTTAATGTTGTGTCCTTCAATAATCAGACAAAGACTGCAGGGAACGATCAACAGGTGTTTACTGAATGAGGGTTCAAACTGCAACTGACTGTACAGAGCACTACTCAGTGTTTATATACAGGTGTGGTCACTGCCGGTACTACAGGATACAGGAGCTGTAAAAAGTAGTTCTCCCCCTTAAAGGTACATACATTACAGCTGCGACATTAAATAAATTTAAAATGGAGATAGACAGTTTCCTAGCTGATAAGGGAATTAGGGGTTACGGGGAGCGGGCAGGGAAGTGGACGTGAGTCTAGGTTCGGATCAGCCATGATCCTATTGAATGGCGGAGCAGGCCCGAGGGGCCGTATGGCCTACTCCTGCTCCTACTTCTTATGTTCTTATGTTCTTATGTGGATTCCCCGCTCAGGCCTGAGTTAAAATTACAGTCGGGTCTCAATGGTGTCATCGGACCGCAACGTGCCTATGTAAAGAAGGACCCCTGTTGCCTCCGGGCGCCTGTCCTTGCCGCCTGTTCAGGAGAGCGGGTTCAAACTGCAGATGTTGCCATCATGGCGGCTTTTGGACGGGCAAGAGCCAGGATGATCGTAACTGCCCGCCCGCCAGTCGAGTCGGGTTAAAATTACCCTCAACTTCAACATCTGGTGCAAGACTGTATCCTTCGAAAAATCTGGTGTTTCATTGAGAAAGAAAGAGCTGATCGAAAGGCAGGTGATGCAGGGTGTACCGTGACCGCTATTTGAAATCCTGCAGTTGGAGTTTTTCAGGATCTTTAACAGAAGCAGGTTTACAGGTGCATTTTGCTGCATTCACTACCGCCATTTATTCTTTCTTTTCTTTCTTGTGAAGGTAGAGTTTCACGGTAAACAGAAGCTCCCCCTCAACTAAGTGGCCATTTTGCATGGGTGAGCCGATTCGACCGTGGGGAGCGTCAGTAACAAGCCCAATCCCAACCACACCTCACGCACGGATCCCGGTTGTTAAATAGCGACCGTAAGTCGGAGCCCTGGTTGACTTTTCTCCTCCCTTGGCTAGAGGCACCCAGACAAAAGGTTGTGCCTGAAGTGCAGCAGCAGAGCTGAGTTTGCTGACCCAGGACATGGAGCAACGCGGCGTGAACCCACTTGGCGGAATACACCGCGGCTCTGTCCACTGCTCCACTTTACACCACATCGGTTGGTTTTGGTCGCCTTATCTGAGGAAGGATGTTCTTGCCATGGAGGGAGTGCAGCGAAGATTCACCAGGCTGATACCTGGGATGGCAGGAATGACGTATGAGGAGAGATTGGGTCGATTGGGCTTATATTCACTGGAGTTTAGAAGAATGAGAGGGGATCTCATTGAAACTTATAAAATTCTAACAGGACTGGACAGACTGGATGCAGGAAGGATGTTCCCGATGGCCGGGGAGTCCAGAACCAGGGGTCACAGTCTAAGGATAAGGGGTAGGCCATTTAGGACAGAAATGAGGAGGAATTTCTTCACCCAGAGAGTGGTGAACCTGTGGAATTCTCTACCACAGAGGGCAGTAGAGGCCAATTCATTAAATATATTCAAGAAGGAGTTGGATATATTTCTTAAGGCTAAAGGGATCAAGGGATATGGAGAGAAGGCAGGGACAGGGTACTGAATTTGGAAGATCAGCCATGATCTCATTGAATGGCGGAGCAGGCTCGAGGGGCCGAATGGCCTACTCCTGCTCCTATCTTCAATGTTTCTATGTTTCTATCACACCCACCCTCCCATGAGGTCTCTCAGACAGAGCCTCGATGCTGAAGCACCTTTTTGTACAGCTCTTAAATCTGGCCTGTCCCCTTAAGGCCACTGTTGTAAACAGACAAATCCAGATCACTGTCGCTCCTTATTAACAAATGAGGTCAATCCACAAAATAGTGGCCATGGGATCAGAGAGGGCAGATGGGGGGCCTCGGTTTAGCGTCTCATCCGAAATGCGGCACCTCCGACAGTGCGGCGCTCCCTCGGTACTGCACCGGGGCCGTCAGCCTGGATGATGTGCTCAAGTCTCTGGAGTGGGGCTTGAACCCATGACCTGAACCTTCACCACTTCTCCTGGTGGCCGACCCCACACACATTCATGGTTTTTTTTGTGGGTCTTGCGCACATGGATGAGGGAACCAGGGCTGGCAGCGCTAATGGCGGGACCGGCCTCGTGGACACATCGCCTGGAATCGGGATTACAAGGCTAACATTAAAAGCAATTAAAAGACTGCTTGGATGAGGTACTGGAGAGCTGACCATGGAATGAGTCACCCACTTGTGAGGGAAGAGAAGAAAAGGGAAAAGAAAGTATAAATATTCAGCCTTACTTTGCTGTACAGTTCTCAAGGACTGTTCACGTTAGAGGGAGCTATAAATAATACCTGCATTTATATAATCCCTGATCACATTGAACATCCCAAAGTGCCTGATACAATGAATTACTTTTGGATCATTGCCTTGGCAGCTATTTAGTTTCAGCAAGACGCACAAACAACAATGAGATGAAGGACTAGTTAACCTGCTTCTTTTGGTGGTGTTGGTTAAGGGGCACTAGGAGAACTCCCTACTCTTCTTCAAAGAGCGCCAAGGGATCTACAACGTTCGGAACCACTGGAACAGCCAGACAGGACCTCTCCGCTCAAAGAAGATCGGACGGAGGACACCCTTTGACAGTATTGCGCTCCCTTCATACTGCCCACCAATTCCGGCGTGGGGCTTGAACCGGAGACGAGAGGGCTCCCTAATCACAGGTTCTCAAAGATTTCGTACACTTGATAAAAACCGTTCCATCTCTCACCATTATTCTCTGTGGAATTATTTGCCAGATCAGTGCTCACACAAAGTAGAAAGGTCGGGATACAACACAAGCGCCATATGTCAATTATAGGATCCGTTTACCATAAAGTGGATTAGCACATTATCCTTTCTGGAGCGTAGGTTGAAAAGCAGTGAGACTGGATAAAAATGTCCTTTCTCTCTGTGTAGCGGCTGGAAAATTTTTTTCTAATCGAGCAACTTTGAGTGAGAAGCCTCGGTCCACAGGACACCACTAATGTTGAAAAGAATAGTTCAGAAGACGTTGGGCCGTATTTTCCGATCGGAGGCTTCCCGCGTGCGGAAGCCGCCGATCTGGAAAAAAAATCTACGCCCTTACCTGAGGGCTCCCGGGACACACACGCTTCCGCTCCTGGGCCTCTCCAACTCCAAGTGCGCGGGGCCCACGTATCCCAGGGGCGCAGGCGGTTCGCAAGCGTCCCTGGGATCACATGGGCCATGGGGAGCCAATCAAAGAAGGGAAGACCTGTCAAATATATGAATGGAGATCACCCCAAAAACACTGTAAAACTTTAAATACATTTTTTTAAAAGTCACATTTTTTAAATGACTTGAAATTACAATAAATTATATATTTTAAACAAAAATTAAATGTTTTGAAAAAAATAATTAAAGTTTTTTACGGGGCTAAAAATAAACTTACCTTTTTTTTAAAAAGTATTTTTAAATGATAAATCAGTTTTTAAAAACTTTTTTTCAACTCTTATCCTGGTAAAAGCATGCCTTACCAGGCGTAAGAATTGTAAGGGTTTTCTGCGGGCGGAGGGTCTCCAGAAAGCGGAACTCTCCCCCCGCAGAGGCCCTTCTCCAGGGCAGGTGGAGGATCTGTCAAGAGCTTTCTTGACAGATCGGAAATGCCGGTTTCCAGCGCATGCGCAGTGCGTGCCTGAATCTGGCATTTCCGATGTCCCTACGGGTGGGTACACAGCGCGGACACACCCGTAGGGATCGGAATACCTGGGCCAATATAAATTGTTATTAGGCAATACCAAGGTTGGGTTTAAAAGGCTGTTGTTTGTCGGAACATAGAAACACAGGAACAGGAATAAACCATTCAGCCCCTTGAGTCTGTTCCACCATTAATCTGTACCTGAACTCCATTTACTCGCCTTGGTTCCATATCCTTTAATACCCTTTGCGTTACAAAAATCGATCAGTCTCAGTTTTTGAAATTTTCAATTGACCCCCAACCTCAGCTTTTTGGGGGTTTATTGTTTTCTGAATTTCCACTACCCCTTTGTGTGAAGAAGTGCTTCCTGACCTCACCCCTGAACGGCCTGGCTCTAATTTTAAGGTTCTGCCCCTTATGTCTGGACTCCCCGCCACCCCCGCCCCCCCGCCCAACCCCCCCACCCCCACCACCAGAGGAAATAGTTTCTCTCTCTCTACCCTTTAATCATCTTAAACACCTTAATTAGATCGCCCCTTAATCTTCTGTGCTCAAGGTAATACAAGCTTAGTCTGTGCAACCTGGCCTCATAATTGAACTCTTTTAACCCCGGCATCGCTCTGGTGAATCTGCGCTGCACTCCCTCCGAGGCCAACATATTCCAATGAGGGATGGGAAGACTGAGGATGGTGAAGGGGTTTCACAGTTTTTGAGATGCTGGGAAAGAATGGGTTAGCGGCGGAGGCGGTGTGACGTGTTACGTAATGTCCGTGTAGGACAGGAGTGAAAAAAGACCATCTGACTACCCAGGCCACCCACCTACACCTCTGACTCATCATGAACAGTGGGAGTGGCCAAAGAAATAGGGAAAACCTAGGACCAATTCAGGAAAAACTATGGGAAATTCCTCTCCAACTGCCTGAGGCAACAAGCAAGGCTCCAGGAGCCTGCACTAGGCCTTCACCTTCAGTAATTGCAGCTAACTAGCAACTTACACTCTATAACTGGAAATAATTCATTAAATATATTCAAGAAGGAGTTGGATATATTTCTTAAGGCTAAAGGGATCAAGGGGTATGGGGAGAAGGCAGGGACAGGGTACTGAGTTTGGATGATCAGCCATGATCTCATTGAATGGCGGAGCAGGCTCGAGGGGCCGAATGGCCTACTCCTGCTCCTATCTTCTATGTTTCTATGTCCTCCTCTTTTAGGAACCTGTGTTTGGGGTTTAAGAAGAACGAGAGAGGACAGTTCAGAAGAGCAACGTGGCTTTAAATGCACATCTCTTAAAACAGTTAGGGAATAATTTTCAGGCTGCAATCCTACCACAGGCCTCACATGAGGTCATCTGAAACATTTGTTGTGATTACTCCCGGTATTTATTATTCCGTATTTAATATTCTGACTTACATTGTTAGCTTCTCGACCCTACTTGGTGTATAGTGATTCACCCTCTCATTTTAAAAATATAGTGATTCACGATTTGGAGATCCACAAAGTTACAAGCACATCTTTTTCTCTTTGCATCCTCTCCTGCTATTATTCTCCTCTCTCCTCTCTGTGGCTGTGAAATGTGAAGTAAAGTGGGAAGGAAAATCAAGAGATCTCGGAGAATCCTCTCCAGGGAGCAGAGCGCTCATGGAGGCATGGGGTTGGTGGTGGGCGGGGGAGGGGAGAAGGAGTCATGAATTTAGATTGTTAATACACTGCCTCACAATTTCAACATGCTAAGCTACTGTTGGGTCTGGCGATGGTCAGAAGGAAAAAGAAAAATTGGCCAAATGTAAAACACTTGGTTAGGCCTCAGCTGGCTTATTGTGTTCAATTCTGGGCCCCACACTTTAGGAAGGCCATGGAGAAGGTGCATCTCCCATCCTGACATAGAAACATAGAAGATAGGAGCAGGAGTAGGCCATTCGGCCCCTCGAGTCTGCTCCGCCATTCAATGAGATCATGGCTGATCATCCAAATTCAGTACCCGGTCCCTGCTTTCTCCCCATACCCCTTGATCCCTTTAGCCTTGAGAAATATATCCAACTCCTTCTTGAATATATTTAATGAATTGGCCTCTACTGCCTTCTGTGGTAGAGAATTTCACAGGTTCACCACTCTCTGGGTGAAGAAATTCCCCACTACTGGAATGGTATCAGGGGTGAGGGACCGCAGTTATGTGGAGAGACTGGCGAAACTGGGGTTGTTCTCCTCTGTTTCTCTCTTCACAGATGCTGCCTGACCTGCTGAGTGTCTCCAGCATTTTCTGTTTTTATTTCAGATTTCCAGCATCCGCAGTATTTTCTTTTTGTATAAG
This sequence comes from Somniosus microcephalus, assembly GCF_052327205.1. Classification (NCBI taxonomy): domain Eukaryota; kingdom Metazoa; phylum Chordata; class Chondrichthyes; order Squaliformes; family Somniosidae; genus Somniosus; species Somniosus microcephalus. Next base: position 27,767,804 of record NC_141017.1, on the reverse strand, counting down.
TACTTTTTTGGAGTGTAGTCACTGCTGTAATGTTGAAAACACGGCAGCCAATTTGCGCACAGCAAGCTCCCACAAACAGCAATGTGATAGCGACCAGATAATCTGTTTGATTGATGTTTATTGAGGGATAAATATTGCTCAAGACACCGGGGAGAACTCCCCCTGCTCTTCTTCGAATGGTACCTCGGTTCAACGTCTCGTTCAAAAGACAGCACCTCCCTCAGTACTGGCACTGGGAGCGTGTGGTAAACCACTGTTTGTATTCCACTGTGTACATGCCTGGACATGCCTCGGCTGACTCCTCCCACAAGTCCTAGTATAAAGGTGACTGCTCCCCAGCCCTTTGTATTTCTGGACCGGTCGACCACTCGAGGCAGACCTTCATTCTTTTGTTAATAAAAGCCTTTAGTTACTCTCTTAACTCTCAGTCTTTTATGAGTAATTGATAGCGCATCAATTTTATTAACAAAATTTTTATAATGGAGAAGATCCTCACACCAGCATGCCTGGACTTAGATCATCGGGAGGCGGACTCATCCACCAAGTTTACTCACTGGCTTAAGTGTTTCGAAAAATTCCTGACCGCCTCCGCAGCAATCAAATCGGACGAGGACAAACTGGATGTCCTGACCTCCAAAGTGAACCACCGAGTGTACTCGGTCATCCAAGACGCGACCTCGTACGCGGACGCTATCAAGCTCCTCAAGGACCAGTACACGCGCCCAGTGAACGAAGTGTACGCCAGGCACCTTCTGGGGAGTCGTAAACAACAACCTGGGGAATCGACCGTGGAATACCTTCAGGCACTGTCTGTGCTTGGCCGGGCCTGTGGTTGTAAGGATGTAAAGGCCGCCGTGTACACAGAGGAACTTATCCGGGACGCTTTTGTAGCGGGCCACAGATCCAATTACACCCGACAGCGACTGTTGGAGCAGAGTGACCTCGACCTCAACAAGGCCTCTGAACTCGCACTATCATTGGATGCAGCCTACCGGGGCATGGATGCCTACTCCTCTGCACCGTGGACGCCGCGGGGAATGACAGCCTGGGACACGGTAGGACCGCCTCATAGCGCCGTGCCACCCCAGCCACACCCCAGCAACGGCCCAACTACCGCAGCAGTGTCCCAAGGCCAGACAGCAGTGCCCCAAGGCCAGAAATGCTACTTCTGTGGCCAGGCAAAACACCCCAGAGCGCGCTGCCTGGCGAAAAACGCGATCTGCTCGGGCTGCGGGAAGAAGGGACACTACGCTAACGTCTGCAGGGCCAAAGCCACCCCAAACCCCAGCAGCGCCGCGTGTGGGCCATGCGGGCCGCCATCTTGGGCCTCCCCGGCCATGTGCGAACCACCGGTACAGCAGCCATTTTGGACGCCTCCAGCCACATGGGGATCATGGACGCCGCCATCTTGGACGACAGCCGGAACGCAGCAGGCCCCCAACACCGCCTCATCTGATACCCGCAGTGACACACCGACCCCTACGCTGGCATCCGTTACACTGGACCAAGCGAGACTGCACCAGCTGGCCAGTTCCACAATGGACATTAAGGTAAATGGCCACGATACAATCTGCCTTTTTGACTCTGGGAGCACGGAGAGCTTCATCCACCCCGACACGGTGCGGCGTTGCTCTCTCCCAGTCCTGCCTGCGCACCAGCGGATTTCTATGGCCTCCGAGTCCCAGTCGGCGGACATCGGCGGCTACTGCGTAGTGACACTCGTAGTAGACGGGACCGTGTACGATCATTTTAAACTTCTGGTCCTGCCCGACCTCTGCGCTGCCGTCCTGCTGGGGTTAGATTTTCAGTGCCACCTTAAAAGTGTTACGATGGCGTACGGTGGACCCCTACCCCCACTCACAGTCCGCAGCCAGCAGCTCCCAAATTGCCCGCCGCGCACCAGGTGCAACCTCTCCACACTCAGAGTCACCCCCCCCCCCACTGTTTGCTAACCTCACCCCCGACTGTAAGCCCATCGCCACAAAGAGCAGGCGATACAGTGCCGGGGACAGGGTTTTCATTAAAACCGAAGTGGAGCGGCTCCTGAAGGAAGGGATTATTGAGGGCAGCACCAGCCCCTGGCGAGCCCAGGTTGTGGTCGTTAAGACCGGCGAGAAGCAGCGCCTGGTCATCGACTACAGCCAGACAATAAATCGCTACACCCTGCTGGACGCCTACCCACTCCCCCGCATAGCTGATATGGTCAACCAGATCGCGCAGTACCGCGTCTTCTCGACCATTGACCTGAAATCAGCGTACCACCAGCTCCCTATCCGCCCTGAGGACCGCCACTATACTGCCTTTGAGGCAAACGGCCGCCTCTACCACTTCCTTAGGGTTCCCTTTGGCGTCACCAACGGGGTCTCCATCTTCCAAAGGGAGATGGACCGGATGGTAGATCAAAATGCGTTGCAGGCCACTTTCCCATATCTGGACAATGTGACCATCTGCGGCCGTGACTTGCAGGACCATGACACAAACCTCGAAAAATTCCTCCGCACCGCCCAACTCCTGAACCTGACATATAACAAGGAGAAGTGCATATTCCGCACAAACCGCCTCACCATCCTTGGCTGTGTTGTGGAACACGGAGTCATCGGCCCCGACCCCGACCGGATGCGTCCCCTTATGGAACTCCCACTGCCCCACTGCCTCAAGGCCCTGAAGAGGTGCCTAGGGTTTTTCTCCTATTATGCCCAGTGGGTCCCCTACTATGCGGGCAAGGCCCATCCGCTGATCAAGTCCACCTCTTTTCCCTTGACGGCAGAGGCCCGCTTAGCCTTCCACCGTATCAAGGAAGACATTGCCAAAGCCACCATGCACGCAGTGGACGAATCCATCTCCTTCCAGGTGGAAAGCGACGCATCCGACTTTGCCCTGGCCGCTACCCTCAATCAGGCGGGGAGACCCATGGCCTTCTTTTCACGAACCCTCCAAGGCCCGGAGACCAGACACTCCGCTGTTGAGAAGGAGGCCCAGGCGATTGTGGAGGCTGTGCGTCATTGGAGGCACTACCTGGCCGGAAAATGATTTACCCTGCTCACTGACCAACGTTCAGTTGCTTTCATGTTTAACAACAAGCAGAGGGGCAAAATCAAAAATGACAAGATCTTGAGGTGGAGAATCGAACTTTCCACCTACAATTACGAGATCTTGTACCGGCCCGGGAAGCTCAATGAACCCCCGGATGCGCTATCGCGTGGCACCTGCGCCAGCGCGCAGATCGATAGACTGCGGGCCCTCCACAATGACCTCTGCCACCCGGGGGTCACCAGGTTCTTCCACTTCATCAAGGCCCGCAACCTGCCTTACTCTATTGAGGAGGTCAGGACCATGACCAGGAACTGCCAAGTCTGCGCTGAGTGCAAACCGCACTTTTATAGACCAGACAGGGCCCACCTGATAAAAGCCACTCGCCCCTTCGAGCGCCTGAGCGTTGATTTTAAAGGGCCTCTCCCCTCCTCCGACCGCAATGTGTACTTCCTCAATATTATTGATGAGTACTCCCGTTTCCCGTTCGCCATCCCCTGCCCGGACATGACCAGTGCCACAGTCATTAAATGTCTGAACGACCTCTTCACCCTGTTCGGTTTCCCCAGCTATATCCATAGCGACCGGGGCTCATCGTTTATGAGCGACGAACTCCGTCAGTACCTGCTAACTAGGGGTATTGCCACAAGCAGGACCACCAGTTACAACCCCCGGGGGAACGGACAGGTGGAAAGAGAAAATGCGACAGTTTGGAAGGCCGCCCTGCTAGCCTTAAAGTCTAGGGGCCTTCCAACCTCCCGCTGGCAGGATGTGCTCCCCGATGCACTCCACTCTATTCGGTCACTGCTCTGCACTGCCACTAACGCCACCCCTCATGAGAAAATGTTTGTCTTCCCAAGGAAGTCCACATCGGGGACATCGCTACCGCCATGGCTGACGTCCCCAGGGCCGGTCCTACTGAGAAGGCACGTGAGGACCCATAAAACGGACCCCCTGGTCGAGAGGGTCGACCTCCTCCACGCCAACCCCCAGTATGCTTACATTGCATACCCGGACGGGCGGGAGGACACAGTCTCCATAAGAGACCTTGCACCCTCGGGGGCCGCAGTAACCCACTACTCACTACCACCCCCCCCCACGATCCGATATCCAGCCCCAGCAGACAGCAGGCCTGGGCCCCGCGACCCGCTCAACATCTACGAGGACGACACGCCTGTGCCACAGCCCACGCAGGACTCGACGCCGGAAGCGCCACTACCCCTGCCGTTGCCACGCCGATCACAGCGGCAGACAAGACCTCCGGAGAGACTCCAATACACTAACTTTTAATACACTTCACCCCGCCGGACTCAATTTTAAACAAGGGGTGAATGTGGTAAACCACTGTTTGTATTCCACTGTGTACATGCCTGGACATGCCTCGGCTGACTCCTCCCACAAGTCCTAGTATAAAGGTGACTGCTCCCCAGCCCTTTGTATTTCTGGACCGGTCGACCACTCGAGGCAGACCTTCATTCTTTTGTTAATAAAAGCCTTTAGTTACTCTCTTAACTCTCAGTCTTTTATGAGTAATTGATAGCGCATCAGAGTGTCAGCCTACATTTTGTGCTCAAGTCTCTGGAGTGGGACGTGAACCCATGACCTTCTGGCTCAGAGGTGAGAGTGCTACCCACTGAGCCACTAGGGTAACTGTAATATATGTGGGTGGAAGTAATGCAGGACAGGGACACAAGTTGCTAGTTCATGGGCTTGCTTTACTAGGCCAGAGCAAACTGAGCATGCTCATACTAAACCATGTGACAAACCATGTGATCATACATTACACTGCTTTCCCCTTAAAAAAATGCACATATTCCCCTCTCAAATACAACAAAACTAGGGTCCCACCTTTCCCAGCATTACATAACAAAAACTCCTGCTTTTTTTTCATTTAAATCAACTACAAATGAATTACAAATCCAGTTTAATAACAGGTTTGTGGAGTCTTCCTCTTCCTGAACTCCTTACAGAACGTTTTGGTGTTGAACCAATTTTCAGGCTGTTTTGTTCTGGTTCCGAGCTCAGAGATGATCCTGTTTCCATCTCAGATTTGTGTGAACCTGGTACTTCAGTTTCTGAAGTCTGAACGGAGTCAAACTCGTGTATGAGTTCATGATCAAGTGGTTCAAGATCACGTCTTGGTTCATCTCTAGCAGAGATCATTTGCTCTACATGAACACTTCGGATTTTGTCACCAATCTCAACCAAATATCTTTTGGTTCCCCCCAACCTCTACCACGGTTCCTATATCCCACTTGCGTGAACATGACTTGCCAGGGGGACTGAGAACACAAACACACTTGTTTTGTCTGAAACTGCATTCTTTCCGATTGCTGTCATAATAACGTTTCTGACTCAACCGTTTCTGTTCAACTCTTGAAGCCAAATTTGGCTGAACAGGACTCAATCATGTTCTCAATCTCCTCTTCATCAGGAGTTCTGCTGGGGTACCGCCAGTTGTAGTGTGCGGAGTAATTCTGCACTTCAGCAAGAAATTTGCCAAACGTTGCTTCATGCTGAGTCCCAAACAATCCTGCAACACTTGCTTTTTGAGAGAGAGTTTCTTTCACTATTCTGACTGACCTTTTGGCTGCTCCGTTTGAAGCTGGATGATATGGTGGAACGAGAGTGTGTTTGATACCGTTCCATTTCATGAGCTCTTGGAATAGAGCAGAACAGAACAGAGTGCCATTGTCAGAAACAAGCTCTTCAGGTGAGCCATGACATGCAATGGTAGGCCTCAACTCATCTATGGTACGTTCAGTTGTAGTATTTGAACCCATGTGTTTCACTTCAATCCACTTTGAGTGACTATCTACAAGTACCAGGAAATAATCATTTGCTTTCTCACAGAAGTCTACATGTACTCTCTGAAAAGGTCTACTTGGCCATGACCAGGGTTGTAGTGGAGTTTTGGGTGGTTTATTTCTGCAATTTTGGCAACATTTGCTGACAAGTGATTCAAGATCACTGTCCAATTCAGGCCAGTGAACTAAGCTTTGGGGGTAATATACTAGCATGGATTGAAAATTGGTTAACAGACAGAAAACAAAGAGTAGGGATAAACGGGTCTTTTTCAGGATGGTAGGCTGTGACTAGCGGGGTACCACAAGGATCGGTGTTTGGGCCCCAGCTATTCACAATCTATATCAATGATTTGGATGAGGGGACTAAATGTAATATTTCTTGTTGTGTCTGTCAGTAGTAAGACACAAGACTGCAGGAGAACGGTACAACAGGTGTTTACTCAACGTGGCTCACTCTGGAACTGAACTGTACAGATTACTACTCAGTGCTATATACAGGTGTGGTCACTGCCGGTACTACAGTATACATGAGCTGTAAAAAGTAGTTCCCCCCTTAAAGGTATATACATTACAATTCCTCCCCTTTTAGATTAACAGTACCATAACACTCATTTAACAATTAAATATCAAACTAATTACAATTAACACTTTTAACATACAACGTTAGCTGAAAATAGTCCATTTATATATTCAGTCTTTGGGGAGGCTTCCTGATCCTTTCTGGATAGCGCCTTTCCCGAGTGTCTTGCTCTTGGTGCGGAGGCGATTCTGGCACCCTGTTGTCGGTTGGGTCATCAGCTTCCGATGCTACTGTTTCTGGGGTAGATGCGACCTGTACGTCGGGTTCCTCACCAGGTACGTATGGGCGAGGCATGGGGTTGACTTGTTCCTGTGACTCTAGGATCTGGTCAGCATGGCGTCTCACGATGTTCTCCCCAACGTCTACTGTGTACATTAGTGGGCCCTGCCGTGTGCATATCGTTCCTGGCTGCCATTTTTCTGTTCGGTAGTCGCGGGCCAAGACTGGTTGCCTACATTGAAGCTCCTTGTTGGCTTCTCATGGATGTGCTGGAATTGCTTACTCTCAACATCTCTTCGTACGTTTGGTCTGAGCAAATCCAGGCGAGATCTTAACCTTCGGTTAAAGAACATCATGGCCGGGGCCTGGTTGGTGACTGCATGTGTCGCATTCCGGTAGGCAAACAGGAAATTGTCCACCTTATGCTGCAGCGGAATGTTGTCATTGTACATAGCCTTTATTGCCTTCTTAAAGGTTTGTACGAACCTCTCAGCCAATCCATTTGTGGCTGGATGATACGGGCGGATGTGTAATGCCTTACCCCATTCTTCTTCATAAACCTCCGGAACTCTTCGGACACAAACTGTGGTCCGTTATCAGAGCAAATCTGTTCTGGCAAGCCGTTCCTGGCAAAAATGGTCCATAGGACTGCAATAGTTTTCTCCGTGGTGGTGGAGGACATTTTGATCACCTCAGGCCATTTCAAGTGCGCATCCACGGCTATTAAAAACATTGAGTCCATGAATGGACCAGCAAAATCAATATGCACCCGTTGCCATGGAGATGAGGGCCACTCCCATGTGTGTAGAGGGGCATGTGGTGGTGCATTTTGGACTTTCTGGCATCCTGAGCAGCTCTTGGTCAGGTCCTCGATTTGTTTATTGATTCCCGGCCGGCCACCACACATAAGCCCTGGCAAGGCTTTTCATTTTTACCCCTCCCAGATGACCCTCATGAAGCTCATTGAGCACTCTATCCCTTAACTTGGGTGGAATTACCACTCGGGATCCACACATCAAGGTCCCCCGGCATACTGACAGCTGTTCTCTTCTTGTCATCTGACACCTCATTTGCCTTGCAGTATACCTCTATTCGTTCGACATATGTAGTCCAATCTTCGACTTCATTGTCAAATGCGGTGATACTGCCACTCTTCGGCATTTTGGGTGTGGTTTAAAATGGCTTAAAATGGCGTCTCCCGCGCTTTCCTTCCTTCCCCGCTGCTGCCAACGCCGCTCTCGGCGGTCCTCATGGCAATGGCGGCGCCCTGTAGGTTTCGCGCGCTTCTCCTGCGCTGCTGCCAACGCCACTCTCGGCGGCCCTCGTGGCAATGGCGGTGCCTCGCGGGTTTCTGCGCGTCTCTCTCCCTCTCCTCGACGCTGCTCGGCCCCTGAACACCGGCTGCACCCTGTGCGATCTGCCCTCTCTCTCTCTCCCCTGTCGACGCTGCTCGGCCCTTTGCTGTGCCGCTCGGTCGGGCTCTAGCCTGCCGCTGTCTGGGAAGGGTCTGTGCACTACCTGTTGCCAGCCCGTTTCGCTGGACCACCGCGACTGGAAAGCCAAGCCTGGCTCTCAACAGCCTCCCCCGCAATTCTCGAGTCTCTGCTGGATGACTGGGCGGTTGCCCGTGGTCGACGCCCGTGTCTCTGGCCTTGACCTCCAATCTACTGGTCTCCAGGAACGAATCCCTGGGAGGTGATGCAGAGTTGCAGGTAGGATTGAATTTGTCTCGACGCCAATGTTGTGTCCGTCAGTAGTAAGACACAAGACTGCAGGAGAACGGTACAACAGGTGTTTACTCAACGTGGCTCACTCTGGAACTGAACTGTACAGATTACTACTCAGTGCTATATACAGGTGTGGTCACTGCCGGTACTACAGTATACATGAGCTGTAAAAAGTAGTTCCCCCCTTAAAGGTATATACATTACATTTCTAAATTTGCTGATGATACAAAGCTAGGTGGCAGTGTCAGTTGTAAAGAGGATGTGAAAAGGCTTCAAGGGGATCTCGACAGGCTCAGTGAGTAGGCGAGAACATGGTAGATGGAATATAATGTGGATAAATGTGGTAGAAAAAACAGAAAGGCAGAGTATTTCCTAAATGGTGAAAGATTGGGGAATGCAGATGCTCAAAAGTGTCCTTGTACATGAGTCACTGAAAGTGAATGTGCAGGTGCAGCAAGCCATTAGGAAGGCAAATGGTATGCTGGCCTTCATTACAAGAGGATTTGAGTACAGGAGTAAAGAAGCCTTACTCCAATTATATAGGGCCTTCGTGAGACCACACCTGGAGTACTGTGTACAATTTTGGTCTCCTTACCTAAGGAAGGATATACTTGCCATAGAGGGAGTGCAACGAAGGTTCACGAGATTGATTCCTGGGTTTGGCGGGACTGTTGTATGAGAAGAGATTGAGTAACTAGGCCTGTATTCTCTTGAATTCAGAAGAATGAGAGGGGATCTCATGGAAGCATTCAAAATTATTGCAGGGCTTGATAGGGTGGATGCTGGGAGAATGTTTCCCTTGGCTGGGGCGTCTAGAACCAGGGGCCACAGCCTCAGGATAAAGGGTAGGCCATTCAGGACTGAGATGAGAAGAAGTTTCTTCACACAGAGGGTGGTGAATCGTTGGAATTCTCTACCCCAGAGGGCTGTGGAGCCTCAGTCATTGGGTATATTCAAAACAGAAGTCGATAGATTTCTGACTAGTAAGGGCATCAAGGGATATGGTGATAGGGCTGGTGAATGGAGTTGAGGCAAAAGATCAGCCATGATCTCGTTTAATGGCGGAGCAGGCTCAAAGGGCCGAATGGCCTACTCCTGCTCCTAGTTCTTATGATCTTATGTTCTTGTAATTGATTTCATACTGATGATCCCTGGATGGTCAGTATGAAGTTCGGCCAGAATTCTATCTCTCAAAGAAGTAGGTGCCACCACTCCGTTTCCCTGTTTGATACAACCTCGCTCACAAGACAATTCAGTACGACGGTTATGGAATGGTTTCAACTCTGTGCCCAGACACTGATCAGTCCATCCATTCAAGGTGTTTTTATACACTCTTTTTACTACTGAGTCCTTTTGATTCTCATTTGCAATCTCAGTTGCATTCATGGTAAGTCTTTGTCAACTGCACCTAGCGTGAAAATCTCACCTTCACTCCCAACACAAGTCTTCATGTGGCAACCTGGACAAGGCATCTGCGATTGCGTTTTGCTTTGAAGTGCAATATTCAATCATGTAGTCATATTGTGACAACAGCACTGCCCAACGTTGCATTCTTGATGCGGCCATTGCAGGGATGGCAGATTTGGGCCCCAATATTGCTCCTTTTCAATTTGACATTGCAGTATTACAATCTTTGAAGCACTATATCTAACACTTCTAGATTTTCTTCCTCACTGTTTGTTGCAATCAGCTCGAAGGGCCGAATGGCCTACTCCTGCTCCTATTTCTTATGATCTTGTGCAATCAGCACATCATCTTGATTGCATAAGCAATTTGGAATTCCTTGCAAAATCTTATCCATCGTAGCCTGGAAGATTTTGGGGGAGGACTTTACACCATACAGCAGCTTGGTGTATGAGTACAGTCCCTTGTGTGTGTTGACGGCGAGATACTGTTGACTCTCTTTGTCAACATTCAGCTGAGCTTAAGCGTGCGACAGATCAAGCTTGGAGAAAACCTTTGACCCAGAGAGTGCTGCATACAAATCTTGCGATGTAGGTAACGGGTACTGCTCATGATTGATAGTGACTTTGTAGTCACCGCACAAGTGTACAGTTTTGTCTGCTTTGGGCACTACCACGATCGGGGTAGCCCAGTCAGTTTTGTCAGTTTTTACCAGCACTCCATTCTCTCAGTTTCTCTAGCTCTTCCTCCACCTGACTTGCCTTACAATAGACAGGCTTCGCGTTGGACTTGATGCGGATTTGGGCATCATACCCAGTGATGCCCTCATAACTGTCCGAGAACATGTTTTTATACATGTTCAGCATTGTGTCAAGTCGTTTCTTTGAAGCATCTACACTGAAGATGTTTCTCTAGTCTAGTTTTAACTTTCTCAACCAGTCTTTGCCCATGAGGATTGGACTGTTGTAGCTCGCTACAATAATAGGCAGCTTTACTGACTGGCCATTGTGCTGAACTGTACATTCCATTTGTCTACATGTCTCGAGGATTTCTCCGGAGTAGATTTTTAACTCTACGGTACTCTTTGTAAGTGGTATTTGATTAAACTTACTCTCATATGTGTCCTTACTCATGATAGAGCAGTCCGCTGCCGTGTAGATACACATCAATATATTGCTTGTTGATCAAGAGCTTTGTAAGGAAGTCTTTTTCATGACTGCTAGTGTTGCCGCTAGTGGCATAGATACTGTAGATGCCTTGTTCTTCAACATCAGGTGTGTTCACTTCAATATTTTGAATTCCTCCCTTTTGTTGTCGCTGCTTTGCATTGCCACTAGAATGGTTCTTACTTCCTGCTTTCGATCGGGCAGCACGGTGGCATAGTGGTTAGCACTGTTGCCTCACAGCGCCAGAGAACCGGGTTCAAATCCAGCCTCGGGCGACTGTCTGTGTGGAGTTTGCACATTCTCCCCGTGTTTGCGTGGGTTTTCTCCGGGTGCTCCGGTTTCCTCCCACAGTCCAAAGATGTGCGGGTTAGGTTGATTGGCTATGATAAATTGACCCTTAGTGTTAGGGGGATTAAATACGTGGGGTTACAGGGATAGGGTGGGATATGTGTTGGTGTAGGGGTTACGGGGATCGGGTGGGATATGTGTCGGTGCAGGCTCGATGGGCCAAAATGGCCTCTATCTGCACTGTGTGATTTCTGTGATCTAGCTCTGCAAGCTGTTGAAATAGGGCCTTGCGTCTGGCAGTGAAAACACTTCGCATTTCTGTATTGGCAGGACTGTGGTGAGTGATTTCCATTGCAGCGATAACAATTCACTGAACTGCTCTCACCGACATGCTTTTGACTCAGTCTCACAGCTTTCGGTTTGACGGTGGCTTTGTGACTGTAGACCTCAGCTGCACTAGTCACTTGAATTGGACGGAGCTCCCTAGCATTCTTAGACACCATCTCCATAGATGGGGCATGCTATGTCAAACGTTAGGTTCAGAGTGTTCAGTAACTTGGACTGTGTCCGCTCATCCACCAGCCCACACACAAACTTATCTCGCAATGCACGATCCACAAGCGCGCTGAAGTTACAATACAAAGGCAGGTTTTTAAGAGCTACAATGTACTCACTGACGGTTTCACTTTGCTTTTGGTTTCTGGTAGCTTATAGCTATTTCTAATGGCTCTGGGTCGAAATGGTCCTCGAGTTTCTCGGCAATGTCTTCAAATGAGACATCCTTTTGGCGCGAGTAGGTTTGTCACTGCTCCGTAGACATCTGGCCCAATCTCCGTTAGAAAAATTGCTTTTTTTACGTTCAAGAATTACTTTATTTTGAGCTTGAACATTCTCATCTGCACCTTCGGTCTCAATAATGTTATTGGCCTTAAAAAACATCTCCATCCGCTCAATGTAAGAACTGAATGGTTCGCGAGCTCGGTCATACAGGCCGAGGCTTCCGATGAATCCCGTAGGCACGGCCATGATTGTTCCGATCCCCGTTGAACAGTGACTCATCACGCTACCTGTGCACCTGTGAGAATCAATGCTGCTGTACATACACGCGAAGGGGAAGCACAAAAGATTCTGCATCAGCATGAACAGTAAAACATTGCAAAAATTCAGTTTAGGTGTCACAAATACACCTTAAACTTTCCCACTCAAAGGCTGAATGCTGTGTCCATCCATGATCCCTAAAAATAGCTTTGGGATCCCATCCTCGTCACCAAAAATGTAATATATGTGGGTAGAACAAATGAAGGAGAGAGACACGAGTTGCTAGTTCATGGGCTTGCTTTACTAGGCCAGAGCGAACTGAGCATGCTCATATTAAGCCATGCAATAACTCATTACCGTAATGAAGACAAAAACTGGAGACATTTGAGAGGCAGTTAGAGGCTGTGGGGAGTGGAGCGGATTGCAGGTTTCTGTGGAACGATGAGCCCGAGGGGCAAATGGCTTCTCACACATGTACTTCACGTTGTAAGGAAGCTCATCGTCTGGGGAATTTCAGGCACTGAACCCATGTACTACCACTCGGTGATGCAACCTGCTGAGGGAGGCTTTCAGAGAACATGACGATTAGGACTTGGCTTAGAAAAAAATGAAATACTGCCAACTGCCTATAGTGATGTCTGAATTCTCAGAATGCACTGCATGGCGGAGACGGTGAAAAAATGTTAAAACCTGGATTTTTCTGCAACATGCCACTTGAAGTATTTATCAGAAATGTTTCTGTAATTTTTGTAATTGGCAGAAGCACCAGAGGTGACATGAAGAGACTTTTTTTTTAAACGCAGATTCAATAATAACTTTCAAAAGGGAATTGGATGAATACTTGGAGGGAGCAAGTTTGCAGGGCTATGGGGAAAGAGCAGGGGGGAAGTGGGACTAATTGAGTAGTTCTTTCAAAGAGCCGGCACAGGCACGATGGGCCGAATGACCTCCATCTGTGCGGTTTCATTCTATGATTCTATATGAGAAATGGGAATTAATGATCTACATTTTATTTCTCGTTCTGGGTCAATTGACAGGTAATCAGGGAAGTGAGCCTATCAGAAGCTCCTTTTCATCCTCGTGTTCCATGGCCTCGTCCGACAATCCTCCGAGATATCTGCGCTCCTCCAAATCCCTGATTTTAAATCGCTCCACCATTGGTGGCCGTGCCTTCAGCTGCATAGTCCCCAAGCTCTGGAATTCCCTCCCTCCACCTCTCTACCTCTCTCTCCTCCTTTAAGACGCTCCTTAAATCATGCCTCTTTGACCAAGCCTGTCCCGATATCTTCTTCTTTGGCTAGCTGTCAAATTGTGATTGATAACGCTCTTGTGAAGCACCTCGGGAGGTTGTGCTACGTAAAAGACGCTATATAAATGCAGGTTGTTGTTACTTTTCATCTTATAGCAATATGGAGACATCCACAGATGTGCTGAGAAGTCTGATTCAGTGCAAAAAAGCAACTCAGTTAAACCAGATTATAGCAAACTATATAGTGAGGGAAAGAACTGTAGGAACCTCATGAACACCAATGAATTAGAGGCAAGCAAAAGATCTGACAAAAATAATCAGCCACACTTTGCCATTTTGGAGGCCGAGCGTGGGACTGCAAGCTTAAATGACGTATAATAGCAAAATACTGCGGATGCTGAAAATCTGAAATAACAACAGAAAATGTTGGAAATACTCAGCAGGCCAGGCAGCATCCGTGGAGAGAGAAACAGAGTTAACGTTTCAGGTCTGGGACCCTTCATCAGAACTGGAAAAAGCTGGAAATGTAACAGATATTAAGCAGGTGCAGAGACGGGGGTTGGCGGCGGGTGGGGGGGGGGGAGTTAGGAGGGGAGGAAGGAATTGAAAGAACATGCTGTGAAAATGTTGAAAATGGGAATGGCAAAATCATACTGCATGAAAAATGGGGGCAGGGATTATGATCTGAAATTGTTGAACTCGATATTGAGTCCGGAAGGCTGTAAAGTGCCTAATCGAAAGCTGAGGTGCTGTTCCTCGAGCTTACGTTGAGCTTCATTGGAACAATGTAATAGGCCGAGGACAGAGAGATCAGAGTGGGAGTGAAGCGGAGAATTAAAGTGACAGGCGACCGGAAGCTCAGGGTCCCCCTTACGGACTGAACGGAGGTGTTCCGCAAAGCGGTCGCCCGATCTGCGTTTGGTCTCCCCAATGTAGAGGAGACCGCATCGTGAGCAGCGAATACAGCGAAATGACATGCTCAGCTGTACTAAGCTGGACTGATCTGATGGAAGAGTTAGGCCACAGCAGAATTTAATTCCCTCGCTGCCTTAAAAAGGCAGGTAGTCATGGTTTCAGTAAATCTTCGAATGCTGCTTTGGAACCGCTGAGGCTCGGGTCCCAAGTGATAGCAGTTCAGGAAGTTTTAGTGCAGCTCCCAGTGGGGATCAGCTTGCAGTGCAAAAACTCCCATTTAGCTGAACATTGGAGGGCAGTTTCGAACCGTGGGCCTCCGTCCTCTGGGAACGAGATTGAGACATCTCAATCTGATAGAATTAACGGCACTAGCCCTTGCTGTCTCAGCATGGTGTTCAACGTTCTGGGGTGGGGGTTGGCCAAAATTGGCATTTGACTCTTTCCTTGCCATATGAACGGCACCTCATGCCAGCTATCAGTCATCGCAGAATGGAGCTGTAACCTAGACCATCCAGTGAGACGCAAAGGACGGAGGGTGTGGATGGTGCGGGGGGGTGGGGGGAGGCGGATTACAAACTCCCGCTAAAGGCACAAATGTGGATTTAATAGGATTTTATTTTTCTAACCTTTCAAGCAGGCCAACTTGTAAGAGGTGCACCAAAGTCCAGCTGTGCACCCCTGGGCAAGTTTATGATCTGGGTTCGAAGAGTGTACAAAAATCAAGTCAACACTCGTACTTATCAAGATGAAATATGCAACCAAAGTCGGTGAATATGTAGTGGTTAATTAGGAACATGGGAACGGGAGGAGGCCATTCAGCCCCTCGAGCCTGTTCCGCCATTCAATTAGATCATGGCTGATTTGTATCTTAACTCCAGCCACCCGCCTTAAACGGCCAGACAATAACAAGAGATTCCAGCCAGTGATTTTGTACCGAATGTTTAGTAGACAGACTTGGTCGTGGCCGGTCTGGACGTTCAGTAAGTACACTGCATTAAAAAACTGTGCAATAATATGAACAGTGTTCACTACATGACAAGAAAAGCTACACAAGTTAGGGCGTGCGTGTATGTTTCCACTTGTGTACACACCAGGTGAGGAGAAGAAAGAAAGACTTACATTTCTAGAGCGCCTGTTCACGACCACCAGACATCCCAAAGCGATTTACAGCCAATGAAGACATTGAGGCTGTTCAAAAATAAAAAGAATGACTTGCATTTATATAGCGCCTTTCACAACCACCGGACGTCCCAAGAGTGCTTTACACCAATGAAGTACTTTTTGAAGTGGAGTCACTGTTGTAATGTAGGAAACACTGCAGCCAATTTGTGCACAGCAAGCTCCCACAAACAGCAATGTGATAATGACCAGATCATCTGTTTTAGTGATGTTGATTGAGGGATAAATATTGGCCCTGGGGAGAACTCCCCTGCTCTTCTTCGAAATAGTGCCATGGGATCTTTTACATCCAACTGAGAGAGTAGACGGGGCCTCGGTTTAACGTCTCATCCAAAAGACGGCACCTCCGACAGTGCAGCACTCCCTCAGTACTGCACTGGGAGTATCAGTTGGCTATTTCCGAGTCCCTGAGGGAGTGCTTGACCCACAACCTGTCGGACCCAGGAGCGTCTTTGGATGAGCCGTAACCGAGGCCCCGGCTGACACTGCTGTGAGCAGGCGTGATTAGGAGGCTCCTTCACATTAAATAATCTGCCACTACTCTCTCTCTCGCTAGGCGCACACATAAAGGATGGCCAATTAGGGCGAGTGTACCAAAGGGCAGCTGGCACATGTGGAACTGTACCCCAGCATGAGTCAGCCTCTTCAGTGGGGGGGGGGGGGGGGGGGGGGGGGGTGGCGGGGGGCACTAAAGGGAGCAGAGATACATGCACTCACACGTGCAGGATCTGAAGAAGAAACAGAGCGGGGATGTAGAGTGCTAACCAGAGTAGTGCTGCCATTATCAGCTGTTCTGAATTAAAGAGGAGCCCTGGTTAATGTTACCGTAGGGAATCCTCTTCCATTTATTCAAATGGACACACCAGGATTCTAGAAGTTCAAAGCTTCACTTTTTGTTTTCAAACCAAAAATCTTCCACCCTACTGCTGTACTGACAGATATTTATAATAGAAAATGTTATCAATTATTAACAAGATAATTAAATAAAATATTCAGCGCTGGAGCTTATTCAGCAGGACTCCGGCACATTAAGCACCCAAGATGCTGAGCTTACAGCTGAGCCAATCATTAAAAGGAAGTCCCTGGCTCATTTACATTGCATTAGACCCGTCAACACATGCATCAATTGGTCAGCTCATCAACAAAGATTTAATTTATGTCTCAGTGTTTCTTAATTGTAATGTCAGCACTGTTCAGGATCAACGATCACATCAAATATTCGCCAGGGCCTAATCCTCCTGGGGTCCTCAAAAGACCTACGTTGGCCTTTTTTTTTTTGGTTTTGGCTCATTGGCACCACATTCGTCTCTCAGTCAGAAGGTCATGGTCATAGCGGGCGATTTGGCCGGCCCTGGGGAGGCGGGTATGGAGGCGGGACTACCGGGAAAATGGCAGAATTTGGGGGCGGTATATTCAAGAAGGGGTTAGATATATTTCTTAAGGCTAAAGGGATCAAGGGATATGGGGAGAAAGCAGGGACAGGGTACTGAATTTGGATGATCAGCCATGATCTCATTGAATGGCGGAGCAGGCTCGAGGGGCCGAATGGCCAACTCCTGCTCCTATCTTCTATGTTTCTATGTTAACCCGCCTCCAACCCACCTCCATGC
Source organism: Somniosus microcephalus (assembly GCF_052327205.1). Taxonomy (NCBI): domain Eukaryota; kingdom Metazoa; phylum Chordata; class Chondrichthyes; order Squaliformes; family Somniosidae; genus Somniosus; species Somniosus microcephalus. Next base: position 27,750,592 of record NC_141017.1, on the reverse strand, counting down.
CATCTTCCCAGGAGGCGGGTAGCCGACCCATGCCGTGTCCCATCTCCTTAGAGGCAGGAAGGGATTAAAGCCTATTAACTGCCTGTTAACAGGTAGTTAACAGGCAGAAAATAGGATTATCCCCTTTTTGCCCTCACAAGTGCGGGCTTCCTGAAGGCTCCGAAACCTGCCAGCTCAGCAAGGCGAGTACTGGGTCTGCGGGGGTCGGGGGGGGGTGCAAAAGTGTGCTGTGAAGGTAAGTGATGGGTGCAAGAGTGGAGAGGTGAGTATCTGAGGTAAGTGCAAAGTGTTAGTAAAAGTGTACTTACCTTCGTTTCTTCCTGCAGGCTTCAGTCAGTTTGTATGCGGAGAGTCTCGGACCTCCGTGTTGCAGATGATAGACGGCCGTTGCATTCTCAGATGCAACAACCATCTCATTTCTGTAAAAGATAGAAGTTTGATGAGGTCTTGAATGCAAGACCTCATCAAACTACAGAGGATGTCAGTGTTTGACACTTCACAGAGCTGTCAAATGATGACAATTCAGCTGTCAAAAATTTTTGACAGATGAAACGTCGTACATTGATGTTCTCTGCAACTGGCTTTCCCTTAATTGGCCTGCTAAGGTCAATCAAGGGAAAATAGCGTGGGTTGGCCACAAATCGATGGAGGCGGGACTAAAACCGGACAAGTGGGAGACCCGCCTCCAAAAGCTCCCCATTGAAAAAATCACCCCCATAGAGTCATAACAGCACAGAAGGAGACCATTCGGCTCATCGAGTCTGTGGCGGCTCTCTGTAGAGCAATCCAGTCAGTCCCACTCCCCCGCTCTATCCCCGTAGCCTTGCAAGTTTATTTCTTCCCTCAAGTGCCTATCCAGTCTCCCCTTGAAAACACTGAGAGGGAGAAATTCGGTGGGCTGCGCCACCAGTTAGCACCTAAAGAGAGCACTCAGTGGCTTTAGCGCCACTGGCCACACCTCCCGCGATATTTAGCGGGGCGCTAATGGCGGCGTTAGCCTGTAGCGCTGCGCCGCCACTGATGACGTCATCAGTGTGCGCAGCACCCCGCTACCGCCCTGATCGCGATATTTGGCAGCGACCGCCTCTGTAACGTCAGTTGCAAATCGCGCCCAGCTCACGGGGCCTTCCTGTGGCGGCAGTGGCGCAAATTAAGGTGGAGGTGCGGGGCGGCCGTTTTTTTCGGCGGCCGCCTGCCAGCACCTCCGTCCCCGGCTTCCTGTTCTCCCCCCGCGGCATTGCCGGCTGCTTTCCGAGAGCCCGGCACTTCTCCTCGGTGCCGGGCTCTTTTGCCGGCACTCGCGATCGCTCATCGCGCTGGTGCAGGCCCCTCCCCTTAAGAATGGGAGGAAGGCCTGCAGTACCGCAGCGCGCTGTGCCGCAGCGTGTGGCGCTGCAGCACGTTGCGCTGCGATATTCAGTTTCAGCGCCCTAAGAGGGACGCGGAGCGCTTCGAGCCTCGCCCCGTGTCCCTCTTGGGGCGCTCAAGCTGAATTTCCGGCGATCGCTGCTGCTCCGATCGCAGCGTTTGCGGCTCCACCCAATTTCTCCCCCTGAGTGTCTCCGCTTCCACCACTTCCGTCGGCAGTGAATTCCAGGTCATCACCACTTGCTGTGTAAATAAGTTTTCCCTCACATCCCCCCTGTATCTCTTGCCTAAAACCTTAAATCTGTGTCCCCTAGTCCTTGTACCATCAACTAGTGGGAACAGCCTTTCCCCGTCTAGCCTATCCAAACCCGTCATAATCTTGTACACCTCTATCAAATCACCCCTCATCCTCCTTTGCTCTAATGAAAACAAATCCAGCTTCTCCAACCCGTCCTTGCAGATAAGATCCCCCATCCCCGGAACCATTCTGGTAAATCTCCTCTGCACCCTCTCAAGGGCCTTCACATCCTTCCTAAAGTGTGGTGACCAGAACTGGACGCAATACTCCAGTTGTGGCCTAACCAGTGCTTTATAAAGGTTCAGCATAACTTCTCTACTTTTGTACTCAATACCTCTATTTATGAAACCCAAGATCCCATATGCTTTGTTAACCACTCTCTCAATATGTCCTGCCACCTTCAAGGACCTATGCACATTAACTCCCAGGTCCCTCTATCCCTGCACACTCTTTAAAACTGTGCCATTAAGTGTATATTGCCTCTCCCTGTTCCTTCTGCCAAAATGCTTTACCTCACACTTCTCTGTACTAAATTCCATCTGCCACTTGTCTGCCCATTCTGCTAGCCTTTTTATGTCCTGTTGCAGTCGATTAATATCATCATCATTGTTTGCCACACCCCTAAGTTTGGTGTCATCAGCAAATTTAGAGAAATTCTACACTGTATTCCAATATCCAGGTTATTTATATATATCAAAAAAAGCGGTGGCCCCAGCACTGACCCTTGGGGAACACCACTGTCTACCATCCTCCAGTCTGAAAAGCAGCCATTTACCACAACTCTATGTTATCTGTCCTTAAGCCAATTCCTTATCCAAGCTGCCACTGACCCACCTATTCCATGAGCCTCAATTTTGTTAACCAGCCTTCTATGTGGTACTTTGTCAAACGCCTTCCGAAAATCCATGTAGACAACATCCATTGCATTCCCTTCATCAATCCTCTGTTACTTCATCAAAAAATTTAATTAGATTAGTCAAACACGATCTTCCTTTTACAAACCCGTGTTGGCTCTCCTTAATTAGCTTAAACCTCTCCAAATGCCCCTTAATTTTTTTCCTTGATTATTGTTTCTAAAACTTTACCCGCCAGTGATGTTAAACTGACCGGCCTGTAGTTACTAGGATTGTCTTTATACCCTTTCTTGAACAATGGTGACACATTTGCCACTTTCCAATCCCCAGGCACTGCCCCCGCATCTAGGGAAGATTGGAAAATTATGGCAAGCCCTTCCGCTATCTCTTCCCCCAATTCCCTTCGCAACCTGGGATGATAGCCATCTGAACCAGGTGACTTGTCCACTCCAAGCATACCTAGCCTTTCTAGTACATCCTGTCTATCAATTTTTACCCCTTCCATTGCTTCTACCTTTTCCACTTCTACCAATATTTTGTCAGCATCCACCTCCTCCTTAGTAAACACCGATACAACGTACTCATTGAGTATTCTAGCCTTGCCCCGTGCCTCTAAGCATATGTCACCTTCTTTGTCTCTAATAGGCCCCATCCTGCCTTTTACTACCCGCTTACTGTTTATATGCCGGTAGAAGATTTTGGGGTTCCCTTTTATGTTAACCGCCATTCTACTCTCATATTCTCTCGTTGCCAGTCTTATTTAGCTCTTCACTTCCCCTCTCAACTTATTGTATTTGGTCTGGTTCTCCCTTGAAGAATTCACCTGACATTCATCATACACCCTCTTTTTTGTTTCATTATATCTCTATCTCCCTCGTCATCCAAGGAGCCCTTGCTTTGGTTCCCTTAGCCTTCCCTCTTGTTGGAATGTACCTAGCCTGTACTTGGAACATCTCCTCCTTAAAGATCACCCATTGTTCCATTACAGATTTTCCTGTCAGTCTTTGGTTCCATTTTACTCTGGCTAGATCCTTTCGCATACCATTGAAGTTAGCCCTATTCCAGTTTAGAAGTTCCACTCTAGATTGTTCCTTTCTCCTCTCCATTGCTAATCTAAATCTTCTGATATGATGATCACTCGTACCCAAGTGTTCTCCCACAGACACTTGGTCGACCTGGCCCACCTCATTCCCCAGCAACCAGATCCAGCAATGCCTCCTTCCTAGTTGGGCCAAGAACATACTGGTCAAGGAAGTTCGCCTGAGGTCCTGGAGTGGGTTCAAGGCCCACTCCAGGACTTCAGCACACAATCTTAGTCAGTGCAGTGCTGAAGGAGTGCTTATTTGTTCAAGGGGCCCAAGACCTCATTTGCCTGTTCGGGTGGATGTAAAAGATCCCATGACCCCATTCAAAGATGATCAGGGAGTACGCCCAATATCCTGGTTAATAGTTATCCCACAACCAACACCATTAAAATAATTTGACTAGGCAATTATCTCACTGCTGATGTCAGCCAATTTGTGCGCAATGTTCCCCCACAAAACAACAGTGACTCCGCTTCAGAAGTAATTCATTGGCTGTGAAGTGCGGAGGTCAGGGAAGGCGCTATATAAATGTTGAGTCTTTCTTTCTTCTACTTGCTTCAAGTAGATGCAGAAACAGTGACTCACTTCAATGGTTGCCACCTAGTGCCCATCTAAAATTGATTGATAATCGGGGGGCAGCACTGTGTGGTGGGGGCAGGTTGGTAGAGGACCTTTGTCTTATGGATGTTTAGTGTAAGGCCCATGCTCTCGTACGCTTCGGTGAAGGTGTTAACCCCAGCATCGAAGATTTGACCACGCTCGGTCAGCTCCGGTGGACGGGTCACATTGTCCGCATGCCCGATACGAGACTCCCAAAACAAGCGCTCTACTCGGAGCTCCGACACAGCAAGAGAGCCCCAGGTGGGCAGAGGAAACGCTTCAAGGACACCCTCAAAACCTCCTTGAAAAAGTGCAACATCCCCACCGACACCTGGGAATAGCTGGCCCAGGACCGCACAAAGTGGAGGAGAAGCATCCGGGGAGGCGCCGAACACCTCGAGTCTCTTCGCCGGGAGCAAGTGGAAGCCAAGCGCAAGGAGCGCACGTCAACCCAAGCACCTCACCCACCCGCCCCTTCAACCACCGTCTGCCCCACCTGTGACAGAGACTGTAGGTCCCGCATCGGACTCATCTGCCAGCTGAGAACTTATTTCTAATGTGGAAGCAAGTCATCCTCGGTTCCGAGGGACTGCTGAAGAAGAAGAAGAAGATTACTTGCAAGTTCAATAAATTGTAAAATTCTTTTAATGCACTTTCGCACAAGAAATTTAAACGGTTAAATTTCTCCTGACAAGTAGAAATGATTAAATTTCCGTGAATAGTGGAAGCGGTGCTGAACCCCAAATATTGTGGGACAAGCATACTTCTATTGTGTTGTACACACAACAGCTCTTTGAACAGGGCACATTTTGATCAAACTTTGACTGAAGAAAGACAAGCTGAAGGAAAAATATAAAAGCTCAGCATCTATTGATGTGCTCTGAAGTGTCCCATTGGGTTTCTGTCATAGAACCTGTCACCGTCAATAAAGGTCCAATGTAATATTTAGAAGCAGAAGAATCAAGCACTCTCAGGTCATGGTTAGATGCAGAGTACAGATCTCCTGCCACCCAACATGAAGGGGCAGGTGGGTCGGCGAAGTTCCGACCTTGCAGAATCACACTCCAAACTGGGACACTTTCCATTTCACAGCCAAGTGCTGAACTTGTAGCCGTTTTCGTGCAGGTTTACGAGGAACCGGATTGAAACCATCAGCATACCATGTCTGCAATGTGTACCATCTACTTCCCAAACTTCCACCGCCTAGAAGGACAAGGGCATCAGGCACGTGGGAACAACATCACCTCCAAGTTCCCCTCCCAAGTCACACACCACCCTGATGTGGACATGTATCGCCGTTGGGTCAAAGTCCTGGAGCTCCCTCGCTAACAGCACTGTGGGAGCACCTTCACCACACGGGACTGCAGCGGTTCAAGAAGGCGGCTCACCACCACCTGCTCAGGGCAACTCGGGATGGGCAATAAATGTCACTCTTGCCAGCGACGCCCATATCACAAGAGCGAATTAAACAAAAACACATTTAATCCGCACACTCTTCAGTGGAGACATTCATACCACTAGTCCAGGGTGGGTTTGACCTCATCCCAGTATCTAACCCATCCAGTCTCACACAAGAAGCACAAATGTAATTGGCTTCAAATTCTTTAATATGCTGCAGGGACACTGTTGCAACCCTCGAAAGGTCAATCCTATCAGGTCAGTGGCTAGGTAGAATAATAAGGAGGTAGTTGCAAGCCGCTAACTCTATTCAGAAGATCAGAAGTTGTCTGCGACTTCTCTCCCTCCCTTTCTCAAGAGGAGTTTTTTCCTAAATGGTTTTTTTTCCCCTTCTGGCTTTTTCCCATTCCTAGCAGATTGCGGAGGGGAGGGCGAGTATTGATCGTGCATCATGTCATGCATCATCCTTGTGCACCAGTCGCTGAAGGTAAGCATGCAGGTGCAGCAGGCGGTTAAGAAGGTATGTTGGCCTTCGTAGCGAGAGGGTTTGAGTACAGGAGCAAGGATGTCTTGTTGCAGTTGTACAGTGCCTTGGTGAGACCACACCTTGAATATTGTGTGCAGTTTTGGTCGCCTTATCTGAGGAAGGATGTTCTTGCCATGGAGGGAGTGCAGCGAAGATTCACCAGACTGATACCTGGGATGGCAGGAATGACGTATGAGGAGAGATTGGGTCGATTGGGCTTATACTCACTGGAGTTTAGAAGAATGAGAGGGGATCTCATTGAAACTTATAAAATTCTGACAGGACTGGACAGACTAGGTGCAGGAAGGATGTTCCCGATGGCGGGGGAGTCCAGAACCAGGGGTCACAGTCTAAAGATAAGGGGTAAGCCATTTAGGACTGAGATGAGGAGGAATTTCTTCACCCAGAGAGTGGTGAACCTGTGGAATTCTCTACCACAGAAGGCAGTTGAGGCCAACTTATTAAATATATTCAAGAAGGAGTTAGATATATTTCTTAAGGCTAAAGGGATCAAGGGATATGGCGAGAAGGCAGGGACAGGGTACTGAGTTTGGATGATCAGCCATGATCTCATTGAATGGCGGAACAGGCTCGAGGGGCCGAATGGCCTACTCCTGCTCCTATCTTCTATGTTTCTATGTCAGGATGGGAGATGCTTGATGAACATGTAGCCTTCGCCTGTCCTTTCCAGTGTGTTCTTATATTGTTCAAGCTGACCTCACTCAGGAGCAGTGCAGAAGTGCTGAGCTATTTTGTAAAAATTTGTTCACAGGACGTGGGCGTCGCTGGCAAGGCCCACATTTATTGCCCTTGAACAGCTGCAGTTTTTGTAGGCCTATTCAGAGGGGCAGTTAAGAGTCAACCACATTGCTGCGGGTCTGGAGTCACATATAGGCCAGACCGGGTCAAGGCGGTAGATTTCCTTCCCTAAAGGACATGAGTGAACCAGATCGGAAAAATATTTCGTGGTTACCATTACTGATACTAGCTTTTTAATTCCAGATTTATTTAATGAACTAGCAAATTTATCATACCCACCTGCTGTGGTGGGATTTGAACACATGTTTGCAGATCACTAGTCCAGTAACATAACCACTATGTTACCGTACCTCTGAGGGTAACTGCTCCGCTGCCCTCCCCTCCTCCTTCCCCCGCAAGGAAGGGTGGGGGAGAATAAGCTGAAGGAGGGTCACTCGGAGACGGCACTGTCGGCGAGCAGTTCCAAAAAGAGAGATTGGCACAGGGCCACGTAGGGAGGTTTGCTTCCTGCGGCCCTGGTGGGAGACAGAACGCCATGTGAAGAGACACATTTGGGTAAATGAGAAAAGATAAAATAACCTTAAAAAGAGAAAGCAGCAAAAGTGTCACCCAGGAGCTGAACTCTGCGTGTAATTATGGCATTAGTGACCTGGGAGCAGTGTTGCCAACTCTGGTTGGATGTGTTCCTGGAGATTGCGTCACATGACCCCCCCACGGGGGGCCCCCCCCAACTATCCCGCTCCCGCCATTGGTCGCCCGACATGTCCATCAACGCGGCGCCCCGCCTTCCCACAGCCAATTAGAAAGCGGCCAGAATCTTCACTACCTGATTGACAGTCAAGAATCAGCCAATCAGTCAATCAACCTTTCCTCCTCCCCCACCCCATCTCCAATATTTTTATAACTAATAAATGAAAGTTATGTGTGAAGAAATGAAAGAACTGAAGTTTGGTGTCCATACTTAAGAAAGGACATACTTGCGCTCGAGTCAGTACAAAGAAGGTTCACTCGGTTAATCCCGGGGATGAGGGGATGGACATATGAGGAGAGGTTGAGTAGATTGGAACTCTACTCATTGGAGTTCAGAAGAATGAGAGGCGATCTTATTGAAACATATAAGATTGTGAAGGGGTTGGATCGGGTGGATGCGGGGAAGATGTTCCCGATGATGGGTGAAACTAGAACTAGGGGGCATAGTCTTAGAATAAGGGGCTGCTCTTTCAAAACTGAGATGAGGAGGAACTACTTCACTCAGAGGGTGGTAGGTCCATGGAATATGCTGCCCCAAAAAGCTGTAGAAGCTACATCATTACATAAATTTAAAACAGAAATAGACAGTTTCCTAGAAGTAAGGGGAATTAAGGGTTACGGGGAGCGGGCAGGAATTTGGACATGAGTCTAGGTTCGGATCGGTCATGGCCCTGTGGGTAGCGGAGCGGGCCCAGGGGCCGTGTAGCCTGATCCTGCTCCTATTTCGTGTGTCTAATTCTGTTAGATTCAGGAGATGGTTCTGTGATAATGGATTGGCGGTTAGGATCAGATCAGCCATGATCTTATTGAATGGCGGAGCAGGCTCGAGGGGCCAATTGGCCTACTCCTGCTCCTATTTCTTATGTTCTTATGTTCTTATGAAAGTGTTCAAAAGAAAGTGATATTTTTTTTTAAATTTATTACTGGCCCGGTGATTTTTCTCCTGGGTTTTGCTCACAGCAGTTCACAGGAAATTAATGTTGAATTCCCGGACACTCCAGGACAATAATAGAGGGTTGGCAGCTGTAGCCTGGGAGCACTTGATGCAGACACCGGACCACCTCTGAATTGGAACGTGCCTTCTCCCCCCAGCCCCCCGCCCCTCAGCGCTAACCTCTCTGTCACCTTGACGAGCAAGATTTAACCTTTAACCCACAACGTGACCCTCCCCCCCACCCGAGTTGCCTGTGTAACCTTGTAAAAGTGATGGACGACCCTTCAATATATTGACCTTTTCTTATAAAAAACAAAAGGAAAAAAATCAAAAAAAGAGACACAAATTACAGGGAAACAACAGGGCGGGGGGGGGCAGCAGGTGGTGGCCATGATTACATTCTGGTGGGGTCCAGAAAGGATCTACAAGACAGCCTGTCGGAGATGTGTGATTGCTCCTCATTGTAACTGTGTTAAGTACTGTGGCAACAAGAGCAGGTCAGAGGCTAGGTATTCTGCGGCGAGTGTCTCACCTCCTGACTCCCCGAAGCCTTTCCACCAGCTACAAGGCACAAGTAATGAGTGTGATGGAATACTCTACACTTGCCTGGATGAGTGCAGCTCCAACAACACTCAAGAAGCTCGTCACCACCCAGGGCAAAGCAGCCCCCTTAAATATTCACTCCCTCCACCACTGGTGCACCGTGGCTGCAGTGTGCACCATCTACAAGATGCACTGCAGCAACTCGGCAAGGCTTCTTTGGCAGCACCTCCCAAACCCGCGACCTCTTCCACCTAGAAGGACAAGGGCAGCAGGCGCATGGGAACACCATCACCTCCAAGTTCCCCTCCAAGTCACACACCATCCTGACTTAGAAGTATATCGGCCGTTCCTTTATCGTCGCTGGGTCAAAATCCTGGAACTCCCTCCCTAACAGCACTATGGGAGTACCTTCACCACAGGGACTGCAGCGGTTCAAGAAGGTGGCTCACCGCCACCTTCTCGAGGGCAATTAGGGATGGGCAATAAATGCTGGCTTTGCCAGCGACGCCCACATCCCATAAACGAATTTTTAAAAAACCCTGTTGTAGTGGCGTGGCCTTACTTGAAATGAATACAGAGCTCAGCCTGGGCTGGGAAAGCAGTGTTGGACGCCACGAGCTGATCGACCATGGAGTTTCCCATGGTAACGTGGAGGATAACCTGCTGAATGACAAAGGTTGGGGTGGGGTGGGTTCTGCTGTGTAGCGGATAACAAAGAAAAAAAGACAGACCTTGCATTTATACAGCGCCTTTCACAATCTCAGGATGTCCCAAAGCGCTTTGCAGTCAATAAAGTACTTTTTGAAGTGTAGTCACTGCTGTAAACGTGGCTGCCAATTTGCGCACGGCAAGCTCCCACAAACAGCAATGTGACAATAACGAAATAATCTGCTTTTATTTGAATGAATATTGATCAGGACACCAGAACTCCCCTGCTCTTCTTTGAAATAGTGGCCGTGGGATCTTTTACATCCACCCGAGAGAGCAGACGGGGCCTCGGTTTAACATCTCATCTGAAAGACTGCACCTCCGACAGTGCAGCACTCCCTCAGCACTGCGAGTATCCAGCCTAGATTTATTGTGCTCAAATCTCTGTGAGTGGGACTTGAACCCACAACCTTCTGACTCAGAAGGCAAGTGTGCTACAAACTGAGCCACGGCTGGACATTAGAACTAGTGTTTTTTCAGTGACTGTGAATCAAATTTTGGTTTTATTTAATGGTATTCTGGGTTTTTTTTAACCAGTGCTTTCAATCAAATCCTGTGACTGTCCATTATTCAATACAAAATGTAATAAAGTGGCCTTCATTTTATATAGGCCCCTCCTTTATTTATATTACATTTTTATCCCTTACCCGATTAAAGCTGAGAATATAAATGTACAATAATTGGTATTTAGCACTGGGGATGGGACATGGGCTTTAGCTGCACTGGGTGTGGTCTTAGGCTTTGGAGTTAACAGGGAACGTAGGAGAAACAGGAGTGAGGCCATTCAACCCCTCGAGCCTATTCCGCCACTCAGTCAGATTGTGGCTGATCTAATTGGGGATGGCGCTGGGGTTTTACAGAACTGGGGTGGGGTGCCCTGGCGTTTGGGGTTTGCAGTGGGGTTTCTGGTATTTTTTTAAAATTCACTGGATGTGGGTGTCGCCAGTGTTTATTGCCCATCCCTAATTGTCCTTGAGAAGGTGGCGGTGAGCCACCTTCCTGAATACAACTGAGTGGCTTGCTGGGCCGTTAAAAGTCAACCACATTGCTGTGGGTCCCGGAGTCACAGATCGGCCAGACCGGGTAAGGACGGCAGATTTCCTTCCCTAAAAGGGCATTAGTGAACCAGATGGGCTTTTACGACAATCTGGTAGTTTCATGGTCACCATTATTGATACTAGCTTTTTATTCCAGATTTCTTTTAATTAATTGAATTTAAATTCCCCAGCTGCCGTGGTGGGATTTGAATCATTAATCCAGACCTGTGGACTACTAGTCCAATGACATAACCACTATGCTACTGTACCCTCTATGTGGCAGCAGGGAGGGCATCTCTGAGTTTGATATTACTGTGGAGAGCAAATGTGAGATATGGCAGAACTGGTGGTGGGACTTGAGCACAAAAATCTAGGCTGACACTCCAGTGTAGTACGGAGGGAGTGCTGCACTGTCGGAGGTGCCATTTTTCGGATGAGACGTTAAACCGAGGTCCCGTCTGCTCTCTCATTGTGGACGTAAAAGATCCCATTCGAAGAAGAGCAGGGAAGTTGTCTCCGGTGTCCTGACCAATATTTATCCCTCAATCAACATCATTAAAACAGATTATCTGATCATTATCACATTACTGTTTGTGGGAGCTTTCTATGCACAATTGGCAACATTTCAACAGTGACTACACGTCATTGGCTGTAAAGTGCTTTGAGATGTTCAATGGTTGTGAAAGGCGCTATATAAATGCAAATCTTTCTCACATCTATTACTAACTATCAACAAAATAACTAATAACCAGAACCTATCTGCTTTCAAGATTCAATTCTGTTGTTTATATTTCAGAAAATAAAAATTCAAATTACAATGAGGAAAGACTCTGTCTCTCAGCTTAATATGTCTTCTAAAGTTTATAGAATGTTAATAGTTCAAATGCAAACAAAAAAAACTACAACAGATGAATAATCAGTTCAGTACATTCTATCATTTTTCTCTGTCTCTTTATATCAATACAATGTTCTTTCTTTACTTTATTACAGCAATGTGCACACACACTGCAGTTGAGACTTTGAGAACATTCCACAATATAAACAGGGCTGGAACTACAGAACCAGGAATCAAGATAAACAGAATCTATTATAGAAACATAGAAACACAGAAGATAGGAGCAGGAGTAGGCCATTCGGCCCCTCGAGCCTGCTCCGCCATTCAATGCGATCATGGCTGATCATCCAAATTCAGTACCCTGTCCCTGCTTTCTCACCATATCCCTTGATCCCTTTAGCCTTGAGAAATATATCCAACTCCTTCTTGAATATATTTAATGAATTGGCCTCAACTGCCTTCTGTGGTAGAGAATTCCACAGGTTCACCACTCTCTGGGTGAAGAAATTCCTCCTCAGCTCAGTCCAAAATGGCTTACCCCTTATCCTTAGACTGTGACCCCCTGGTTCTGGACTCCCCGACCATCGGGAACATCCTTCCTGCATCTAGTCTGTCCAGTCCTGTCAGAATTTTATAAGTTTCAATGAGTTATATTACTGCAGTTCTGTCTAACAAATGTTCTCTAAGTCTAAAGGTTTTTATATTATAGCCAAATTATTCTTACCTTGCTGAAGCCTTGAAGGTGTAATCCCTCAACTAGAACTTCTGATTTGGAACCAGATTCACCGTTTACTCATAGGAACAAGAGTAGGCCCTTCAGCCCCTCGAGCCTATTGCAGCATTCTATTATCAAACCTTCATAATGGTGAAAAAAATATTCAACTTTTAGCTCGTGAAATTAAATGCAGTCATTTCAGAAGTGACTGGCTGAAGTGCAGTCATCCGCCCTCTTGCTGTTCCTCTCATAGCCCTTTCCTTGTGGCAAACAGACTCTACTTGAGCTCCGTCATTAGCATTTGATACGAGACCTGTTGTCCACCTCCTGGGCTTGAACGTTGCAGCTGGAGCAGGTGTTCCAAGTTAAGTGGGAGAAAGAAGGGGAGCTGAAATTGCCAAGTTTGCAAATCCCATCTCAAAGCTGAAGGTCCCTCTATGCCTGCCATCGCTGACATTACTAAGGCTCAATTTAACATTAGCTGACCAGTAAAATACTTTCACTTTTCCCTCGACCCCCCCCCCCACACCAGTCCCCTCCTTTCGTTCAGTTCTGATTGTCTACTTTCCAAATGGTTTGAGATTTGTGCTGGAGGTGGTCAGAAACTACCTCTTGGCATTTTCATGGTCCACCATGTTGACTTTGAATAGATAAGTGTACGTCAACACATACAGCATTTGTCTCTTGCGCTCTTACACCAAGGGCTAGATTTTGCCAATGGGGAGTTTTTGGAGGCGGGACTCCCACATGTCAGGTTTTAGTCCCGCCTCCATCGACTTCTGGCCAACCCATGCTATTTTCCCTTGATTGACCTTGTTAAGCCCGCCCAGTGGGCTTAGCAGGCCAATTAAGGGGAAGCCGGTTACAGAGAACGTCAGCGTATGACGTTTCATCTGTCAAACACTGACATTCTCTGTTGTTTGATGAGTTCTTGTATCCATAATGGGAAGAGCTCGAGTCCTAAAGAAAGAAAGACTTATATAGCGCCTTTCAAAATCTCAGGACGTCCCAAAGCGCTTTACAGCCAATCAAATACTTTTTGAAGTGCTGTCACTATTGTAATATAGGAAACGCGACAGCCAATTTATGCACAGCAAACTCCCACAAACAGCAATGAAATAAATAGCCAAACCATCTGGCTGCTTTTAGGTGTTGCTTGTGAGGATAAATGTTGGCTAGGCTACCTGGGAAGAACTCCCACTGCTCTTTTTCAAATAGTGCCGTGGGATATTTTACATCCTCCTGATAGGGCCTCTGTTATAATGTCTCATCCGAAAGATGGCACCTCCAACAGTGCAGTATTCCCTCAGTACTGCACTGGAGTGTCAGCCTAGATTTTGTGCTCAAGTCTCTGAAGCGGGACTTGAACCCACAGCCGTCTGAGGCGAGAGAGAGTGACTGCACACTGAGCCATGACTGAACACCATGGCTGTGATCCCCCACACAGAGACTTCCTGAATGTCTTCATAAATTGAGTAACTTTATAACTTTATGTCAGAAATAACTGCAAATATTCCAGGCCTCCTTTAAGGCAAGGACAGACCTTGGACCCAGCTCTAGTCTCACGGATGGAAATCCTTCACCACATTACTGCTTTCTAATATATAACAAAGCTGGAAATTCATGGTAATCCAATGCAGATTGTTCCTTGATAAACATGCAGTAATGGTATTACAATCATCAATCCTTGTACGTGAATGTCTTCAAGCACTAACATGGAGCTCAGCGACAATTGTTTTCCAAACTACCTCCCACTCCCAACACGAAACATGAGCTAAAACCTCCACTCCATCTGCAACCAGAGGGCACAGATTTAAGGTGATTGGCTAAAGAACCAGAGGCGACAGGAGGAAAAACTATTTTATGCAGCGAGTGGTTAGGATTTGGAACGCGCTGCCTGATAGGGCGGTGGATACAGATTCAATAGCAGCCTTCAAAAGGGAATTGGATAAATACTTGAAGGAGAAAAAAATTGCAAGGGTGTGGGGAAAGAGCGGGGGAGTGGGACTAACTGGATTGCTCTTCGAAAGAGCCGGCGCAGACTCGATGAGCCGAATGGCCTCCTTCTGTGCCGTACTATTCTATGATTCTATGAAGTAAAATTGTCCAAGTGCCTTGGGAAAGAAAGAATTTATGTAGTGCCTTTCACATCCTCAGGAGGTCCCAAAGCACCTCATGAATAATTAAATTACTGTACTTTTGAAGTATTGTTTCTGTTGGTATACAGGAATCCCGCCCCAGCCGCGGTTTTGCCATACGCGGATTTCAAGTATACACGGTTCCTCTCTGCGACAACTTTTGCCAACTGCGGCAGTGAATTTTGCGTATACGCGGTTTCTAATTTAGGATTAAGGTAAATAACGTGATTTTATTGCTTTTATATTCTTTTTTATTGTGTTATTTGAACATTTATACTGTATTTGCCAACCCGCGGTTTTACTAACCACGGGGGTTCTCGGGGACGTGTCCCCCCGCGGTTGGGGAGGGATCCCTGCATAAGCAAATACAGCAGCAAATTCAGATGTAAACAAGGTCCCAGGAGGTTCCTACAGGGTCAAACGTGGCAAGTGACCCAGTTAATCTGTTTGGTGGTGTTGGTTGAGGGATAAATGTTGGCCGGGACACTGGGAAAATTCCCCTACACTTCTTTGATTAGTGCCATGGGATTTTCAACATCCACCGGAACAGACAGGATCTCAGTTTAATGTCTCATCGCTGGCAAGGCCAGCATTTATTGCCCATCCCTAGTTGCCCTTGAGAAGGTGGTGGTGAGCCGCCTTCTTCTTGAACGACTGCAGTCCATGTGGTGAAGGTACTTCCACACTGCTGTTAGGGAGTTCCAGGATTTTGACCCAGCGACGATAATGGAACCACAATATATTTCCAAGTCAGGATGGTGTGTGACTTGGAGGGGAACTTGGAGGTGGTGGTGTTCCCATGCGCCTGCTGCCCTTGTCCTTCTAGGTGGAAGAGGTCGCGGCTTTGGGAGGTGCTGCCGAAGAAGCCTTGGCGAGTTGCTGCAGTGCATCTTGTAGATGGTACACACTGCAGCCACGGTAAGCTGGTGGTGGAGGGAGTGATTGTTTAAGGTGGTGGATGGGGTGCCAATCAAGCGGGCTGCTTTGTCCTGGATGGTGTCGAGCTTCTTGAGTGTTGTTGGAGCTGCACTCATCGAGGCAAAGGAGACTATTCCACCACACTCCTGGCTTGTGCCTTGTAGGTCGTGGAGATGCTTTGGGGAGTCAGGAGGTGAGACACTCATCGCAGAATACCCAGCCTCTCATCTGCTCTAGTATGGTGACTCAATGGTGACCCCCAGAATGTTGATGGTGAGAGAAGTTGATGATGGTAATGCAATTGAATGTCAAAGCGAGATGGTTAGACTCCCTTGTTGGAGATAGTGATTGCCTGGCACTTGTGTGACGTGAATGTTCCTTTCTACTTATCCTGGATGTTGTCCAGGCGGTGCTGCATGCGGGCATGGACTGCTTCATTATCTGGGGAATTGTAAATGGAACTGAACACTGTGCAGTCATCAGCAAACATCCCCACTTCTGACCTTATGATGAAGGGAAGGTCATTGACGAAGCAGCTGAAAACAGTTGGGCCTAGGGCACTGCCCTGAGGAACTCCTGCAGCGATGTCCAGGGGCTGAGATGATTGGCCTCCAACGGCCATAACCATCTTGCTTTATGCCAGGTTTAACTCCAGGTACTGGAGAGCGTCCGCCCTGTTCCTCCCCTTGATGTTGGTGTGACTAGGGCTGCTTGGTGCTTCACTCGGTCAAATGCTGCCTTGACGTCAAGGGCAGTCACTCTCACCTCACCTCTAGAATTCAGCTCTTGTGCTTGGACCAAGGCTATAATGAGGTCCTGTTGCCCCTATTCTTATGCATTTATACACAGGATGGTGCCTCAGCAGTGATTAATTACAGCCACTGAGGACTGTACCTGTGTGAAATTGTAAACTGGGCGGACAGACTCTGCATGCGGAGTGAGCGCAGGGTGCGGCTGGGCCATCATAGGAAACAAAAAATATTAATAAATCAAAGCTGAGGACAAAAAAAAAACGTTATTCGTCCTTTCTAAAGCCTAACAGGGGAGGCCAAGGTGTGGGCCGGCCTCCCCTTGTGAATTCCCATGGTTACACAAGCTTCCAGTAATGTGAAAGACCCATAATTCACAGGCGTGTGCGAGCTGTAAAGGTCCTGCTCATGAGAGAGAGATCGTTTATAATGTACTGTCACTGCTGTGAGATCCTATTCATTTTAAAAGGCACTGCTAATCATTTTTCAAAGTCACTCTGCAGTGCAGTGCGCGGAGCACGGCCTTCAGTTATAACTCACCACTCTGAGTTATCGCTTTCAATACCGCCGCAGTAAGTTACCGAGTCAGTGGTCAGTGAAATCACCAGCCATGCCCAGTGAATAAACATAACGACGCATCAGCATGCCACGGCACTTAATCCCTTTTTAATGTATTCAACACTTGAATCGATATACAGGAACTGAAGGCGTCGTAGGTGGGAGGCTTTGAGTCGCCAAGCTGAGGCGTCTCGCTGCGGCAAGACTGCAAATGTGGCAAAAGCCGTCAGGTTGCGTCTGTCAGATGGGCCAGCGGTGATGGCCCAGAGATATTAGCGTGCTCTTCTCCTTCTCGCTTTCTTTCTCCGTTTTTCTGTCTTTTTCTTCCTTCACGCCCTGCCTGGTTGTGGCCTTAACGAAAGCGCTCTATGCTTCAGTTGCACAGAACCTTGGTCAGACCCCCCCCCCCCCCACCATCTGCAGTGACAGCGCTCAGTATTGGGCACCGCGCCTCAGGAAAGATATACTGGCCTTGGAGGGGGTGCAGCGCAGATTCACCAGAATGATACCCGGGACTTAGAGGGTTAAATTATGAGGACAGGTCATAGAGTCATCGGGCTGGATTTTCCTCCAGTAGTCGGGAAGGAGGCGGGACTACAACTTTCGGGTTTTAGTCCCGCCTCCATCGAGATGCGGCCAATCCACGCGATTTTCACTTGATTGACCTTGTTGAGCCCGCCCAGTGGGCTCAGCAGGCCAATTAAGGGCCACCCGGCAACAGGTGACGTCACAGACTGAAATTTTATCTGTCAAGACCTTTTGACAGATGAAATATCAGCGTTTCACAGCTGTTTGAAGCTGTCAAACACTGACAGTCTTACTTCTAACCTGAGTCCTTCTACGCAGACTCAGTTAGAAATCTCGCCGGCACAGAAAGCTGAAGGCTGTCACTTTTGACAGCTTGCGGCCATTCTGCTTTCTGTGCCGGTTAGATGATGGACTCCTGAAACCTAGAGGAAGGAAGACTTAAAAGGTAAGTACAGGTAATTTAAACTTCTTTACACACTTTATACACACCAAACACACTTACCTTTGCACTCATGCACCCATCACTCACCTGAACACCGACATCTCAACCCCTCCAAGTCCTTCAACCCGACGGCCCGCCTGCTCTAACCTGACGTGGTTTGGAGCCGTCGGGAATCCCACAAGACACCCTTCAAAATAGGGATTAGGCTAAAAACTGCCTGTTAACTACCTGTTAACAGGCAGTTAATTGGCACTAATCCCTTCCCGCCTCGGGTCGGTGGGTCCCAGTGCGGGGCGGGTACCCGCCTCCTTTGAAACGTACGTGGAGGCGGGTTTTGGGTGGGATGGTGTCGGGACCACCGAATTCGGGATTTTTGCCCCCCCCGCACGCCTAAAAGCCCGCCTCATGGCACACTGAAAATCGACCCCATAGTCTCAGGGGGAGAAATTCGGTATCGTCCCATTTGGGGCGCAATTATCGGCCGGGCGCAAAGTTTAGCGCCTGGCGCTAATTATCGCCTCTGACTGAAAACTTGGCTTCTATTGCCCCCCCCAGAGGTATTTGGAGTGCTAAATCAGGCGCTGCACACCTCTCTTAAGGCGCTAACGCCGAGGAGCGAGGCGCTACCTCAGAGTGCTGGCGAAGCTCGTGTGATGTCAGTCAGCAATGGAACACAGACACACTGGCGCCAGCCAGTTCTTAAAGGGGAGGGTTGATCTTGCTCTCCATCCACACCCTGCTCATTGCAGCATTGAATCTCGGCCTGGAGAGACCTGTACATCAAATCTGCTGGAAAGAACAATGGAGAGGCCCAGGGAAAGGCCTTAGGGTGCAGCCCCCACAGTCTCTTCTAAATCGATGCAAGGAAGGTCAAATCAGAATGAACCTGCAAAGTGCTGCTCAGTACCCAAAACTCCTTCACACAGCGTTGAATCTCTCCAGAAGTCTCTCTCTCTCTCTCAGAATGCGTGGTGCAAAGATGTCGCCGACAGAAAAAGTCAGGAAGTGGTCGCCTTGAAATAGCGCTCCCCCAGTCCCTTCCTGACCGCAAAACACTCCCCTCAACCTGTCGTTGCTAGTGGCAGGCGGTAAGGCAGGGGGCGCCACCCAATATCCGGTCTGGGGCTGTACCGGGGCGTTGCGCACTCGACTGACGTCACGATCTGCCGGTGCAGGAGATTGTGGCATTAGTGTTTAGCACGCCACAAAATGTCTGGTCAATTTCGCGAGCGGCGCAAACATCGCCGCCCACGGGCGCTAGTTGCTTTGCGACCCATTAGCGCCCTCTTATGATGGGAGGCGCAAAGCAACCGAGTTTTTTCCCCATAGAGCCATAACGGCACAGAAGGAGGCCATTCGGCCCATCGAGTCCGTGCCGGCTCTCTGCAGAGCAATCCAGTCAGTCCCATTCTCCCGCTCTATCCCCGTAGCCCTGCAAGTTTATTTCCCTCAAGTGCCTATCCAGTCTCCCCTTGAAAACATTGAGTGTCTCCGCTTCCAACACTTCCGTCGGCAGCGAGTTCCAGGTCCTCACCACTCGCTGCGTAAAAAAGTTTTTCCTCACGTCCCCCCCGTATCTCTTGCCCAAAATCTTAAATCTGTGTCCCCTAGTCCTTGTACCATCAACAAGTGGGAACAGCCTTTCCCCGTCTAGCCTATCCAAACCCATCATAATCTTGTACACCTCTATCAAATCACCCCTCAACCTCCTTTGCTCTAATGAAAACAAATCCAGCTTCTCCAACCTGTCCTTGTAGCTAAGATCCCCCATCCCCGGAACCATTCTGGTAAATCTCCTCCGCACCCTCTCAAGGGCCTTCACATCCTTCCTAAAGTGCGATGACCAGGTTGCATAAACTTGACGAATTCCCTTGAATTTAGAGGATTGAGGAGTGAGCTGATGGAGGGGTTTAAAAAGGATTCAATAGGGTAGATATAGAGAAACTATTTCTTCTGGTGGGGAAATCCAAAACAAGAGGGGCATCATCTTCAAATTAGAGCCAGGACGTTCAGGAGGGAAATCAGGAAGCACCTTTTCACACAAAGGGTAGTAGAAAGCTGGAACGCTCTCCGCCCCCACCCCAAAAGGCTGTGGGTTCAATGGAGCTTTCAAGACTGAGGTCGATAGATTTTTGTTAGGTAAGGGTATCGAAACATAGAAACATAGAAGATAGGAGCAGGAGTAGGCCATTCGGCCCCTCGAGCCTGCTCCGCCATTTAATGAGATCATGGCTGATCATCCAAATTCAGTACCCTGTCCCTGCTTTCTCCCCATATCCCTTGATCCCTTTAGCCTCAAGAAATATATCCAACTCCTTCTTGAATATATTTAATGAATTGGCCTCAACTGCCTTCTGTGGTAGAGAATTCCACAGGTTCACCACTCTCTGGGTGAAGAAATTCCTCCTCATCTCAGTCCTAAATGGCTTACCCCTTATCCTTAGACTGTGACCCCTGGTTCTGGACTCCCCCACCTTCGGGAACATCCTTCCTGCATCTAGTCTGTCTAGTCCTGTTAGAATTTTATAAGTTCCAATGAGATCCCCTCTCATTCTTCTAAACTCCAGCGAGTATAAGCCCAATCGACCCAATCTCTCCTCATACGTCATTCCTGCTGTAGTGTATGTACCTTTAAGGGGAGAACTACTTTTTACAGCTCCTGTATACTGTAGTACCGGCAGTGACCACACCTGTATATAACCCTGAGTAGGGATCTGTACTGTTAGTTTTAGAGTAACCCTCATCCAGTAAACACCTGTTGATTGTTCCTCTGCAGTCTCTGTCTATTTATTGAAGGACACCATACATCAAGATTCACGGATTTAACATTGGCGACGAGTCGATTCGAACCTACCTGCAACTCTGCAGAAGAAGGCCGATTCCAGGGGCACGGGTGTCGACCATCCGGCGGAGACTCCAGCGAGACGGGCTGGCAGCAGGTACGGCGCAGACCCTTCCCGGACGGCGGCGGCTGGAGCCGACCGACGGCACAGGGCGCAGCCGGGGTTGAAGACCAAGCGGCGTCGATGGAAAAAAAAAAGAGAGAGAGGGTAGAGCGCACGGGGCGCAGCCGGGGTTCAGGACCGAGCGGCGCCAACGAGAGAGGCGCGCAGGAAAATGCACAGAGCGCGGCCGGTGTTCAAGGGCTGAGCAGCATCCGCGGGGGAAGAAAGGAAAGCGCGGGAGACGCCATTTGAGCCGCAGCGGAGAAGAAGGGAGAGCGCGGTAGACGCCATTTTTGAGCCGCAGCGGAGAAGAAGGGAGAGCGCGGGAGACGCCATTTTTGAGCCGCAGCGGAGAAGAAGGGAGAGCGCAGGAGATGCCATTTTGAGCCAGCGGAGAAGAAGGGAGAGCGCGGGAGACGCCATTTTTAGCCAGTCTAACCACACCCAGGGATGCCGAAGAGTGGCAGTGTCACAGCGTTCGACAATGAAGTCGAAGATTGGGCGACATATGTAGAACGCATAGAAGTGTACTGCAAGGCGAATGAAGTGCCAGATGCCAGGAAAGCACTGGTATTGTTGAATTCCAAGGGTGCAAAAATGCATGGCTTACTGCGAAACTTAGTAACCCCAGAGAAGCCAGTGGAAAAGGATTTTGAAAGCATAGTGGCAATCCTGCAGGACCACTTAAACCCCACACCGCTGCTGATAGCAGAAAGATTTAAGTTTCACAAAAGGAACCAGCATAAAGATGAAAGTAATGCTGAGTATTTAACGGAACTGCGCAAGCTATCGAAACACTGCCAGTTTGGAACGGGACTAGCAGATGCTTTAAGGGACAAGTTTGTGTGTGGGCTTCAAAGTGAAGGAACCCAGAAACGGCTTCTATCAGAAAAGGATCTTACGCTGGACAAGGCTTTCAGCATGGCAGTATCACACGAAGCAGCCACATGGGGCGCTGCAGAGATACAATGGAGACCGCAAGAATATGGCACAAATGAAATGTCATATGGAGCAGTGAAGTGTTATCGCTGCGGCAGAACAACACACGACCATAAGGATTGTTGGTTCAAGGACCAAGTGTGCAGACAGTGTGGGAAAGTAGGACACATAGCAAGAGTCTGCAGGTTGGGAAAGAAAACCAGCAGCAAGAAATCTCCACAGGAGAAGTACAAAAAGGTACATAAGGTGACGGAGAGTAGTTCAGATGAACAGAAAAGTGATACAGACTCTGGAAGCAAGGAGCTGGGTTGTCTGAAACTACATAATGTAATCAAAATGGAGGATCACCAAACTATCTGGGTCACGCTCAAGATAGACGGAGTCCAAGTGAAAATGGAATTGGACACAGGATCAGCCCTAACAGTCATAAACTGAAGGGACTACAAGCGGCTATTCTCACATATACCCTTGAGAGATACAGAGATTGTCTTGAAGACGTACACGGGCAAAAAGTCTACCCCAAAGGAAAAATAAGGGTGAACATAATATAAAACGGCAAGGGAACACCAAAAATGGACCTATATGTATTGCCAGATGGAGGACCACCACTACTAGGACGTGAATGGATCCGGAAGATACAGCTAGATTGGCATTCCATACAAGCACTGACTGTAGATGCCAAGAAGGATGACGACGTCACACCTGGACGACTGTCAAAAATGCTAACTGACGCACAAGAAGTGTTCCAGGAGGGACTCGGAACACTAAAAGGCATAACAGCGACGATCAAAATAGAGGAAAATGCAAGCCCAAAGTTTTTTATGGCCAGACCGGTACCTTATGCGATCCGCCCAACCGTCGAAGCAGAGCTGGAAGATTTGGAACATTCAGGAGTACTGTCCAAAGTGGACTGGAGCGAGTGGGCTACACCCATCGTTCCTGTAATGAAGAGGTCGTTGAGTAATACGCCTGGGGAACCAAAGAAGGTTCACATCTGTGGGGACTTTAAGGTGACAGTGAACCCAGTCCTTCACACGGTACAATATCCGCTTCCGCGGATTGAAGATATTTTCGCCTCGCTATCTGGAGGAAAATGCTTCACTGAGCTTGATCTGGCCCAGGCGTACCTGCAAATGGAGGTAGAAGAAGCCTCGAAACAGTACCTCACGATCAACACTCATAAAGGTCTCTACCAATACAACCGGCTGGTGTTCGGGGTAGCATCAGCTCCGGTTATTTGGCAAAGGGCAATGGATCAAGTTCTGCAAGGGATTCCAGGGACCCAGTGTTATTTGGACGACATCCTGGTCACGCGCGAAAATGACAGTGATCACCTTGCCAACCTGGAGCAGGTGCTCACTAGATTGAAGGAATATGGGCTCCGAGCTAATCGCCACAAATGCGAATTTTTCCAGAAGCAGATCTCGTATTGTGGCCACGTTATTGATGAAGAGGGGTTACATAAGTCCCCTGAAAAGATAAAGGCAATAGTCAAGGCTCCACCACCGGAAAATGTGTCACAACTGAGGTCGTTCCTCGGGCTGGTGAACTACTACCTTAAGTTCCTGCCGAATTTGTCTACAGTACTACACCCACTGAACACCCTACTGCAAACGGGGGTACCATGGAAGTGGAATGACGAATGTAAACGAGCTTTCCAGCAGTGCAAAGAATTGATCACATCAAAAGAGGTGTTGGCTCATTTCAACCCAGCACTACCAATTCGGTTGGCGTGTGATGCATCACCCTATGGTATTGGAGCGGTGCTGTCGCACAAATTCCCGGACGGCTCGGAGCGGCCAGTAGCCGTTGCGTCTCGGTCACTAACCTCAGCTGAGCATAACTACGCCCAGATTGACAGGGAGGCCCTCAGCCTAGTGTGGGGAGTGAAAAAGTTCAACCACTATCTGCACGGGCAGAAGTTCACCTTGCTGACCGACCACCAACCACTTGTCTCCATCTTTAATCCAAAGAAGGGCGTTCCGGTGATGACTGCGCAACGGCTACAAAGATGGTCCCTTTTTCTAGGGGCGAACCATTATGAAATAGAATATAAGGGCACGAAACAGCATGGAAACGCTGATGGGCTATCACGCCTGCCACTGCCTACTGCAGAGGAAGAACCAGCAGTGGGCCCTGTCGAAATATTTTATTCGACTATAATTGAACGCTTGCCAGTAACTAACGCGGATATAGAGAAGGAGACCCGAAATGACCCGACACTGTCTCGGGTATATGAGTTGACGGTGAAGGGATGGCCAACACATGGCGACTCACTGTTGCCAGCATTCTCATCCAGAAGAGAACAGCTGTCAGTATGCCAGGAGACCTTGATGTGTGGATCCCGAGTGGTAATTCCACCCAAGTTAACGGAGAGAGTGCTCAATGAGCTTCACGAAGGCCATCTGGGACGGGTGAAAATGAAAAGCCTTGCTAGGGCTTATGTGTGGTGGCCGGGGATCGATCAGCAAATCGAGGACCTGACAAAGAGCTGCTCAGGATGCTAGAAGGTCCAAAATGCACCACCACATGCCCCTCTACACCCATGGGAGTGGCCCTCCTCTCCATGGCAACGGGTGCATATTGATTTTGCTGGTCCATTCATGGACTCAATGTTTTTAATAGCCGTGGATGCGCACTCGAAATGGCCTGAGGTGATCAAAATGTCCTCCACCACCACGGAGAAAACGATTGCAGTCCTACGGACCATATTTGCCAGGAACGGCTTGCCAGAGCAGACTTGCTCTGGTAACGGACCACAGTTTGTGTCCGAAGAGTTTCGGAAATTTATGAAAAGGAATGGGGTAAGGCATTACACATCCGCCCCGTGTCATCCAGCCACAAATGGATTGGCTGAGAGGTTCGTACAAACCTTTAAAAAGGCAGTAAGGGCCATGTGCGATGACGACATTCCACTGCAGCATAAGGTGGACAATTTCCTGTTAGCCTACAGAAATGCGACACATGCAGTCACCAACCAGACCCCGGCCATGATGTTCTTTAACCGAAGGTTGAGATCTCGTCTGGATTTGCTCAGACCAAATGTAAGAAGAGATGTTGAGAATAAGCAATTCCAGCACATCAATGAGAAGCCGACAAGGAGCTTCAATGTAGGGCAACCAGTCTTGGCCCGCGACTACCGAACAGAGAAATGACAACCAGGAACGATATGCACACGGCAGGGGCCACTAATGTACACAGTGGATGTTGGGGAGAACATTGTGAGATGCCATGTTGACCAGATCCTAGAGTCACAGGAACGAGTCAACCCCATGTCTCGCGTACCTGGTAATGAACCCGACATACAGGTAGCATCTACCCCAGAAACAGTAGCATCGGAAGCTGATGAACCAACCGACGACAGGGGGCCAGAATCGCCTCCGCACCAAGAGCAAGACACTCAGGAAAGGCGCTATCCAGAAAGGATCAGGAAGCCGCCCCAAAGACTGAATTTATAAATAGACTATTTTCAGTTAATGTTGCATGTTATAAGTGTTAATTGTTAAATTAATGTTATGGTACTGTTAATCTAAAAGGGGAGGAATTGTAGTGTATGTACCTTTAAGGGGAGAACTACTTTTTACAGCTCCTGTATACTGTAGTACCGGCAGTGACCACACCTGTATATAACCCTGAGTAGGGATCTGTACTGTTAGTTTTAGAGTAACCCTCATCCAGTAAACACCTGTTGATTGTTCCTCTGCAGTCTCTGTCTATTTATTGAAGGACACCAAACATCAAGATTCACGGATTTGACACCTGCCCTCCCAGGTATCAGTCTGGTGAATCTTCGCTGCACTCCCTCCATATCAAGGGATGCGGAACAAAGGCGTAAAATTGAGTTGAGGGGCTGAATGGCCTACTCCTGTTCCGATGGCCTATAGCTTTAATCGTGGACTTTCAATATTGTTATGAATGCTGGAATAGTACTTCCTCCTCAGTCTTACATAGTATTTACAGCTCAGCAACAGGCCATTCGGCCCAACAGGTCTTTGCTGGTGTTTATGCTCCACACGAGCCTCCTCCCACCCCTCCTCATCTCACCCTATCAGCATATTCTTCTATTCCTTTCTCCCTCATGTGCTTATCAAGCTTCCCCTTAAATGCATCTGTGCTATTCACCTCAACCACTCCCTGTGGTAGCGAGTTCCCCATTCTCACCACTCTCTGGGTAAAGGAGTTTCTCCTGAATTCCCTATTGGATTTATTAGTGATTATCTTATATTTATGGTCCCTGGTTCTGGTCTCGCCAGCAAGTGCAAACATCTTCTCTACGTCTAACCTATCGAAACCCCTTTCATAATCATGAAGACCTCCATCAGTTCACCCCTCAGCCTTCTCTTTTCTAGAGAACAGAGCCCCAGTATGTTCAGTCTTTTCATCTTATCTTACTTCATTTTTCTGTGCAAAAACGCAGCAGTAATGCCGGGAATTACCAACACATTACAAACATGCATGAGATCACAGTCGTGAAGAAGGAAATTGCAATCTTCCGCATGAGATTTCCGCTGATAGCAGGAAGGGTTGGTGCATCTGTCAATATATTGCTTCTGAAGTGCGCGCAAGGCACAAAGCATTGTTTGATCACTGTGCAATCAAAATTGATTGGCTGTCCATTCCGCTTCTCCCCCGCACCGCTCTCCTCGACAGCCTCTGTCAGCAGATTCACCACTCAACTGAACCCTGAGCCTTTATTCAGCGCTACGACAAGTTTAACGTCGGTCAGGTCTAAGCATTGACCGTGAGTGTGGCAAATTGCGTACAGAACAATGAGGAGGATGGCCACCGCACAGCCAATCAATCTGGACAATTTGGCATTAAAGTTCACAGGAGCTAAAAAAAAAAGACCAACGTCAGGAACAAGTCACCGCCACGGGCACGATGGGCCAAATGGCCTCTTTCTGTGCTGTACCATTCTATGAAGCTATTACGCAGGATGCTCATCAAGTTACACCACAAACTGTTCATAATCTCTCAACAAACTCTTGGCAAGGCTCTGATCTCTGATAAAGTGTAGGTAAGCATCTCTAATGGAACTCAGAGACTGAGCCTTTGCAAGAGTTTGTCGAAAGAAGCTGGAAAGGTTATGAATAGCCTGTGGTGTAAATTGATGATCCACTGCATCAGTAACAGCCCAGTATAGTAGAAACTGATAAATGGCTGCCAGGCCCAATACATAAACAGAAAACGCCCAGCCGGTCAGTCAGCATGCTGTGTGTTCATACCCTGCTTCCGAACTAAAAGAGAATAGTTCTGATGAATGTTCTTGGAGGGCTTGACAGGATAGATGTCGAGAGGTTGTTTCCCCCTGGCTGGAGAGTCTAGAACTAGGGGGCATAGTCTCAGGATAAGGGGTCGGCCATTTAAGGCCTGAGATGAGGAGAAATTTCTTCACTCAGAGGGTCGACAATCTTTGGAATTCTCTGCCCCAGAGGGCTGTGGATGCTCAGTCGTTGAGTATATTCAAGGCTGAGGTCCATAGATTTTTGGGCACTGGGGCAACCAAGGGACATGGGGATCGGGCAGGAAAGTGGAGTTGAGGTTGAAGATCAGCCATGATCTTATTGAATGATGGAGCAGGCTCAAGGGGCCGAATGGCCGATTCCTGCTCCTATTTCTTATGTTCTTATGAATGGTACGGACCTAGAATGTAGACCATTCATTCTCTCCACAGATGTTGTGGGGGGAAATTTTAACCTAACCTAACCCGCCCATCGGGCCACTGACGGGATCGGGTGCAACGTTGGTTTTAGACCTGACGTGCCTCAATAATTCCGAGACTCAATGTTAGCGAAACAAAACAAGGCTTTTATTAACTTAGAAAGTAACACGTAAGAGAGAGAGGTATCTTCCTTCTGGAGACTGAGGCCAAACTGAGCTAGCTTACAAAAGGGGCCAGGTATGGGCGGAGCCCTACACACAGCACATTCCAGCACATTCCAATAAACAATACAATGAGGACTGGGGGAAGGGAAATGACACTGAAACCGACCACAGTCACAGGCAGTGGTGAATGGAATATTTCATCACAAGACCCCCACCCGATTTTATTTTCCATTGAAGTCAATATCGGGCGGGGTGCAAAAACTGATGTTCCACCCTATCCCGTGGGTTTTTCCGGCCAGCGAGTGAGGCTAAAATGATCCCAATGGGCGTTCCCAGTTTACACTTTTAGTTCCAGGTTTCCAGCTGCTGCAGTACAGGGATCCCTCCCCAACCGCGGGGGGATACGTCCCTGAGAACCCCCGTGGTTAGTAAAACCGGGATGGCAAATACAGTATAAATGTTCAAATAACGTGGATAAATGCGAGTTTATCCACTTTGGTGTCAAAAACAGGGAGGCAGATTATTATCTGAATGGCAATAGATTGGGAGAAGGGGAAGTGCAATGAGACCTGGGTGTCCTTGTGCACCAGTCGCTGAAGGTAAGCATGCAGGTGCAGCAGGCGGTTAAGAAGGCAAATGGTATGTTGGCCTTCGTAGCGAGAAGGTTTGAGTACAGGAACAAGGATGTGTTGCTGCAGTTGTACAGGGCCTTGGTGAGACCACACCTTGAGTATTGTGTGCAGTTTTGGTCGCCTTATCTGAGGAAGGATGTTCTTGCCATGGAGGGAGTTCAGCGAAGATTCACCAGGCTGATACCTGGGATGGCAGGAATGACGTATGAGGAAAGATTGGGTCGATTGGGCTTATACTCGCTGGAGTTTAGAAGAATGAGAGGGGATCTAATTGAAACTTATAAAATTCTGACAGGACTGGACAGACTAGATGCAGGAAGGATGTTCCCAATGGTCGGGGAGTCCAGAACCAGGGGTCACAGTCTAAGGTTAAGGGGTAGGCCATATAGAACAGAGATGAGGAGGAATTTCTTCACCCAGAGAGTGGCGAACCTGTGGAATTCTCTACCACAGAAGGCAGTAGAGGCCAATTCATTAAATATATTCAAGAAGGAGTTGGATATATTTCTTAAGGCTAAAGGGATCAAGGGATATGGGGAGAAGGCAGGGACGGGGTACTGAATTTGGATGATCAGCCATGATCGCATTGAATGGCAGAGCAGGCTCGAGGGGCCGAATGGCCTAATCCTGCTCCTATCTCCAATAAAAAAAAATAAAAGCAATAAAATCATGTTATTTACCTTAATCCTAAATTAGAAACCGCGGAGACACAAAATTCACTGCCGCGGTTGGCAAACGTTGTTGCAGAGAGGGAACCATGTATACTTAAAATCCGCGTATGGCAAAACCGCAGCTGGGGCGGGATTCCTGTATTTTGCAATTCCCCCCTGGCATTCATAGTTAGATCCCTGTGATGTGGAGATGGCCTCTTTGAAGATCATTTTAAACAAAGAGAAACTGAGCACACTAACATCGCTCTAGACAGTAGGAAATCAATCAATGATTTCAACTAGACCAGTTTTTTTTAGCAGTTAACCAATGGTTGCGAATTAAGAGGCTGCATTTTGGGCAGCCAGGAATACAAAACAACAAATAGGAAGTCATTTAGGTCGGAGATCCACACTGAATAAGTTAACGGGGGACTATTTACTGCTGCCAGTCACATGGGCTTGCCCATCCACAACCTAACTTGGTCACAATGTGAGTAACTTAAAAAAAATGTCCTTTTATCGGTGAGAACTTTTTTCCAAACTTTTCCCTCCCTTTCCTGAAGCTTCTGCCTCCTATTGGGATATGATATTGAGGTCATCCAAAACTCTGCTGCCCATATCCTAACTCGCACCAAGTCCCGTTCACCCGTCACCCCTGTGCTCACTGACCTACATTGGCCCCTGGTCCAGCAATGCCTCAATTTTAAAATTCTCAT
Source organism: Somniosus microcephalus (assembly GCF_052327205.1). Taxonomy (NCBI): domain Eukaryota; kingdom Metazoa; phylum Chordata; class Chondrichthyes; order Squaliformes; family Somniosidae; genus Somniosus; species Somniosus microcephalus. The sequence continues at coordinate 27,721,141 of NC_141017.1, read as the reverse complement.
CCTTGTTTTAAAATCCCTCCATGGCCTCACACCACCACCCCCCCCCCTCTCTACATCTGTAACCTCCTCCAGCCCTCTAAGATCTCTACGCTCCTCCAATTCTGGCCTCTTGCCCATCCCCTTATTTTAATCGCTTCACCATTGGCAGCCATGCTTTCAACCGTTTAGACCCTAAGCTCTGGAATTCCCTCCCTAAACCTCTCCGCCTCTCTCTCCTCCTTTAAAGCACTCCTCAAAACCCACCTCCTTGACCAAGCTTCTGTCCTAATATCTCCTTATATGGCTCGGTGTCAAATTGTGTTTGATAAAGCTCCTGCAAAGTGACTTGGGCTGTTTTACTACATTAAAGGCGCAGTATGAATGCAAGTTGATGTTGTTATGGCTCTGGCAACACTCCACTAACTCACCTGGGCAATAGGTATTGCAGGTTGTCCACAGTAGCACCTGACCCTGTCGTCGCCTGCGGTTCATCCAGGGGCGTTCTCCAGCAAGGCTCACCGGAGCCCTCAAGACTGGAAGCCCTGAACCAATTTTTCCCCTTCTCAGCTTGGTGATAATGGCCTTCGCATTTCCGCTCGGTTGCGCTGGGGTTTTTTTTGCGCAATTCGCCCGAAATCGGCGAAACTAGCACAAAAGATGGTGGGAATTTCAAGCGGCAATTAGGTCCCACGCTACTCAAGTTTCCCCGCTAGCTTTTTAAAAATTTGTTTATGGGATGTGGGCATCGCTGGCAAGGCCAGCATTTATTGCCCATCCCTAATTGTCTTTGAGAAGGTGGCGGTGAGCTGGCTTCTTGAACCGCTGCAGTCCGTGTGGTGAAGGTACTCCCACAGTGCTGTTAGGGAGGGAGTTCCAGGATTTTGACCCAGCGACGATGAAGGATCGGCCAATATACTTCTAAGTCAGGATTGTGGGTGACTTGAAGGGGAACTTGGAGGTGGTGATGTTCCCATGCACCTGCTGCCCTTGTCCTTCTAGGTGGAAGAGGTCGCGGGTTTGGGAGGTGCTGCCGAAGAAGCCATGGCGAGTTGCTGCAGTGCATCTTGTAGATGGCACACACTGCAGCCACGGTGCACCGGTGGTGGAGGGAGTGGATGTTTAAGGTGGTGGATGGGGTGCCAATCAAGCAGGCTTTGTCCTGGATGGTGTCGAGCTTCTTCAGTGTTGTTGGAGCTGCACTTATCCAGGCAAGTGAAGAGTATTCCATCACACTCCTGACTTGTGCCTTGTAGATGGTGGAAAGGCTTTGGGGAGTCAGGAGGTGAGACACTCGCCGCAGAATACCTAGCCTCTGACCTGCTCTTGTTGCCACAGTATTTATGTGGCAGGTCCAGTTAAGTTTCTGGTCAATGGTAACCCCCAGGATGTTGATAGCTTAAAAAAAAATCATGCTAGAAGCCAGCCCACAAAACTGACCACGCCCCCGGGTCGATTTCATCACCATTGCGAGTTTACGCCAAATGCGCTCGTTTGCGGGTCTTAGAGGCGGCGCTGAAAATGAAGACCAACTGCAACATACAGCCCCCTTCCTGTTCCCCACCCAACTCAATTGGCCGGGCTAGGGTCACCTAACTAGGCCAAGAGCAGGCACCCTAACCAAGACTTCCCTGACCGGTATACTGAATGATTCAAGAGACAGTGCACCTCCTAATCTACTGAAATGGAAAAGACTAGCAGTGTCTGGGAGAAGGAAGAAAGTTCCCTTCTTGGTCACAGCATTGTCCCTTGTATTTCCGGCCGGAAGTGCCTCTCTATCAGAAAAAAAGCTAGACTTGCATTTATATCACCCAGATCATTGTCCAACTCCCGTTGGCTACTTCAAGAGTGGATGTGTTATGAATGGCTTCCATCTAATAGCAGTTTTTCTCTTCCTTTTTTCTGTGCAGTTTGGCAGCAAAATCTTTTTCTTTAAATGAGAAAGACTTGGATCTGGGGGTCCTGGTGCACGAAACTGAAAAGGTTAGTATGCAGGTGCAGCAAGTGATTAAGAAGGCCAATGGAATGTTGGCTTTCATTGCTAGGGGGATAGAATATAAAAATAGGGAGGTATTGCTTCAGTTGTACAAGGTATTGGTGAGACCGCACCTGGAATACTGCGTACAGTTTTGGTGTCCATACTTAAGAAAAGACATACTTGCTCTCGAATCAGTACAAAGAAGGTTCACTCGGTTAATCCCGGGGATGAGGGGATGGACATATGAGGAGAGGTTGAGTAGATTGGGACTCTACTCATTGGAGTTCAGAAGAATGAGAGGCGATCTTATTGAAACATATAAGATTGTGAAGGGGTTGGATCGGGTGGATGCGGGGAGGATGTTCCCGATGATGGGTGAAACTAGAACTAGGGGGCATAGTCTTAGAATAAGGGGCTGCTCTTTCAAAACTGAGATGAGGAGGAACTACTTCACTCAGAGGGTGGTAGGTCCATGGAATATGCTGCCCCAAAAAGCTGTAGAAGCTACATCATTACATAAATTTAAAACAGAAATAGACAGTTTCCTAGAAGTAAAGGGAATTAAGGGTTACGGGGAGCGGGCAGGAATTTGGACATGAGTCTAGGTTCGGATCGGACATGGCCCTGTGGGTAGCGGAGCGGGCCCAGGGGCCGTGTAGCCTGATCCTGCTCCTATTTCGTGTGTCTAATTCTGTTAGATTCAGGAGATGGTTCTGTGATAGTAGATTGGCGGTTAGGATCAGATCAGCCATGATCTTATTAAATGGCGGAGCAGGCTCGAGGGGCCGATTGGCCTACTCCTGCTCCTATTTCTTATGTTCTTATGTTCTACAGCACCTTTCACGACCTCAGGATGTCCCAAAGCGCTTTACAGTGAATGACATGCTATTGAAGTGTAGTCGCTGTTGTAACGTGGGAAACACAGCAGCCAATTTGCGCACAGCAAGCTCCCACAAACGGCAATGCGATAATGACCAGATAATCTGTTTTTGTTATGTTGATTGAGGGACAAATATTGGCCCCAGGACACCGGGAATAACTCCCGCTGCTCTTCTTCGAAATAGTGCCGTGGGATCTTTAAGGTCCACCTGAGAAAGCAGTCGGGGCCTCGGTTTAACGTCTCATCTGAAAGATGGCACCTCCGGCAGTGCAGCACTCCCTCAGTACTGCACTGGGAGCGTCAGCCTGGATTTTTGTGCTCAAGTCTCTGGAGTGGGTCTTGAACCCACAACCTTCTGACTCAGAGGCCAGAGAGTGCTACCCAATGTGATAATAGCCAGATTATCTGTTTTAGTGATGTTGGTTGAGAGATAAATATCGGCCAGGACACCGGGGATAACTCCCTCCTACTCTTCTTCGAAATAGTGCCATGTGATCTTTTACGTCCACCTGAGAGGGCAGACAGAGCCTCGGTTTAATGTCTCATCCGAAAGAAGGCACCTCCGACAGTGCAGCGCTGCCTCAGCACTGCACTGGGAGCGTCAGCCTCGATTTTGAGGCAAAATTCAAAGAGCCTTGCCTTGGATGCCACAATTGCCAGCATTCGCTGGTTTAAATGTACCATTCTGGAGAGGACCAGCAAATCCTATTACTCGTCTGTCCATAATATCAACCCACCAGCTCCCAGCTGTGCGCATTGCTGCGCCCAGGGGGAATTTAGCCGACCAGAAAAAAAAATATATAGTGCTTCAACAAAGGTCAATATGTTATTGGTTTGCGACACAGGCGAGTATCTCGTGCGGCATCGCAAAGAAAAGGTGCCATCTGTCCCTAAAACCCTCTCGATAGGTTGACGGTGCTGGCGATACCAGTCACTTAAGCTATTCATACCAGCAGCTGAAACACATATAGCCTCACAATCGAACACTCGGGGACATAGGCTTTGTGCATTGCAGTGTGCATGAAAAAAAAAGGTGGGAAGAGAATCAGCCTCGCTGACCTTAACTTAAGGAAATCTCCCTGCTTTGTGTTATTTGTGCAGTCAGCAGCCTCACTTGGTTAAGGGGGGGTACCAGACTGTTCAGAATACGTGAGAAAAAAGGTCACACTGCTAAACTGCAAATCTGACTACAACATTTGAAAAATATTGATACCCCCCCTCCCTCATTCTGCACACTCAACGGTTCAGTCATTTGTCAAAAGAAACCTGCAGCGATTCCTTTCTCCTCCGACCAACCACCCCATCCCTTTTTCCCTGCATCTCTTTGTCTTTCTCGTTCTGTCTCTCGTCTATTTTCTTCCTCCCTCTCTCTCTCTCTCTCTCGCTCGCTCTCTCTGTCTCTCAAACTCCCATCCCTGGGGGATAACTGCAATTCTCTCCCCCCCCCCCACCCCCAGTAGAATGGCGTATGCCACGAAAATGAACAGATGCTCACACGCAAGGGAAGAATTTCCTCTCAGTACATACAAGGTACAATTTGATTTTTGTTATGTTTCTGAAGTTCGATGCATGAATATTTTATGCTTCCTCACCCCCCCCTCCCTAAAAAAAATATAGAAATGGGATATGACTTTTTTTTTTGGACTATATTTTTTTTTTTTTAAATATATATATATAGGGAGAGGTGGGGGAGGGAGGGGGAGGATCGGGTATAGTTGAGGTTTTGCGTGGCTGCACATCAAACCTGCTGACAGTTGCGAGTGCTGATAAATTGGCAACCTGGGATTTGAAGGCTAAAGCAAGGTGCCCTGTGAGTACTGAGCTCATTGCTTTCCAAGGTATGACGTTGGTGCAGTTTGATCGGAGGGAGAAAGCTCTGGTAGGTGAACAGCGACGAGCTTTTTTATTATGTGGGGGTGGGGGTTTAAATTTTTTGCTTGCTTTTCCTTCGGTTAGAAAATTGTGGCTTTTCTCTCGGGCTGGCTCTCTTTTTCTGCTTTTAATACACGTGCGGGTGCAGAATTCTTATAGGATGGAGGCTGTAGTGACAATGGCTTCGAGCTGGCGTCTAGTTCGATGCCCGGAGCAAGGTTCCGATGTCTTGGCTCCTCGGAATGGGTGCGGCATTTTCACATACACACACACACAAAAAAAATCACCTCGCTCTCAGTCAAATGAGGTGCTTTTTTTTAATCTCTCTCGCTCGCTAATATATATATAGATATATATTTGAGCTTTGGCAATGTTTAATAAACTGGGGGCTTTGTCAAAAATGGTACGAGGAGATGTGATTGGTGGTGATCTGGTGGGGGAGGGGAGAGATGTTCACAGTGAGGAGTGATTTGATGCTTCTCAACAGACGCTGGTGAAATCACCACAGCATTTTATCTTGCGCTAATAAATTGTCAGAAATCAGTACTCTTGTGTTGTACCCCATTTCCTTTACGAGTATCTTCGCTTCACCCTTCCCCCGCCCACCCCCCCGCAGCTCCCTTTCCCCGACACCCTCCTTCCGACTCACAACAGGAATACGCCGTCATTTCACCCGGTTGCTTTAGTAAGGATGTTGTCGTCGGGAATTTCTGGCTTGCCAGCAGAAAATTCCCGCTGCAGAAGCGCCTGCCTTACTTGACAGTGCCTGTGCGATCTGCCGCAGTCTTTTTAATAAGCCCCCTTTTTTCTTTCTCGGTATGAATTATTCACACCGCCGAGGTCTTCTTCAAATTCATCCTCGAAGAATGAAAAAAAAAAAATCAAGCAGCGTTGCGGACAAGCTCCCGGTGGTAGAGAGTTGGTTGCCACATTAGATACCGTTACTCCCGGCAACGCTTAACCCCTCTCTCCCCCCTCCCCTCCCCTCCCCCCCCCCTCATACCCACACCCCACCCAAAAAAAGTTATTATTCATCAGGATACTGCAAGATAATATTTCTGTGGCCTTCCCGTTCAAAACGCAGTCATCCTGTTACGGTGATGTCGCGGCACAGCGAGTGAAACACTAGGCCATGTGACTTGGGCTTCAATCCAACCCAGAATGAAAAGTCTCCTTTGGCTGAGAGGGTCCCATATGAAAGGAGGGAGGAGGACAGTAGCGGTATGTTTGTGTGTATGTGCTAAGCCGTTGTAGCAGAGCCTGGTCGCCAATCGTCTTGGATCCCCTTGCCATTGGACCAAGACCTTGCTCTGTCAAGCCCGTGTGGTAGCTGGTGTGAAACGGCCACCCCACGTTAAAAGAATTCACGCACAGGCATCTTCCACCCTTTAAAATGAAGTTCGGGACCTGGAACATCAGGACCCTCATGGACAACCCCAACAGTGACAGACCGGAACGCCGTACTGCTCTGTCACCTGTGAACTCATTTTTAATGTGGAAGCAAGTCATCCTCGGTTCCGAGGGACTGCCTGAGCAAGAAGCAAGCCCATGTGAAATGAGTTTGAACCACCTCCATCGCGTAACTTGCGGGCACGGTAACACGGCAGTGTACAGCCCAGGAGGAGGCCATTTGCTCCATAGTTTCCATGCCAGCCCTTTCCTAGAGCCATCCCCCAAAAAACCAGCCTCGCTCGCTCCCCGTCGTCTCATATCTTCCTCCGATCCCAGGTTCCACACAACTCCGTCTTAGAAAAGGCGAGAGTCGCTGCCTCAGCCGCTCCCTGTGGCACAGCAGGAGCTGACAGCAGGTATTGGCAATGTCAATCAGATAGGCCCAAGGATGGTTGATGTGGAAAATGGGAAAAAGCCACTAGTAAGGAGGGGGGGGGAGGAGGGGGGCGCACTTCTGTGGTTGGCAGTGAGGCACGTTGTTGGGACTGAGTACAGGGGGCTGTGCCCGGCACCTGGCTGTACTGTACCTGACCTGGGAGCGCTCGATGTTGACACTGTGGGCCTGAAATGGAAAGCGATGACAACAATCCCTTTAAAAAAAAAAGTAACATTTGCACCAAGTTGTGAACAGAAGGACGTGCAATTGTAGAGCGCCTTTTCAGCCCCCCGGCAGTTCACAGTCAATGAAGTGCTTTTGTGGTGTGGCGCACTGTGAAGCACAGCAGCTGACCTACGCACAGCAAGATCCCACACACAGCATTGTGATAATGGCCAGATAATCATTTTATTTACGTTGGTTGAAGGATAAAAATTGGCCCCAGGACACCGGGGAGAGCTCCCCTGCTCTTCTTCCAATAGTGCCTGCGGGATCTTTTACATCCACCTGAGAGAGCAGACAGGGCCTCGGTTTAACATCTCAGACAGACGATAGCACCTCCGACAGTGCGGCACTCCCTCAGCACCGCACTGGAGTGTCAGCCTAGAATTTTGTGCTCAAGTCTCTGGAGTGGGGCTTGAGCCCACAACCTTCTGACTCAGAGGTGAGAGAGAGTGCTGCCCTCTGAGCCAAGGCTGGCACCTCAACGGGACAATGTTATGAAGTTTTCATGTCACCAGCCATGCCAGCACTTAATTTAAAAAAAAAGTAATTTACTTAAAAAAAAAACTCGCTAATTTTCCCCCAAAGTTACTCTCTGATATTGGGGTTCACCTCCACTGCCATCAGCAGCCCCATGGTAACCAGTCCAAGTATCCACTCTTGATGCGAAAGCCTAGCCAATGGGTGTTTGCAGGATATTCAACGGCAGAAAGCATCGCGGCCTAGCAATCAGGAGGGGGAGGCTGATTGGATATTCCCTTCCTTACCTCAGGAGCAATGGGCCCAATGACAGTGCTTTGACCACACAGGCCAGGGATTGGAACTCGCCTTGTCCAAGACACTCTTAAGTGGTGCATTTACTCATTGAGCTATCACAGGAGCAGTTAAAATTTTACTTAACCCAACAAAAAATCACTTTGCAATACCTCAGGGTACTTCCTACGCACTGCGGCCCAGTGAGGCCGAGGTGTGACATGGAGGGTTTATTTTTCAAGTTGGCTAGGGAAGGTGCACTGATCTCCAGCAACCACCATAGAAAAAAATAGGAGCAGGAGTCGGCCATTCGGCCCTTCGAGCCTGCTCCGCCATTCAATATGATCATGGCTGATCCTCTATCTCAATACCATATTCCCGCTCTCTCCCCATACCCCTTGATGCCTTTTGTGTCTAGAAATCTATCTATCTCCTTCTTAAATATATCCAGTGACACAGCCTTCTGTGGTAGAGAATTCTACAGGTTCACCACCCTCTGAGTGAAGAAATTTCTCCTCATCTCAGTCCTAAATGTCCTACCCCGTATCCTGAGACTGTGACCCTTTGTTCTAGACCCACCCCAGCCAGGGGAAACATCCTCCCTGCATCTAGTCTGTCTATCACTGTCACAATTTTATACATTTCAATGACATCCCCTCTCATTCTTCTAAACTCCAGTGAATGCAGGCCTAGCCGACCCAATCTCTCCTCATACGACAGTCCTGCCATCCCAGGAATCAGTCTGGTGAACCTTCGCTGCTCTCTCTCTATGGCAAGTATATCCTTTCTTAGGTAAGGAGACCAAAACTGCACACAGTACTCCAGGTGTGGTCTCACCAAGGCCCTGTATAACCAGGCCTATCAGCAGCGGGAAAGGTGGAAAAGATGCAGTCAAAACCAATTATCCCTCTCCTCATACAAATACACATAAGGCTGTAGACACCTACCCAGTGCATCATATTTCATTTCATCTGTAAATATGTACACACAGGCTCACACACACACACTCATATACTCACACATTCACACATACACGTATATACGCTAACTCACTCACACACACACACACTTGCACTCACACAGATACTTACACACACACATATTCACGTACTCACACTTCACATCTGCACATCATCCCCGGTGTCCTGGGGCCAATATTTCTCCCTCAACCAACAGCACTAAAGCAGATTATCTGGTCATTATCACATTGCTGTTTGTGGGAGCTTGCTGTGCGCAAATTGGCTGCCGCATTTCCCACATTCCAACAGTGACCACACTTCAAAAAGTACTTCATTGGCTGTAAAGCGCTTTGGGACGTCCGGTGGCCGTGAAAGGCGCTATAGAAATGCAAGTCTTTGTTTCTTTCCTTCCCTCTTACTCTTTTCAACACTGCCCTGGCCCTTCACCTCATTCTAGCTACATTTTGTTCAATAATCTTGTGTAGAGCACATACTTCCTGTTTACAAGCCTTACTTCCTGTTGTCACAATTTTTGGTCACACATTTCCCATTGTAAATTGTTATTGTCAAGGTTTTCCATTCAATTCTGCTACGTCAACTGTCACAATGCAGTTGCAGCCTCTGGCCATTAGGTGGCTCTGTGGGGTGCGTTTCTGAAGTCCAATCTCCCAATTCTGTCACCATTTTGCATATATCCGTTAAACCGAGGCCCTGTCTGCTCTCTCAGGTGGATGCAAAAGATCCCATGGCACTATTTGGAAGAAGAGCAGGAGGAGTTCTCCCCGGTGTCCTGCGGCCAATATTTATCCCTCAATCAACATCACTAAAACAGATTATCTGGCCATTATCACATTGCTGTTTGTGGGAGCTAGCTGTGCGCAAATTGGCTGCCAACTGCGACTACACTTCAAAAAGTACTTCATTGGCTGTAAAGCGCTTTGGGATGTCCGGGCATGCATGAAAGGGCTATATAAATGCAAGACTGTCTATAATAAAACATATCCATCTTCTGACCATGGGCAATGCTACGGGTAATTTACTATTACCAAGGCTAACTTCAAGGCTCTAAAACTATTGAGATGTTCAGATTTTATAAGCCACTGAAGCTTTCGTCTTATAGCTCATATCAACCGCTCAATAACATTACTGCCTTGGCTTTATTTTATTCGTTCCGGGGTGTGGGCGTCGCTGGCAAGGCCGGCATTTATTGTCCATTCCTAGTTGCCCTTGAGAAGGTGGTGATGAGCCGCCTTCTTGAACCGCTGCAGTCCGTGTGGTGAAGGTACGCCCACAGTGCTGTTAGGGAGGGAGTTCCAGGATTTTGACCCAGCGACGATGAAGGAACGGTGATATATTTCCAAGTCAGGATGGTGTGTGACTTGGAGGGGAACTTGGAGGTGGTGGTGTTCCCATGCGTCTGCTGCCCTTGTCCTTCTAGGTGGTAGGGGTCACGGGTTTGGGAGGTGCTGTCGAAGAAGCCTTGGCGAGTTGCTGCAGTGCATCTTGTAGATGGTACACACTGCAGCCACGGTGCGCCAGTGGTGGAGGGAGTGAATGTTTAAGGTGGTGGATGGGGTGCCGATCAAGCGGACTGTTTTGTGATCATTTCCAATCATCTGTTATACTCCATCTCATGTATAATGAATGTAATTCTTTAATAACCCATTATAGCACATCCTCTGGCAAGCCAAAAAACTTTCAAATCTCAGAACCACTCTCAGTCCTTCCTCATCCTCTTTTATGAGCTAACAGCTATTATGTTCAGAGAGCAATCACAATCAACATTTTTAGACTCCACAGTATTTTTGCTGGTCATTGGGAGGAAAAAAATGATGGCAGCACGCGGTACCACAGAGTAGTAGTAGCACACTGGCACATCCTCTTGACCTCCGAAGGTGATGGTGAACAGCCCTGTTTCAGTCTGCGATAATGGTCAGAACAGGGCTGCCTCCACAGGACAGGAGAACGCCTCAATGAGCACCTCATAGTGATGGTCCAAGAGTGGCCTTGGGCTACCCCAGCATGTGTCATAGAATGGAAGCGCAGAAATTTACGGCACAGAAGGAGGCCATTCGGCCCATCGTGTCTGTGCCGGCCGCAAAAGAGCCATCCAGCCTAATCCCACCTTCCAGCTCTTGGTCCGTAGCCCTGTGGGTTACGGCACTTCAAGTGCATATCCGAGTACTTTTTAAATGCGGTGAGGGTTCCTGCCTCTACCACCCTTTCAGGCAGTGAGTTCCAGACCCCCACCACCCTCTGGGTGAAAAAAGTTCTCCTCAACTCCCCTCTAATCCTTCTACCAATTACTTTCAATCTCTGGCCCCTGGTTATTGACCTCTCTGCTAAGGGAAATAGGTCCATCCTATCCACTCTATCCAGGCCCCTCATAAGTTTATACACCTCAATTAGGTCTCCCCTCAGCCTCCTCTGTTCCAAAGAAAACAACTTTTTATGTCTGTTACCTCATCCTGAAAAGATGAAGGGTGAAGATAAAAATGTTTCCAAATTAACGCCTTCCAAGACATTGCGGGTCGAAGGAAATATTGTTTCATAGCACTAGAGGTATTACGAGCATGTAACACAAGCAGGGTCACCAAGTAAATCAAAGTCTGTTTCTGTTACATGGCATTCTAGGATTTTTAACAATGCTTTGGGGACCGAATTCTATGACTCTACCCATCAGCTGGAGTATTGTGTCCACTTCTGGACACCACACTTTAGAAAGGATGTCAAGGCCGGGGAGAGGGTGCAGAGGAGATTTACTACAATGGTACCAGGGATGTTGAAATTCAGTTATGAGAGACGATGTGCAGGGCCTCACCCCTCCTTATCTCTGTAGCCCTACAACCCTCTGAGATCTCTGCGCTCCTCCAATTCTGGCCTCTTGCGCATCCCCGATTTTCATCGGTCCAGCATTGGTGGGCGTGTCTTCTGTTGTCTAGGCCCTAAGCTCTGGAATTCCCTCCCTAAAGCTCTCCGCTTCTCTACTTCTCTCTCCTCCTTGAAGACACTCCTTAAAACCTACCTCTTTGACCAAACTTTGTCACCTGTCCTAATATCTCCTTAAGTGGCTCGGTGTCAAATCTTGTTTGATAATCGCTCCTGTGAAGCGCCTTGGGACGTTTTACTACGTTAAAGGTGCTATATAAATGCAACTTTTTGTTATTGCTGTTGTAGGGAAACTGGGATTGTTCTCCTTAGAGCAAAGAAAGTTAAGGGGAGACTCAATAGGGGGGGGCTCAAAATTATGAAGGGTTTTGCTAGAGTAGATAGGTAGAAACTGTTTCTACTGGCAGGAGGGTCGGTAACCGAAGGACACAGACACAAAAAAGCCAATGGGGGAGATGAGGAGAAATCTTTTTATTCGGCGAGTTGTTGTGATCTAGACAGACTAGATGCAGGAAGGATGTTCCCGATGGCGGGGGAGTCCAGAACCAGGGGTCACAGTCTAAGGATGAGGGGTAAGCCATTTAGGACTGAGATGAGGAGGAATTTCTTCACCCAGAGAGTGGTGAACCTGTGGAATTCTCTACCACAGAAGGCAGTTGAGGCCAATTCATTAAATATATTCAAGAAGGAGTTAGATATATTTCTTAAGGCTAAAGGGATCAAGGGATATGGGGAGAAAGCAGGGACAGGGTACTGAATTTGGATGATCAGCCATGATCTCATTAAATGGCGGAGCAGGCTCGAGGGGCCGAATGGCCTACTCCTGCTCCTGTCTTCTATGATCTGGAATGCGCTGTCTGAAAGGGCGGTGGAAGCAGATTCAATGGTAACTTTCAAAAAGGGATTGGATAAATACTTTAAAAAGAAACATTTGCATGGCTATGGGGAAAGAGCAGGGGCGGGGAAATAAGTGGCAGCTCTTTCTGTGCTGTATGATTCTATGATTATGCTGTGAAAACCATAGATGACTGTCCTTAATTATATATAAATTCTTTTACATACATATTTAATTTTTAGCCCTTATTATTTTCAAAGCTAGACAGCAAGACAGTGTGTACCAGTAGGAGATAGGTAACTTGGTATTTAACAGTAGTAGGGAGGAGGGTTAGCAGCACTGGGGTGCAGGCTGATGGGCTGAATGGCCTACTCATGCTCCTTTGCTAGCACTTGGAAAGGTGGTCTTGGGGGGAGGTGGTTTGGGTTAAGTATAAAATTAAATAACAATAATGGTTAGCTTTATCTGGTTAATACAAAAAAATTACCTCACATGGCTTTTGGAACTTTCCACTCAGCACATAATTAGTGTTTTATTCACCCACAGCCGCTTGATAAATACATCTATGTAAACAATTGCTTGTTCTTAATTTGTAAATGTAAGTGATTAGGTAGTGTTTCTCTTACTCTGTCTGCCTCTCTCAGCTTGACACACTTTCTGAAGTAAAAAAACCAGCTTTTATTCAAATATTTAGTTGAAAACTTAGCTCAAATTGATCATCTAGTTTATATTCAAATTTCATTTACTTTTTCTTTGAGAATGTATGGAATTCAAAGCATAACCAAGAGCTGCTTTAGGTGTGTAAGCAGTACTCTATGTGTCACACATACACAGCTCTCATTGTTTAAAAGGAAACACTCAATATATACTTTATTTATATAAAGATTCAGGAAATTGCCTTTTAGATTTCCTTTACAAAATTTGGGGGAAAAAAAACAATATTTGAGACTGTGTCAGCTGGGCTGACAAAATGCTGCCAATGCCTCCTGGAAAGCTGTGCCCACTGCATCTGCTCAGATTGCACGATCTGCCTTTAGCTTATTGAGCCAAAAAAAATCAAGTCCCAGGCTTTTGAGAGAGGCTGAGGCCTTCAAGTAAAAACATTCACAAAGGTGCTCAAAGGTCCAAAATACCAACTTTAGGGCTACATTTAGCAAAGTTATTACGATATGTATAATTTTTGATGTCTTTTTTATGTTACAAACTTTATTTTGGACGTTAGTCATTTCAGCCACTGAGAGAAAATGGTGGACGAGCATAGGTGCAAGGAGTGATTTGATTGGTTCACCTTTCTTTTATTGGTAGGCTCTTCCGACTGTTCTTTCAGGACTGGTAGTTTTGCATTGGTAGTTTTCTAGCTGTTCTTCCTCACACTTGATCAGTCCGCTCCCTCACACTTCTGCTCTGACTTGGCATTGTCTTATTCTGAGCCAATCAACAAAGTGCGGCGGTGAAGGCGTGACACTGATTGAAGTTTTCAAGATATTAAGGGGAACAGATAGGGTCGATAGAGAGAAACTATTTCTGCCGGTTGGGGAGTCTAGGACTAGGGGGGCAGCACAGTCTAAAAATTAGAGCCAGACCTTTCAGGAGTGAAATTAGGAAACACTTCTACACACAAAGGGTGGTAGAAGTTTGGGACTTTCTTCCGCAAATGGTGATTGATGCTGGGTCAGTTGTTAATTTTAAATCGGAGAGTGGTAGATTTTTGTTAACCAAAGGTATTAAGGGATATGGGCCAAAGGCGGGTATAGGGAGTTAGGTCACAGATCAGCCATGATCTCATCGAATGGCGGAACAGGCTCGAGGGGCTGAATGGCCTCCTCCTGTTCCTATGACACAAAAAGTGTGACATTACAGGAAGTAAGTGTTCACACACCAGGAAATGCTTTCCGAGGCGAGATTTTAAATTTATAATAGATGTATGTAGCAATTGTATTGAGAGAGAATGAGTGACTATAAAGTAATCCTAGGGTTCAGACGGTGTGAACCCTTCAATTGTGCTACTTTTAATACACTACTGCACAACTGTTATTCTATATGACAACAGAAAGTGCTGGCAACACTCAGCAGCTCAGGCAGCATCGAGGAGAGAGAAACAGAGTCAACATCTCGGGTCGAACCCAAATTGGTTTGCATCACCTCACACTTCTCTGTGTTAAATTCCATCTGCCACTTGTCTGCCCATTCCGCTAGCCTTTCTATGTCCTGTTGCTGTCGACTGGTATCATCCTCATTGTTTGCCACACCCCCAAGTTTGGTGCCATCGGCAAATTTAGAAATTCTACTCTGCGTTCCAATATCCGGGTAATTTATATAAATCAAAAAAAGCAGTGGCCCCAGGTTCGACCCGAAACGTTAACTCTGTTTCTCTCTCCTCGGTGCTGCCTGACCTGCTGAGTGTTTCCAGCACTTTCTGTTGTTATTTCTGATTTCCAGCAGCCGCAGCATTTTGCTACAATATGTTATTTTTCTATATATATATCGATTGATTCCACCTCAGAATCACAGACTTGAAGTATGCACTCAGTTTTGGGACTGGATCCGCTTGGGATTCGAATGTTTGAGCTCCTGACATTCTGCGTTTCCGATGGATAAACTGGAATAAAGGCTTTTAAAAAGTCTTAAATCAATTATTCAATCAGGGCAGATTAAACCCTTTGTGGCTGGAGGTCCCGGTTTACGTTGATGAGTGAGGTAAAGTCCTTGTCAACCAGCAGAGGAGGAATGGTCAGAGTTTTTCTCTAAAGGAAGGGTAATTTTCACCGTAACGGGGCCGCTATTCCATTCATTTCATTTAGCTGATGTTTCATTGCAATCATAGCACAGGGAATTGTTTTTTTTTATTAACCATCTGAAATTCTTCCACCGCTGTCTACCAGGGAGGAAGGAGTATGAGGTCTATGCAGTTGCGCACATGTTTATGACAGCATAGAAACATAGAAGATAGGAGCAGGAGTAGGCCATTCGGCCCCTCGAGCCTGCTCTGCCATTCAATGAGATCATGGCCGATCATCCAAATTCAGTACCCTGTCCCTGCTTTCTCCCCATATCCCTTTACCCCCTTAGCCTTAAGAAATATATCTAACTCCTTCTTGAATATATTTAATGAATTGGCCTCAACTGCCTTCTGTGGTAGAGAATTCCACAGGTTCACCATTCTCTGGGTGAAGAAATTCCTCCTCATCTCTGTCCTAAATGGCTTACCCTTTATCCTTAGACTGTGACCCCTGGTTCTGGACTCCCCCGCCATCGGGAACATCCTTCCTGCATTTAGTCTGTCTAGTCCTGTTAGAATTTTATAAGTTTTAATGAGATCCCCTCTCATTTTTCTAAACTCCAGTGAATATAAGCCCAATCGACCCAATCTCTCCTCATACGTCATTCCTGCCATCCCAGGTATCAGTCTGGTGAATCTTCACTGCACTCCCTCCATGGCAAGAACATCCTTCCTCAGATAAGGCAACCAAAATTGCACACAATACTCAAGGTGTGGTCTCACCAAGGCCCTGTACATCTGCAGCAAGACATCCTTGCTCCTGTACTCGAATCCTTGCTCCTGTACTCGAATCCTCTCGCTATGAAGGCCAACATACCATTTGCCTTCTTAACCGCCTGCTGCACCTGCATGCTTACCTTCAGCAACTGGTGCACAAGGACACCCGGGTGTCGTTGTACTTCCCCTTCTCCCAATCTATTGCCGTTCAGATAATAATCTGTCTGCCTGTTTTTGCCACCAAAGTGGATAACCTCGCATTTATCCACATTATACTGCATCTGCCATGCATCTGCCCAATCATCCAACCTGTCCGAATCATATTGGAGTTTCTCTGCATCCTCCTCACAGCACACGTGTCCACCCAGCTTTGTGTCATCTGCAAACTTGGAGATATTACATCTAGTTCCCTCGTCTAGATCATTAATATATATTGTGAATAGCTGGGGTCCTAGCACCAATCCCTGCCGTACCCCACTAGTCACTGCCTGCCACTCGGAAAAAGACCCGTTTATTCCAACTCTTTGCTTCCTGTGTGCTACGTTAGGGATTGTGGTAGGGAACTCAAGTAGAGGCATTTGGAGAACCTCTCATTCTCAGGCTGGTGATGTGTTTTTTTGTTCAGCGATCCAGATATTCGGAAGCAGCGCCTAGGGCGGTGTCGACAAAGTTGGCGTCTGTGCTTGCGTCCCGGGAAGGCTGGGTGGGATGAGAGGGCAGAGAAGAGGGGGGAAGCAGATTGACTGCTGTGTACAGAGGCTTCTAGCCCCTAATTACATGACATAGAATTTACAGCACAGAAACAGGCCATTCGGCCCATGCCCGTGCTCATGCTCCACACGTGCCTCCTCCCACTCTATTTACTTCATCTCACCCTACCAACATATCCCTCTATTCATTTCTCCCTCGTGTGTTTATCTAGCTTCCCCTTAAAGGCATCTATGCGACTCACCTCAACCACTCCCTGTGGTAGCGAGTTCCACATTCTCACCACTCTCTGGGTAAAGAAGTTTCTCCTGAATTCCTTATTGGATTTATTAGTGACTATCTTGTATTTATGGAGCCTAGTTTTGGACTCCCCTCACAAGTGGAAACGCTTCTCTACCTCTACCCGATCAAACCCCTCAATCTTTTTAAAGACCTCCATCAGAACACCCCTCAGCCTTCGAAAAGAACATTAGAATTAGGAGCAGGAGTCGGCCATTTGGCCCTTCGAGCCTGCTCCGCCATTCAATAAGGTCATGGCTGATCTTCTACCTCATCTCCACTTTCCTGCACTATCCCCATATCTCTCAATTCCGTTAATATTCAAAATTCCGTCGATCTCTGTCTTGAATATACTCAACAACTGAGCCTCCACAGCCCTCTGGGGTAGAGAATTCCAAAGATTCACCACCCTCTTTTCTGGCGTTCCTGCTAGTTGTAGCCTCTCCGTTCTGGTACTATCCTTGTGAATCTTTTTTTTGCATTTTCTCCAGTGCCTCTACAATATTTTTGTAATATGGAGATCCATACCAACAAGAACTTATCCGTGCAAACAAGCATTTATATAGCGCCTTTAATGTAGTAAAATGTCCCAAGGCGCTTCACAGGAGTGTTATCAAACAAAATTTGACACATCAGGAGAAATTAGGGCAGGTGACCAAAAGCTTGGTCAAAGAGGTGGGTTTTAAGGAGCGGCTTAAAGGAGAAAAGGGAGGGGGTGGAGAGATAAAATGGTTTAGGGAGGGAATTCCAGAGCTTAGGGTCTAGGCAGCTGAAAGCACGGCAGCCAATGGTGGAGCGATGAAAATCGAGACAAAATATACCAAGTAAAAGCTGACAATTTCACTTATGTTTAGCATTGTACATCTCATATATATATGTTGCAAAGTCAAGTCCTGGGAGATGTTATGTTGCAAACAAGATAAGTCGACTAGGACATGGCCCAGGAGCTGAGAGCAACACATGCCACTTTTGAGGTCAAGTTGCTGCTAATAATGTTATACTGGTGCCACAGCCATATAAACCTGGCGTATCGCTCCCATAGTAATGGCCGGCTGGTCCCATCCGTGAAGAATGATGCATGTATCAGTGTCATTTTTACATGACTTGTAATGTTATTGGTGCAGCATGATAGATTGACAAGCAGGACAAATCAGGTTCATTAGCGAGCGGGGAGAAATTGTAATACCCAGTGTTTCCCCTCCAAAGACAACTAACAAGTCATTAATCTTTCTTCAGCCCTACACCAGGGCTTATCTGTCGGCATGTACGCTGACTATAAAGTGGAGGAAGCTTCAAAATATCCTGGAGTAATGCTGTTCAATTTTACTCTCCACTTAACTTCCTGCTGTCCCTCCCATAATCACAATAATTTCAAGGAATACACAAACCCTACAATGGCCTTAACCTCGAGCATTTGTTAAAAACAAAACCGCATTCACTTCACGAGGCAAGTCCATCTCTGCCCACCTGTCTATGAAAAGCCTACAGCTTCCCCCTTCACACCACCACAGAATCCAATTCTCTCTTCAATAAGAACTAGGAGCAGGAGGAGGCCATTCGGCCCCTCGAGCCTGCTCCACCATTCAATAAGATCATGGCTGATCTTCTACCTCAACTTCACTTTCCTGCACTATCCCCATCTCCCTTGATTCCCTTAATATCCAAAAATCTATCGGTCGCTGCCTTGAATATACTCAACGACGGAGCCTCCACAGCCCTCTGTGGTAGAGAATTCCAAAGATTCACCACCCTCTGAGTGAAGAAATTTCTCCTCATCTCAGTCTTAAATGATTCCAAGGTTTTTTTTTATTCCACTATCCAACCTGGATTCTATTTGTTGATAAATCTTTGTGTGAGGAACTTTGCGATCTCGGGCCTAAATTTACCCGTCACCCGTTCAAGCCTTGTCCTACTGCCAAGGTTCTCACCTTGAAGAGAAAAATGTTTTTTTTTAAATATTGAAGGGGTCAAGGTCCTGAGTGCAAGACGCCATCAGGATTGGGGAAAAAAAAAAGCACGCAGGATACAAGATGAGGTAAATCAAGCAGAAATGTTCAGCTGATGTCAAGTTTAGTTTTGAAGGGCATAGGGGAGGAGAGAACCTAGGAACAGGAGTCGGCCATTCAGCTCCTCGAGCCTGCTCCAAAATTTAATGGGATCATGGCTGATCTGTTCCTCAACTCCATTCACTCGTCTTTGCTCCATATCTCTTGATACCCTTACCGAATAAAAATCTATCAATCTCAGTCTTGAAAGTTTCAATTGAACTCCAGTATACACAGCCTTTTGGGAGAGAGCGTTCCAAATTTCCACTCTGCTTCCGAAGAAGCACTCCCGGAAGGCCGAGCTCTTATTTTAAGCTTGTGCCCCATTGTTCTGGAATCCCTCACCAGAGGAAATAGCTTCTCTGCATCCACTCTATCGAATCCTTTTATTATTTTAAACACCTCAGTTCGATCAATCTTCTAAACGCAAGGGAATGCAACCCAAGTCTGTGCAACCTGTCGTCGTAATTTAACCCTTGTAGCCCCGGTATCATTCTGGTGAATCTGCGGTGTGCCCTCTCCAAAGCCCGTATGTCCACTTGAAAAAGTGTAACATCCCCATCGACACCTGGGAATCCCTGGCCCAAGACCGCACAAAATGGAGGAGAAGCATCCGGGAAGGCACCGAACACCTCGAGTCTCTTCGCTGGGAGCAAGCGGAAGCCAAGCGCAGGCAGCGCAAGGAGCGCACGTCAACCCAAGCACCCCACCCACCCGCCCCCTTCAACCACCGTCTGCCCCACCTGTGACAGAGACTGTAGGTCCCGCATTGGACTCATCAGTCACCTGAGAACTCATTTTTAATGTGGAAGCAAGTCATCCTCGGTTCCGAGGGACTGCCTAAGAAGAAGAAGATGTCCTTCCTGAGGTGCGGTGCCCAGAACTGTACGCAGTGACTCCAGACGGAGGACAGTGGGGGAAGATAAACAATTGCATGGTTTGAGGATCCTGTGACTAGAATGAGATAAAGTGGGAGACTATCAAAATTTTAATACTGACCTCACAAATGAAGCCATTTTGTCAGCACTTTTTAGACTTCTCAGCACTCAGACACGATGGGCCGAATGGCCTCCTTCTGTGCTGTGAGATTCTGTGATACATTCCCAGTCCCCAGACTCCACTATTCCACGACTAAGTACTTGGACACCAAAGCTGAGCAATGAGGTGTCACATTTTAGTACCCAACCTTGGAAACTGAGCCAAGATAAATGGATCTAATCAGGAGACCAGCCATTGAGATAAGAGTTTTAAATTAGTTCAATAAAAGAACAAATGAGAGAGCAGACTGGGTGGCTCAATGAATTAATACACCATCCTTTCACCTCAGGTATTTTCATGTAAATTCAGCCTAGACTGACAGGCTGAATGTCTCCTCTCTTTGTTGACTATACGGCCTAGAAATCTATCTCGGGCGTCCGCCCGCTATGCACAGCGTCTGATATTCGGTACCAGGCGTTGCGTATAACAGGCAGGCAATCCGATACTGCCTGTTTGTTGCCACCACACAGAACAAATTTCTAGCCTGTAGTGTCTTGTGTTAAAATGAGTTTGGGTAAGTCAACATGGATTTACAAAGGGTAAATCGTGCTTGACTAATCTACTGGAATTTTTTTGAGGATGTAACTGGTAAAATAGATAAGGGAGAACCAGTGGATGTGGTGTATTTGGACTTTCAGAAGGCTTTCGATAAGGTCCCGCATAAGAGATTAGCGTGTAAAGTTAAGGCACATGGGATTGGGGGCACGGTACTGACTTGGATAGAGAACTGGTTGGCAGACAGAAAGCAAAGAGTTGGAATAAATGGGTCTTTTTCCGAGTGGCAGGCAGTGACTAGTGGGGTACCGCAGGGATCGGTCCTTGGACCCGAGCTATTCACAATATATATTAATGATCTAGACAAGGGAACTAGATGTAATATCTCCAAATTTGCAGACGACACAAAGCTGGGTGGGCGTGTGTGCTGTGAGGAGGATGCCGAGAAACTCCAGGATGATTTGGACAGCTTGGATGATTGGGCAGAAGCATGGCAGATGCAATATAACATGGATAAATGTGAGGTTATCCACTTTGGTAGCAAAAACAGGAAGGCAGATTATTATCTGAATGGCAATAGTATGGGAGAAGGGGAAGTGCAACGAGACCTGGGTGTCCTTGTGCACCAGTCGCTGAAGGTAAGCATGCAGGTGCAGCAGGCGGTTAAGAAGGCAAATGGTATGTTGGCCTTCGTAGTGAGAGGGTTTGAGTACAGGAACAAGGATGTCTTGCTGCAGTTGTACAAGGCCTTGGTGAGACCACATCTTGAGTATTGTGTGCAGTTTTGGTCGCGTTATCTGAGGAAGGATGTTCTTGCCATGGAAGGAGTTCAGCGAAGATTCACCAGGCTGATACCTGGGATAGCAGGAATGACGTATGAGGAGAGATTGGATCGATTGGGCTTGTACTCGCTGGAGTTTAGAAGAATGAGAGGGGTTCTCATCGAAACTTATAAAATTCTAACAGGACTAGACAGACTAGATGCTGGAAGGATGTTCCCGATGGTCGGGGAGTCCAGAACCAGGGGTCACAGTCTAAGGATAAGGGGTAGGCCATTTAGGACAGAAATGAGGAGGAATTTCTTCACCCAGAGAGTGGTGAACCTGTGGAATTCTCTACCACAGAAGGCAGTAGAGGCCAATTCATTAAATATATTCAAGAAGGAGTTGGATATATTTCTCATGGCTAAAGGGATCAAGGGGTATGGGGAGAAAGCAGGGACCGGGTACTGAATTTGGATGATCAGCCATGATCGTATTGAATGGCGGAGCAGGCTCGAGGGGCCGAATGGCCTACTCCTGCTCCTATCTTCTATATTTCTATGGGTAGACCCAACTCAAATCCCAGTGAGCATGGGCCCCACTGTGCAATGGAGGCCACTTACTGAACTGTCTCATTACATATTGATAGGGTGAATAAGGAAATTATTGTTTCCACTGGTCACTGGGAGCGTGACTGGAGGGTAGTAATGGAATATAATCACCAGAAGAATGAAAGGAGAGGTTAGAATGTGTTTCATGCAGAGTTGCGAGGATAGGGAATGCCCTACTAGAATCAGTAGTGGCAGCAGAATCCGCAATAGCTTATCAGGAGTGGGTAGATATTTGAAAAAGCAAAGTTTTAAAGGCACAATGGGCCGAATGACCCCCTTCTGTGCTATAAGATTCCAGGATTGAACAAATTATTTTCCAACTGCCCAGATATCAGGTGATAATTTTCTAGGTTTACTTTGGTGCACATTAGAATTCTCTGAAATTTGGGGCTCGATTTTGTCAATGGGGAGCTTTTGGAGGCGGGACTCCCACTTTTTGGGTTGTAGTCCCGCCTCCATTGACTTGTGGCCAACCCACGCTACTTTCCCTTGATTGACCTTGTTGAGCCCACCCGCAGCGGGCTCAGCAGGCCAATTAAGGGACACCTGGTTACTGGTGACATCAGCGATTGACATTTCCTCTGTCAAGAGCTTTTGACAGATGAAAAATCAGCGTTTGATAGCTCTGTGAAGCTGTCACTGACAATCTGTCTTCTAACTTGAGTCCTTCTACCCAGACTCAGTTAGAGAGCTCTCCAGACCAGAAAGCAGAGGCTGCAGCTTTTGACAGTTCAGCAGCCATTCTGCTTTCTGTGCCGGTGAGCTGAGGGACTCCCGAGAACTGAAGGAAGGAAGCCTGTAGGAGAAAGTAAAGGTAAGCAAAACTTATTAAAACACTTTACACTTACCTCACACACTTACCTCTGCACACATGCGCCCATCACTCACCTGCACAACGGACATCTCGACCCCTCCAACCCCTGCAGACCGATGGTCCGCCTCGCTAACTTGGCATGGTTCGGAGCCGTCGGACAGCCCACACTTCAGGACTAAAAATAGGGATTAGGCAAAAAACAGCCTGTTAACTACCTGTTAACAGGCAGTTAATTGGCACTAATCCCCTTCCCGCCTCGGGGAGGCGGCTCCCAGCACAGGTCGGGTACCCGCCTCCTGGGACATTGGCACGGAGGCGGGTTGGGGGCGGGATGGGCTCCTGCCGCCCGATTCTGCAATTTTCCCACCACTCCCGCCTCCAAACCCGCCTCCTCGGAGCTTGGAAAATCGAGCCCTTGAACTTTAAGTTTTTCAGCCGATTTTTTTTTCTAAAAGAAGATCAACATTAAACGGCAGTGCGACATTTTCCATTTGCTGCCCCCAGTAATCCTTGTGGTCCCATATCAGTACTGAACTATGATTTGTCAACTCCAGACCCACATCCACCAGAAATCAGATGAAGACTAGCCAAGCTTACTTCGCTTAAAAGCCTTTCACTCATCAAAGGAAAGAGACTTAGGCTGCTTCTATATCGCACAATCTCCTTACGGTGATACCAGCTTCCAACGTGTGGATCTGGTGCCGATGGTTGGAGCCTAGAAGCAAGATTTGGCCTGATTTGGTAAGGCCACTGCGAAGGCCTGTTCTTACTGGGTCACCCGCATCCGTGCCTTTGTTACCTCAGGGGGGCGATTTTGTCAATGGGGGCGCGTTGGAGGTGGGACTGCTGCTTGTCAGGTTTTAGTCACGCCTCCATCGACTTCTGGCCAACCCACGCTATTTTCCCTTGATTGATCTTGTTAAGCCCGCCCAGCGGGCTCAGCTGGCCAATTAAGAGGAAGCCGGTTACAGAGAATGTCAACGTATGACAATTGTCATCGTTTGACAGCTCTGTGAAGCTGTCAAACACTGACATTCTCTGTTGTTTGATGAGTCCTTGTATTCAAGACTCATCAAACCTCTTTTGTGAGCAGAAATTAGATGGTTGTTGCATTGGAGAATGCAGCAGCCATCTGTCATCTCTGCCGGTGAGATGTGAGACTCTCCGCATCCCCAACTGCTGAAGCCTGCAGGAAGAAACAAAGGTAAGGAAACATTTTCTATCACTTTCCACTCACCTCACATACTCACCTCTCCACACTTGCACCCATCACTCACCTCCACAGTGCACTTTTGCATCCCTCCGACCCCCGCAGACCCACTGCTCGTCTCGGTGACCCTGGCGGGGTTCGCAGCCTTCGGGAAGCCCGCACTTGTGTGGGTAAAATGGGGATAATCCTCTTATCTACCTGTTAACTACCTGTTAACAGGCAGTTAAGTGGCTGTAATCCCCTTCCCGCCTCCAGGAGATGGGACCCGGCGCGGGTCGGGTACCCACCTCCCGGGTAGATGGTACGGAGGCAGGTTGGGGGCGGGGTGGGCACCTGTCCCACCCGTCCCCTAGATTCTGCCATTTTCCCGGCAGTCCTGCCTCCAAACCTGCCTCCCCAGGGCTGGCAAGATCGCGCCCCTAGGCTTGACCGTTCCAATGCTCTCCTGGCCAGCTCCCATTCTTCATAAACTTGAGCTCATCCAAAACTCTGCTGCCCTTATCCTAACTCGTACCATTTGACGTAAGAAAACTATTAGGCACTTGGTCTAAGCGTTAAACAAAGCTTTAATCAACTGTTTTACAACATGGAGGTCTAGTTGTGTCCTTCACTAGTTCCTGTTAAGAATGTCCTGCGCAAGCTGGGCCCATGAACGAGTATTTATACTCTCCCTGGACAGCGCCACCCGCAGGCCGCTCAGTATTATTTCATAAGTCTTTCTTTCATGAATGACTGATTCATGTCACCATTCACACATCACCTGACCAACATCGGCTCCTGATCTAGCAATGCCTCGATTTTAAATTTCTCATCCTTATTTTAAATCTTTCCGTGGCCTCGCCCCCCTTCCTATCTCTGTAACCTCCTCCAGCTCTACAACCCTCCGAGATCTCTGTGCTCTTCCAATTCTGGCCTCTTGCACATCCCCAGTTTTAAATGCTCCACCGTTGGAGGCCATGCCTTCAGCTGCCTGGGACCCTAAGCTCTGGAATTCCCTCCCTAAACCTCTCCGTCTCTCCACCTTTCCACCTTTAAGATGCTCCTTAAAACCTACCTCTTTGACCAAGCTTTTGGTGAGCTGTCCCAATATCTCCTTATAAGAGCATAATAAGAACATAGGAAATAGGAGCAGGAGTCGGCCATTCGGCCCCTCGAGCCTGCTCCGCCATTCAATGAGATCATGGCTGATCTTCTGCCTCAACTCCATTCACCGGCCCTATCGCCATATCCCTTGATGCCTTTACCAGTCAGAAATCTATCGACTTCTGTTTTGAATATACCCAATGACTGAGCCTCCACAGCCCTCTGGGGTAGAGAATTCCAAAGATTCACCACCCTCTGTGTGAAGAAATTTCTTCTCATCTCAGTCCTGAATGGCCTACCCTTTATCCTGAGGCTGTGGCTCCTGGTTCTAGACTCCCCAGTCAAGGGAAACATTCTCCCAGCATCCACCCTATCAAGCCCTGTAATAATTTTGTATGCTTCAATGAGATCCCCTCTCATTCTTCTGAATTCAAGAGAATACAGGCCTAGTTTACTCAATCTCTTCTCATACGACAGTCCCGCCATCCCAGGAATCAATCTCGTGAACCTTCGTTGCACTCCCTCTATGGCAAGTATATCTTTCCTTATGTAAGGAGACCAAAATCCTTGTGTGGCTCGGTGTCAAATTTTGTTTGATAATCGCTCCTGTGAAGCACCTTGGGACGATTTACTATGTTAAAGGCGCTATATAAATGCAAGTTGTTGTTATAGAAACATAGAAACATAGAAGATAGGAGCAGGAGGAGGTGGTCACACCTATGAAGTTAATTAATTCAGATGTAGCCCATGGTCAGGGACAGGATGGTGTGACTATGAGTGAGGCAGGTACGGGGATCCAGGAGGTAGAGCTGGAGGAGCCGCAGCCCTTGCTCTTGTCCAACAGGTTCGAGGTTCTTACTCCCTGTGGGGACAGGAGCAGGGACTGCAGGGAGGATGAGCAACCTGGCCACAGCACCGTGGAACAGGGGGCCATTCAAGAGGGGGGAGTAAATAGAAATGTTGTAGTGGTAGGGGATAGTATTATTAGAGGGATAGACAGAGTTCTCTGCAGCCGAGAGCGAGAGTCCCAAAGGCTGTGTTGCCTACCCGGTGCCAGGGTTAAGGACATCTCCTCTGGGCTGGAAAGAAACTTGCTGTGGGAGGGGGTGGATCCAGTTGTCGTGGTCCATGTTGGTACAAACGACGTAGATAGGACTAGGAAGCCGGTTCTGTTAAAGGAGTATGAGCAGCTAGGGGTCAAATTAAAAAACAGAACCTCAAGGGTAATAATCACCTGAGCCACGAGCGAATTTGGCTAAGACAAATAAAATTAGAGAGTTAAATGCGTGGCTCAAAGACTGGTGTAGAAGAAATGGGTTTTGCTTCCTGGGACACTGGCACTAGTACTGGGGCAGGAGGGAGCTGTTCCGTTGGGACGGGCTTCACTTGGTCAGTGCTGGGACTAGATTCCTGGCGGATCATATAACTAGGGCTGTAGAGAGGGCTTTAAACTAACTAGTGGGGGGGGAGGTTCCTAGAGAGCAAATAATAAAAATGACAACAGAGAATGTCATAGACTTAGGTAGCAGTGGGGAAATTAAAAACCAGAGCGTGTCAGGAAGGGGCAGAAGGTATGGAGTAAAAGGTAAAGTAATAAAAAGGGCAAAAGCAGGAACTAAGTCTCACAAAACATATTTGAAAGTTCTCTATCTGAATGCACGTAGCATTCGTAACAAAATAGACGAGTTAATGGCACAAATAACTACATATCGGTATGATCTTGTGGTCATTACAGAAACATGGCTGCAGGGTGACAATGCCTGGGAATTAAACATACCAGGTTATTTAACGATCAGGAAGGACAGGCAGGAAGGAAGGGGAGGTGGGGTGGCTATGTTAATAAAGGAAGGAATCACTGTAATACAGAGAAATGATATTGGGTCAAAAGATCAGAATAATGAAACAGTTTGGGTGGAGGTAAGGAATAATAAGGGGGAAAAAACATTAGTGTGCGTAGTCTATAGGCCTCCGAACAGTTGCAACTCTGTTGGACGGAGTATCAATCAGGAAATAGTTGAGGCTTGTAATAAGGGAACATCTATAATTATGGGGGATTTTAACTATCATATTAATTGGACAAATCAAATTGGGCAGGGCTGCCTTGAGGATGAGTTCATTGAGTGTATTAGGGATGGGTTTCTTGAGCAGTATGTAACTGAACCGACCAGGGGGCAAGCAACCTTAGATCTGGTCCTGTGTAACGAGACAGGATTAATTAAAAATGTCCTAGTAAAGGATCCCCTTGGAATGAGTGACCATAACATGGTTGAATTCCATATTCAATTAGAGGGTGAGAAGGTTGGATCTCAAACAAGCGTGCTAAGCTTGAATAAAGGAGACTATGAAGGTATGAGAGTGGAATTGAGTAGAGAGGATTGGGATAATAGATTAAAGGGTAAGACGATACATGATCAGTGGTGTACATTTAAGGAGTTATTTTACAACTTCCAAAAAATATATATTCCACTGAGAAGAAAAGGGTGTAAAAGAAAAGACAGCCATCCGTGGCTAAGTAAAGAAATTAAGGATAGTATTCGACTAAAAACAAGGGCATATAAGGTAGCCAAATCTAGTGGGAGGATAGAGGATTGGGAAAACTTTAAAAGACAGCAAAAAATAACAAAAAGATTGATTAAGAAAGGGAAGATAGATTATGAAAGTAAATTAGCAAAAAATATAAAAACAGATAGTAAGAGTTTTTATAGTTATATAAAAAGAAAAAGGGTGGCTAAAGTAAATGTTGGTCCCTTAGAGGATGAGACCGGGAAATTAATGGTGGGAAATATGGAGATGGCAAAAACACTGAATGAATATTTTGTATCAGTCTTTACAGTAGAGGACACTAAGAATATCCCAACACTGGACAAACAGGGGGCTATAGTGGGGGAGGAGCTAAACACGATCAAAATCACTAAGGAAGTGGTACTCGGTAAAATAATGGGACTCAAGGCGGATAAATCACCTGGACCTGATGGCTTACATCCTAGGGTCTTGAGGGAAGTGGTGGTAGGGATTGTGGATGCATTGGTAATAATTTTCCAAAACTCCCTGGACTCAGCAAAGGTCCCGGCAGACTGGAAAACTGCTAATGTAACACCCTTATTTAAAAAGGGCAGTAGACAGAAGGCTGGAAACTATAGACCGGTTAGCCTAACATCTGTGGTAGGTAAAATTTTGGAGTCCACTATTAAGGAGACAGTAACAGGACATTTGGATAATCATAATTTAATAGGACAAAGTCAGCATGGTTTTATGAAGGGGAAGTCATGTTTGACAAATTTGCTGGAGTTCTTTGAGGAAGTAACATATAGGGTGGATAAAGGGGAACCAGTGGACGTAGTGTATTCAGACTTCCAAAAGGCATTTGACAAGGTGCCACACAAAAGATTATTGCTTAAGATAAAAAATCACGGGATTGGGGGTAATATTCTGGCATGGATAGAGGATTGGCTATCTAACAGAAGGCAGAGAGTTGGGATAAATGGTTCATTCTCAGACTGGCAATCAGTAACTAGTGGTGTTCCGCAGGGGTCAGTGCTGGGTCCCCAACTCTTTACAATCTATGTTAACGATTTGGAGGAGGGGACCGAGTGTAACATATCAAAGTTTGCAGATGATACTAAGATGGGAGGGAAAGTAGTGAGTGAGGAGGACATAAAAAACCTGCAAGGGGACATAGACAGGCTAAGTAAGTGGGCAGAGATTTGGCAGATGGAATACAATACTGGAAAGTGTGAGGTTATGCACTTTGGCAGAAAAAATCATAGAGCAAGTTATTATCTTAATGGCAAGAAACTGGAAAGTACTGAAGTACAAAGGGATCTGGGGGTCCTGGTGCACGAAACTCAAAAGGTTAGTATGCAGGTGCAGCAAGTGATTAAGAAGGCCAATGGAATGTTGGCTTTCATTGCTAGGGGGATAGAATATAAAAATAGGGAGGTATTGCTTCAGTTGTACAAGGTATTGGTGAGACCGCACCTGGAATACTGCATACAGTTTTGGTGTCCATACTTAAGAAAAGACATACTTGCTCTCGAGTCAGTACAAAGAAGGTTCACTCGGTTAATCCCGGGGATGAGGGGATGGACATATGAAGAGAGGTTGAGTAGATTGGGACTCTACTCATTGGAGTTCAGAAGAATGAGAGGCGATCTTATTGAAACATATAAGATTGTGAAGGGGTTGGATCGGGTGGATGCGGGGAGGATGTTCCCGATGATGGGTGAAACTAGAACTAGGGGGCATAGTCTTAGAATAAGGGGCTGCTCTTTCAAAACTGAGATGAGGAGGAACTACTTCACTCAGAGGGTGGTAGGTCCATGGAATATGCTGCCCCAAAAAGCTGCAGAAGCTACATCATTACATAAATTTAAAACAGAAATAGACAGTTTCCTAGAAGTAAAGGGAATTAAGGGTTACGGGGAGCGGGCAGGAATTTGGACATGAGTCTAGGTTCGGATCGGACATGGCCCTGTGGGTAGCGGAGCGGGCCCAGGGGCCGTGTAGCCTGATCCTGCTCCTATTTTGTGTGTCTAATTCTGTTAGATTCAGGAGATGGTTCTGTGATAGTAGACTGGCGGTTAGGATCAGATCAGCCATGATCTTATTGAATGGCGGAGCAGGCTCGAGGGGCCGATTGGCCTACTCCTGCTCCTATTTCTTATGTTCTTATGTTCTTATTCGGCCCCTTGAGCCTGCTCCGCCATTCATTGAGATAATGGCTGATCATCCAAACTCACTACAGGAAACTTTCTGGTATCCGGCACGGACGGGACCGACGTGGTGCCGGTTCATTAAAAATTCCGGCTAACCGAACGCTATAGTAAAAGATACGGAGCAACAAACCCTGTTGCTTTACAGCTTCAGAACAATGGGCACAAGTTGCAAGCGTCTCTGTAGCTTAGCAACAGCTGCAGCCACACCCTTGCACAGCAACAAATGGAGTAAAAAAAGTAATAAAAGTTACCTGAACCTACTCCTGAATTTTGCCGGTTAACCGACATTTCCGGTTATTTAGGGGCCGGTTAATCGAAAGTTTCCTGTACCCTGTCCCTGCCTTCTCCCCATATCCCTTGATCCCTTTAGCCTTGTTGTTGTTACCAAGGGCATGATTGAAACAAATCCCAACAAGTTTTTAGACAACTCACAAGCTGGCTCATTATCACGGGTCTGGGGCAATATAAAAGCATCTTTATTTAATCAGCAGGGCCAGATTTTAACCTTGAATCAAAAAGGCACTGTTCTATTGCACTGTGGCTAAAGTTAAGTTTTTATGTATTGTCTAAGCTGGATAGCCAGCCAGGATTGAACAATGGAGGTACGGGGTGAGCCAGATATTCTGGCGTTTTGGTTGATTCTATTTGGA
The DNA here is from genome assembly GCF_052327205.1 of Somniosus microcephalus. Taxonomy (NCBI): domain Eukaryota; kingdom Metazoa; phylum Chordata; class Chondrichthyes; order Squaliformes; family Somniosidae; genus Somniosus; species Somniosus microcephalus. The sequence goes on along the minus strand of NC_141017.1, from coordinate 27,691,044 downwards.
GATCACATTGTAGAGCCTTCCCTCGGTAAGTTAAATAGGTGAGGTGAGAAAGAGTGCAACTAATGGCCCATAACGCTTGTTCATGTATTTACACCTTAGGTAATGGTGGTTTGGTATGGGCACTTCCAAAGTCAAATGGTTTTTGATAGTTATTCATATTTTGACATTTTGAACAAGCGCTTTGTATATTAGGAGCATAGATCCCAATGTCCCTTCTACTTGTTTAGGAGTAACTGATGGTGGGAACAATCCCAGCCCTTTTGGATGACATAGAAACATAGAAACATAGAAGATAGGAGCAGGAGTAGGCCATTCGGCCCCTCGAGCCTGCTCCGCCATTCAATGAGATCATGGCTGATCATCCAAATTCAGTACCCTGTCCCTGCTTTCTCCCCATATCCCTTGATCCCTTTACCCTTAAGAAATATATCCAACTTCTTCTTGAATATATTTAATGAATTGGCCTCTACTGCCTTCTGTGGTAGAGAATTCCACAGGTTCACCACTCTCTGGGTGAAGAAATTCCTCCTCATTTCTGTCCTAAATGGCTTACCCCTTATCCTTAGACTGAGACCCTAGGTTCTGGACTCCCCGACCATCGGGAACATCCTTCCTGCATCTAGTCTGTCTAGTCCTGTCAGAATTTTATAAGTTTCAATGAGATGCCCTCTCATTCTTCTAAACTACAGCGAGTACAAGCCCAATCGACCCAATCTCTCCTCATACGTCATTCCTGCCATCCCAGGTATCAGCCTGGTGAATCTTCGCTGAACTCCTTCCATGGCAAGAACATCCTTCCTCAGATAAGACGACGAAAACTGCACACAATACTCAAGATGTGGTCTCACCAAGGCCCTGTACAGCTGCAGCAAGACATCCTTGTTCCTGTACTCAAACCCTCTCGCTACGAAGGCCAACATACCATTTGCCTTCTTAACCGCCTGCTGCACCTGCATGCTTACCTTCAGCGACTGGTGCACAAGGACACCCAGGTCTCATTGCACTTCCCCTTCTCCCAATCTATTGCCATTCAGATAATAATCTGCCTTCCTGACATCTAGTTGTGGTTTATATTCTCATTCTTGTGTTTAAATCCCCTCATGCATTCACCCCCCTCCCCATCCCTGTAACCTTCTCCAACCCTCCCCAAACTTTCCATTCCTCCGCCTCCTGTCTACCTTCCCTTCCCTTCATCCCACCACTGATGGCCAATTCTTCAGCTGCCCAAATGCTGTGTTCTGGTATTCCCTTCCGAAATGGCTTTGCCTCTCCACCTCCCTCTGCTCTTTTAAAGCCCACCTTTAAACCTAGATCTTTCACCCGGCTTTTGGTCACCCCACCTAATCTCTCCGCAGACCTCTGCAAAGCGCCTTGGGAGGTTTTTTGTAAGTTGAAAGAGCTGTATAAATGCAAATTGCCCTTGTTGTGGGCGGGGGGGGGGGGCGGGCGGTGGTGGGTGGCTTTGTGACAATCTTACAGTCAACCCATTTCACTATCACAATCTGATGCACCACAACCTCCTTTCTTGTCAGAGGAATCGTATCAAATACCGTCCGTAACATATTCTGCATTATGATCTTCTCCGATATACCCGCATTTTGTATTGTGTTAGTGAGGGAGCACAGAGGCAACCAATACAACTCATATTATTTGCAACACTGTAATTAATCTAAAAAAGACCTTCTCTGTAATGCAGTCCTTGCTAAAGCTTTCTCAATTTAGCACACGTTGCTTTCAACTTCCTCATTAACAGAAAAACATAAAACGTCTCACCCCCCACTGCAATATGACCTTCGCTGTAACACTGCTAGATACATCCGAAGCCTCAGGTACACCCCTTGACTGTTTAAAACTCCCTTGTTAATAGAGGCTGGGTTTCTTTACATTCCTGGCTCCCATCTGATACAAGGCAACTTCTTTATTGCGCTCAGCATGTACAGCACCCTGTCTCTGTAGCACACCCATCAACAACATCGAAAACTTACATTTATATAACGCCTTTAACATCGTAAAATGTCCCAAGGCGCATCACAGGAGCGCGTGAAAGGGGCGCTGTAGAGGTGTGGGTCTTTCTTTCTTTGGTGGGGGGCGCGAGGCGTGGGGTGGGCATGGCTCCTGTTATAAATCTCATCATCAAGAAACTACTTATGAAATAACGCTGGATGGCCAGCTGGTGGCGCCGTCCAAGGAGTATAAATACTCGGGCGTGGGCCCCAGCTTTCCAGGGACATTTTGTAAAGACAAGGAACTAGTGAAGTACAACTAGACTTCCATGTTCTGAAACAAGTTGATTAAAGCCTTGCTTTATACTCAAACCAAGTGTGTAGTGAGTTTTATTACATCAGCTCCCACTCCCTACTCCATGAAATCAACCTTATCTAAGGAAGGATATACTTGCCTTGGAGGCGGTGCAACGAAGGTTCGCTAGATTGATTCCTGGGGTGAGAGGGTTGTCCTATGATGAGAGATTGTGTAGAATGGGCCGGTACTCTCTGGAGTTTAGAAGAATGAGAAGTGATCTCATTGAAACATAAAAGATTCTGAAGGGGATTGACAGGGTAAATGCTGAGAGGTTGTTTCCCCTGGCTGGAGAGTCTAGAACTAGGGGTCACAGTCTCAGGATAAGGGGTCGGCCATTTAGGAGTGAGATGAGGAGGAATTTCTTCACTCAGAGGGTGGTGAATCTTTGGAATTCTCTGCCCCAAAGGACTGTGGATGCTGAGTCTTTGAGTATATTCAAGGCTGAGCTAGATTTTTCGACTCATGGGGAATCAAGGAATCAAAGGGTATGGAGATCGGGTGGGAAAGTGGAGTTGAGGTCGATGATCAGCCATGATTTTATTGAATGGCGGAGCAGGCTCAAGGGGCTGTATGGCCGACTCCTGCTCCTATTTCTTATGTTCTTATGTTATCAAGCAAAATTTGACGCTGAGCCACATAAGGAGAAATTAGGGCAGGTGACCAAAGGCTTGGACAAAGAGGTAGGTTTTAAGGAGCATCTTAAAGGAGGAGAGAGAGGTGGAGAGGTTTAGAGAGGGAATCCTAGAGCTTAGGGCCTTGACAGCTGAAGGCATGGCCACCAATGGTGTAGCGTTTAAAATTGGGGATACGCAAGAGGCCAGAATTGGAGGAGTGCGGAGATCTGGGAGGGCTGTAGGGCTGGAGGAATCAAATGCATTTGTATATGACTTATAAATGCAGCATTATGGACTATTTGAAGGGAAATTGAAGCTAAATTCCAGCTATGTGTGGCCTGATTGTTTATGCCCTATTGTGACACCATTTGAGGCGTGTAAGAGAGGTTAGAACACTTAAGTAGATGGAATAAACATAGGTTTTTTTTTACAGGAAATAATGCAAAGGGCTGCACATCGGAAGGGGGAGATATGAAATGTGTGCACAGTGAAGGGATGTCCATTTGTAACAGTAAAAAAAGTACAACAATTTGGTTGTGAATATTGACCCCTCACTAAAAGTGCTCAGTCAATGTGAAGCATTACAAGAACAAGTTGCATTTATATAGCACCTGTAATGTAGAAAATCGTCCCAAAGTGCTACAGGGAGGAGTAATACAAGAATGGATGCTGAGCCAGAGAAGGGGCATCATGTCGGGGCGTGATTTTGGCTGGTCCAATAAGCAGCCCTCGTTGACGTGCTTTAGAAACATAAAAAAATAGGAGCAGGAGTCGGCCATTCGGCCCTTCGAGCCTGCTCCGCCATTCAATATGATCATGGCTGATCCTCTATCTCAATACCATATTCCCGCTCCCTCCCCATACCCCTTGATGCCTTTTGTGTCTAGAAATCTATCTATCTCCTTCTTAAATATATTCAGTGACTTGGCCTCCACAGCCTTCTGTGGTAGAGAATTCCACAGGTTCACCACCCTCTGAGTGAAGAAATTTCTCCTCATCTCAGTCCTAAATGTCCTACCCCGTATCCTGAGACTGTGACCCCTCGTTCTAGACCCCCCAGCCAGGGGAAACATCCTCCCTGCATCCAGTCTGTCTAGCCCTGTCAGAATTTTATACGTTTCAATGAGATCTCCTCTCATTCTTCTAAACTCTAGTGAATACAGGCCTAGTCGACCCAATCTCTCCTCATACGACAGTTCTGCCATCCCAGGAATCAGCCTGGTGAACCTTCGCTGCACTCCCTCTATGGCAAGTATATCTTTTAACGCCCTCTTCTCTCTGGTTCTCGCCACTCCTCCCCTGAAGGTGGCGACTCCCCCATGCTCAGATACAGTTCAATGGGCACCAGCTCGCCCTCCGCTACCTTGTCCTACTGGCTTTTTTGTCATGTTGAAGCCTGCATAGGGAACATCTCGGCTGGGCTATCACGAGGGGACATCACTGCTGAGCTCGGTCCTGTGCTGAGCCGATCGCGCCCACATACAATTTTCCGTCAGGACTCACTAGAAACCCTGGCTGGTACCTCTCGTTCACCCTAATCTAGGGATGCCGAGACCACCTTAAGTGCCCCCCTACTTAGAAGAGCGAAATCAGAACAGCCGAGGAACCAAACCTGGGCCTTTGAGGTCTGTACAGTTTGCTATACATGGGTTTTGAGGTCTGTATACTTTGATATACATGGGTTTTGAGGTCTGTATAGTTTGATATACATGGGTTTTGAGGTCTGTACAGTTTGCTATACATGGGTTTTGAGGTCTGTATACTTTGATATACATGGGTTTTGAGGTCTGTATAGTTTGCTCTACATGGGTTTTGAGGTCTGTACAGTTTGCTCTACATGGGGTTTGAGGTCTGTACAGTTTGCTATACATGGGTTTTGAGGCCTGTACAGTTTGCTCTACATGGGGTTTGAGGTCTGTACAGTTTGCTCTACATGGGTTTTGAGGTCTGTACAGTTTGCTCTACATGGGTTTTGAGGTCTGTACAGTTTGCTCTACATGGGGTTTGAGGTCTGTACAGTTTGCTATACATGGGTTTTGAGGCCTGTACAGTTTGCTCTACATGGGGTTTGAGGTCTGTACAGTTTGCTCTACATGGGGTTTGAGGTCTGTATAGTTTGCTATACATGGGGTTTGAGGTCTGTACAGTTTGCTATACATGGGGTTTTGAGGTCTGTACAGTTTGCTCTACATGGGGTTTGAGGTCTGTATAGATTGCTATACATGGGGTTTGAGGTCTGTACAGTTTGCTCTACATGTGGTTTGAGGTCTGTACAGTTTGCTCTACATGGGTTTTGAGGTCTGTACAGTTTGCTCTACATGTGGTTTGAGGTCTGTACAGTTTGCTCTACATGGGGTCTGAGGTCTGTACAGTTTGCTCTACATGGGGTTTGAGGTCTGTACAGTTTGCTCTACATGTGGTTTGAGGTCTGTATAGTTTGCTCTACATGGGGTTTGAGGTCTGTACAGTTTGCTCTACATGGGGCTTGAGGTCTGTACAGTTTGCTCTACATGGGGTTTGAGGTCTGTATAGTTTGCTCTACATGGGGTTTGAGGTCTGTACAGTTTGCTCTACATGGGGTTTGAGGTCTGTACAGTTTGCTCTACATGGGGTTTGAGGTCTGTACAGTTTGCTCTACATGGGGTTTGAGGTCTGTACAGTTTGCTCTACATGGGGTTTGAGGTCTGTACAGTTTGCTCTACATGGGGTTTGAGGTCTGTACAGTTTGCTCTACATGGGGTTTGAGGTCTGTATAGTTTGCTCTACATGGGGTTTGAGGTCTGTACAGTTTGCTCTACATGGGGTTTGAGGTCTGTACAGTTTGCTCTACATGGGGTTTGAGGTCTGTACAGTTTGCTCTACATGGGGTTTGAGGTCTGTACAGTTTGCTCTACATGGGTTGCCAACTCTGGTGGGCCATATTCCTGGAGGTGTCACCTCATGACCTTTTATCTCCAACCAACATGCCCATCCTCACGGCACTCTGCCTTCCCACACCAATCGGATAGGAAATAGACTCATTACCCGCTTGCATAATTCTTGATTGATACAAAAGGCACAAGTCAGGAGTGTGATGGAATACTCTCCACTTGCCTGGATGAGTGCAGCTCCAACAACACTCAAGAAGCTCAACACCATCCAGGACAACATCGAGCTTCTTGAGTGTTGTTGGATGCTGTTCCTTCATCGTCGCTGGGTCAAAATCCTGGAACTCCCTCCCTAACAGCACTGTGGGAGTACCTTCACCACACGGACTGCAGCAGTTCAAGAAGGCGGCTCACCACCACCTTCTCAAGGACAACTAGGATGGGGCAATAAATGCTGGCCTTGCCAGCGATGCCCACATCCCATGAAGAAATTTTTTTTAAATCACAATTTTTTTTCAATGCCCCTATGATTTTTTCTCCCGGGTGTTGCTCCCTGCAGTGTCCTGGAGATTAATCTTCAGTTCCTGGAGACTCCAGGGCTATTCCTGGAGGGTTGGTGACCCTATATCATACCACACAGTGCCGTCAGATATTGAGTCATCAGAGGAGCCCCACCCTATAGCTTTCTGAAGAGCGATCGGCCAATTCTAGGGGAGAACAGCAGTCCGACCTACGGAACTTGCCTGTGTGAGCACTTGCAGTTCAAAGTGTGATCAGTGACCAAAGCAAAAGACCTATGGGTGACCTCTACATCTCGCTCGAGCTTTGCTTACAGATTATGCTTGTCAGCTGCGCAGTCAGTCCATACGGGCTTCACAGATTGGATACATCTACCAGCTTTTCCTCAGCTCCCTAAAGTCAGAATTAACCGCTTTGAAGCATCAATCCACAGAACAAACAGAGCTTTGAAGCTGAAAAGAAAAATAAAGCATCGCAGCACTTTGCTATCGACAGCTTCTCGCCAGCTCCCCATTTCTGGCGTGGGTTCCGGCACCCCCTTAATCAGATGACTGTTTCAAAAAGGGGAATGTTCATCCAGACACAAAATAGTCACCCCGGTCCGACCCAGCCTGGATAAGGGGCAGAGGCCTAGAAATTCGGTGAGCTGCGCCACCAGTTAGCGCCCAAAGAGGGCACTTAGTGGGTTTAGCGCCACTGGCCACGCCTCCCGGGAAATTTAGCGGGGCGCTAATGGCGGCGTTAGCCGGTAGCGCTGTGCCGCCACCGATGACGTCATCGGTGTGCGCAGCACCCCGCTACTGCCCCGATCGCCAAATTTGGTAGCGCCCCCCGCTGTAACGCCAGTCGCAATTTGCGACCGGTTCAGGGGGGCCTACCTGCGGCGGTAAAGGCACGGAGGTGCAGGGCGGCCATTATTTTTGCTGGCAGCCAAGCACCTCTCCGCGCCGCCGTCCCCGGCCTCCTGAGCCCCCCCCCCCCACCCCCCCGCGTTGTGCCGGCTGTCTCCCAAGAGCCCGGCACTTCTCCTGCTGGGCTCTTTTGCCGGCACTCGCGATTGCCGATCGCGCTGCAGCAGGCCCCTCCCCTTTAAGAAGGGGAGGAAGGCCTGCAGTACCGCAGCTCGCCGTGCTGCAGCGTGTGGCGCTGCGGCACTTTGCGCTGCGATTTTCAGTTGCAGCGCCCCAAGAGGGATGCGGAGCGCCTCGAGTAGCGCTGCGCTTCCGTCTGGGGCACTGAAACTGAACTTCCGCCGGGCGTTCGCGACTCCTTCCGGGGCGGTACTTCCGGCGCCCTGGTGAGATTGGGGCGCCACCGAATTTCTAGGCCATGATGTCTTAATGTCTCTTCACTTCTCTTTTGTTCTCTCCCAGCCCCCATACTGGCCTTTTAATCTATTTCATTTCCTGTGCTTCTTCAGTCTTGACAAAGGGTTTCACCCGAAACGTTGACTCTATTTTCTCTCCACGGATGTTGCCTGGCCTGCTGAGTTTTTCCAGCATTTTCTGTTGTTATTTCGGATAAAGGGCATGTTTCGTTCGTGGTGGGTCTCCCCATTAAGACGCTCCCACAAATGCACAGGTGGTGTGAAGATAGGCACCAGTCACTGCTATACGCACCCGGGGCTTTGAAGAAAGACATTTGATGGGAGGCGATACCATCAGCCTTGCAAAGCAACAGAAAACTAAAGGTTTTTGCATGTGGGCCCAGATTGCAAATGATATCTCCCTCTCTGTTGAGTGACTGACTTTGCTTCATTGTAAATTTCACCCCACACCACTCCACCTCTTCTCCCAGCCCCCTCTCCCCTGACAGTCACCGTATCAGGGACACAGCTCCCCTGAGCACGGTGCACAATACATTTGGCCCATTTATTAGTCTGGGGAGAGGGAAAGGGGCGGGTGGGGGGAAAAGCTGGGCAGGAATCAATTTTGAGATGAAGGAGGAGAGCGGGCAGAAGGAAAAAAAAAATGCCAAATGAGGGCTGCAGCGACGTAGATAACATTGTCAAAGTAAAGACAGGAGTACGGCTGATCTCGATTTTTATTGTGTTATTTGATAAGAAATTTGGGGAGCTTTTTTCCAGAGATGGTTTTTTTTTCTCTTCCTTCGCCTTTCAATTTTTTTTTGTGTGTGTTTTGTTTCATGGTGTAAAGGCTCGGAACATCAGAAACAGGCCATTTGTCACAGCGAGAGTCCCTCAGGCATGCTATCAATTATGCATGAGGCAGCGAAGCGAATGTCGAGAAAGATAAACAGGAGGAGAGCAGAGCTGTGCTACATAGCTGTGTTACCAATGTGACTAGTATTTGTAGTCGAGGGAAGGAAAAAAAAAAATTGTATATATAATTTACCACCGCGCTGATTTCTTCCAAGATTTCAAAAAAGTCGGACTGTTTTTTTTCTTTCAAGTCAGCTCTTGTGTTATTAATATCGCTTGCTTATTCCCCAGCTTTTTTTTAAACAAAACCCAGAAACAAGAAAAAAAACCACATTTGCAGGGCTATTGGGGAAAGGAGCAAGGGGAGTGTGGGACTTAATCGGATAGCTGGACCAAAGAGCTGGCACAGGCATCATGGGCAGAGTGGCCTCCCTTCTATTGCCCAAATCAAGGATGTTCCTTTTTCTGAACGTGGGTCACTCGATTTAATTAAGGCATGGCTGCAACAAATTCGGCCACTGGTGTTGCGTTTCGCTGAACTGATTTTAGGCCCATGAAGGCACTCCAACGGATTCCACCTGCCGAATTGGGGGGGTGGGGGCGGAATTTTAAAGGATGTCCAGGGATGGGTTTTTATCGTCGATAGCAAAATACTGCGGATGCTGGAAATCCGAAATAACAACAGAAAACGCTGGAAAAACTCAGCAGGCCAGGCAACATCCGTGGAGAGAGAAATAGAGTCAACGTTTCGGGTCGATGACCCTTCGTCAGAACTGGAAAAACTCAGCAGGCCAGGCAGCATCGGTGCCTTGCCTCCCCTTGCCTTGACTATCTCTTAATGTCTCTTAATCTCAGAAAATGCTGGAAAAACTCAGCAGGCCAGGCAACATCCGTGGAGAGAAAAGTGTTTGACCTGAAACGTTGACTCTATTTCTCTCTCCACGGATGTTGCCTGGCCTGCTGAGTTTTTCCAGCATTTTCTGTTGTTATTTCGGATTTCCAGCATCTGCAGTATTTTGCTATCGTGTCTCTTAATCTCTCCTGCTTTCTATCCTATCACTGATCTTCCCTTTTGTTCTTTCATCCCCTCCCTCTTTGCCCAGCCCCCAAACTTGCTTTCCATTTCCTGCTTTTTTTTCCAGTTCTGACGAAAGGTCATCGACCTGAAACGTTGACTTTGTTTCTCTCTCCACCGATGTTGCCAGGCCTGCTGAGTTTTTCCCAGCGTTTCCTGTTGTTATTTTGGGGTTTTATCGTCCACCAGTTTCAGAGTTCAACAAAATCTAGCCTTGAATCAGAGCCGAATCGCGACTGGGTCTGTCAAAAGTGTAAAACAATTGCATATACAGGAAACTCTCGATTTACCGGCACCTAAATAACCGGAAATCTCTGTTAACCGGCAAAATTCAGGAGTAGGTTCAGGTAAGTTTTACTTCATATTAGTGGCAGTTCCTGGATCTGTGGCTGTGTAACCGGGGTTTGTGCACTTGTTGCTAAGCAACAGGGACACTTGGTCTGTGGCCGGAGTTCCTGCACATGTTGCTAAGCAACAGGGAAGCCTGGATTTGTTGCTGCGTACGGAGCTCTCGTACCTTTTAACTATACCTCTCTGTAATTCGGACCTTTTGATAAACCGGCACCACGCCGGTCCCGTCGGTGCCGGATAATAAAGAGTTTCCTGTACAGCAGCCCCTGGCTAGTTTACAAGCTCCATCTTGCAGGCTGCTTGACTATACGTTGTCTCTAACTGGGCACCTAACTGCAATGTTGATGCAGCACCTCGTGAACTAAGGCAACATCCCTAATTTACATATTCAACCTGATACGAAACACGGACATCCGTAACAACAACAACAACTTGTGTTTATATAGTGCCTTTAAAGTAGCAAACCATCCCAAGGCGCTTCGTGGGAGCGCAATCAGACAAAATTTAACGCCGAGCCACATTAGGAGATACAGGAATCCCGTCCCAACCGCGATTTTGCCATACGTGGATTTCACGTATACACGGTTTCCTCTCTGCGACAATTTTTGCCAACCACGGCAGTGAATTTTGCATATCCGTGGTTTCTAATTTAGGAATAAGGTAAATAACATGATTTTTATGCTTTTTATATTCTTTTTTATTGTGTTTATACACATTTATACTGAATTTGCCAACCCACGGTTTTACTAACCACGGGGGTTTTCAGGGACGTACCCCTCCGCGGTTGGGGACGGATCCCCGTATTAGGCTTGGTCAGGGGTAAGTTGTAAGGAGCATCTTGAAGGAAGAACGGGAGGTAGAGAAGTAGAGAGGTTTAGGGAGGGAATTCCAGAGATTGGGGCCCAGGCAGCTGAAGGCACGGCCGCCAATGGTGGAGCGATGAAAATCGGGGATGCGCAAGAGGCCAGAATCGGAGGAGCGCCGAGACCGCGGAAGGTTGTAGGGCTGGAGGAGGGTAACAGAGATAGGGAGGGGCGAGGCCATGGAGGGATCTGAACACAAGGATGAGAATTTTAAAATCGAGGTGTTGCCGTTCCAGGAGCCAATGTAGGTCAACGAGCACAAGGACCTCAATGACTGACCACCACAACAAAAGGTGCGCTGTCTGATTCAGTGTAGTGCCTGACTGTATGACTATCCACCCAGTCACCTCCTTGCCTTGTTACAACACAATTGCAGGGGACAAATTGTCGTGTAAGGAGGGTAAGGCTGGGAGACAGAATCGTTATGGTAACAGCTTAGAGCGTTTACCTTAGCAACTGAGTCTTGTTCTGAGAGGACCCTATGTCTCCCTTTAACTACAAAGAAGATCTTTTTCCCTTCTCCTACTCTTCTGCTTCTCCTTCTTAGGCAGTCCCTCGGAACTGAGGATGACTTGCTTCCACACTAACAATGAGTTCTCAGGTGACTTTTGAGTCCAACGCGGGACCGACAGTCTCTGTCACAGGTGGGGCAGACGGTGATTGAAGGGGCAGGTGGGTGGGGTGCTTGGGTTGACGTGCGCTCCTTCTGCTGTTTGCGCTTGGCTTCCGCCCGCTCCCGGCGAAGAGACTCGAGGTGTTCGGCGCCTTCCCGGATGCTTCTCCTCCACCTTGTGCGGTCTTGGGCCAGGGATTCCCAGGTGTTGGTGGGGATGTTACACTTTTTCAAGGAGGCTCTCCTACTGAAGGTGCTAAGTCATACTGAGGTATGGTTCCATAGCACCTACAGCCCATGGAACCTCACCCAAGTGGTCAGTCTTCATGCAGGAGCCCAGAACTGGATAATCATAGCCATCAACAGGACGTGGGTTCAAGCCCTACTTCAGGGTTTGTGCATATAATCTAGCCTGACGCTCCAATGCAGCACTGAGGGAGTGCTGCACTGTCAGAGGTGTTGTCCTTCAGATGAGATATTTAAAGATAAAGGGCAGGATTTTCATTGGGCCGTGGAGTCGGGATTGGAGGCGTGCAGGGGGTTAAAACCCCGAAATCAGGGGTCCCGACCCCACCCCGCACCCAAACCCGCCTCCATGCCAGTTTCAAAGGAGGCGGGTACCCGCCCCGCAGTGGGACCCGCCTACCCGAGGTGGGAAGGGATTAGTGCCAATTAACTGCCTGTTAACAGGTAGTTAACAGGCAGTTTTTAGCCTAATCCCTATTTTTAAGCTTGAACTGTGGGATTCCCGAAGGCTCCAAACCACGCCAAGTTAGAGGAGGCGGGCCGTTGGGTTGAAGGACTTGGAGGGGTCGAGATGTCGGTGTTCAGGTGAGTGATGTGTGCATGAGTGCAAAGGTAAGTGTGTTTGGTGTGTCTAAAGTGATTAAATAAGTTTTACATACCTTTTTTTAACTTTTTAAGCCTTCCTTCCTTTAGGTCTCGGGAGTCCCTCATCTCACCGGCACAGAAAGCAGAATGGCTGCGAACTGTCAAAAGTGACAGCCTTCAGCTTTCTGTGCAGGAGAGATTTCTAACTGAGTCTGTGGAGAAGGACTCAGGTTAGAAGTAAGACTGTCCATGTTTGACAGCTTCAAACAGCTGTGAAACGCTGATATTTCATCTGTCAAAACCTCTTGACAGATGAAATTTAAGTCTGTGTCATCACCTGTTGCTGGGTGGCCCTTAATTGGCCTGCTGAGCCTGCCCAGCGGGCTCAACAAGGTCAATCAAGTTAAAATTGCGTGGATTGGCCGCATCTCGATGAAGGCGGGACTACAACCCCGAAAGTTGTAGTCCCGCCTCCAACCCGACTCCTGAATGAAAATCCTGCCCAAAGTATCTGCCTATTCTGGTGGACCTAAAAACAAACCCTCACACATTGCTGACTTCCATCGAGCAGGGGCAGGTGGCTGGTCCAACCCTCTGACACAGGAGTCTGATAGCAGAGATGCTGCAATGAAGAGTATCTCCTCAACAGAGCTCAGATGATATTACAAATAGGGTGAGAGCGAATTTTCCAATCCCACGAGTGAGGCAGGGAGATTGCTTTCATTGTAATCATTCCAAACCACCTATTAATTTGAGGCAGGAACCGGGATGAATATTTGAAGCAGAGGGAGATGTTGAGCTATGGGAAGAGCACAGAACGGTGGGATGAGTTTTGAGATTGCTCCCTCTCAGAGCTGGCATAGACACGACTTACTAAATGGTCTAATATTTACCTGAACAGCAGTCCAGGTTCACAGTCCACAATGGATTAATTATCTTGGTACACCATTATAGCCTACTGTTGCCAGGACTGGGGAATTTTAGCTATGAGGAAAGATTGGATAGGCTGGGGTTGTTTTCTTTGGAACCGAGGAGGCCGAGGAGAGATTTAATTGAGGCGTATAAAATTATGAGGGGCCTGGATAGAGTGAATAAGAAGGACCTATTTCCCTTATCAGAGAGGTCAATAACCAGGGGGCATAGATTGAAAGTAATTGGTAGAAGGATTAGAGGGGAGCTGAGAAGTACTTTTATCACCCAGAGGGTGGTGGGGGTCTGGAACTCACTGCCTGAAAGGGTGGTAGAGGCAGAAACCCTCATCGTATTTAAAAAGTACTGTACTTGGATATGCGCCTGAAGTGCCGTAACCTGCAGGGCTACGGACCAAGAGCTGGAAAGTGGGATTAGGCTGGATAGCCCACGATGGGCCGAATGGCCTCCTTCTGTGCCGTAAATTTCTATGATTCTAAGATACTGTACATGGTATCAAGAAAAGACCCTCTGTGCTGTAAAGTTATATCGTTCCTCCACATGCACATGTACATCGGAGGAAGGAAAGAGTGGGGAGAAAGGGAGTTAGTAAGAATAGAGGGGGAGTAAGAGTGGGAATAAACGGGGATTAAGAGCAAGAGAGAGGACAGAACGTGAGAGACTGTAGCCAGAAGGGACAGAGAAAGAGTGTGGGAGCACAGAGGGGAAGTGATGGGGAGAGTGGAAGAGGGGGAGAGAGGAGAAAGGGAAAAACAAGGAGAGTATCAGAGAGAGGGTTACATAGAAACATAGAAAAATAGGAGCAGGAGTCGGCCTATCGGCCCTTCGAGCCTGCTCCGCCATTCAATATGATCATGGCTGATCCTCTATCTCAATACCATATTCCCGCTCTCTCCCCATACCCCTTGATGCCTGGTTGGAGCATATGGAAAGGATAGAGGGGAGAGAGGCAAGAAACAGAGAAGGCAGAGGACCAGGGAAATAGAGAGAGAGGCTGGAGTGAGAGAGGGAGGTTAGAGAAGATAGACAGAAAGAGAGGGTGGAGAGGAAAAGGGAGGGTACTGAATGGAACGCGAAAGGGTTAGGGGGGAGAGAGGATAGAGAAAGGTGAGAGAGGGTAAAGGAGAGGGAATGGGAGATGAGAGAAAGAGGGTGGAGAGGGAGAGTGAAGGAGGGGGAGAGAGAGAGGGCAGAGTGAGAGAGAGAGAGGGAGTGAGAGGGTAGGGGTGGGGGAAAGAGGGAAGAGGAGGAGAAAGGGAGAATGGAGGAGGGGGAGAGAGAGAGGGCAGACTGGGAGAGTGTAGTGGAGGAGAAAAGAGAGAGAGAGAGTAGAGGAGGGGGAAAGAAAGAAAGAGAGAGTGGAGGAGAGCGTGTGAGAGGATAGAGGAGGGAGAAAAGAGAGGGTGGAGGAGGGGGAAAGAGGTGGTAGAGGAGGGGGGAGAGAAAGAGAGGGGGAGGAGAGAGCGTGAGAGGGTAGAGGAGGGAGAAAAGAGAGGGTGGAGGAGGGGGAGAGGGCAGAGGAGGGGGGAAGAGAGAGAGAAAGAGAGGATGGAGGAGAGCGTGTGAGAGGGTAGATGAGGGAGAAAAGAGAGGGCAGAGGCGCGGGAAAGAGGTGGTAGAGGAGGGGAAGAGAAAGAGAGAGAGGGTGGAGGAGGGGAAGAGAGAAAGAGAGGGCAGAGGAGTGGGAAAGAGGTGGTAGAGGAGGGGGGGAGAGAGAGAAAGAGAGGGCAGAGGAGGTAAAGGAGGGGAAGAGAACGAGAGAGAGGGGGGAGGAGAGAGCGTGAGAGGGTAGATGAGGGTGAAAGAGAGGGCAGAGGAGTGGGAAAGAGGTGGTAGAGGAGGGGGAGAGAGAGAGAGAAAGAGAGGGCAGAGGAGTGGGAAAGAGGTGGTAGAGGAGGGGGGGAGAGAGAGAGAAAGAGAGGGCAGAGGAGTGGGAAAGAGGTGGTAGAGGAGGGGGGGGGGAGAGAGAAAGAGAGGGCAGAGGAGTGGGAAAGAGGTGGTAGAGGAGGGGGGGAGAGATAGAGAAAGAGAGGGCAGAGGAGGTAAAGGAGGGGAAGAGAACGAGAGAGAGGGGGGAGGAGAGAGCGTGAGAGGGTAGAGAAGGGGAAAGAGACTGTGTAAAGAAGGAGAAAAAGGGTAGGAAGAGAGGGGGAAGAAGAAACTTAGAGAAGAAAAAAGATACAGAAAGAGATAGGGGAAACCAGAATAACGGAGAGAGAGAGAGAGGCGTGTTCTTTTACTGTATAATAACGAGCCGGATGGGTAGTTGCTGTACAGGAGGTGTGACAACCAACTGAGATACCCAGGGCACCCAATCGGGGCTGATGTGTGATGACATTCCCCTGAACACAGCCACTGAGTGCCTGCCAGAGTTGAACCTGCAGCGGTGCGTTATGGAAACCCCAATGCAGTCTTGTGTGTGTGTGTGGCACTGTTTAAACCTCACAGAATCGATCAAAACACCTGTTGTATAAGCCAGCTCCGTCGCTACCTTGTGTATATTATTTATGCAGCAATTATAACAATAATTATATACAATATAAAAAAAACCTAGCAAAATCTTTTTGGATATGATCCATATTCCAAAATAATAATTATCTCGATCAAAACAGGGATTATAAAGAATTTGTGAAGACTGCTTATAGAGTGCGATTTTGTTAAGCGCATAACAAAATTTGTGCCGTTATCTGCAGCTCCCCATACCTGGGCTGGAACAGTTAATAGGAGTCCTCACACTCCGGAGCACAAAGCCTAATTAATTTGGGAGAAAAAATGCTGATTTATGTTTACGACAGGACGGTTTAGGATTGCTTAAAGAGCTTAGAGTGATGTATTTACTCGCTGCCTTGACAAAGCAGCTGAAAGAATAATTAAGAGATTAGCATTTCCAATAGCAAAAAAACAAGGGTGCAAAATGTGCTTAATATATTAAAAGGCACGTTGCCTTTATTAGTCTCCTTAAAGGGGGAGATTCCGCTTTTTCTTTTAACTCCGCCGTTTTATACTGAAAGTAATAAGGGCAGGAATATTTGCGCAATTAAATTAACCCATTTCTACCTCCATCCGGCCGGCTGCCCATGCCCATGAGATGAAAGATTTGCATTGATATAGCACCTTGGATGTCCCAAAGTGCTTTACAACCAATGCAGATAGATACAGAAATATAGGTGGATTCTTACGGAAATGTATTATGCTGTAAAATGATGCCCCAATAAAGGGAATCCTCAGTATACTGAAGAAAGAAATAATTTGCATTCTTCTAGGGCCTTGAGTTTTCAGGACATCCCAAAATGCTTTAATCATCAATCAATCACTTCAGAAATCTTAGTACATGGGAAAATGTGGCTGCCAGTTTGTACAGATCCCACAAAGAACTTGCATTCATATAGCACCTTTCATGTCCTCAGGACATCCCAAAGTGCTTTACAGCCAATGAAGTACTTTTTTTGATGTGTAGTCACTGTTGTAATGTAGGAAACGCAGCAGCCAATCTGCGCACAGCAAGCTCCCACAAACAGCGATGTGTTAATGATCCAGATCATCTGCTTCAGGTGTTGGTTGAAGAATAAATATTGGCCCCAGAACACCGGAGAGAATTCCCCTGCCTTTCTTCGAAATAGTGCTGTGGGATCTTTTACGTCCACCCAAGAGAACAGACTGGGGCCTCGGTTTAACGTCTCATCCGAAAGACAGCACCTCCGACAGTGCGGCACTCCCTCAGCACTGCACTGGGAGAGTCAGCCTAGGTTTTTTGCCCTGGAGTGGGATTTGAACCCACAACCTTCTACCTCAGAAGCGAGAGTGTTACCAACTGCGCCACAGCTTGTTCGACACAGCTCTAATGATGGCACTGCCTTCAGTTGCTGCCTTGGTAAGGAGCAGGCCCAGCGAGCGGTGAGCCTTCCTCGGTTCAGTTGGCTCTGGGTCAACTCTCTTGGTCTGAAGTCGCAGCCCCTTGGCTTCCAATAGATCCACTCTGAGGGACATCACTGACGGTAGCTGACGACATCATGTGTCAGCTGTGGCTCAGTGGATAGCACGCTCGCCTCTGAGTCAGAAGCTTGTGGGTTCAGAGTCCCACTCCAGGGATTTGAGCACAGAAATCTAGGCTGACGCTCCCAGTGCAGTACTGAGGCAGCCAGTGATTGTTGAACTTGTACCCCAGGCCCCAGCGCGAGAGGAAGGGAGGAGAATCGGGGAACCAAAAGACGGGAGTTCATCTTCAATATCATCATGACAAAATCACTGCCAGTTCTTTAAAATTATGAAGGGTAGACATAGTGAAGATGTTTCCACTTGTGGGGGAGGCCAAAACGAGGGGCCTTAAATATAAGATAGGCACTAATAAATCCAATGGGGAATTCAGGAGAAACTTCTTTACCCAGAGTGTCAGTTGTGGTTCAGTGGGTAACCCACTCACCTCTGAGTCAGAAGGTTGTGGCTTCAAATCCCACTCCAGGGACTTGAGCACAAAAATCTAGGTTGATGCTCCCATGGGCGTGCTGAGGTGCTGTCTTTCGGATGAGACGTTAAACCGAGGCCCTGTCTGCTCTCTCAGGTTGACGTAAAAGATCCCATGGCACTATTTCGAAGAAGAGCAGGGGAGTTCTACCCCGGTGTCCTGGCTCAATATTTATCCCTCAATCAACATCACTAAAAACAGATTATCTGGTCATTATCACATTGCTGTTTGTGGGACCTTGCTGTGTGTAAATTGGCGGCTGCATTTCCCCCATTATAACAGTGACTCTACTTCATTGGCTGTAAAGCGCTTTGAGATGTCTGGTGGTTGTGAAAGGTGCTGTAGAAATGCAAGTCGTTCTTTAGCGTCACAGTACAACCTAGCAGGAAACAATAGATCTAACCTGTAAGGGGCTCCCATTGGTGGTAAATATTCACTTTTTCCCCCATTATAAAATGGGGAGTGCATTAAACAAAAAGGTATTCCCCATGGCTTTCCTTCCTCTTTAAGGAGTAGTGTAATCTGGTGAGTGGTCATATAATTCTAACTGTTCTGAAAGTTAATACATGCAGAGCTCCTGGTGTCTCTTAACTGCTCCCTTTTTGCTATGATCCACTTTTGAAATTGCAAGGCTTCTTTTAATTCATTCATGGGATGTGGGTGTCGCTGGCAAGGCCGGCATTTATTGCCCATCCCTAGTTGCCCTTGAGAAGGTGGTGGTGGGCCTCCTTCTTGAGCCGCTGCAGTCCGTGTGGTGAAGGTACTCCCACAGTGCTGTTAGGGAGGGAGTTCCAGGATTGTGACCCAGCGACGATGAAGGAACGGCCGATACATTTCCGAGTCAAGAAGGTGTGTGACTTGGAGGGGAAGTTGGAGGTGGTGGTGCTCCAGTGCGCCTGCTGCCCTTGTCCTTCTAGGTGGAAGAGGTCGTGGGTTTGGGAGGTGCTGCCGAAGAAGCCTTGGCGAGTTGCTGCAGTGCATCCTGTGGATAGCGCACACTGCAGACACGGTGCGCCAGTGGTGGAGGGAACGGATACTACAAGGCTGTGCTAGCCTGGGAGCAGGCATTTATTTTGGCTAACTCCCTAGATGTGATATCTTCAAGTTCCACTCATCAGAAATGGAGTGTGGGCAGCTCTACCCGTTCACGACGTCATATTCGAAGTCCCAGATAAAATGTCGGCACCCACACTCCCTGTAACCAGGAGGATTAAAACGAATGAAGTCCAAAATAAAAGTGCAGCAGATTCACAGCAGGTCTGTCAGCATCCAGAACAAGACAGGTTGATGTGTTGAGTAGAGACGCATTACCAGTTCCGCCTCCAACCAGCAGTGTGTGTATCTTCAGTTAGATTTTCTTAAGCAGCATCAGAATTAAGGGAAAAATGATCTTGAATATTCAAAAAGTTGAGGTTCAACGTTTTTCCAACTGGGTGAGGATGAATTCATTAGGAAGTTGAGGGGTGAAACTAGGCACACGGATGTTGGAGGTGGGGTGCGGGGTGGGGGGGGGGGAATTGTTACTCTGGCTGCTGTGTATTAGTAGCATTGTAACCCTACCATATTTCTTATGATTTCCCAAATAACTGCCGACTTTAAATCAGAATCTAGAGATCACACTGCTAGCCTTTAAATCAAAAGTGAATCAGTCACTTCCAGGTCCATTCGTGGGAACACCACCATCTCCTCATGGGAACACCATCACCTCCTCATGGGAACACCATTGCTTCCTCATGGGAACACCACCATCTCCTCATGGGAACACCATCATCTCCTCATGGGAACACCATCTCCTCCTCATGGGAACACCATCTCCTCATGGGAACACCATCTCCTCCTCATGGGAACACCACCATCTCCTCATGGGAACACCATCTCCTCATGGGAACACCATCACCTCCTCATGGGAACTCCATCTCCTCCTCATGGGAACACCATCACCTCCTCATGGGAAAACCATCTCCCCCTCATGGGAACACCATCACCTCCTCATGGGAACACCATCACCTCCTCATGGGAACACCATCTCCTCATGGGAACACCACCATCTCCTCATGGGAACACCATCTCCTCATGGGAACTCCATCACCTCCTCATGGGAACACCATCACCTCCTCATGGGAACACCATCTCCTCATGGGAACACCACCATCTCCTCATGGGAACACCATCTCCTCATGGGAACTCCATCACCTCCTCATGGGAACACCATCTCCTCATGGGAACTCCATCACCTCCTCATGGCAACTCCATCTCCTCATGGGAACACCACCATCTCCTCATGGGAACACCATCTCCTCATGGGAACTCCATCTCCTCCTCATGGGAACACCATCTCCTCATGGGAACACCACCATCTCCTCATGGGAACACCATCTCCTCATGGGAACTCCATCACCTCCTCATGGGAACTCCATCTCCTCCTCATGGGAACACCATCACCTCCTCATGGGAAAACCATCTCCTCCTCATGGGAACACCATCACCTCCTCATGGGAACACCATCACCTCCTCATGGGAAAACCATCTCCTCCTCATGGGAACACCATCACCTCCTCATGGGAACACCATCTCCTCCTCATGGGAACACCATCACCTCCTCATGGGAAAACCATCTCCTCCTCATGGGAACACCATCACCTCCTCATGGGAACACCATCACCTCCTCATGGGAAAACCATCTCCTCCTCATGGGAACACCATCACCTCCTCATGGGAACACCATCATCTCCTCATGGGAACACCATCACCTCCTCATGGGAACACCATCATCTCCTCATGGGAACACCATCATCTCCTCATGGGAACACCATCACCTCATGGGAAAACCATCACCTCCTCATGGGAACACCATCACCTCATGGGAACATCATCTCCTCCTCATGGGAACACCATCACCTCATGGGAAAACCATCACCTCCTCATGGGAATACCATCTCCTCATGGGAACACCATCACCTCATGGGAAAACCATCACCTCCTCATGAGAACACCATCTCCTCATGGGAACATCATCTCCTCCTCATGGGAACACCATCACCTCATGGGAAAACCATCACCTCCTCATGGGAATACCATCTCCTCATGGGAACACCATCACCTCATGGGAACATCATCTCCTCCTCATGGGAACTCCATCACCTCCTCATGGGAAAACCATCTCCTCCTCATGGGAAAACCATCTCCTCCTCATGGGAACACCATCACCTCCTCATGGGAACTCCATCTCCTCATGGGAACACCATCACCTCCTCATGGGAACTCCATCTCCTCATGGGAACACCATCTCCTCCTCATGGGAACACCATCTCCTCCTCATGGGAACACCATCGCCTCATGGGAACACCATCACCTCATGGGAACATCATCTCCTCCTCATGGGAACTCCATCACCTCCTCATGGGAAAACCATCTCCTCCTCATGGGAACACCATCACCTCCTCATGGGAACACCATCATCTCCTCATGGGAACTCCATCACCTCCTCATGGGAACACCATCACCTCATGGGAACTCCATCTCCTCCTCATGGGAACACCATCACCTCCTCATGGGAACTCCATCACCTCATGGGAACATCATCACCTTCTCATGGGAACACCATCGCCTCCAAGTCACACACCATCGTGACGTGGACATATATCACCGTTACGTCACCGTCACTGGAAGGAACCCTGGAATTCCATACCCAACTCCATTGTGGGAACGCCGTTAACACAAGGACTGCTGCGGTTCAAGATGGGATGGGCAATAAATGCCGGCCTCGACCAGCGTCACCCCCCCCGCCGCCCCCCCCACCATCCCAAGAACAAATTAAAATGATAGCGCAGTGGTGTCCTTGCACATTTAGTCCCTGCACTCCAAAAGTAATTCATTGTGCGAAGTGCTTTGAGACACTGTTGACATGCTAAGGCACAATATAAACAGGAGTATTTTTCTTCCTTTCTCTACTCTGTCCCAACAACCTGCTTCAGCCGCTACCCGCAGAAGAGCTGCCCCTTACTCTATTAATGTGACACGTCTGATATTGCACACCAGCTGTGGCCTCTCTGAGTGAGATTGCAACAAAAACCTCCTTTTTTTCACCCCCCATTCAGTCCAGCAATAATGCGGCCAGTCTAGGTGGATATTTTTAGTTGCTCATGTGCTTCAGTCAGCAGTAGGTAGCCTCTCGAAATCATCACCTGGCGACCGGAGACTGCTAATCATCTCTCCAAAGCAGAGAACAGCTGTTCACAGCGAGCGGGGCGCAAAACCCGTCTTATGAAATGTGGTCCTGCTGTGTCGATGAACCAGCAAGATTGAACTGGACACTGGGTGAGTTCCAGTGTATCGGATACTGCTGAATTTTAGTAAACGCGCGCTCGATTGCCAAAACAATGTTATATTCGGATCAGAATAATGCTGAGTAAAGGGCTTTCAGGAACTGCAGGCTAAAAGAAAAAAAAAAGTCCGATTTGCAAACCTTTGTATCACAGCCTATTTAATCAGAAACACTAAGCATCTGTGATCATTACTTGAGCTGTGTTACTTCCGTCGGTTATCATTCGATGAATTACATCGAATACACAGCGCACAAACAGG
Source organism: Somniosus microcephalus (assembly GCF_052327205.1). NCBI lineage: Eukaryota > Metazoa > Chordata > Chondrichthyes > Squaliformes > Somniosidae > Somniosus > Somniosus microcephalus. The sequence continues at coordinate 27,668,873 of NC_141017.1, read as the reverse complement.
CCATTCGGCCCAACTGGCCTATGTCGGTGTTTATGCTCCACACGAGGGTCCTCCCACCCTCTCTTCACCTAACCCTGTCAAAATATCCTTCTATTCCTTTCTCCCTCATGTGTTGATCTAGCTTCCCCTTAAATGCATCTGTGCTATTCACCTCAACCACTCCCCGAGGCAGCGAGTTCCACTTCTCAGCACTCTCCAAAAAGAAAGACTTGCATTTCTATAGCGCCTTTCACAACCACTGGACATCTCAAAGCGCTTTACAGCCAATGAAGTACTTTCTGAAGTGGAGTCACTGTTGTAATGTGGGAAACGCGGCAGCTAATTTGCACACAGCAAGCTCCCACATACAGCAATGTAATAATGACCAGATAATCTGTTTCTTGTGATGTTGATTGAGGGATAAATATTGGCCAGCACACCGGGGATAACTCCCACTGCTCTTCTTCGAAATAGTGCCACAGGATCTTTTACATCCACTTGTGAGAGAAGACAGGGCCTCGATTTAACATCTCATCTGAAAGACGGCACCTCCGACAGTGCGGCACTCCCTCAGCACTGCACTGGAGTGTCAGCCTAGATTTTTGTGCTCAAGTCCCATGGAGTGGGATTTGAACCCACAACCTTCTGACTCAGAGGCAAGTGTGCTACCCACTGAGCTACAGCTGACACTCTGAGTAAAGAAGTTTCTCCTGAATTCCCCATTGGATTTATTAGTGCCTATCTTATATTTAAGGCCCCTCGTTTTGGCCTCCCCCACAAGTGGAAACATCTTCACTATGTCTACCCTTCATAATTTTAAAGAACTGGCAGTGATTTTGTCACGATGATATTGAAGATGAACTCCCCTCTTTTGGTTCCCTGATTCTCCTCCCTTTCGTGACGTACTAACTCGCGCTGGGGCCTGGGGTACAGTTCAACAATCACTGGCAGCCTCTTCATACCCAAGTGACCGTTGTCCATCTGTAAGCCCTGAAAGAGAGTAAATCAAACTATTCAAGTGTAGAGGATTTCCCAGCCCAGCTCAATCAAATCCTTTTGATTAGATTCCAACCTGTAACTCACACCTGGGTATCCGATATTCAACATATAAACCATCCGAACCTCTCGATTAGATTCCAGTCTGGAACACACTCCCAGGTAATCATTGTTCTACATATAAACCATCTGAAGCCCTCAATTAGATTCTCACCTGTAACTCATTCCTGCGTACTCATTATTCCCTATTTAAGGCTGGCAGCTCACATTCCACTCTATGTAAACTTGAGGTCATCCAAAACTCGGCTGTCCGTGTCCTAACTCGCATCAAGTCCCATTCGCCCATCTCCTCAGTGCTCGCTGACCTACCTTGGCAGCACATCGATTTCAAAATTCTCATCCTTGTTTTCAAATCCCTCCATGGCCTCGCCCCTCCCTATCTCTGTAATCTCCACCAGTCCCACAACCCCCCGAGATATCTGCACTCCTCTAATTCTACCCTCTTGAGCATCCCCGATTATAATCGCTCAACCATTGGTGGCCGTGCCTTCTGTTGCCTGGGCCCTAAGCTCTGGAATTCCCTGCCTAAACCTATCTGCCTCGCTACCTCTCTTTCCTCCTTTAAGACACTCCTTAAAATCTACCTCTTTGGCCAAGCTTTTGGTCACCTGCCCTAATTTATCCATATGTGGATCGGTGTCAAATTTTTTGTCTTAAAATACTCCTGTGCAGCGCCTTGGGATGTTTTACTATGTTAAAGGTGCTATATAAATGCAAGTTGTTGTTGTTGTCTTTACCCCTTACTTAGATTCCAGCCTGTGAACCATTTTGTGTGTGGGCGAGGAATGTACTCTATGAGAGTAAAGGAGAAGGTTAGGGCATCTGGAATCTACATCGGCTCAGTTGGTAGTTGGTAGAGTCAGAGGGTTATGGGTTCACAGTCCCACTCCAGGACTTGAGCACATAATCTAAGGCCAACACTCCAGTCCATTGGTGAGGGGGACCACTGCAGTGTCAGAGGTGCCCTTCTTTAGACAAGATGTTAAGCTGTCTGCTCAGGTGTGGACATTAAAGATCCCGTGGCATTATTCAAAAGACGTATAGGGAGCTCTCCGAGTGTTCCTGGCCAACATTCTGCCCCCTCAACCCGACACCACTAAAACAAATGAACTGGTCATTTAACCCCATTGCTGTTTGCGGGACAAAATGGCTGCTGCCTTTGCCTACACAATGGCAGTCGGTCTATTGTAGGCCCAAGCCCTGCTCCACCCATTTGGGGAAGCTCCTGAAAATACTTGGGGGCAGCGTAAATGGGACAGAGATCCAATGTGGGAGATCTCTGCCCCAATATTCCTCTCAGGAAATGAGTATAACCCAGAAGCCATAGATACAGAGAGGAATTGCAGCGAATATGGATGCGGGGCTTTGTTTTTTGGAACTTCTCTTTGTTTGCCGTCCGGTCTGTTTTCTCTCTCTCTCTCTCTCTCTCTCTTCCTCTTCTTGTTTATTGTCCTCTCAGTTTCTCATTCTTCCTCAGATGTCATATTTAAGGGGAAGCTAGATAAGAGAGAGAAAGGAATGGAAGGATATGGTGATAGGGTGAGGTGAAGTAGGGTGGGAGGAGGCTCATGTGGAACATGGACCAGTTGGCCGAATGGTCTGTTTCTGTGCTGTACATTCTATGTAATTTATTTGTTTTAGTCTCCCAGACCCAAGAAAAATCATAGAATAGTACAGCACAGAGGGAGGCCATTTGGCCCATCGAGTCTGTGCCGGCTCTTTCGAACATCAATCCAGTTAGTCCCACTCCCCCGCTCTTTCTCCATACCCCTGCAATGTTTTCTCCTTCAAGTATCTATCCAAATTCCCTTTTGAAGGCTACTATTTGAATCTGTATCCACCCCCCTGTCAGACAGCGCGTTCCAAATCCTAACCACTCGTTGTGTTAAAAAAGTTTTTGCTCGTGTCAAATCGCCGCGCACTCTGCAACGGAATGGCTGCTGAAATCTTCCAAAATGGTGGGGCTGGTGCACCATCCTGCCTATTTCCTCCAAAGATCTTGGAGGCCATGTTCAAGGCCGCTGGATCTCTCAAAGGTTCCATGCCGACATCCGGTGAAGTTGTGCAAATATAGGGACGTAGGAGAGGCTGTGCCACGATTACGACATTTGGTTATCAGCAGTCACGGTAACTTGAAACTGGGGGAGTCCAGAACCAGGGGTCACAGTCTAAGGATAAGGGGTAAGCCATTTAGGACAGAGATGAGGAGGAATTTCTTCACCCAGAGAGTGTGGAATTCTCTACCACAGAAGGCAGTAGAGGCCAATTCATTAAATATATTCAAGAAGGAGTTAGATATATTTCTTAAGGCTAAAGGGACCAAGGGATATGGGGAGAAAGCAGGGACCGGGTACTGAATTTGGATGATCAGCCATGATCTCATTGAATGGCGGAGCAGGCTCGAGGGGCCGAATGGCCTACTCCTGCTCCTATCTTCTATGTTTCTATGTTTCTATACCCGATCGAGAAACCTTGTACAGCGAATAATCTCACTCACTGCAGACAGATGCTACTGCATTACTCTCGGATCTCCATGATGCTTCTCCTCTGGGCTAAACCATTTGTTCTGTTGACGCTATTTGTTTATTTCCCTGAACGTTTTGCATGTGACACTGCATCTAAAGAAACAGATATTCAATTGTTCTCAAGTGTCAATCTGTTAAATCTGCCTCAATCAAACATGGCATGAGAGAGCCATGCTGCCATTTCACATTTAGGAAACCTGATGCAGCCATTTTACAATCAGTTCCCAAACTGTGAGAGTACTATGTTAACTACCATCATATTTTTTTGTTATTCGTTCCTGGGATGTGGGCGTCGCTGGCGAGGCCAGCATTTATTGCCCATCTCTAGTCGCCCTTGAGAAGGTGGTGGTGAGCCGCCTTCTTGAACCGCTGCAGTCCGTGTGGTGAAAGTACTCCCACAGTGCTGTTAGGGAGGGAGTTCCAGGATTTTGACCCAGCGGCCATGAAGGATCGGCGATATACTTCCAAGTCAGGATGGTGTGTGACTTGGAGGGGAACTTGGAGGTGGTGGTGTTCCCATGTGCCTGCTGCCCTTGTCCTTCTAGGTGGAAGAGGTCGCGGGTTTGGGAGGCACTGTCGAAGAAGCCTTGCCGAGTTGCTGCAGTGCATCTTGTAGATGGTACACACTGCAGCCACGGTACGCCGGTGGTGGAGGGAGTGAATGTTTAAGGTGGTGGATGGGGTGTCAATCAAGCGGTCTTTGTCCTGGATGGTGTCGAGCTTCTTGTTGTTGGAGCTGCACTCATCCAGGCAAGTGGAGAGTATTCCATCACACTCCTGACTTGTGCCTTGTAGATGGTGGAAAGGCTTTGGGGAGTCAGGAGGTGAGACACTCGCCGCAGAATACCCAGCCTCGGTCCTGCTCTTGTAGCCACAGTAATTATGTGGCTGGTCCAGTTAAGTTTCTGGTCAATGGTGACCCCCCCAGGATGTTGATGGTGGGGGATTCGGCGATGGTAATGCCATTGAATGTCAAGGGGCGCTGGTTAGACTGTCACTTGTTGGAGATAGTCAATGCCTGGCACTTGTGTGATGCGAATGTTACTTGCCACTTCTCAACCCAAGCCAGAATGTTGTCCAGGTTTTGCTGTATGCGGGCATGGATTCCTTCATTATCTGAGGAGATCTAAGTGTAACTGAACACTGTGCAGTCATCAGCAAACATCCCCACTTCTAACCTTATGATGGAGGGAAGGTAATTGATGAAGCACCTGAAGTTGGTTGGGCCTAGGACACTGCTAAATTACTATATTAAATACTGCCTTATCTAGAGTGCCTTGGTGAGACCACACCTGGAGTATTGTGTACAGTTTTGGTCTCCTTACCTAAGGAAGGATATACTTGCCATAGAGGGAGTGCAACGAAGGTTCACCAGATTGATTCCTGGGATGGGGGGATTGTCCTATGAGGAGACGTTGTGTAGACTAGGCCTATATTCTCTAGAGTTTAGAAGAATGAGAGATAATTTCATTGAAACATACAAAATTCTTACAGGGCTTGACAGGGTAGATGCTGGGAGGATGTTTCCCCTGGCTTGGGCGTCTAGAACCAGGGGTCACAGTCTCAGAATAAGGGGTCGGCCATTTAGGTCTGAGAGGAGGAGAAATTTCTTCACTCAAAGGGTGATGAATCTTTGGAATTCTCTACCCCAGGGGGCTGTGCAGGCTCAGTCGTTGAGTATATTCAAGACAGAGATCGATAGATTTTTAAATACTAAGGGAATCGAGGGATATGGGGATAGAGCAGGAAAGTGGAGATGAGGTAGAAGATCAGCCATGATCTTATTGAATGACGGAGCAGGCTCGAGGGGCCGAATGGCCTCCCCCTGCTCCTATTTCTTATGTATTCAATACTGCCTTATCTTCAGGATATTATACTGAACATCACCTTATCTGCTAGAGTACTACATCAAAAAATACCTGATCTGTTAGAGCAGAATATTAAATGCTGCCTTATTTGCTAGAAAATGTGTTGCAATTGACTATTCAAAGTTCAGGGGAGTTCTCCCAAATGTCCTGGCCAACATTTATCCCACAACCAGTATCACCAATGCAGATTTTCTGGTCATTTATCTCATTTTAATTGTGGGAGCTTGCTGTGCGCAAATTGGCTGTTATGTTTTCTTCCCACATTACAACGGTGACTACACTTCCAAAGTACTTCATTTCTGTGAAGCGCTTTGGGACGTCCCACGGACACGAAAGGTGCTGTATAAATGCAAGATCTTTCTTTCTCCCATCGGTCCTGTAAAACTGCCCCCCCGCCGCCCCCCGCCTCTCAAACAGCGCAGTACACAGCTTCCCTCGTCGCCTTTCTCCAGCACAGAGCGTGTTTGAGACAGTTTGAGCGTGTCCATTCTGTATTGGGGCCCAGCGCTCATTTAATGGAACACTGAGGGACCTCTTCATTATTCAACGAGAAATAAAAGGATTGTTAAATTATACAGCGACATAGGGGAGAAACAAGAGAGCGACTATTTCTATTTCGAACGCAGCCCTGTCACTGGCTTCTCCTCTTGGAGATTTAATCATTTTTGTTGCTGTTGGTCCAGAGGCTTTCAGAGTATTTATACAAAATGTGCCTATTATTAGAGGTACTAATTAGATACGGGCTTTTCTGGCATTGCTGGCGTACCTGGAGCGATCTGTGGTTAAGTAAAATGTGAGTTGGAAGCCTGGGACTGAAAGATGTGCTGAGTATCTGAATAGTCCAAAGGCTACGTACGCTTCATGTTTCAAGGAGCGGGGAGGGGAAAATGCAAGATTTGTTTTCATGTATTTGTTCCTGTGAGGCAGGTGACTCTGGCAAGACCTGCACTTATTGCCCGTCCCGAGTTATCCTGAGATGGTGTGGTGGTGTTGGGCCTTCTTTTTGGAGCCCCTCCCCCCCCACCCCGGCATCCAGCTCTGGCCTCTTGTGCATCCCCACTCCCTTCACCCCCCACCATAGGCGGCAGTGCCTCACCCACTCCCTGTCTCTGTAACCTCCTCCAGCCTCCCCCAGTCCTCCGCGGTGGCTGCGCTCCTCCCAATTCGGGCCTCATGCGCATACCCGGGTTTAATCGCTCCGTCATTTGTGGCCTTGCCTTCAGCTGCCGAGGCCCTAAACTCTGGGATTCCTAAACCTCTCCGCCTCGCTACCTCTGTCTCCCCCTTTAAGACGCTAGTTAGGCCACAGCTGGAATACTGTGTGCAGTTCTGGTCGCCACACTATAGGAAGGATGTGATTGCATTGGAGAGGGTGCAGAGGAGATTCACCAGGATGTTACCTGGCCTGCAGCGCTTCAGCTATGAAGAGAGACTGGACAGGCTGGGGTTGTTTTCCTTAGAGCAGAGAAGGCTGAGGGGGGACCTGATTGAGGTGTACAAAATTATATGGGGCATAGATAGGGTAGATAGAAAGGAACTTTTCCCCTTAGTAGAGGGGTCAATAACCAGGGGGCATAGTTTCAAGGTAAGGGGCAGAAGGTTTAGAGGGGATTTGAGGAAAAACTTTTTCACCCAGAGGGTGGTTGGAATCTGAAACTCACTGCCTGAAAGGGTGGTAGAGGCAGGAACCCTCACAACATTTAAGAAGCAATTAGATGAGCACTTGAAACGCCATAGCATACAAGGCTACGGACCAAGTGCTGGAAAATGGGATTAGAATAGACAGGGCTTGATGGCCGGCGCGGACACGATGGGCCGAAGGGCCTCTTTCTGTGTTGTATCTATGACGCTGCTTAAAACCTACATCTTTGACCAAGCTTTTGGTCACATGTCCTCATGTCTCCTTCTTTTGGCTCAGTGTCAATTTTTGACTGTGCAGCACCTCGGGATGTTGCACTACATTAAAGCCGCTATGTAAAGGCACGTTGCTGTTGTTGTAGCGATCGTGCTCCCACAGCCGGTGCTCGGGTAGGGAATTTCCGGAGATTGAGTCAGTGATGATGAAGGAACGATGACGTGTGTCCAAGTCAGGAATGGCGTGTGACTTGGAGGGGGGGGATCTTGGAGGTGATGGTGCGCCCATGAAGTCGCGGCTCACGGCCTGTGGACAGGACGCACTGCCGTCATTGAGCTATTTTCAGAGTTGACGCTGCTGCTGAGCTTCTCGGCCACCATCCAGCTTTGGAGGAAGGGTTTAGCCTGCGTGCCATCTGTGATTTTTAGACCTATCTACGGCCAGAAAATCAAGGACAGTGCAGTTGAGATTTCCCGATGAGCGACTGGCAGCTGAGGCTCCCCGCCAATGCAAACTCACAAAAATCAGCTCTATATCAGTGTAACAGCACAGCTCACTGAACTAGATGGGCAGGCTATTAGTGGGATAGCAAAATACTGCGGATGCTGGAAATCCAAAATAACAACAGAAGATGCTGAAAAAGCTCAGCAGGCCAGGGCAACATCCGTGGAGAGAGAAACAGAGTTAACGTTTCGGGTCGAAACCCTTCGTCAGGACTGAGAGAAAAGGCAGGAAATGAAACAAAAGGCAGTTTGGGGGCTGGGAAATGGGGGAGGGGATGAAAGAAGAGACATTAAGAGATATTCAAGGCGAGACGAGATGGTAATAGGACAGGTAAAGAAACAGACAATGGCTCTAGATGAAGTGTGAAATGCGCTGACAGAGTGAGAGACAGCTGCCATGTGGGAGAGAGAAAAAGGAAAAGGCACAAACCAAAAGTGTGGATAAAATATATAAAAATGTAATAGGGGCCAAGGTTATGATCTGAAATTGTTGAACTCGATATTGAGTCCGGAAGGCTGTAAAGTGCCTAATCGTAAGATGAGATGCTGTTCCTCGAGTTTACGCTGAGCTTCCGTGGAACAATGCAAGAGGCCGAGGACGGTAAGGTCTGAGTGGGAATGGAGCGGTGAATTGAAATGACAGGTGACTGGAAGCTCGGGGTCACCCTTACGGACTGAACGGAGGTTATTAGTGGGAAAGCCTGGGTTTTGAAGTTCGCCTCTTAGTGCGTGATCATTAATCTGCCTGTATGAAGTTCCTTCTCCCACTACAGTATTTCAACAGAGGCATTGATATGGGCACATGAAGGGGCTCATAAGCTCATGTTTAACGAGGTAAATGTCAGGGTATTGTTTGCTAATTTGTTAGGACAGTTTAAGGCCTGGTCCCTCTTCTTGGTAAGAACCATTCACACTAAGCACTCAGTCGACACATTCCCGGATATAAAAAGAAAAGAAAGAAGGAACATGTGTTTATACGGCGTCTATCGTGGACTTAGGATGCCCCAAAATGCTTTATAGCCAAAGAAGTACTTCTTTGAAGTTGTAATGTAGAAAATGTGGCAGCCAATTTGCGCACAGCAAGCTCCCACAGACCGCAATGTTTCAGTGATGTTGGTTGAGGGATAAATATGGGCCAGGACACCGGAGAGATCTCCGCTGCTCTTCTTCAGAATAGCGCCCGTGGGATCTTTTACATCCACCCGAGAGAGCAGACGGGGCCTCGGTTTAACGTCTCATCCGAAAGACGGCACCTCCGACAGTGCCGGCCTAGATTTTGTGTTCAATTATAAATGATTTAAACGAAAGCGATGGTCAGAGTTCCACTTTGCTGGACTGCGAGCTAGTAAGAATGTGCGACAGGATGGACATTAAGTAAATACCCGAGACAGCTCCGCAGGGACTTGCTGAGTGTTCTCAAAGAACAGGATACATTTCACATGCCGGATGAGAGGGCCAGGAGGAACTGAAAATAACAATCTTGCACAATATTACTTTTCAGTTGATCGTTCAGGATAAGGAAATGCATTAGGATCGAGAAAAAAAATAAAACGAAACAAGGCAATGACCAGATGAAGCATCCTGGCAAAGGCAATTGGAGCACGCCCATTGGCAGCGTTTGGTTGCCATCGTCCATTTGCAAGCGATTAAAGCGATAATTTATCGCGCTACTGCAAGGTGCAACCCAGCCAGTCGCAGTGGGTGCCCAAACTGAATGTGGAACGACGGGCAGCAAATTCAGGCAAGTGAGGCAGAGCCAATCATCTCAGTTTCTGATCCCAGGGATAATGGCTTTCGCCTTGCCCGGATAAGCCTGGTCACCTTGTTGATGCACCTTGGGCTTCCTGTCCACATTAATATTCAATGCCTGCGAGGCTTAATAATTGGCCCTGGGGGCTAAGGAAGAGGAAAAAAATCAACTCCGGTTGATGTACGTTCACATCAGATGAAGACAGGAATGGAATGAATCTACCTCCTTGACCAAGCTTTTGGTCACCTGCTCTAATTTATCCTTAAGCGGCTCGGTGTCAAATTTTTCGTCTTATAATACACCTGTGCAGCGCCTTGGGATGTTTTACTATGTTAAAGGCGCTATAGAGAAACATAGAAGATAGGAGCAGGAGTAGGCCATTCGGCCCCTCGAGCCTGTTCCGCCATTTAGTGAGATCATGGCTGATCATCCAAACTCAGTACCCTGTGACGTAATAAACCTCACTACGCACTTGGCTTGAGTATAAAGCCAGGCTTTAATCAACTTGTTTCAGAACATGGAGGTCTAGTTGTACTTCACTAGTTCCTTGTCTTACAAAATGTCCCTGGACAAGCTGGGCCCATGCCCGAGTATTTATACTCCTTGGACGGCGCCACCAGCTGGACGTCCAGCGTTATTTCATAAGTAGTTTCTTGATGATGAGATTTATAACACCCTGTCCCTGCTTTCTCCCCATATCCCTTGATCCCTTTAGCCTTAATAAATATATCCAACTCCTTCTTGAATATATTTAATGAATTGGCCTCAACTGCCTTGTGTGGTAGAGAATTCCACAGGTTCACCACTCTCTGGGTGAAGAAATTCCTCCTCATCTCTGTCCTAAATGGCTTACCCCTTATCCCTAGACTGTGACCCCTGGTCTGGACTCCCCGGCCATCGGGAACATCCTTCCTGCATCTAGTCTGTCTAGTCCTGTAAGACTTTTATAAGTTTCAATGAGATCCCCTCTCATTCTTCTAAACTCCAGCGAGTATAAGCCTAATCGACCCAATCTCTCCTCATACGTCATTCCTGCCATCCCAGGTATCAGCCTGGTGAATCTTCGCTGCACTCCCTCCATGGCAAGAAATCCTTCCTCAGATAAGACGACCAAAACTGCACACAATACTCAAGGTGTGGTCTCACCAAGGCCCTGTACAATTGCAGCATACATGTTGTTGTTGTTGTTGTTGTTGAATGCTCCCATACAAAGTTCCCTGTAAGTTGCGCTTTGTCCTGCATGGCCTGTTGCTTTTAATGCGCTGTTCCTATAAATAATCTGCACGTGCGCAGTACAGGACTCCCGCCCCAGCCGCGGTTTTGCCAGATGCGGATTTCACGTATAAACAGCTTCCTCTCTGCGACAACTTTTGCCAACCGCGGCAGTGAATTTTACGTATACGCGGTTTCTAATTTAGGATTAAGGTAAATAACATGATTTTATTGCTTTTATATTCTTTTTTATTGTGTTATTTGAACATTTATACTGAATTTGCCAACCCGCGGTTTTACTAACCACGGGGATTTTCAGGGACGTGTCCCCCCGCGGTTGGGGGAGGATTCCTGTATTTACAATGTGAAACCAAGTGAGCGGTGACGTAAGAAAACTACGAGGCACTTGGTCTAAGCGTTAAACAAAGCTTTAATCAACTGTTTTTCAACATGGAGATCTAGTTGTGTCCTTCACTAGTTCCTGTTAAAGAATGTCCTGAGCAAGCTGGGCCCGTGCCCGAGTATTTATACTCTCCCTGGACAGCGCCACCAGCAGGCCGCCCAGTATTACTTCATAAGTCATTTCCACATGAATGGCAAGATTCATGTCAAGCGGCCTGCGCGGGACCCTGCAGGTGACCGTGTGGCCGGGCGCGCACGCGCAGCTTAGCGTTGACCATGGCCCCCATAGTCCAAAAGCCTGCTGATTTTCCACAAGGTTGTGGAAGATTGCCAGTGACTGTGAAATTGCGCTGCAGCAAAAGTCCTTGTGAAGAGGACATGAGGGGAGAAAATTCAGGGACTGGGGGGGGGGGATTCCATTGTGGTGGTGAGATGTCGGGGTGGGGGGGTGTTGAGGGGGCGGGGGGAGCGGGGGAAGGAGGTCCCTCAGTAACTTTGGCAGAAGGTCAGTCGAACCCCATGGGAAATGGCAGAAACAGACAGAATGATCCATTTAGGCAGTTTGTCCAACAAAGTTACAGTGGGAGATCAGGAGAACCCTGGAGGAGATTCCAAATGGTACCAAATCGCCAAAAGGGACACTTTTGTTGAATAAATGCAATTTATACAGGTTGAGCATCCCAAATCCGGAGTTCTGGAATCCGGACCCCGGGACGATTGGTGGCAGGGGTCCGGAATCCGTAAAATGTTCCAGAACCGGACACCCTGAGGGAGGCTTACCAAAAACCGGAACCTGGGCCCAGGCATTTCCGGACTCGGCATGTGTTTCTGAGGTCCGAAGTCCGGAAATATCGCAACCTGGGCTCGGGCGTCTCCGGGCTTCGGGACATCAGAAACACTTTCCGAAGTCCGAGAAAAACCCGAAAACCGGCTCGGCCTCGGTCCCGAGGTTGCCGGATTCGGTGACGTTCTACCTGTACAACCGGAAAAAAAGGGCCTTAGCCATTCCTTTTATGAAGAAGAAAGAAGGGACTAGGGAGAGATAAAAAAGGTCGGGGCAGAGTTTCCACTACGGATGCAATCATGCGATCCGGACGCAACCTGTGCCCAGAATGTCGCCAGCGTGGAAAAGTGTTTTTCTTTTCTCAAGTCTCCGCTCAAACTCTTCTGCGTACCACCGAACCTATAATTAGCGCGAAATAACAACAGAAAACGCTGGAAAAACTCAGCAGGCCAGGCAACATCCGTGGAGAGAGAAACAGAGTTAACGTTTCGGGTCAAAGACCCTTCGTCTTGACAAAGGATTTCGGCCTGAAACGTTAACTCTGTTTCTCTCTCCACGGATGTTGCCTGGCCTGCTGAGTTTTTCCAGCATTTTCTGTTGTTATTTCGGATTTCCAGCATCTGCAGTATTTTGCTATCGTACTATAATCAGCGCGACCAGGCAACGTTTTAGAACGTAGAGTTTTGTAAAAAAAAAGTTTGCTTTAAAATATATTCCTTGATATATTTAAGAGCGGTAACCCAGTGCAGTTTGATCAATCCAGCTGCATATGGGTTTATGGCGAAAAATAAGCATTTTTTAATCAGAGTGTCTGGTCAACCAGTTGTGAGTAACCCGGTTTTAAATAACTGAAAATGACTTTACAAAGCGGTGTAAAGCCATTTGCTGGTTGCCTTGGAGTACAGTAGTCCGTTTCTTAGTAAGTTAAGAAAAAAATAATATCTAAAAAGATTTTTAAAACGTGCCTTATCGATGCCCTAGTGCCCAAAACAATCCAGCTTAATTCTATGAGCCTCCTCGATGGTCCGCCAATGGGCACAATTAGTGGAAACTCGCCGCGGTGATTAATGTGAACTGGGGGAGGGGGGGGGCGCGGCCAGTCTTGTGGGCGGGGCCGGCTTCCAGCACGATGTGTTTTTAAACCAGTGCCAAAAAGATGGCGGAAACTCAATTGGCGCTGGACGCAATTTGCACTGGAAATTCCGCGCTCGTTCGCGCCGCCGGTTTGGCCGCTTTCGTGCGAATTGAGCTGAAAAAAAACACGGGCGCAATCCGAAGCCGATAAAATATAAAGAGAAAGCAAAAAGTACAGAACTGCTTCATCACATCTCTCAGCAATATTTCAAAGAGCTGCACATGCAATAAGATCGTGGAAAAAAAAACAACACGAGTATCCTGTACTTACCCATCGCAGATCCATAGGGAGAAACATTCGGTGGCGCCCCCTTTGAGGCGCTACCTTTGCCGGGGCACTACTTTTAGCGCCCAGAAAGAGTTAGCGCCCCACGCCGTAAATTGAGTGGTAGCGCCCCGCGCAGGAGGCGGGGCTCCTTTGGAAGCACTCCCCCTCCCTCCAGGGGCGCTACAAGTGAATATCGTGGCGCTATGTGCAACAGCGCCACACGGGCTGGCAGGTAGCGCCGCGGTACTGCAGGCCTCCCTCCCCTGATTAAAGGAGGGGGGCCTAGCGCAGCGCGTACCGGGGCCCTGCTGGACCACTGGGGAGCAGGGTGCCGGCAAAAGAGCCCGGCACTCAAGAGGAGGCTGGGCTGAGCGATCGCAGCCAGCACCCCGCAGGAGAGGGGGCAGGTGCTGGCAGGCGGCCCACAAAAAAATGGCCGCCCGGTACCTGCACTTTAATTATCGCCGCCCCGGCCGCAAACACGCCCCCCTGACCCTGTCGGACATAGCGTCCGGAGGTAGGTCAGGGGGCACGAGCCAAGTTTGCGGCCGGGGCGCTGCGCACGGCGATGACGACATCGCCGGAGGCGCAGGGCCAGGGCGCGCTACCGGCTGCCGCCGCCACTAACCTCCCACTGAATTTCACGAGAGGCATTAGCGGCGCCGTGCCGGGCGCAAGTTGTTTTGCGCCCCGTTAGCGCCCCCCCCGGGACGCTAACGGGAGGCGCAAAGCAACCGAATTTTTCCCTCATAGTCTTTAACCAAATGTGTTAGCTCACCTCTCCATATTTCACAAGATAGGGCCTTCTTGGCCTGAACCTTTGACCCATTTGTTCAACTCATTGGAGAACACCAACTCTGCCAGCTGCCCATTACACCATCCACTTGGCTGTTCAATGAGCCCAGTGCACTGGCAACCTGTGCCACCTGTTGGTTACCTGCTGGGTAAAGAAATACTTAAAAGGCACCTGTCCTAAACTTGCTGTTCACTAGCCCGAATCTGTGCCCTCTTGACCTTCAAGTCTTGGCTTATCAAATTTCTCCCCAGGTTTATTGTCTCTATTATTATATTTATATAGCGCCTTTCACAGAATAAAACGGAGTATGATCAACAAAACAAAAGTTGGCACCGAACCAGTTAAGGAGATGTTAGGGCAGGTTGACCAAAGAGGCAGGTTTTAAGGAGTGTCTTAAAGGAGGAGAGAGAGGCGGAGAGGTTGAAGGAAGGAATTCTGGAGCTCAGGGCCTCGGCAGCTGAAGGCACGGCCACCAATGGTGGAGCGATTAAAATCGTGGATGTTCAAAAGGCCAGAATAGGTGGAGCGCAGAGGTCTAGGCGGATAATAGGGCTGGAGGAGGTTACAGGGATAAGGAGGGGGCGAGGCCACGGAGGCCATCTGATAACAAGGATGAGAATTTTTTTTTAACACAGCGCTGTATGACATATGTTGTTATGTGGACAAAAAGGGCAGCCATTTTGCACACAGCAAGTTCCCACAAACAGTAAGGGGAATGAGTGGGCATTTAAGCTGTTTTTGGTGGGGAAGGATGATGGGCAGCACATGGAAGTTCTGGCAGATAATCAGGAAGCTGCGTAATTGGGGTGCAGATAAAAGAGATCCGACTTATAAAATTCTAACAGGACTAGATGCAGGAAGGATGTTCCCGATGGCGGGGGAGTCCAGAACCAGGGGTTACAGTCTATGGATAAGGGGTAAGCCATTTAGGACAGAGATGATGAGGAATTTCTTCACCCAGAGAGTGGTGAACCTGTGGAATTCTCTACCACAGAAGGCAGTTGAGGCCAATTCATTAAATATATTCAAGAAGGAGTTGGATATATTGCTTAAGGCTAAAGGGATCAAGGGATATGGGGAGAAGGCAGGGACAGGGTACTGAATTTGGATGATCAGCCATGATCTCATTGAATGGCGGAGCAGGCTCGAGGGGCCGAATGGCCTACTCCTGCTCCTATCTTCTATGTTTCTATGTTTCTATGTCTGTTGCAGTTTAGGTCATGAACCTACTTTAAAGGCACATACTGGGGGCAGGGAGGGAGAGGTGGCTAAATGTAGCAGTTAGAATAGGAGACATGGATTAACAGTTGATTTGTATGAATTACTGATATGAGGCACAACTGGTGTTCGCTTGCTTATGGACGACAAGACCAGGTCTCAGCTGTCCTGAATGGAAATGCACATCCCTTAGGAAGCCAGAGCCACATAAACGTCATTGAGAGGTTTTCCTTAGCAGTTACTCTACCTCATACGCTAATTGCAGTTGTTGCTGGGCAACCTTCTGATGTTGCAAGCAAGGCTCGGTGTAGCACTATTTTCGACACCAACTCATTATTTCCTAAGGCTTTTTGGAATGTCTTGCCTCTCTCAGACTTCCCTTCCTTTTATAACCTAAACGCCAATTTTTTGTCGACCTTTGGTGTCACCTTGTGTTGTCGGCCTCGGCCCTTTATCGAGCGATCTCGACAAAAAAGAAAACAAGCAAAGAGAAACTGGGAGTTCGATCACCCGAGGCTAGTGGTGTTCAGCAACTCTGCACCGCAACCTCAGAGCAAAGTATAGACCACGCTAGCTGTTATAAAGATAACTTCACTTTAACTTTCTATCAGATGCTCAGTGCAGGTTGCAGAGCGGGTCGTAGGGAAGCAAGGAAACAGGGAGCAAATCAAGCTCTCCAAATTTCCTTCTCTCCCTGTGACATTGAAGTATTTACCTTCGGAGTCGCTGAATATATTCAAGGCGGAAATAGACAAATATTTGAGCTACAGGGGAGTCAAGGGTTATGGGGAGTGGGCGGGCAGGAAAATGGAGTTCAGGCCAAGATCAGATGAGCCATGAACTTATTGAATGGCGGTGCAGGCTCGAGGGGCCGAATGGCCGACTCCTGCTCCTATTTCTTATGCTCTTATGTTCTTCTGGTGTTTAAAATGTTCAAAGCATTTGATAGGCTGGATACAGAGAAACTATTTCCTGTAGTAAGGGAATCAAGTACAAGGGGGACATAATCGTAAAATTAAAGCTAGGCCGTTCAGGAGCCAAATAAGGAAGCGCTTTTTCCACACACAAAGGGTAGTAGAAATATGGAACTCTCTCCCCCAGAGAGCTGTGGATGCTGGAGCTTACAAGACTGGGATCGATACAGTTTGTCGGGGAAGGGTATCAAGGGATATGGAGCAAAGACGGGTAAATGGAGCGGAGGTGCAGATCAGCCATGGTCTAATTGAATGGCCGAGCGGGCCGGAGGGGCTGAATGGCCTCCTCCTGTTCCTATTCCTGTCTATCGGATGAGATGTCAAAACGATGGACCATCTGCCCTCTCGGGTTGACGTAAAAGATCCCACAGCACTATTTCGAAGAAAAGCAAGGGAGTTCTCCCCGGTTTTCCTGGGGCCAATAGTTATCCCTCAATTGACATCACTAAAACAGATTATCGGGTCATTGTCCCGGTTGCTGTTTGTGGGAGCTTGCTGTGCGCAAATTGGCTGCTGCGTTGCGTACATTACAACAGTGACTACACTTCAAAAGAACCTCATTGGGCTGTAAAGCGCTTTGGGACGTCCTGATGTTGTGATAGCGAGTTGTCATCGCGAGAGGATTCGAGTACAGGAGCAAGGATGTCTTGCTGCAGTTGTACTGGGCCTTGGTGAGACCGCACCTTGAGTATTGTGTGCAGTTTTGGTCGCCTTATCTGAGGAAGGATGTTCTTGCCATGGAGGGAGTGCAGCGAAGATTCACCAGACTGATACCTGGGATGGCAGGAATGACGTATGAGGAGAGATTGGGTCGATTGGGCTTATATTCGCTGGAGTTTTGAAGAATGAGAGGGGATCTCATTGAAACTTATAAAATACTAACAGGACTAGACAGACTAGCTGCAGGAAGGATGTTCCCGATGGCCGGGGAGTCCAGAACCAGGGGTCACAGTCTAAAGATAAGGGGTAAGCCATTTAGGACAGAGATGAGGAGGAATTTCTTCACCCAGAGAGTGGTGAACCTGTGGAATTCTCTACCACACAAGGCAGTTGAGGCCAATTCATTAAATATATTCAAGAAGGAGTTAGATATATTTCTTAAGGCTAAAGGGATCAAGGGATATGGGGAGAAAGCAGGGACAGGGTACTGAGTTTGGATGATCAGCCATGATCTCATTGAATGACGGAGCAGGCTCGAGGGGCCGAATGGCCTACTCCTGCTCCTATCTTCTATGTTTCTATGAAAGGCGGGATATATATATTTCTTTCTTTACGAGGTGGATCTATCTGAAAAAGTGCATCGGAACCTAACTCTGAGGCCAGCAGAACATGAATTTTGAAAAAGGAACCACCTCACAAAGGGGTTCCTTAATGGGTTACCGGGTTAATGTGTGTGTACAGCAACTCCCTTGTTCAAAATACATCAATGGAAACAACGTTCTATGACTTTCTTCATGTAATTTGCAGCTGTGTAATGTCGTGTTAATTCTTTAATTGTTAAATTGCTTCCTTTTCGAGGCAAGATGCTCAAATTTGATTACAGATCCTGAAAAAAAAAACACACACACACACACACACACACACTCATTCAGCAAAGGGAGGATCTCATCCTGGGTTTTTTTTTGTCCTGCATCGTACTGGGACCAGATGTGTGTAAATTAGACTAAAAAGACAGCAACCCCTTTTCCTTGACCTACATAGCAGGCTTCGAATCGCGACAGCCGGCAACAGGGAAAGGCTGGCCAATTAGTCCAATCTGGCAGCCAAGTAGAATCTGGGGCACCATGGCAGCACAGACTGGGATCAGAATGTTCGCCTTCCTGCAAAGGAGAATAGTGCAAGGGGGCTGGAGGAGGGACCAGAATCGTCCCTGCTCGCTTACAAGAAGACGGCCAAGTACTCCGCGAAGAATAAGAAGAAATCACGTACATTTCTTGCTAATCCTTTCCCCCCCCCCCGCCCCTTGACTAAACCCTCCCCTTCCCCCCTTCCTTGCCTGGTGAATCTGGGGAACAATACCTTGTCCAAAAAGAGAAAGACTCGCATTTCTATAGCGCCTTTCACGACCTCAAGGCGTCTCAAAGCGCTTTACAGCCAATGAAGTACTGAAATGTAGTCAGCGCAGGGAACGTAGGGAAATGCCGCAGCCAATTTACGCACATAAGAATATAAGAATTAGGAGCAGGAGTCGGCCATTTGGTCCTTCGAGCCTGCTCCGCCATTCAATAACATCATGGCTGATCTTCTACCTCAACTCCACTTCCCTGCACTATCCCCATATCCCTTGATTCCCTTAATATTCAGAAATCTATTGATCTCTGTCTTGAATATACTCAGTGACATGAACCTTGCCATTCATGTGGAAATGTCTTATGAAATGATACTGGGCGGCCTGCTGGTGGCGCTGTCCAGGGAGAGTATAAAGGGAGAGTATAAATACTCGGGCATGGGCCCAGCTTGCTCAGGACATTCTTTAACAGGAACTAGTGAAGGGCATAACTAGATCTCCATGTTGTAAAACAGTTGATTAAAGCTTTGTTTAACGCTTAGACCAAGTGCCTAGTAGTTTTCTTATGTCACTCAGTGCACAGCAAGGTCCCACAAACAGCATTGAGGTAATGACCAGATCATCTGTTTTTTTAGTGAGGGATAAATATTGGCCAGGGCACCGGGAAGAACTCCCCCAGCTCTTCTTTGAAATAGTGCCGCGGGATCTTTTACGTCCAGCCGAGAGGGCAGACGCGCGTAAGTTTTTTTTAAAAGCACGGGTGTTTGGATTAAAAATAAGGTACAGAAATCCTGGCTGACTTTAGCCCCTCAACCAACTACAACAACAACTTGTATTTACATAACGCCTTTAACGTAGTAAAACGTCCCACGGCGCTGCACAGGAGCGTTATCAAAAACAATTTGACACCGAGCCGCGTAAGGAGATATTAGGGCAGGTGATCAAAAGCTTGGTCAAAGAGGTAGGTTTTAAGGAGCGTCTTAAAGGAGGAGAGAGAGGCGGAGAGGCAGAGCAGTTTAGGGAGGGAATTCCAGAGCTCAGGGCCCAGGCAGCTGAAGGCACGGCCGCCAATGGTGGAGCGATTAAAATCGGGGATGCTCAAGAGGGCAGAATTGGAGGAGCGCAGAGATCTCGGGGGTGGGGGGGGGCGGTTGTGGGGCTGGAGGGGATTACAGAGATAGGGAGAGGTGGCACTATTCTACTTTATATGAAAAGTTAACGAGGGAATAACGGAAGCAGTTCTGGGGTTTATAGTGAGGGTGGGGAGCTGGTGGAATTAACATGTGACTCTCCTCCCCGCTCCCAACCAGGGGTTAATCCATCCTGAGGTTTGCACAGTGGATGATTTTTATTTTAGCCTTTTTTTTGCATTTATGAGGCAGTTTCAGGCATATTGTCAATCAATTTCTCTATAAAAAGCCATTCTGGTCATGTTATTTGCTGGAAGGCAGAAATCTAACTATTTACAGCTAGGTTTTCACTGTCTCCAACTGAAACCCTGGCAGCAATAAGCTGCCAATTTATCAACAACCAGCTCTTTCTGAGCTACTGTTTAACTGGAAACTCTGAGCCTAGACTCCTTCTCCGACATAATTACTACCAGTTCAAGGGTCGAAGCACCGTGGGAGATTTTGTACGTTTTATGTGATATATAAATGCAATTGGGTAAATACGTGAAGGGTTAAAATTTGTAGGGCTGTGGGGAACGAGCAGGGGGAATGGGACTAATTGGAGAGCTCATTCAAAGAGCCGGCACAGGCGTGATGGGCCGAATGGCCTCCTTCTGTGCTGTCTGATTCGATGAAGTTTCTTTGGTTGAGGACAACTTTGTGCTGTTCCTCCGCAAATACTGCTAATTTAAAAGGTACTTTTCAAATCATGGGTTCTTTTTTTAAACATGTAAAGGTTTTCGCGGATTTTGTGTCCATCAAGGAGAGATATATTGGCCCTGAATTCGCGGTCGGAGGCTTCCCACGGAGAAATGCCTACGATCCGCAAAATAAAATGTTCGCGAGCCTGGTGGTCCGGGAGGTACGGAGATTCGCGGTCTGGGCCTCTCTGGGTACCCGCGGGTAGAGACCCAGGTATCCCAATGTGCATGCTCTTCGCGCGCGAAAACGCAGAACTTGCGTGGCCCTTACAGGTGCGTACGCACCTCATACGCACCCGTAGGGGCCGTAAATTATGGGCCATTATATATTACAAGGAGAGTAAATAGTACACTTTCCATATCGGATATTCAGCGTCAGTGTGACTGTTTTTTTTTTTATTCGTTCATGGGATGTGGGCGACGCTGGCAAAGCCAGCATTTATTGCCCATCCCTAATTGCCCTTGGGAAGGTGGTGGTGAGCCGCCTTCTTGAACCGCTGCAGTCCGTGTGGTGAAGGTGCTCCCACAGTGCATTAGGGAGGGAGTTCCAGTATTTTGACCCAGCGACGATGAAGGAATGGCGATATATTTCCAAGTCAGGATGGTGTGTGACTTGGAGGGGAACTTGGAGGTGGTGGTGTTCCCATGTGCCTGCTGCCCTTGTCCACCTAGGTGGTAGAGGTTGTGGGTTTGGGAGGTGCTGCCGAAGAAGCCTTGGCGAGTTGCTGCAGTGCATCTTGTAGATGGTACACACTGCAGCCACGGTGCGCCGGTGGTGGAGGGAGTGAATGTTTAAGGTGGTGGATGGGGTGCCAATCAAGCGGGCTGCTTTGTCCTGGATGGTGTCGAGCTTCTTGAGTGTTGTTGGAGCTGCACTCATCCAGGCAATTGGCGCGTATTCCATCACACTCCTGACTTGTGCCTTGTAGATGGTGGAAAAGCTTTGGGGAGTCAGGAGGTGAGACACTCGCCGCAGAATACCCAGCCTCTGACCTGCTCTTGTTGCCATAGTATTTATGTGGCTGGTCCAGTTACATTTCTGGTCAATGGTGACCCCCAGGATATTGATAGTGGGGGGATTCGGCGATGGTAATGCCGCTGAATGTCAAGGGGAGGTGGTTAGACTCTTGCTTGTTGGAGATAGTCATTGCCTGGCACTTGTGTGGCGCGAATATTACTTGCCACTTAACAGCCCGAGCCTGAATGTCGTCCAGGTCTTGCTGCATGCGGGCACGGACTGCTTCATTGGCCCAGTAATTCGGGTCCCAACGCGTGAGTAAACATCGTGTACTCACGCGTGGGCCCGATGAAAGTGCCGGTTTTCAGCATGCACAGCGCATGCGCGGAAAACCGGCATTTCCTTTCCTCTGAACCAAGGGGTTCAGAGGTGGAACGCGTGCGTGCAGGAGTCTGCGCGTGCGTGCTGAAATTCCTTTTTTTTTTTACAGGGTTGCCCGTGCGATAAGGCCTCCAGTTTTTACGCGAGAAAAAAGCAGACATAAGTACTTAGTTTTAAAAGGTAAGTGGTCTATTAATTAAAGTTAGAAATTTTTTTCCACAGGTTTATTATTTTTAAAGACTTTACAGTAAGGCAAGTGTATTTTTAGACCCGATTTGTTAAAAAATTATTTTTTTCAAAAATTTGAATAATCACAGAATCACAGAATCACAGAAACCCCACAGTGCAGATAGAGGCCATTTCGGCCCATCGAGCCTGCACCGACACATATCCCACCCGATCCCCGTAACCCCACGTATTTAATCCCCCTAACACTAAGGGTCAATTTATCATAGCCAATCATCCTAACCCGCACATCTTTGGACAAATAATTGTTTCAATTAGTTTTTTACAGTTATTAATAGTTCATTTAATTAGTGGGATTTTTTTTAACTTTTATTTGAAGTTTAAGTACTGTTTTGGGCACCCAGAGTTTTCATGAGTTTGACAGTTCTTACTATCAAACTCATGAATTAACTTTTGCAACCTCCGATTGGTTGCCCAGTGCTCACGTGATCCCAGCCGGCTCATCGCACTAACTACGCCGCTGGATCACGCAAGCACAGCGCGCCGGGAGCTGAACCGGGCCACTGACAGGAAATCCACGCAGGGCCAGGCTTCAACTGTCGGCGCGCTATGTAAGTGTAGGTCGGGGGCTTGCACCCGCGGGAAGCCCCCGACACGAATTTCTGGGCCATTATCTGAGAAGTTGCACCAAGCACTTCTCAGGTTAGATACATAGCAAAGTTTCATCTACTTTGCCCGATATACCTCAACTCCAAATTTACAAGTGTACCTCCGGCTGCACCAGTGTAACTTTCTTCTGATTCCAACTAAGACGTTGGACTGATACTGCCATTATTCTTGGGAGCCTTTCATCTAACAGTCAAAGGACCAGCCTGCACTTATATTGTTTCTTAGCAAGTTCTCAAGATGTCCCTTGGAACCATAGAAACTCTCATTGTATCCGTACTGCCTCTTTGACAGAGCAATCCAAAACTAATCCCACTGCCCTGCTCTCTCCCTATAGCCTCCTACCTCTGCTCCAAATATTTCTCCACTTTGCCCTTATAAGGTACAAGGGTCCCTCCTCGACCACTCCCTGTGGCAAAGCAGCCCATAGTCCAACAACCCTCAGGGTACGGAAGTTTCTCCTAACCCTTCCTCTTCACACTCTTGGTAACAGTTTTAAATTGAAGGCCCCTCATCACTGACACCACCAACCTGAGAAAATAGATTTTCCTTAATTCACTCTTTAATCGCTTAATGGTAAATGTGAAGGTTGTTCTCCCGGGCTCCGTCTGCCTGTTCTGAAGGACGGGGGGGACCTCTGATAAAGCAGCACTCCCTCAATATTGCACCAAAGTGCCAGCCTGAGCTAACAGAGCAAGCAGACGGAGCCCGGGGTGAAGACTTCCGTCGTTGCCCTGCTGCCATGTTCCTGGGTTGGTTGCTGGATACGTGCTGGAACCTCTTGACAGAAAAGCATGAATTACTAACAGTAAACATACCTTCATGCCTGCTTAGCCAGTCAAACAACAGCCAGGAGTGTCTATTTGTGAAAGGTACACATCTATTACCTGTCAGCGTGTATTTTTAGAGGAGCATGTTGATATGATACAATGAAAACATAACCCTGCTCGAATCTCAAAGGGGCCCATCAGAGACTGGTAAGCTTGGCGTACACTTAGTACCAACCCTGCCAAGTGAAGCGGGAGCATACCGATTTCAATAGGAAGGAACATTAACAACAACTTGTATTTATATAGCGCCTTTAATATCGTAAACCATCCCAAGGCGCTTCACCGGAGCGTAATCAAACAAAATGTGACATTGAGCCACACAAGGAGGTATTCGGACAGATGACCCACAGTTTGATCAAAGGTGTATCTTACAGGAGGAGAGGCAGGTAAGGAGGCAGAGAGGCGTAGAAGTTTGGGGAGGGAATTCCAGAGCTTAGGGCCTAAGCAGCTGAACATAGAAACATAGAAGATAGGAGCAGGAGTAGGCCATTCGGCCCCTCGAGCCTGCTCCGCCATTCAATGAGATCATGGCTGATCATCCAAATTCAGTACCCTGTCCCTGCTTTCTCCCCATATCCCTTGATCCCTTTAGCTTTAAGAAATATATCCAACTCCTTCTTGAATATATTTAATGAATTGGCCTCAACTGCCTTCTGTGGTAGAGAATTCCACAGGTTCACCACTCTCTGGGTGAAGAAATTTCTTCTCATCTCATTCCTAAATGGTTTACCCCTTATCCTTAGACTGTGACCTGGTTCTGGACTCCCCGCCATCGGGAACATCCTTCCTGCATCTAGTCTGTCTAGTCCTGTTAGAATTTTATAAGTTTCAATGAGATCCCCTCTCAATCTGCTAAACTCTAGCGAGTATAAGCCTAATCGACCCAATCTCTCCTCGTACGTCATTCCTGCCATCCCAGGTATCAGTCTGGTGAATCTTTGCTGCACTCCCTCCATGGCAAGAACATCCTTCCTCAGATAAGGCGACCAAAACTGCACACAATACTCAAGGTGTGGTCTCACCAAGGCCCTGTACAACTGCAGCAAGACATCCCTGCTCCTGTACTCGAATCCTCTCACTATGAAGGCCAACATACCATTTGCCTTCTTACGATAGCAAAATACTGCAGATGTTGGAAATCCGAAATAACAACAGAAAATGCTGGAAAAACTCAGCAGGTCAGGCAACATCCGTGGAGAGAAATTTGAGTTGACGTTTCGGGTTTGACCCTTCTTCAAAACTGGAGAGAAAAGGAACTAGATCGAAGGCAGGGCTGCGATCGGACAAAAGAACCAAAAGAAGTAAAAGAGATTAGAAGCTAGACGAGATGGTAATAGGCTGGGATTAGGTGTAAAGTGTACTGGCAGGGCAAAAGATAGCTGCCAGGTGTGAGAGAGAAACAAAAGGAAAGGGGGGGGGAAGGAAAGGAGTGGAAAAATATAAGTAAAAATGAAATAGGGGCCGAGGTTATGATCTGAAATTGTTGAACTCGATATTGAGACCGGAAGGCTGCAGAGTGCCTAATCGGAAGATGAGGTGCTGTTCCTCGAGTTTACGTTGAGCTTCCGTGGAACAGTACAAGAGGCCAAGGACGGTGAGGTCCGAGTGGGAATGGAGCGGTGAATTGAAATGACAGGCGACCGGAAGCTCGGGGTCACCCTTACGGACTGAACGGAGGTGTTCCGCAAAGCGGTCACCCAATCTGCGTTTGGTCTCCCCTTCTTAACTGCCTGCTGCACCTGCATGCATACCTTCAGAGACTGGTGCACAAGGACACCCAGGTCTCGTTGCACTTCCCCTTTTCCCAATCTATTGCCATTCAGATAATAATCTGCCTTCCTGTTTTTGACACCGAAGTGGATAACCTCACATTTATCCACATTATACTGCATCTGCCATGCATCTGCCCAATCACCCAACCTGTCCAAATCATACTGGAGTTTCTCTGCATCCTCCTCACAGCACAC
Source organism: Somniosus microcephalus (assembly GCF_052327205.1). Lineage (NCBI taxonomy): Eukaryota > Metazoa > Chordata > Chondrichthyes > Squaliformes > Somniosidae > Somniosus > Somniosus microcephalus. The sequence continues at coordinate 27,643,683 of NC_141017.1, read as the reverse complement.
TCGCCCACCCAGCTTTGTGTCGTCTGAAAACCTGAATATTACATCTAGTTCCCTCGTCTAAATCATTAATATATATTGTGAATAGCTGGGGTCCTAGCACCGATCCCTGCGGTACCCCACTAGTCACTACCTGCCACTCGGAAAAAGACCCGTTTATTCCAACTCTTTGCTTCCTGTCTGCCAACCAGCACCGGTCGACTGATGCAAATCAGGGATGCGCAAGATGTCCGAATTGGAGGAGCGCAGAGATCTCGGAGGGTTGTAGGGCTGGAGGAGGTTGCAGAGATAGAGAGGGGGGGGGCGAGGCTATGAAGGGATTTGCAAACAAGGATGAGAATTTTTAAATCAAGGCATTGCCGGACCAGGTGGCAATGTAGGTCATTTAGGAACAGGAGGAGGCCATTCAGCCCATCAGGCCTGCTCCGCCATTCAGTTATATCATGGCTGATCTGTACCTCAACTCTATTTTTCCGTCTTTGCTCCATTTCCCTTGATACCCCTACTGAACAAAAATATATCGATCTCAGTCTTGACAGCTCCAATTGTCCCTCAGCATCCACAGCCTTTTTGGGGAGGGATTTCCAGATTTCTACTGCCCTTTGTGTGTAAAAGTGCTTCCTGATTGCCCTCCTGAATGGCCTAGCTCTCATTTTAAGATGATGCCTCCCTCATTCTTGATATACCCACCAGAGAAAATAGGGTCTCCATGTCTACCCTATTGAATCCTTTTACCATTTTAAACACCTCAATCAGATAACCCCTCAATCTTCCATACTCAAGGGAATGCAAGCCAAGTTTATGTAACCAGTCCTCATCATTTTCAGCTGCATTAAGCGCATTGTGCTTTGGGTTTGACATCGTCACCTTTTTAATGTACAGGAAACTCTTTGGTATCCGGCACCGACGGGACCGGCGTGGTGCCGGTTTATCAAAAAGTCCGGATTACGGAGAGGTATAGTTAAAAGGTACGAGAGCTCCGTACACAGCAACAAATCCAGGCTTCCCTGTTGCTTAGCAACATGTGCAGGAACTCCGGCCACAGACCAAGCGTCCCTGTTGCTTAGCAACAGGTGCAGGAACCCCGGTTACACAGCCACAGATCCAGGAACTGCCACTAATATGAAGTAAAACTTACCTGAACCTACTCCTGAATTTTGCCGGTTAACAGAGATTTCCGGTTATTTTAGGTGTACGTGCTTACACCAATTACTGCCAAACAGGTTAGAGCGGTGCATGCACGGGTCTGCCTGTCGGGAGATGGAACCAGGTCCAGAGAGAAGGTAGCGATGGGCAAATCACTTACAAATCCTTTTGACTTGTATGTAGGCGTCATAGCTGAAGCGGCCGAGCAACTTTGGAGTGCCCGAGCTCGTTGTCCTCTTTGGCCATTTGGGTGCACCCCAGGGAAAATTTGGGGCTACAAATTGGGGCAGAAACTCATCTTGGGCAAGGTAAGGTAAATCGGATGCCAGTTATGTGCCGCGCCCGATATTCAGTTCTATTGAAGTCAGTGGAACAGAACATTGGACGGGGCAGCCAATTTGATACCACCCTTTTTTCGTCAATGCCCAAGATGAATTGCTACCCCGTTAGGTTTTAATTAGCATAGATTTCAAGCTGCCGATGCGAATAGCTCTTGGTGTTCTGATTTAGGATTTATTAATGCCAAGGATGACCCTTGTAAAACCCAACCACAACTTGTATTTATATAGCGCCTTTAACATAGTAAAACGTCCCAAGGCACTTCACAGGAGTGATTATCAAACAAAATTTAACACCGAGCCACATAAGAAGATATCAGGGCAAATGACCGAAAGCTTGGTCAAAGAGGTAAGTTTTAAGGAGCGTCTTAAAGGAGGAGAGAGAGGTGGAGAGGCGGAGGTGTTTAGGGAGGGAATTCCAGAGCTTAGGGCCCAGGCGGCTGAAGGCACGGCTGCCAATGGTGGAGCGATTAAAATCGGGGATGCTCAAGAGGCCAGAATTGGTGGAGCGCAGAGATCGCAGGGGATTGTAGGGCTGGAGGAGATTAGAGAGTTAGGGAGGGGTGAGGCCATGGAGTGATTTGAAAACAAGGGTGAAAACAGGCCACAAAACCTAAAACAGGACAAATCAGCAAAGAAGAAATGTAAGTGCAAGTAGAGAGCGAGTTGCCTGGGCTCCAAGGGTTTCGTGTGGACCATCGGTTGCAGTTTGGACATCCCATCGCTGGGGGACTCAGAGGGACAATGATTGTCGCTCACTGTTGATGACTGTGCTCCGTAGTGACAGTACTGGCTAGTATAATCCTCAGGCCTTCTGACAAATGATCTTTATCAGCTCTTCCTGTGACCTAATGAATACATGCGCCAAAGTGGTGGCCTCGCGAGTCATCCAGCTTTGCTCCATGGCCTCTACTGAGTTAGCTCATTTTGGCCATGTTGGTTGGATGGGGGTTATAATTGGGTCCAGTACCCCTAAATTAGGGAGTGGAATAATCATCCAGGGTTCACTGCTGTCCAGTGAGTAAGTGTGTGCAGCCATCAGGAGAGGGCAAGATTTGGGGTTTGGCTATGATATCACTCCCTTCCAACCCCGCCACTTAGGGTCTAGGCTCACACAAGAAGACTTGGCCACTCAGCTGAGGTGCTGAGGGCTGCTGACGCCTTCCGGAGAGAAGGAAACGAAACACATTTTTTTTTTGAAGGGATAAAATATTCTCTTCGTCATTACGCACTGAAATGCTGTTAAGCAAGGTCGCTGAGTTGAAGAGAACGGAGGTATAAAGTAGCCACCAAAAAAAAAGTGAGCCTTGAAATGAGATTGTTTAACATCACTGTGTAAGTGCTCAACATGTTCACATAATGTTACATCGAATGTACAGCACAGAAACAGGCCCAACTTGTCCGTGCCGGTGTTTATGCTCCACACGAGCCTCCTCCCACCCCTCTTCATCTCACCCTCTCAGCATATCCTTCTACTCCTTTCTCCTTTATGTGTTTATCGAGCTTCCCCTTAAATGCATCGATGCTATTCGCCTCCACCACTCCCTGTGGTAGCGAGTTCCCCATTCTCACCACTCTCTGGGTAAAGATGTTTCTCCTGAATTCCCTATTGGATTTATTAATTACTATCTTATATTTATGGTCTCCCCCACAATTGGGAACATCTTCTCTATGCCTACCCTATCAAACATCTTCATAATTTTAAAGATCTCGATCAGGTCACCCCTCAGCCTTCTCCTTTCTAGAGAAAAGAGCCCCAGCCTGTTCAATCTTTCCTGATAGTTATAAACTCTCAGTTCTGGTATCATCCATGTAAATCTTTTTTGCACCTTCTCCAGTGTCTCATAGAAACATAGAAACATAGAAAACTAGGAGCAGGAGTCGGCCATTCGGCCCTTCGAGCCTGCTCCGCCATTCAATATGATCATGGCTGATCCTCCATCTCAATACCATATTCCTGTTCCCTCCCCATATCCCTTGATGCCTTGTGTGTCTAGAAATCTATCTATCTCCTTCTTAAATATATTCAGTGACTTGACCTCCACAGCCTTCTGTGGTAGAGAATTCCACAGGTTCACCACCCTCTGAGTGAGTAAATTTCTCCTCATCTCAGTCCTAAATGTCCTACCCCGTATCCTGAGACTGTGACCCCTCGTTCTAGACCCCCCAGCCAGGGGAAAACATCTTCCCTGCATCCAGTCCATCTATCCCCATCAGAATTTTATACGTTTCATGAGATCCCCTCTCATTCTTCTAAACTCTAGTGAATACAGGCCTAGTCGACCCAATCTCTCCTCATACGACAGTCCTGCCATCCCAGGAATCAGTCTGGTGAACCTTTGCTGCACTCCCTCTATGGCAAGTATATCCTTTCTTAAATAAGGAGACCAAAACTACACACAGTACTCCAGGTGTGGTCTCACCAAGGCCCTGTATAACTGTAGTAAGACATCCTTGCTCCTGTACTCAAATCCTCTTGCAATGAAGGCCAATATACCATTTGCCTTCCTAACTGCTTGCTGCACCTGCATGTTTGCTTTTAGTGACTGGTGGACAAGGACACTCTCTATCCTTTTTGCAATATGGAGACCAGAACTGTGCGCAGTACTCCAAGTGTGGTCTAACCGAGTTTCTATACAAGTTTAACATAATTTCGCTGCATTTGAATTCCACTCCTGAGCCCCAATGCTTTGTTTGCATTTTGACAGACATTAATCCTTTTATTTTAAATGAGACATAACATCCATTATTTAGCAAACAAAATAATTTCACACAAACGTGTTGAGCATTTGTCCCATCATGTCGCACAATGTTGTTTCTAGACTATGGTCATTTAGAAGGTTGGCAGTCACCAAGTTTAGATCATCTGGGGGGAAGGCAATGGATACCTCCCTCGGCTTGCAACCCATGAGACCATTTGGTAAGACAGTTTCCCAGATGATAGTACGGTTTCTCGAGGAAAAGCATCCATCATTGGCTGGAAGCAATTCAATTCAATTCAATTTTATTTGTCATATATGCAGCAAACGTGTGTACTGCACAATGAAATGTTGATTTTTACTAGGAGGGCGAAGAGGTTGTGGCTGGGGTGGCTCGTGTCTTTGATGATTCTCAGGGCCTTCCCCCGGCACCTCTCGGGGTAGATATCCTGCACAGCAGGTAGTTTAATTCCTATAGTATCCCACACTCACACACAATACCACAGATTAAGAGATACAGAATGAAACCCACTCTCACACACTGTACCACAGACTGAGATGCAGAATGAAACCCACTCTCACACACTGTACCACAGACTGAGATGCAGAATGAAACCCACTCTCACACACTGTACCACAGACTGAGATGCAGAATGAAACCCACTCTCACACACTGTACCACAGACTGAGATGCAGAATGAAACCCACTCTCACACACTGTACCACAGACTGAGATGCAGAATGAAACCCACTCTCACACACAGCACCAGAGACTGACAGATACAGAATGAATCAGCATGAAGTAGAGTGACCCAGAGCGTGAAATGAAAAGGAAAAACTGTCTTGTTGTCACCACCAGAGGACCACCCAACTCTGAGAAAGCCACCAGGAGGAGGAGATGGAGCCCGCTCAAGATAAGAAGCGAGGCTTTATACCACGTTACAATTTAGCTGGCCAGTCATGGCAAGGAATTGTTTCCTATTCTGAAAGATGCCCTTATGGGCAAGGAGGACAGACAGCTATTAGTGTGCAATCTATTGGTCCCAGGACATTTAGCAAACCATGACATGTTGGAAAGCAAGCCTGAGCTTGGAGTCACCTCTGTACTGTCCGAAGGAACCGGCCAGCAAGACCTTGCACCTCCAAGGATTAATGGTGCACTGAAGAAAAACCTTCTCGAGGGCAATTGGGGGATGGGCAATAAATGCTGGCCTTGCCAGCGACAGTCACATTCCGGAACGAATAAAAAAACCCACACAGGCCGCGACATGGATGCTGAGATGTTGCCAAATACAGTTCGCTTCCCTCCCCGCCCCCACCCGCCATCCCCCACCTCAAATATCTGAAATGAGCCATGAGGTACTAAAGGTCAATGCTGGCGTGACCTTTTCATCTTTAATCAGGACATGGCTACAGAGAGTGCTGGAACCCAGATACCACTTCAACTCATTTTCGAGGTCCAGCACTGTCTGTTAATTCAGCCCTGCGCCTTCTCATGTCTGGATGTCTGCCTCGTGCAGAAAGGTCAGCTGGGGATCCAACAAAGCATCCGGGAGATGGTGATGTGCCTTTTATGCTGATCTATGAAGTAGAGAGCCGTGTTGACAACTGGAACATTGTGTTTCGACAGTCTGCAGGCAACTAGTCTCCCATAGTTAAATCACCCTCCAAACGACACTTTGTAGGTGCACAGGCTGTTGTCAAAAATTTTGCACTTTAATATCTAGAGGTGTTCCTCCAAATGAAATCATAAAAGGGGCACATCCACCAAGATTATATGAATGGGAAACTGAGGAATAAATTGCAGGGAAAAGGCTTGCTGTACAATCTTCTTGCGTAGGTCCTCAAAATCTAGGCACACCTTGGGACTCCTGCAATTTACTCCCACAAGAGTATTTGGCTGAATGAATTTGGGCAGAGTTTTATGTGTACACGACCACTGCACACCCCGTACCCTGAACTCATTAAGTAGCCCAGGTGTCCAGTACTCTGCCAGATTCACTAAGCAGCAGGCCACTAATAGGTGCGAGAGATTAGCGGAGGGCAACGAGCCCCTTCAACTGTACCTCTCTTTTGGGGAAGCTCGTTGTCTTTGCTGAGCATCCTCTTCGCGGGGCCGTTTGACCTTCACTCAGTCGCTCTCTACAACAGAAAGGCCGAGTTGAGGAGCTCACTACGTAAAAAAGAAAAAAGAAAGACTTGCATTTCTATAGCGCCTTTCACGGCCTCAGGATGTCCCAAAGCGCTTTACAGCCAATGAAGTATTTTTGAAGTGTTGTAATGTGGGAAACATGCCAGCCAATTTGCGCACAGCAAGCTCCCACAGCCAGCAACGTGATAATGACCAGATCATCTGTTTTAGTGATGTTGATTGAGGGACAAATATTGGCCCAGGACACCGGAGAGAACTCCCCTGTCCTTCTTCGAAATAGTGGCCGTGGGATCTTTTACATCCACCCGAGAGGGCAGACGGGGCCTCGGTTTAAAGTCTCATCGAAAAGACGGCACCTCCGACCGTGCAGCACTCCCTCAGTACTGCACTGGGAGCGTCAGCCTAATTTTTTGTGCTCGAGTCCCTGGAGTGGGGACTCTGAACCCACAATCTTCTGACTCAGTGGCGAGGGTGCTGCCCACTGAGCCACAGGCTGACACACGAGGAATCGTAGGTGCAAGCTCAGATCCCAGCACTCTATGGCACTGCTCACCACCGCCCCAGCATGTTGCACCACCAGTCTCTCCAAAGTCTTTTCTTTTTCAATTTCGTCTGGTTTACCATGGAAGGTAAAACATTAGCAGCAAGACCGAGCACCGTCAACAAACAAGTGAAAGCAGAAAATCCAAGCATCAGGTCACCTGTCAGTGTGATACACAGTTGGAGGGTCAGGGATCTGCAGGCCAACAATGTCCTGAAGCTGAACTGGAATGATCACTTTTTTTTTAAGTATGAGAATAGGCCATTCAGTCCATCAAAGCTTATCCTTCTAGCACCCTAACCCTCCCAGGTTAGCATCCAGTTGCTTTTTGAAAACCCCTAGGCATAGAAATTCGTTGATTGTGCGCGCGCTTTACAGGCATAAAATGGGCACCTAAGTGGCCGATGTGCCTCCGGAAAGATGGACCTCAGACTTCTACAACACCTTATCACCGCGCCCTCAGTGCATCTCCAATGCAAGTCTCTAACTGCAATGGGAGGCTTTCATTGAGAGCGAGCAGGAATCCACTATTAACTTGGCCTCCGTCCATCCACCTGCAAGCTACAATTTGCATATTCTAGTCTAACAAATTGCTTGTGAGCGTGGCTCACTGTAGAATTCGTGTTTGTCATGAAGCAACTTTTAGAATGAATGTTTTGCCTATCAAGGTGCTCAGTATTAGTATTGGGAAAGTGCCCAGGGCCAGTTCAAGCACCCAATGACAGCATCAAGCACTCCTAGATCATGTAGAGGACAATTAGATGCAGAGCAGCAGCGTGGCAAGTCTCCATTTCCTACAACAGGCTGAGTAAGGTGGCAAATGTAATGTCCGCTGTTGCCAAGATAGAGTCACGAGGTGTTGGATTGAGACTTGACATAGAAGCCTTTAAAACCAGAAAAGAGGGAATTTCAGTCCATCACTCAGGGTAAATTCAAACCCCAGATCCCAGAGATGAAAGGACTGCGGCCCGGAATTTGCTGAAGTGGGGCATCCTGTGGCGTGCCCCGTTGGTCAGCCTTGTTCCCTCATCCTTCAGCTCGAAAAGAGTTTGTGCCACAAATTGCTGGAATTGTGAGCCGATAGCGTTGCGGCGAGGGCAGCGGAGCGCCTGGGACCTCGGTGAGCGGCGGGACCAACAGTCTATCTCCTTAACCAATGAGATTTAAGGATAAAGAAACAGAGGAACGACGGTGAAGGAAATCGGGTGAATTAGAGACAAATTAGGTACAGAAAGAGAAATAGAGGGCATGAAAGATTGGATTAAGAGAGAGAATAAAGGGACAGAAAGAAAAAAAAACAATTTTTATTTTAAATACCTCTCATTTTCCACCTGCAGAAATGAGACTCCACAATTTAAATTGTTCCCTTTCTGGGCCAGAGAGGTTGAGTGGCATTGCAGGAACATTCTTATCACTAAACATAGAAACAGAAAAATAGGAGCAGGAGTAGGCCATTCGGCCCTTCGAGCCTGCTCCGCCATTCAACACGGTCATGGCTGATCCTCTCTCTCAATACCATATTCCTGCTCTCTCCCCATACCCCTTGATGCCTTTTGTGTCTAGAAATCTATCTCCTTCTTAAATATATTCAGTGACTTGGCCTCCACAGCCTTCTGTTGTAGAGAATTCCACAGGTTCACCACCCTCTGAGTGAAGAAATTTCTCCTCCTCTCAGTCCTAAATGTCCTACCCCGTTTCCTGAGACTGTGACTCCTCGTTCTAGACCCCCCAGCCAGGGGAAACATCCTCCCTGCATCCAGTCTGTCTAGCCCGTTCAGAATTTTATACGTTTCAATGAGATCCCCTCTCATTCTTCTAAACTCTGGTGAATACAGGCCTAAAAGGGTCCTTACGCTGTTAAGCGCCAACCCTAACTCTCCGCGGTTAGTTTAATAGGCCATTAATGAGCAAATCCAACAATTTCTTGAAACTCACAGGGAGGTTGGGGGCGAGCAGCCGTTTTCACGAGTTAACGGCGCTAATCATCCAGCGCCTTGTAGCGATTCGCAACTCACAGGGTATCTCTTCCTCGCCACAAGCTGCTGGCCAATTTACACATTAATAACGGCGAGCGCCATTAAACTCGCCATTGTTGTCCCAGCAAATTCCGTGCCAGGATGTTAACCCACTGCAACACTTGGTCTCCTATATTTTGGACACTTTCAGCCTTTGCCTTCTCCAGTTGAAATCAATGTTCCTGTTGCCGTCGGGTGGCGATGGAGGTAATAGCAATGTCGCGGTGATTTTTGAATACTGGCAGCGCATCGTGAAGTAAAGCCAAGGTCTATAGGTTGTAAAATGCAACAGGAGATGGAAAAAGAGGACAGAAAGGGAGGGAAAACCAGAGATAGGGAATGTCCGAGGGATTGGGAGAGCCAGAGAGAGAGGGAGACAGAGACAGAGACAGAGAGAGAGAGGGAGAGCCAGAGAGAGAGGGAGACAGAGACAGAGAGAGAGAGATGGAGAGCCAGAGAGAGAGGGAGAGAGCCAGAGAGAGAGAGGGAGAGAGCCAGAGAGAGAGAGGGAGAGAGCCAGAGTGAGAGGGGGGGGGGGGGGAGAGAGAGACAGAGAGGGAGAGAGAGAGAGAGAGAGAGGGAGGGAGAGGGAGACAGAGGGGGGAGAGAGAGAATGCCAGAGATGGAAAGTCAGAGAGAGGGGGAGAGAGCCAGAGAGAGAGGGAGAGAGCCAGAGAGAGAGAGGGAGAGAGCCAGAGTGAGAGGGGGGGGCGGGGGGGGGAGAGAGAGGGAGAGCCAGAGAGAGAGGGAGAGAGCCAGAGAGAGGGGGAGAGAGAGAGAAGGGGGGGGGACGAGAGGGAGAGACAGAGGGGGGAGAGAGAGAGGGAGAGAGAGAGGGGACCAGAGAGAGATAGGGAGAGGGAGACAGAGAGGGGGGAAAGAGAGAGAGAGCAGGAGAGAGAGGGTCAGAGAGGGAGAGAACTCTTCACTCTTTACCTGCTGTGTATTTCCAGCATTCTCTGTTTTCATTTCCGATTTGGGGCACTCAATTGTTCTCTTCTGTTATGTGTTCTGGTGAAATATGCAGTGGGAGTGAGAGCAGATGTTAATGCAAATGTGTCCATTAACAAATACGAATCTAACAGATTGGTGCCTTTTTACATTTCAATTTTATTTTCTGTACTGAAATAGTCACTCCAAGAATTCCCTCAGGTGAGACTGTCTATTGTACAAACAATGAGTGCACGGAGATGAGCTACAAGGCTGGATTCCTTCATCCTCAGCTTATTCTCTCTCCACCCCCTTGTTTCTGCCGGGCGGGGTTAGTTGGGGAGTCCCATGACTGTAGCCTTGAAATCATTAGCAGGTACCCATATATAATGTAGACACTGCCTGGCCAATGTTTATTCCATTGTTACAGCCTACTTCACTGACAGTTGTAGGCTCGGTCACATTCTTGATGGGTAATAATGTTTGCAGAGGGGTTTTCATGACCTGTCACACTGGCAAAAAGAAACCTATTGGGATCTACTTCAGGAATCATAGAAATTGCAACACGGAAAGAGGCCATACAGCCCATTACGTCCAAGCCTGGTGCTAGCTGTTCAACTGGAGAGATCCAAATGAGGCGTTAAACCGAGGCGCCGTCTGCCCTCTCAGGCGAATGGGACAGGGAGTGCATGGGACAGGGAGAGAATGGGACAGGGAGAGAATGGGACAGGGAGAGAATGGGACAGGGAGTGCATGGGACAGGGAGAGAATGGGACAGGGAGAGAATGGGACAGGGAGTGCATGGGACAGGGAGAGAATGGGACAGGGAGAGAATGGGACAGGGAGAGAATGGGACAGGGAGTGCATGGGACAGGGAGAGAATGGGACAGGGAGAGAATGGGACAGGGAGAGAATGGGACAGGGAGTGCATGGGACAGGGAGAGAATGGGACAGGGAGAGCCTGGGACAGGGAGAGAGTGGGACAGGGAGAGCATGGGACAGGGAGAGAATGGGACAGGGAGAGAATGGGACAGGGAGAGAATGGGACAGGGAGAGAGTGGGACAGGGAGAGAGTGGGACAGGGAGAGAATGGGACAGGGAGAGAATGGGACAGGGAGAGAATGGGACAGGGAGAGCATGGGACAGGGAGAGAATGGGACAGGAAGAGAATGGGACAGGGAGAGAATGGGACAGAGAGAGAGTGGGACAGGGAGAGAATGGGACAGGGAGAGCCTGGGACAGGGAGTGAATGGGACAGGGAGTGCATGGGACAGGGAGAGAATGGGACAGGGAGAGAATGGGACAGGGAATGGGACAGGGAGAGAATGGGACAGAGAGAGAATGGGACAGGGAGAGAGTGGGACAGGGAGAGAATGGGACAGGGAGAGAATGGGACAGGGAGAGAGTGGGACAGGGAGAGAGTGGGACAGGGAGAGAATGGGACAGGGAGAGAATGGGACAGGGAGAGAATGGGACAGAGAGGGAATGAGATGGAGTGAATGGGATGGAGGGAATGGGATGGAGGGAATGTGACAGAGAGAGAATGGGACAGGGAGGGAATGGGACAGGGAGAGAATGGGACAGGGAGGGAATGGGACAGGGAGAGAATGGGACAGGGAGTGCATGGGACAGGGAGAGAATGGGACAGGAAGGGAATGGGACAGGGAGGGAATGAGATGGAGTGAATAGCAGATTGTGAATAGGAGGAACAAGGATCACATGTTAGGTCTTTTAACTGAATTCTATTTTAGATGTCTCATTTAATAGCTATTCCCAGTATTTTCATAGCTTGTTACTGTTATATTCGTGATTACTTAAGTGACATAATATGTGAGTTGAAACAAACAAAATCAGTTGGCCCAAGGAGATGGAAATTTCCCTGAATTTGGCAGCAGTCCAAGTGACATCATTGCGAGATTACGGGAGGCTAGGTTGCTGTGCAGTTCTGCGAAGTAACTCGGCCTCTCCATAAACCAGTGATCCACCAAGGTAGGTAGATTATATCATAATGCAAGAATGGACACCCTGTGCCATTCACTCCCAGTCCTCCTTACACCCTGCCCTAGCTGCCCTTGAGAAGGTGGCGGCGAGCCGCCTTCTTGAACCGCTGCAGTCCATGTGGTGAAGGTACTCCCACAGTGCTGTTCGGTAGGGAGTTACAGGATTTTGACCCAGTGATGATGAAGGAACGGCTGATATACGTCCAAGTTGGGATGGGGTAAGAACATAAGGGCATAAGAATTAGGAGCAGGAGTCGGCCATTCGGCCCCTCGAGCCTGCTCCGCCATTCAATGAGATCATGGTTGATCTTCGACCTCAACTCCACTTTCCCGCCCGATCCCCATACCCCTTGATTCCCCTAGAGTCCAAAAATCTATCTCAGCCTTGAACATTTTTTTAACTATTCGTTTATGGGATGTGGGCGTCACTGGCAAAGCCTGCATTTATTGCCCATCCCTAATCACCCTTGAGAAGGTGGTGGTGAGCCGCCTTCTTGAACCGCTGCAGTCCGTGTGGTGAAGGTGCTCCCACAGTGCTGTTAGGGAGGGAGTTCCAGGATTTTGATCCAGCGATGATGAAGGATCGACGATATACTTCTAAGTCAGGATGGTGTGTGACTTGGAGGGGAACTTGGAGGTGGTGGTGTTCCCATGCGCCTGCTGCCCTTGTCCTTCTAGGTGGTAGAGGTCACGGGTTTGGGAGGTGCTGCCGAAGAAGCCTCGGCGAGTTGCTGCAGTGCATCTTGTAGATGGTACACACTGCAGCCACGGTACGCCAGTGGTGGAGGGAGTGAATGTTTAAGGTGGTGGATGGGGTGCCAATCAAGCGGGCTGCTTTGTCCTGGATGGTGTCGAGCTTCTTGAGTGTTGTTGGAGCTGCACTCATCCAGGAAAGTGGAGAGTATTCCATCACACTCCTTACCTGTGCCTTGTAGATGGTGGAAAGATTTTGGGGAGTCAGGAGGTGAGACACTCGCCGCAGAATACCTAGCCTCTGACCTGCTCTTGTTGCCACAGTATTTATGTGGCTGGTCCAGTTAAGTTTCTGGTCAATGGTGACACCCAGGATATTGATGGTGGGGGATTCGGCGATGGTAATGCCGTTGAATGTCAAGGGGCGGTGGTTATTCTCTCTCTTGTTGGAGATAGTCATTGCCTGGCATTTCTGTGGTGCGAATGTTACCTGCCACTTATCAGCCCAATATGCTCAACGACTCAGCATCCACAGCCCTCTGGGGCAGAGAATCCAAAAGAGTCACAACCCTCTGAGCGAAGAAATTTCCCCTCATCTCAGTCTTAAATGGCCGACCCCTTATCCTGAGGCTGCCTCCTAGGGTCTGACTTGGAAGGAAAATTGGAGGCGATGGTGTTTCCATGCACCTGCTGCCCTTATCCTTTAAGGTGGTGCAGGTCGTGGGTTTGGTTTCAAAGAAGTCAGCCTGTTACTTGACTAGTCCGTGGGATAGCTCTCCCAACATCAGCACCAGCCCCCAGATGTTCGTGAGGACGACTTTGCCAATTGACTGGGCTGGGTGTGCCTTTGTCGTGTTCTAATTCGCAGCCAAGTGGTCCATCCAGTTTTATTGTTCTTATTCTTTGTAGCAGTTCAACTGAGTGGCTCGCTGGGCTACGTCAAAGGACAGTTAAGAGTCAAGCACGTTGGTGTGGGACTGGAGTCACATATAGGCCAGACTAGGCAAGGACGACGGATTTCCTTCCCTAAAGGACATTAGTGAACCAGTTGGGTTTTTACAACAATCAGACAGCTTCATGGCCACTGTTACTGATACCAACTCCGATTCAATTTTCTATTTGTAAGTGAATTCAAATTCTCAAACTGCTATTGTGGGATTTGAACTGATGTTCTCTGGATTACTAGTCCAGTGGCATTGAGTATTGTGTGCAGTTTTGGTCGCCTTATCTGAGGAAGGGTGTTCTTGCCATGGAGGGAGTGCAGCGAAGATTCACCAGACTGATACCTGGGATGGCAGGAATGACGTATGAGGAAAGATTGGGTTGATTGGGCTTATACTCGCTGGAGTTTAGAAGAATGAGAGGGGATCTCATTGAAACTTATAAAATTCTAACAGGACTAGACAGATTAGATGCAGGAAGGATGTTCCCGATGGTCGGGGAGTCCAGAACCAGGGTCTAAGGGTAAGGGGTAAGCCATTTAGGACTGAGATGAGGAGGAATTTCTTCACCCAGAGAGTGGTGAACCTGTGGAATTCTCTGCCACACAGGGCAGTTGAGGCCAATTAATTAAATATATTCAAGAAGGAGTTGGATATATTTCTTGAGGCTAAAGGGATCAAGGGATATGGGGAGAAAGCAGGGACAGGGTACTGAATTTGGATGATCAGCCATGATCTCATTAAATGGCAGAGCAGGCTCGAGGGGCCGAATGGCCTACTCCTGCTCCTATCTTCTATGTTTCTATAACATGTGGGGTCAGGGGACAAGTGGCAGAATGGATAACAGGCTGGCTACAAAACAGAAAACAGAGAGTAGGGGGTTAAGGGTAGCTACTCAGACTGGCATAAGGTGGGACGTGGTGTTCCACAGGGATCGGTGCTGGGACCACTGGTGTTCACAATTTACATAAACGATTTGGACTTGGAAATCGGAAGTACAATTTCAAAATTTGTGGACGGCACCAAATTGGGGGGGGGGGGTGTAGTTAATAGAGAGGAGGACTGCGACAAAATACAGGAAGACATTAATAAACTTGCTGAATGGGCGTGTAATTGGAAAATGAACTTCAATATAGATACGTGTGAGGTGGTACATTTTGGTAGGAAGAATAAGGAGGCCACACACTCCTTGGAAAATGAGTGTCTAAATGGAGTAGAGGAGCAGACACTCCCAGTGCAGTACTGAGGGGGTGGGGTGCTGCACTGTCGGTGGTGCCGTCTTTCGGATAAACCGAGGCCCCGTCTGCTCTCTCAGGTGGATGTAAAAGATCCCATGGCACTATTTCGAAGAAGAGGAGGGGGCGTTCTCCCCGGTGTCCCGGGCCAACATTTATCTCTCAATCAACATCACTAAAAACAGATGATCTGGTCATTATCACATTGCTGTTTGTGGGAGCTTGCTGTGCGCAAATTGGCTGCCGCGTTTCCCACATTACAACAGTGACTACACTTCAAAAAGTACTTCATTGGCTGTAAAGCGCTTTGGAACGTCCGGTAGTTGTGAATGGCGCTATAGAAATTCTTTTAATGTAAGACTTGACATGTGCATTGAGTAGATTGGGCCTGTACTCACTGGAGTTTAGAAGAATGAGAGGTGGTCTCATTGAAATATATAAGATTCTGAGGGGATTCACAGGCTAGATGCTGAGAGGTTGTTTCCCCTGGCTGGGGAGTCTAGAATTAGGGGGCTTAGTCTCAGGATAAGGGGTCGGCCATTTAAGACCGAGATAAGGAGGAATTTCTTTACTCGGAGGGTTGTGAATCTTTGGAATTCTCTACTCCAGAGGGCTGTGGGTGCTGAATCGTTGAGTATATTCAAGGCTAAGACAGACAGATATTTGGACTAGGGTAATTAAGGGATTTGGAGATTCGGCGGGAAAGTGGAGTTGAGTTCGAAGATCAGCCATGATCTTATTGGATGGCAGAGCAGGCTCGAGGGGCCAAATGGCCGACTCCTGCTCCTAATTCTTATGTCTTAAGTGCATTTAGTCACTAATTGACCTCAGGATGTGTCTGCACTGTAGTCCCATCTCATGGCTTTAAAGAGATACACAAGTTCCACACAGCTCTTAGTAGCAGGATAATACATTATTCCATATGTCATTGTGTAACGATGAGCAATGCCACTTGAGTTTTGCTAGTATTAAGAAAAAGACACACACACACACGGCATGATATCAAGGTAGCAGCCTTGAGTGTTTAAATGATGGTTATCTTGGGGTTGGGAACAGAGAAATCAATCGGAGTTCTCACTCCTGATCATTACCCAATGATTCCTGCTGCACGCGTGATGATGTTGGGTGAAGATATGATTGGGTTTATAGGAACATGGGAACAGGAGGAGGCCATTCAGTTCATCGAGACTGTTCCACCATTCAATGGAATCATGGCTGATCTGTATCCTAACTCCCTCTACTGCCTTGGCTCCATATCAATCAATCACAGAAATCAATCACAGAAACCCCACAGTGCAGATAGAGGCCATTTCGGCCCATCGAGCCTGCACCGACACATCCCACCCTATCCCCGTAACCCCACGTATTTAATCCCCCTAACACTAAGGGTCAATTTATCATAGCCAACCAACCTAACCCGCACATCTTTGGACTGTGGGAGGAAACCGGAGCACCCGGAGGAAACCCACGCAAACACGGGGAGAATGTGCAAACTCCACACAGACAGTCACCCGAGGCCGGATTCGAACCCGGGTCCCTGGCGCTGTGAGGCAACAGTGCTAACCACTATGCCACCGTGTCTAGCCTTGTCTAGCAGGAATCTATCAAGCTCAGATTTAAAATGATTAATTGAGCTAGCGCCCACTGCTTTTTGTGGGACAGAGTTCCACACTTCTACCACCCTTTGCATGAAGAAGTGTTTCCTAACGTCCCTTCGGAATGGCCCGGCTCTGATTTTAAGGTTGTCCTGGACTCCTCCCACCAGAGGAAAAAACGTTTCTCTTTATTTAGCCTATCAATTCCTTTCAAAATCTTAAAAACCTCAATCAAATCATCCCTTTAACCTTCTATATTCCATGGAGTACAAGCCTAGTTTATGTAAAAGCAAAATACTGCGGATGCTGGAAATCTGATATAAAAACAGAAAATGCTGGAAATACTCACCCCGACACCCTGGTCCACTCCTCTACAACCTTCTGACCCAGAGGCGAGGGTGCAACCCACTGAGCCACTGGCTGACACATGTACTGTATTCCAAAATGTTATTTTCAGAAAGAAATCTATCTAATATGCATTTGAAAGAATCAACACTTATAAGGACAGGAACGTAATGCCATGTAATGTACAAAGTATTATTTTGCTACTGTGGTTTTGTCCCATTAGATCACAAAGTCTAAATTGGTGTTAAGTAAACACGGGTCAGGTCAATCAGAGTTCAATTGTTTTTTGGTCAGAGATCTTTACAGGTTGGATGGTTGCCACCAGTTTCAGGTTGCAGCTCGGACCCAACCTGTATTTTAAGATTTTTTTTTTAAGATCTGTAACAAAGCAAGACATGGAGTTTTTTTTTTGAAATATTACACACAGATATTCAGCGTAAGGTTGAACAGTGATGGGTGTTTTTTTAAGGCTGGTTAGGTTCTGTCGCTGAAGGCAATCTCCGCACAAACATCCACTGCCCGTTCACACCACATCATAGCCGCGTGCTGCCCTGCGCATCACTAATGGGCACGACGTCGCCACAAGTTTATCAAGGAACAGCGTGCAAGTCATTGGTAGTGGCTGCCTGGGTGGTGATTATAAGGCCCCCGATCTCATTAAAGGAATTTGATGATGTCAAATCACAGCAGTGAAGTTTTAGAACTGGCCTGAGATCAAATCACAGCCCTAAAAATCACACTGCACGGGATTAGGGTGGCCAACTCTGATTGGATGTATGGCTGGAGGTTTCATCACATGACCTCCGGCCTCCAAACCGCCCTGCCTGGCCAAACAGCCTTTTGTATCCCACCGTCTCCAATATTCTTATCACTGATAAACAAAAAGTGTTCAGAGAAAACGAAACAAAAAAAACCACATTTTTCTTAATGTCCCACCGATTATTCTCCTGGGTTTTGCTTGCAGCCGTGCACGGGAGATCAATCTTTAATTCCTGGAGACTCCCGGACAATCCTGGAGGGGTTGGCAACACTACTTGGGATGGGCGCGTTTGACTTGATGGGGTGGCTTCGTTCAATGGGGTGCGGGAGGGAGCCCATTCCTAACACGGGCAACAGCCGACAGTTCGGACAGCGATCGCGAGCGCGCCGCCCTCGATAGACAGCAGCACCCGTGCACCAACAGGAAGAAAAAAAAGCCCAACTGTTGCGCCGTTATCAGTGAGAGCTTATTGAGCAGCGAGTTGCAGTCAATTACTCTGAGGTCCTGCGGCTGAGGCGTGTTGCAGTGAAGTGATTCTGGGGATCAAGCGGTCCCCGACGGCAAGGCAACTCCCCTTGCGCTTGAGTCGCACGCCGACTCTCCGTTAGCGTATTCCGAGGGCCCAGGCAGCTCGTCCAAGCTCAGAGCAGGCGAAAATTGGAAGCCCTCAAAACTGTGTAAATCTTAACCGCTTGGCGTCCTCCTCGCTGAAGGGGCGCCCCCGCCATCTCCCAAATTATTGACGCATATTTCTGCCTGGGGAGGGTTCCGATCGCGGAAAATAAATCCCGTCACGGCCCTTTTAGGTGCTGGCCGAATAATTGCGACGCCCTGTTTCACAGGGAGGCAAAGTGGGAGGGGGGGGTGTTTATTTGAATAAAACGTGAAAATTTCCTTTCGCGAACATATATTGAAACACACACACACGATGCAGAGCCACACACACACACACACACACACACACACAAAAAGAACTCTAAGCTCACACACTGCAGGTGAAAAAAAAAGCGACTGCATACTCCATAAATCAGCTGGGGTCGGAGGCAGGGGAGGGAGGGTGCCGGGGAGGGGTAGTGAATGCTAAAGGCAGGTGGCGTCACTGCTGCCTCCGTGAGGCGGCAGCCAATCAGGCGCCACGCTTCCCCTCCCCTAACAGATGGGCACATAAAGAGTGCGGGAGCAACTCTGCAGAGCCATTCAGCATAAACCTCGAGGGCAGCGGCAGCAGCAGCAGAACCGGGTGTAGGGACTATCAGCATCCCAGCCTCTTCATTTTTTTTGTTTTGTGTGTGTGTGTGTGTGAGTGTGTGAGTGAGTGTGAGTGTGCGCGCGTGTGTGTGTGTATGCGTCGTGTGCACGCACGCGCCTGTGTGCAATACTTCATGCCCATTGGAAACCTCCTCTTGAAGACAGAAGAGAAATTAAGACCTTAACAACTGTGCTCCTCCTGTACATATATTTTTTTTTTGCCAAGAAGATTCAAAGCTGTATCGGACTTAAAGAAATCGCCTCTCTGCACATTAAGAATGGTCACTGTAGGTATTTGGTTTTTTTTTCTTTCCTCTTCTTGCCTTGGCGCTTTGACCCTCCCTGTTCTTTCCTTCCCTTTCTTGTCTTTTGTTCCTGTGGCACTGCTTCTAAGATGTGTTTAAGAAGGCTTTTGTGTGTGTTTCTTATGTAAAATGGCTCCGCTCTCTCTCTCTCTCTCTCTCTCTCTCCCTCTCCCCTCCTCGGAGACAGCTGGGTGGGTCTCTGCTCTCCAAGGACACGGGACGCGCGGAGGGCAATGAGGCTATGGTGAACCTCCCCCACCCCCCCGCCGCTGCCAACCCCCCTCCCCAATTGGCCCGAGTAGTGCCTCGCAGAGACTCGATGCTGCGCCTCGGTAGCACCTTTGCGACGGAGATACCGCCGGCTTTTTTTTTTTCTGTTGCTGTGTCTTGGTTCGAGTTTGGAAAAGGGGGGGGGCGGGGTGGGGGGGGGAGGGTGGAGAGGGGTTGGTGAGGAGGTCCCAGCCCTGTGTCTGTGAGGAACCCCCCCATCCACCAAGAGACTATTCCATTTCAGCATTAAGCGAGCATTTGCAAATAAAACCCTCAGCTGTCCTGAAGTGAAGGGGATATTGCAGGGGCGGAGGGGGGGAATGATAAAATGAGACAAGAATAAGCAATACGACGGTTTCTAATGCAGCAGCTCGTTCAATCCCATCAGACAATTACAAAAATTAAAAACTGCAGCAATCATTTCAAGGAAAATGGGATTTTGGTTTCTGCGAGAGGTTTTGGAAATAAAGATTGCATTTCCCCCCCCCGACAACACATTGTATAAGAGAGGGCAGCATCCTTTCTGTTGAATTAATGCGATGCCGGGAAACGTTTGAGACTCCGCAAAGGTTTTTTTTTCTCCCCCTCTGCTCCCTCGGTCAGCTTACTGAGCCGGTTAACGCCATTCAATTTAGCAAAAAAAAAATGAGACACGTCAACAAACAAGAGCGACAATAAAAAAATCTCTCGTGATTTCGTAATTCTACGGCGATAATTTGGTCGCTTCCCGCTCCATCCCTCCGTCCCCAACTACAGGAGATTGCTATGGATTCAATTTAACAGCAGGTGGGATAGCATCTAAGATGCAATTGTAATTTTTAAGAAATGAATGACAAAGCAGCCAAGGCACCAGATTGGGGGGTCGCGATCCCGGAATTAAGATTTTCTGTTTAGTGAAGTCAATGATTTTCTGCAGATTTATTTTACACAGACAACCGTTCGTTTTCTCAAACGTCGGATCGGTTTCATTTCTGCCTGCCTCTAAGATCCGACGCATCTCATAACAAAGCCGCAATTTGTTTGCCCAGAAGATCCCGCTTCCTCCAACCCCCCCCCACCACACCCCACCCACCTCTTACCCCTTCCTCCCCTCCCTTCCTCCCATTCCCCCGCACCCCCCCCCCCAGCAACCCCATAGAAACGTGACCGGGGCTGAGGAATTGTCGGAATGCGAAATGAGCAGATCTGACTGTAGCGAGGGTCGGGCAATAAATAATCTAGGTAGTTACGTGAAAAGCCTTTTAATTGATGCAAATTACGTTCGCCTTTGCAAGCCAGGCTGAGACACACACAGAAGGGAACTCTCCAGAGAGTGACTGAATTGCAAATGTCCGCACTGATCCGGCGGGGGGAGGGGGGCACCTCATTGCATGGAGGATGTAAACCCATCCTCAGAGTTGGGTACCCGCGGCGCGCGGCGGGGCGGCCGAGATTTATTTGCCTCCGTGTCAGTTGGCCGGGTGTCGAGGTCAATTGACAGATCAGTCGGTCCTCCCATCGACCCCCACCTCACCTCCACTTTCTCTCAACCCCCACCACCCCACCACCCCACCCGCCGAAAACAAAAAACACCAAGCGAGGGCGGGCTCCCCTTCAACCCACCCTGAGCAGTAGGAGTAGGCCGAGGCCGCGATTACATCTCGCTCCGAGACAAAGGTGGCAGGGCGTGAGAAGGGGAGGGACGGAAGGGGGGGGGAGATTGTAAAATTAGTGTAAGACGCGTGCTGGCTCTTTAAATCACCGTTGCCGAGACGTGAGCTGTCTGTCAGCGGGTTGAGAATGATGGGCTGCACCCATTTAATATTACCATGGCGACCACCAGGGTCACATCTGCCCTGGGGTACCGCCACCTCCCAATGCTGCGATGCCATCGAATATACAAAGAGAACCATATCGAGAGAACGAACCCATATCTCTCCCCTCCCAACGGTGGCTTTTATTTTTCCGCATTTATTTATTTATTGATTTATCCCCAAAAACTATTTCGGGCAGGATTTGCTGGACCAAGTTTGCAACAAAAAAAAACCCCCAGTATTCAATCTTCTCTCCGGCTGGTTCCTTTTCCACGGGGGGTTTCTCTGATACCAGACGGCACGTCGCAGTTTTTTTTTGCCCCCGCACCGCGCATTATTTGAAAAACCATCCCTCGCGCCGGCCGCGGTTTTCGAAAACGTCGCTGGTTGCTTTCTGCTGAGGGGGGAGGGGGGAGGAAACTGGGGGGGTTTTCATTTCTCAACATCAAATTAGCCGGGAATTAATTCAGTTGAATGCTGCCGAACTGTTAATGAGAGGCACTCGGATAATGACCGACTGCTGCACTTTCGCTTTCAAGAGGGTCTGTTCAATTTGCAAGATGCCAGGGCAAATTGTGATGAGACTTGTCCTTTTTTTTTACACATTTTAAGCAACAAAAACCAAAGGATTTGGCCTAAAGGGAAAAATAACGGTTTAAAAGCTCATGGATTAAAAAAAATTGTTTAAAAAAATAATGACCACTTTGCAAAAGCAAAGGTGGGGAGGGAGGAAATAAAATCAGAGACAAATGAAGCTTGCTTTCATCCAAAATTAAGCTTTTGTCTTTTGGAAGCCGTGCAAAAAAAGATTTTCAGCAATTGCACCCTCACTAGTCTCTTCCTCCACCCACCACCCCCCCTCCTCCCCGCCCCACCACATGCAAAAAAAAACAGCCTTTTGTTCCTCTCAGGGTCCCTCCCAGCAAGGACAGTGAGCCAGCGAGAGCAGTGTGAGCTGGGCTGATTTCTCGAGAACCAGCATTGAATATCGAGACAAACGCTTGCGACACAACGAGGCAAAGCCATTCATTCTTGCTCTGCCTTATTCCGCGGTTCTGTTTAGCTTTAGGGGGGCTGGCAGCTTTACAGAGAGAGAGAGAGAGAGAGAGAGAGAGAAAAGAAGCTTTTAATCGGTGATAATACATGCAGCAATCAGCGCACCTGTGATACTGCAGGTATTTATTCAAAAGAGGGTTTCTCGTGACAATAAGCCCAACGCTTACTTGTGACAATTACCTCTTCTAAAGGCTTATTAAATGGAGTAAATAACCAGCCATTAGCGAGCCTGGTTGGATGAGGAGACAAAGATGCAGGAAATGGGATGCGACAGATGGGAGCAAATATATAACAAAAATTCTAAATGAATTCCCTATTTGAATTTATTCCTGCTTAACGTTTATGCGAATGAAATAGCTCAAGGTTTATACATTTTTTAAATTTTGGACGCAGATAAGTAATGTGTACAGTGCATGATCTGCTAAAGGGCACCCGATTATTGGGGACCTCCACTTAAAGGGAATGTTTTCTTCAGTTAATTTTCCACCCCTCACACATGCTGTGCCATTGTGGCCGATGGGAACAATGGAAGGAAGGGCCGTTTTTTTTTCTTCTTCACGTAGTGATGTCCCTGTTAAGATGCTCCTATTAAAATGGAGAGATACTGTTCGTTGAACTTGTAAAGGCACCTCCCACCTTTTCCCCCCCCCCACCACACCCCCACCCCCCCCAAAAAAAAAACTCTCGCATCCCAACAGCTCCCTGGTGTGACCCGACGCGGCCTCCCAGCTCCCTCGACCTCGCCATCGCACGTCCGCGAAAGCGACACAATACGAGCCCTCAGCCCACCGCCGCTTCTGCCCGTCCGCCAGTCCGGCAACGGGCTTTCCAAAAATCCTTAAAAGCGGGATAAACAAAACGCCCGAAGACACCGTCTATATCCGCGCCTCGGGGCGGCAATAGCGGTGTCGGTGCGCTGCCGCAACTTTGGCCCTCGAGTCAGCCTCGGGTCGGCAAAATGAGAAATTCCCTTGCAAAGGCAGCAGAGTGCATGTTAATAATCATTTCCTTCTGGATTCTAAAGCAGGGAGGGCACTGTAATATAATCTGTAATTATTAATCTGCCGTAGCAGTCACAATAGACTATGATTATTAGCACAGCCTACTGTACCTTCAATGTGCGAGCAGGGCGCCTCTTCGTCAGCCCAGACGCTTTAAATCTATTGAAAGGGAGAACCCAGAAAATGTAGAAGATGCTCGGCAGTTCAGATGGCACAGTCACGAGAACACAAACCAGCCCAACTATTCCAGGTTGGACTTTGTTTCGAAATCGCTGCTTGCCCAGGGTGACCGCACCTCCCCGTCTTCCGGGATCACTTCCCGGACGAGGTACTGTGTCTCCGGACAATAAAAAAACAAGGGTCCCCGGTCCACGAACCCCGGTCCCCGAATAGACTAGAGGCGTAGTCGTTGGAAGATATGCACATCATACCATTAGACATAATCACAGTTTCGGGTCAATGCAACTGATAAAAATATTAGGCTGCGGGAAAAAAAAACTTGCGCTGCGCGACGTACACTTTCCGTCCTGGCTACTTTGCTGTGCTCCCACCCTGTGTGTCCCCCCACAGATTTGGTTTAGGAAACATGGTCACCCTATTCTTGCCTTTACTCTCCGGGCTTTGAGAATAAGCTCCGATTACTCATTTCAGATCAAGGCTCCAACCTTGAGGGAGCCCCGGGAATACCTGCCCATTCTGAATTGGCAAAGGGATCCGCCCACGCTCCCCCCCTCCACCCCTCCTCCTACCCTCTCACCAATCAAAAAAAAAATTGGTCACACGGACCCCTTGGATAAAGGACCTCGCCTCCGCCCCCGAGCCTGTTAATGGGAGTAGCCCACATGGCGAGCAAGCTGTCCCCTTTATCCAACTGTTCCTATTGAAGAGGACCGATAACGCATGTTAATCAAGGGTCAAGCACAAGTTCCCCCTGCGAGTGAATTGCCAGGGTGGCCAATAACAGGCGCTTACGATACTGTTGACTGCTTTGTTTTTGTCAGCTCGAAGCTCAAAATGGTGGCTGAAGTCCTGAGGCGTCCATTTACAACCACCCAGGCATCACAAGCCAGGAAATACGGCACAAATATTTTGTTGCTTATTTAATCGAGGGTGGCGAGGCGGGGGAGTGGGGGGGGATAAATGAAAGTACACGTCTTCATCAGACCTAAAACCCGACACATTCACATATTACAAAATGGAGTCCCTATCAATTAAATTAATTTCCTGTTTGCCGAATAAGAATGCTACGCCGTATGTTGTTTTTTTTGGCGGAATATTTTTTGCCACAGTGTAATCTCGCATGTTCGCGCTCGGGGTGATGCTTTAAGAGCGGAGCGTCTCCTCAGAAAGTCGGCCTTTTATTAGCTGGCCGTGACTAACGGGGATTGTTTCAGCTCCCGCGCGCAGGGAGATAAGTGATAATAGAAACCGTCGGTGTCTGGTATTAGGCAACAGCTCCGATCTGGGCACAAGACAAAGTCAAAGCCCAATTGTTAAAGCGCAGAACCTCTGACTCATTGTGTGTATGTCTTATTTCTTTTTTATTCTTCCCCCAGTGGAGATAAAATAAATAAATCTCCACAATGAATGGCCCTTTTCTGATGCTGAAGCACACAAGGTTACGCCTGTTTTGTTTCAGAGAGCGCAGTATTTGCTCATGTTAAAAAGGATTTCTGTGTGTGTGTTTTTTTATCTCGCTCCCCCCCCCCCGCCCCACCCCCGCCGTCCCCTTAGAATGAAGTAGCTACTTAAAATGAGAGGGGTATCCACTAACCTTTCCCTCCCCTGCTTCAGGAATCAATGCAATTGGAAAGCAGCTTTTAAAAAGGTTTTCTCGCACGCTCTTTGAAATATAAAACAAAAGGGCCCCAACCAGGATTTGCTTAAAAAAAATGTCTAAAAATCCCTCTAAAATCCAGTTAAGGTTTTCAGTCGGATTTTGGCACCATTTCCTTCCATTCTAAGCTTATTACATGGTTTACAGTTTATGCGTTTGGATTAGTGTATGTTTACCCTGAATGGAGAACTGGGGTGGGGGGGTCCTGGTCGGATAATTGGACCTGTTGGTTTTTGTCTCCCGGTTGATGGCCAGATCTTATTTCCCCACCCCCCCCCCCCCCCCCCCCCCGCTGTAGGACTGCCTTTTTTTTCCGGTTCGTGCTCAAACGCCCCCCTCGGGAATAAGGAAGGGGGGACGCAAAGGCTGGGTGAGGAAATTGGGTCCCGTGGAAAGCGAAAGCTCGCTGGGTTTTGCTTTGCCAGCCCGTTTCCACGAGGCGCCCTTGACGGGGCTCGCAAGGGCGCTCGGCGGGCCGATAATGGTACGTGAGTACGTGTAGGGAGAAACGAGGGTGGGGGGTGGTGGCGGGGGGCTGGGTGGGGGGGGATAGAAAATAACGCAGTGCTACGCAGATTGCATTCGAATATCAGAACAACAGCCTTAAAGGGACACCCTCCTTAATTAAACAGGCCTCGGCGAAGATGGCGTTGAAATGCATCATTGCGCCACTCGCACAGGCGAGGCGGCGCTTGAGAGGAACGCATTGCTTGCTCTGCTCCTCTCACTCCCCAGTTGTAAAAAAAAGGACAATGCCCCTTTAAAAATGCGCATGTCTTATTGCGGCATCTGCAAATCGGCAAGGCCGAGATGGACGCGACAGGAATTTATTTCTCTCTCTCTCTCTCCGCCTCTCGTCTTTAATTCACAGCATCCATCGTCTCACCTCAGTGCCAGTATAAATCTCCACCACCCCCCCCCCACCCACCGTACAGCGCACACATGGAAATCGCACTCACGACCACCCTCCCCCCCCCCCGCCACACCCGACAAGCTGCGCACACACTGCGGGTCGGTGCGTCGCTGGAGCGCATCGCATTTCCCGTATCACGCCAGTACAACGTCAACACCTCCCCAATGCCGGGACCTCCGTCTGTTGGCGCGCAGTCGCGCCCAAGCGTTTTCCGACTTCAAACGTCCCGGCTTGCGTCGCGCCCTTAATTTTTGATCGGCGCCAGCCAATGCAAGGCGAGTGCATTCAAGATGATGCGTTGCTGGTTTCATCTCACTAATGGGAAAGATCTAATCATTAAATTGTGCGGCTGTGTGCTAATCACACCACTTGCTACACAGACACAGTAGAGCCCTACCAGGCCAGCATCTACTAAAGTCAAAATATTAATGCGTCCAAAACCGATTAAACGGCAACATTATATAAGCCCTTCTTTCATTCACTGGTATGTTCGACCTAGTAGGCAGGGAGCGAAATTCTCCTTTTCCGTAGCTGTTATTACAAATATTTTCAATCAACAAACAATAGGAATGGGTGGAGCGGAAATGTATCGACAGCAATCCCAGGATTTTACAAGGAGCCTTATGCGTCTCCAGGGCAAGAAAGCAGCAACTCTGCTGAATCAAAGGGTGTTCAAGGGTTCCCTTGTTTGTAGGACTCTAGCCACTTCCAAAATGGCTGCCTTGTGTCCCTGGAATCTAAAATGGTGCCGCGAATCATACGCGCCGTTTCAGCAGTGCTGTGGATTGATTAAGTGTTCGGGGAGGTACTTAACAAATTGTTTTTCTTTGCTGCTGAGCAAAAAATGTCAGGGTGATTTGTCTCCACTTTTACTTTCTGATTGCGTTTTCACTTGCGCGCATGCAGATCAACCAGGAGCTTAACAGAGACAAGCAGTATAAGACAGACGTGCCGGATGGTCGTCTGAGCAAGCTGCCAAACTGATTTGCGGTTTAGTGGAGATTTAAAAAAAAGGCAATTCCAGGAATATGTCAGGGTGTTGGAAATCTAGACGGAACCAAGCCCAGCAGAACGAGCTTGGTGTAACGCCACTGCACCACCAATTTTCTAGAGATTGAAAATTCCTTTAAAGGGGAGAATTCCTCAGCTCGTGCATCCCCAACAAACCCCGATTAACATAAGAACATAACATAAGAAATGGGAGCAGGAGTCAGCCATTCGGCCCCTCGAGCCTGCTCCGCCATTCAATAAGATCATGGCTGATCTTCGACTTCAACTCCACTTTCCCGCACTATCCTCGTATCCCTTGATTCCCTTAACATCCAAAAATCTATCGCTCTCTGTCTTGAATATACTCAACGACTGAGCCTCCACAGCCCTCTGGGGTAGAGAATTCCAAAGATTCACCACCCTCTGAGTGAAGAAATTTCTCCTCATCTCAGCCCTAAATGGCCGACCCCTTAATCTGAGACTGTGACCCCTGGTTCTAGACTCCCCAGCCAAGGGAAACATCCTCCCTGCATCTACCCTGTCAAGAATTTTGTATGCATTAGAGAGTCTTTTTCACCTCCTTCTCCCTGGCCTTTCTCCTGTGATCTCCAAATCCAGGCTTGGTCTCACCCAACACAGCTTGCCTTATATTGTCTTCTGTCCTACTCTGTTTGACCTTGTCAATGACCTGTACAATGGGCCTCAACCCATCACCTTGGTTTGCTCAAGGGGGGGAGGAAGCAAAAAGGTTCTGCTTGGCCTATCTCCGCCTTGGGCTTCTTCCATCCTAATTAAATAAAAAGGAGGGGTGATACAGAGGCCAGATCCTGTCGGGATCGGTTGTGTGGTATGGCGGGTTTGTTGATGCTTTCTGTAGTAAGAGCAGTAAGCTTGAGTCAAAGGTCATCACCTCAGTGTGGTACAATCTCCACCGGCGTGCCGTCATGTGTGATGAGCTGTAAAGGGTTAATGCCCAAGCGATTTGATTGGGGAATGGCCCCCACCCAACAGTGTGGGTGGGGGTGAGGCGTTGAAGCAGAGGAGAGTTGAACACAACTAGCTTTCCGGGGACAGGGGATACAAGAGGTGTCATCCTTGGCTGATTGTCGGTGTCGCATGGGTTTGTTTATACAATGTCAGGGCACAAGTGGGTCCGTTCGCACAAGAATTCTAACCTGCCCTGCGTTCAAACAACTGAGGAACTCATCCAACCATAGATGATATCTAATTTATAAAATTAAGGGGAAAAAAATTGTCAAGTAAAATCCCTTCAAGACTGAAAATGCAGCCAACTGAAATCCAATTTTTAAAAAAGATTCACAAACGAATATGGCATGAGGTAGGAATTATGTTTGGACTGATCTATATTTGAGTGTTTTATTCGTGACTTATGGCTTTGTCACTATATGATCACCATACTGGTAATGTCCAAATGAGTATTAATATCTTCCCTTCATCTCCTGCGATTACCCCCAAACAACACTTCCAACGTCACCAGACTCCTGCTTAAAGCTTCTGATTCAGCGGGTTGGTGATTATGTTTTCCCTCTGGTTGTATCAGGGCTATTTATAAGTTGCGGCAAGGCATTAAATGAAAACAATGACAACCTGAAGCTGATGTGCAAGGCGCCTGACTGCAGATGTGACAAAGGCTTGTTTTGCCCAATAGCCAATCGCAGAGGCTAGAGAGTTTGCAACACTGGGCTTGTGTGGGTCAGTTCCAAGTACCGAACGCCCATCCCGAACACTTATTTTTGGACAAGTTCATGTTTTTTTTTTTGTCAATCTGGTGTGCACAGTGCACATGCACTTACTCCAGTTGCAACTCTAGGCAAACCTCCGATCTCTTGCGTGCGGTTGTCGACAACCCACAGCATGGATTGCCATGTTTGTTTTTTTTAGGAAGGATGTACAGGCCTTGGCGAGGGTGCAGAGGAGATTTACTGGTATCATACCAGGGACAAGGGACTTCAGTTATGTGGAGAGACTGGAGAAACTGGGGTTGTTCTCCCGAGAGCAGGCGAGGTTAATGGGTGATTTAGTAGAGGTGTTCAAAATTGCGAGGGAATTTGATAGAGTAGAGAGAGAAACTGTTTCCAGTGGCAGGATGGTCGGTAACCAAAGGGCACAGATTTAAGGTGATTGGCAAAAGAGCCCGAGGAAACATTGTTTTTTACACAGCGAGTTGTTGTGATCTGGAATGCGCTGACTGAAAGGGCGGTGGAAGCAGATTCAATAGTAACTTTCAAGAGGGAATACTTGATATGGAAAAATTTGCAGGGCTGTGGGAAAAGAGATGGGGAGTGGGGAAAATTGGATAGTTCTTTCAGGGAACCGGTACAGGCACGATGGGCCAAATGGCCTCTTTCCGTGCTGTACGAGTCTATGGTTCAATAAGAAGGCGCACCACCTCATTCTCAAGGACAACTAAGGGATGGGCAATAAATGCCGGCCTTGCCAGCGACGCCCACATCCCGAGAATGAATATTTTTTATTCGTTCCTGGGATGTGGGCGTCGCTGGCGAGGCCGGCGTTTATTGCCCGTCCCCTAATTGCCCTCGAGAATTGGAATCAAAATGCAGGTAGCGAGGTCATGAGAAGCGGGAGATTTGCGTTGGAACGATGTGAACAGGTGGTATAGCTGCTCCCTGCAAGAAAGAATATCTCGGCACTCGCACCAGGTTGGTGGCTTAATGCACACTGGCATGCAAGCTGCATGTGGGCAGCCCTTAGCAGAACCCCAGGAGTTGGCATCGAGCTCCACCTCAATGGGAAAAGACCAGGGAATTCTGAACTGGTCGAACAGCCGTATTTGTTCATCTGGAATGCTCACGCACGACCCGGATCGTACATGTAGTTCACTGTGGGATGTAGGGAGGGAAAAGGGAAGAGTATAGAAATCTGGCTGTCCCCTCCCGGTGTACTACAAGTTGAGGGGTTGAATTTAAGAACATGCTAATGAAATTGGGATGGGTTTAATGTCTTAAAACCAGAAATATTTTAGTCCACTCAAAGCTGCACAACTCATTACCTCCTCAATCTTTCCTTCCCTCTGTAAACCCACCCAGGCTTTGGAAACCCGAACCCTGCTTCTTATTTTACCGCCTCCTTTCTTGGGAGTCTTTTTTTACCCCTGGCGATGGGCCTCTCCCCCTCCCTCGCCATCGCAGCCGTCCCCTTAGCCTATGGCTCTCAGCTTAGATCAGGAAGCTAGAGAGTCCCGGTGCCCAGTCTGCGCCGAGTCGGTGGCAGAGTTGTAATTGGCTTCAGCATCCCTCGGCTGGGGAGGTGATGCCCCCAGAGTCGAAGAGCTAGCCAACGCCGATTGGGTTCCCGCACGCAGAATGGGCAACTTGGGTGAGGTGCAGGAGGCACACGGGTGACTGTGGGTCAGTGCCTTAAAGAAAGAAAGACTTGCTGCATTTCTATAGCGCCTTTCATGACCGCAGAACGTTCCCAAAGCGCTTTACAGCCAATGAAGTACTTTTTTTTGAAGCGTAGTCACTGTTGTAATGCGGGAAACGCGGCAGCCAACTTGCGCACAGCAAGCTCCCACAAAGAGCAATGAAATAAATGACCAGATAATCTGATTTGGTGTTGCTGGTTGCGGGATAAATATTGGCCCAGGACCCCTGCTCTTCTTCGCGATTCTTTTTACATCCACCCGAGCGGGCAGACGGGGGGGGGCCTCGGTTTTAACGTCTCATCCGAAAGACGGCACCTCCGACGGTGCGGCGCCCCCCTCAGCACTGGCACTGGGAGTAGTAGTCAGCCTGGATTTTTTTTTTGTGTGTGTGCATCTAATCTCTGGAGGGGGGGACTGCGAACCCACGACCTATCTGGCTCAGAGGCGAGAGAGCGCGGTCCCACCGAGCCAAAGCCGCCAACCTCAGGGAGAAAAAAAAAATTGGAAAGGGGGAGAATAAATTAAGTCAGAACTTGTTCAATTTTATCTCCCACCGCCATTCTCATTCCGCAAATAACACTGGTGTGATCAAATTGTCTGTACAGTTTAATAGTACAGTAGATAAGCTCAACCCCCACAGCTACCCTAGATTAATCCCACAATGTGTCATATTCAAACACGCACAATGTAATCCGGAGGTGAATTAATTGTCTCCGATATATTTTTCGAAGCATGCAGTATCATTCTAACAGAAGCAAAGTTAAAGAAATGTGTGTGTGTGTGTGTGTGTGTGTGTGTAATTGCCTTGGACACAGACTATTTCAGTAACTCTAGACCGTAATCACCGTGAAGAGAATCTTTTGTCTCTGGGGGGCGAATGATACGGGCTTTGTTTTGTCGCTGAACACTCTGTGATATTGGACACAGCAATTGCAGCAAAAAAATTAACATTCTGCTGCTGATTCTGCTGTCAACTCCGAATCTGACAAGGCTCAGTCACTCGCTCTTTGGGGAATTTCGATTAAATGAATACAAGGTGTTATTTGAATGTTACATTGTTTCTGTTTTCCCTTCATAGCTTCGGAATATAATACATATTCGACAGCCCCGCTGCATAATTTGATCGCTTGATACAGCAAGTCATTTCAGGGTAGTCTTGTGTTTCTGAAAATTACGGAGAGAGTGTTTTACTCTGGATTTTTTGTTTCCATTTAGATGTATTTTTCCCTTCAGTTTTCTCTGAAAGGAAGACTTGTGTTTATGCAGCACCTGGTCACCTCTCGCAGAAACAGACGATGAGTTACCTTGAACCGCGGTGACTCTTGTCATGTGGGCTAGCATGGCAGCCATTTTACACAAACAGAAATGAGATCGAGTAGATTGGGGCCTCTACTCTCTGGAGTTTAGAAGAATGAGAGCTGATCTCGTTGAAACCTATAAGATTCTGAGGGGGGATTGACAGGGTAGATGCTGAGAGGTTGTTTCCCCCTGGCTGGAGAGTCTAGAACTAGGGGTCTGTGAATGCTGAATCGTTGAGTGTATGCAAGGCCGAGATCGATAGATTTTTGGACTCTAGGGGAATGAAGGGATATGGAGATCGGGTAGGAAAGTGGTGTTGAGGTCGATGATCAGCCGTGATCTTATTGAATGTCGAAGCAGGCTCGAGGGGCCATATGGCCTACTCCTGCTCCTATTTTTTATGTTCTTACAGTCTCAGGATAAGGGGTCGGCCATTTAAGACTGAGATGAGGAGGAATTTCTTCACTCAGAGGGTTGTGAATCTTTGGAATTCTCTACCTCAGAGGGCTGTGGATGCTGAATCGTTGAGTATATGCAAGGCCGAGATCGATAGATTTTTGGACTCTAGGGGAATGAAGGGATATGGGGGTCAGGCAGGAAAGTGGTGTTGAGGTCGATGATCAGCCGTGATCTTATTGAATGTCGAAGCAGGCTCGAGGGGCCGAATGGCTGACTCCTGGTCCTATTTCTTATGTTTCTTATGTTCTTATAAACGATCGACAGTTTTGAGTGGTGTTGGTTAAGGGAGGAATGTTGACCGGGATCCAACGAGGATTGGATGTCCACATGAACCACTGGAGCTGGCAGGCAGGGCTTTGGTCTCAGACTCGCGCGGTCTGGTGTCGATTCCACGGAGGGAGTGCAGCGAAGACTCACCAGACTGATACCTGGGATAGCAGGAATGACGTATGAGGAGAGATTGGGTCGATTGGGCTTATACTCGCTGGAGTTTAGAAGAATGAGAGGGGATCTCATTGAAACTTATAAAATTCTAACAGGACTAGACAGACAAGATGCAGGAAGGATGTTCCCGATGGCAGGGGAGTCCAGAACCAGGGGTCACAGTCTAAGGATAAGGGGTAAGCCATTTAGGACTGAGATGAGGAGGAATTTCTTCACCCAGAGAGTGGTGAACCTGTGGAATTCTCTACCACAGAAGGCAGTTGAGGCCAATTCATTAAATATATTCAAGAAGGAGTTAGATATATTTCTTAAGGCTAAAGGGATCAAGGGATATGGGGAGAAAGCAGGGACAGGTACTGAATTTGGATGATCAGCCACGATCTCCTTAAATGGC
Organism: Somniosus microcephalus; assembly: GCF_052327205.1. Taxonomy (NCBI): domain Eukaryota; kingdom Metazoa; phylum Chordata; class Chondrichthyes; order Squaliformes; family Somniosidae; genus Somniosus; species Somniosus microcephalus. Next base: position 27,610,881 of record NC_141017.1, on the reverse strand, counting down.
GGAGCAGGCTCGAGGGGTCGAATGGCCTACTCCTGCTCCTACCTTCTATGTTTCTATGTTTCCCCAGGTGCTGGTTGCCTTCTATACTTTGTCCAATTGACCCTTCTTCGAGTGTGGGGCTAGAGAGCGCCAGCAGGATACCCGGGCAGGAGGGGGACATCACGGACTTGATCCTGTCCTTGGGTATCAGCCGCGGCTCAATTGGTAGCTCCCTTTTTTTCAGAGCCAGGACCTTCAAGCCCCACTCCAGTAATTGAGCATATCATGTAGGTTGACACTTCAGTGCAGTACTGAGGGACTGCTGCACTGTCGGGGGTAACATCTTTGGATGAGACGTTAAACCGAGACGCCATGTTCCTGTTCAGGTGGACGTAAAAGAACCCAAGGCGCTGTCTTAAGAAGTGCAGGAGAGTTCTCCCCAGTGCCCTGGTCAACATTTGTCCCTCAACCAACATCACCACGACAGACAGTCTGAAAGAGCGGTGGGAAGCAGATTCAATAATAACTTTCAAAAGGGGAATTGGATATCTGCTTGAAGGGGAATAAATGTGCAGGGCTGTGGGGAAAGAGCAAGGGGGAGTGGGACTAATTGGACAGCTCTTTCAAAGAGCCGGCACAGGCACGATGGGCCGAATGGCCTCCTTCTGTGCTGTTATCATTCTATGATTATCTGGTCATTTATCTCATTGCTATGTGTGGGAGCTTGCTGTGCGCACATTGGCAGCCGCGTCTCCCCAGATGACAACAGCAACTTGTAAAGCAACTCATTGGCTGTGAAGCTCTGTGGACCGCCCCGAGGACATGGACGGCGCTATATAAATGCAAGTTTGTTCACTGGTTCGTTGGTTGTCCTCTGCTCCTGCACGTGCTAGCGCAGGTCATTAGGTGGTAGTCAGGAGCAGCAGTCCTGGTTGGTACTTCACCTTCCTAGCCCAGGAGCACCAAGACCACGTGTAGCTTCCCTACTGCCACCCTGCCATTCTACCAGGACTAGACAGACTAGAAGCAGGAAGGAGGTTCCTGACGGCGGGGGAGTCCAGAACCAGGGGTCACAGTCTAAGGGTAAGGGGTAAGTCATTTAGGACTGAGATGAGGAGGAATTTCTTCACCCAGAGAGTGGTGAACCTGTGGAATTCTCTACCACACAAGGCAGTTGAGGCCAACTTATTAAATATATTCAAGAAGGTGTTAGATATATTAAGAAAGGCTAAAGGGATCAAGGGATGTGGGGAGAAAGCAGGGGCAGGGTACTGAATTTGGATGATCAGCCATGATCTCATTAAATGGCGGAGCAGGCTCGAGGGGCCGAATGGCCTACTCCTGCTCCTATCCTCTATGTTTCTAGTCGAGGCCAGAGTGGGCACACGCTCTTATGTGGCTCAGCACTGTACACAGCAGTGCTCTTACCACCCAAGCCATCGAGGCACCTTATATGCTGAAATGCAAAAGAGTTGCGAGGTATCACTTTGTATTTTTGTTGACACACTAGTCTGGCACTGAGCACTGTTTGCCTTTTGACTCTCTCTCTGTTACATTGCAAGCAGGATGCAGACTCCTGCCTTGTAAAGTGTCAAAGAGATGTAGCACTCAGTGATGCATCCTTATGGACAGTCTTAGGTCCTAGACTTGCTATCCGCAATGCTGTTCTAGGTCGTATTTTGTTCCTTGTTCAGAGATGAGTAGAGGTGGAGATGATTGGACATCCATCAAACATGCTAGTTTCTGAGCTCTTAGAGCACGACAACTCTGAGAAGCAGCCAAGCAGTGTTGAATAATGGCGGTGTGAAAATAGATAGAATTCGAGAGCTTCGCTTGATTGACTTTGAAGATCGAGAGGAAATCATTTCCAGAATTTTCCCTCAGTAAGTTAAATAAATTGGATAAAATCCATGGTGACAGCAAAAGATTGTTTCTTAGGCTGTGATAGGAGCAGGCTAGGGGGATCAAGTGGCTTTTTGTTGTGGTTTATGCTGTGTCCCATTTAATTATTGCAAATGTTTATTTGGTCAGAGCTGTAATTCAGGTAACCTAGGTAACCATGGGTATCTGCTTCCTGTTAAGAATTCTATTGAAATGATGTCATTTCCGGTGCAAAATTCATTCCCTCCGATGCAATTAAATTTATGAAAATGAGTCAACAGAGACCAGGATGCATTGCTTACCCACAATTCTCACCTCTGAGTCAGAGGGTTGTGGGTTCAAGTCCCACTCCAGGGACTTGAGCACAAAAATCCAGGCTGACACTCCCAGTGCAGTACCGAGGGAGTGCTGCACTGTCAGAGGTGCCGTCTTTCAGATGAGACGTTAAGTGGAGGCCCCTTCTGCTCTCTCAGGTGGACATAAAAGATCCCACGGCCACTATTTCGAAGAAGAGCAGCGGGAGTTCTCCCCGGTGTCCTGGGCCAATATTTATCCTTCAATCAACATAACAAAAAAACAGATTATCTGGTCATTATCACATTGCTGTTTGTGGGAGCTTGCTGTGCACAAATTTGGCTGCCGCGTTTCCCACATTACAACAGTGACTGCACTTCAAAAAGTGCTTCATTGGCTGTAATGCGCTTTGGGACGTCCGGTAGTCGTGAACGGCGCTATAGAAATGCAAGTCTTTCTTTAAGTCCTTCTTTTTAGCAGGAGGCAGATCTGAAACGCACGGCCTGAAAGGCTGATGGAAGCATGCAATCGTAACTTAGAAAAGGGAATTGGATAAATACTTGAAGGGGAAACAATTTGCAGGGCTGTGGGGAAAGAGTGAGGGGGGGGAGTGTTGGACTAATTGGAGAGCATCTTTCAAAGAGCCGGCACAGGCATGATGGGCCGAATGGCCTCCTTCTGTGCTGTATGATTCTACGAGGCAACATAGGTTGGCTGTGAGAACAAGGAGTGCTCTGGGGTTTTAAAAAAAAAACATTCAAAGTGATTAAGTAAAAGGACTGAAAGGGGGGCAAACGCAAGATTTCAGCTCAAAGACGACAGGTAGCCGTGGGTGGATTGCAGAAAGCACCAGCCACTCGAGACTGCGTCATCCTCGCAAAGATTATGTTTCCGAGCGCCTACGAAAGGCGCGATCCCTCGGCGCTGGAAGTGTTCAAAAACATCCTAGTCATGAAGATTTATGCCCTCGTTTTCCAATACTGCCCCTATCTGGGCTCCTCATTACGAGCACTAGCTTACTGGCTTGCAAGCCTACAAAATCCCGACAACAGAGCGCCGTTAAAGCAATGGGTCGGGGGGGGCGGGGGGGGGAAACGCAAGAAAAAGGCCACTGCTATCTCAGTGCAGCTCATAAGCATGCTAACTATGAGCTGTTACACGAGAACTGAGCCAATAAAGAGGCTTATTTATTTAAGAGGCAGGATGTCTGACTTAAGCTTCAAATTGGGTCTACTACGGGCTCCTGCCTAAGGATTACTTACAGTAAGAGCACAGGGCAGGAGGTAATCTCCCTATAATACAACCTAAGGTCACCGCATTAGAGATTCTTTTAATATCCCCCCCCCCCTCCCAGCCTTGATTCAGTGGCAGCGCTCAAGAGGCTTGAGCATGGGAATCTAGGCCGTCACTTCAACGCAGGACCGAGGGAGTGCCGCACTGCCGGAGGTGCCATCTTTTGATCGAGGTGCTAAACCGAGGCCCCGGCCTGCCTGCTGAGGCGGGATGGAAAGGATCCTGCGGCCACTATTTGAAGAGGAACAGGGAAGTTCTTCTGGTGCCCCCGGCCAACATTCCTTCCCCGCCCCGCCCTGCCCCATTACCACTGACACAGAGCAACTCGTCGTTCATCCCATGTGTTTTTTTCCCGTGGGATCTTACTGTGCACCAATTGGCAGCCACATTTGCCCATAAAGCAACAGTGACTACTCTTCAAAAGTTATTAATTGCCCGTAAAAGCACTTTGGGATGTCCTGAGGATGTGAAAGGTGCTATATAAATGCAAGTGCTTCTTACTCTATAAATTGCATAGGGTGTGTCCTTCCCTTCTCCTCAATTTCTCTCGTGTCTCCTCCCCATGGGTCGTGTGCCAACAGCAGCTGAGAGGGGCAGGTGGGCGACCTGCTCCCGGTAGAGAAGTCACCTTTTGCCAAGTTCAAAACCAGCCAAGGGAGCAGGATAGGGAGTCGGGTCCATGGTGGGGGGATTGGGTGGGGCGGGTGGGGCAGGAAGATCGAGGGTTCAGTGAAAACTTGACTAAGCACAAGGATACTGTAGCCTAGTGGTCATGTTACTGGACTAGTAATCCAGAGGCCTGTGCGAATGATTACATAGGATTATACAGGATATACGGCACAAAAACAGGCCATTCGGCCCAATCAGTCCATGCGTTTATGCTCCACTCCAGCCCCCTCCCGTCTTTCCTCATCTAAGTCTAGGAAAGACGGGAGGAGGCTCGAGTGGGGCATAAACACCGGCATGAACTGGTTGGGCCGAATGGCCTGTTTCTGCGCTGTATATCCTATGTAATCCTATGTAATCATTCGCCCAGGCCTGTAAATTACTAGTCCAGTAACATAACCACTAGGCTGTGGTTAGTAAAGTTTTCACTGAACTTCACTGATCCGGAGACGCGAGTTCAAATCCCACCACGGCAGCTGAGGAATTTAAATTCAATGAATTAAATAAATCAGGAATAAAAAGTGGTGACCATAAAACTATCGGATTGTCGTAAAAACCCATCTGGTTCACTAATGTCCTTCAAGGAAGGAAATCTACAGTCCTTACCCGGTCTGGCCTATATGTGACCCCAGACCCACAGCAATGCGGTTGAATCTTAACTGTAGTACAAAGGGATCTGGGGGTCCTGGTGCACGAAACTCAAAAAGTTAGTATGCAGGTGCAGCAAGTGATTAAGAAGGCCAATGGAATGTTGGCTTTTATTGCTAGGGGGTTGGAATATAAAAACAGGGAGGTATTGCTGCAGTTGTACAAGGTATTGGTGAGGCCGCACCTGGAATACTGCATACAGTTTTGGTGTCCATACTTAAGAAAAGACATACTTGCTCTCGAGTCAGTACAAAGAAGGTTCACTCGGTTAATCCCGGGGATGAGGGGGTGGTCATATGAGGAGAGGTTGAGTAGATTGGGACTCTACTCATTGGAGTTCAGAAGAATGAGAGGCGATCTTATTGAAACATATAAGATTGTGAAGGGGCTTGATCGGGTGGATGCGGTGAGGATGTTCCCAATGATGGGTGAAACTAGAACTAGGGGGCATAATCTTAAAATAAGGGGCTGCTCATTCAAAACTGAGATGAGGAGAAACTTCTTCACTCAGAGGGTGGTAGGTTTGTGGAATTTGCTGCCCCAGAAAGCTGTGGAAGCTACATCATTAAATAAATTTAAAACAGAAATAGATAGTTTCCTAGAAGTAAAGGGAATAAAGGGTTACGGGGAGCGGGCAGGAAATTGGACATGAGTTTGGGTTCGGAATGGTCATGGCCCTGTGGGTAGTGGAGCGGGCCCAGGGGCCGTGTAGCCGTGTTCTGCTCCTACTGTGTTCTAATTCTGTTAGATTTCAGGAGATGGTTTTATTCCTGTTCCTGGCTGGGGTGGAGATCGCCTTTACAGAAGGTAAGTACTGTAGAAAATATAGGGACAGAGTGATCTCCTGGAAGAATTTCGATCGCCTAGATGGGTCGGAGAGGAATTTCCCAGATTTTTTTCTCCCAAATTGGCCATTGGGTCTTTATCTGGTTTTTCGCCTCTCCCGGGAGATCACATGGGTTCGGGTGGATGCAGAGTGATAGAAGATTTGAGGTTAGGATCAGATCAGCCATGATCTTATTGAATGGTGGAGCAGGCTCGAGGGGCCGATTGGCCTACTCCTGCTCCTATTTCGTATGTTCTTATGTTCTTATGCCCCTCTGAACTGGCCCAGAAAGCCACTCAGTTGTATTCAAGAAGGCGACTCACCACCACCTTCTCGAGGGCAATTCAGGTTGGGCAATAAATGCTGGCCTTGCCAGCGACGCCCACATCCCGTGAATGAATTTTAAAAAATTGACTTTCATTTTGGGAGTGGGTGGGGGGAGACTAAACATTCTGGTTCACATTTTAGAAGTATCTAGACACCCCAATCAAAAACCAGATTGTTCGGTCAAAACCCAATGGCTGGCAACCCCAGTTTCTGTGTGAGCACCAAGTTACTGGGTAGAGTTCAGGAGTTGCCTGGGGAATCGTTCTCCTCACCATCTCTCTTTCCATCCTGAGGAAGAAAGTAGCTACAAACAGGTTTTATTTTGTTTCAGACAAAGCTTCGGAAGTGCAACCTCCGTGGTGAGACCACATCTTGAGTATTGTGTGCAGTTTTGGTCGTCTTATCTGAGGAAGGATGTTCTTGCCATGGAAGGAGTTCAGTGAGGATACACCAGGCTGATACCTGGGATGGCAGGAATGACGTATGAGGAGAGATTGGGTCGATTGGGCTTATACTCGCTGGAGTTTAGAAGAATGAGAGGGGATCTCATTGAAACTTATAAAATTCTGACAGGACTGGACAGGCTAGATGCAGGAAGGATGTTCCCGATGGTCAGGGAGTCCAGAACCAGGGGTCACAGTCTAAGGATAGGAGGAATTTCTTCACCCAGAGAGTGGTGAACCTGTGGAATTCTCTATCACAGAAGGCAGTAGAGGCCAATTCATTCTATATTTCTATGTTTCTCATCTCAAGCCAGTGCTCCGAACTCAGGGACAGGTGCGTTGCCGAGCTTTTCTTTCACCCTCTGCCGCAGTCCGCACACTCAGCTGACGAACCCACTCCCACCAAGGCGGCCCAGCAGCAGCCCCCCCCCACCGAAGGCGCGTTAATCACCCGCGTGGCCCAGTGCAGTCGCCGCCATTTTCACCTCCGCCAAGCAAAGCCTACAAGAAGCTGGCGAAGTGGCTGAAAAAAATTAATCTCTTTGTAGCGCTAACAGAAAGAAAATCGTTCAGATTTCCAACTTAGCCACATCATAGAATAGAACGGTTACAGCACAGAAGGAGGCCATTCGGCCTTTCGAGCCTGTGCCGGCTCCCTGCAAGATCGTCTCAGCCAGTCCCACTACCCACCCCCGCCCTTTCCCCGTAGCCCTGCACATTTCTTTTCCTTCAGGTGCTTATCCGACTCCCTTTTGAAAGCCACGATTGGGCATCAGGCCCTACGTGTCACCTCTGAGTAGGAGGGGGAGGAGAAGGAGACAAAGTATATCTCGAAATGAGCAATTACAATTTTGTTTTAGGAACAGGGTAATTAGCCGGAACGAGCCAGACCCCTTTAAAAGAAAAAATCTCTTTAGATAAGAAAAAGCTCCCTTTTTAAAAAAAAAGCGTAGCTATTTAAAATATTATTTCTATCGGGTGCATCAGTAAAGGCAGTGATTACTGATAAATAAACATAAAGCAAAGGTTGTTTTACACTTTTCCATGGATTGCTCTTTCTGTTGTTGGAATCTCTCCCCTTCTGGGGAGAAGACTGAAAATTCCCTGGTGAAAGTTCCCAGCAGATGACTCGGGGGCCCGTCTTCTGCCAGAGGCTGGCAGTTCTCCCCTCCTCCCACTTTCCTTTCGCTTTCCCCTTCCCCGGGTACTTTCTCTTTATTTCCACGGAGCTTAGGGCTGCAGATGCCTATTCTGATGCATGTAGTACAGATAGGATTAGGCAGAACAGCTGAACGAAATATACGCGATGGCTGGGAGGAGGGGGAGGGAGGTGGCTGCACTGGCGGGGTGGGAGGGGGGGGAAGGAAGAGAAAGAATAAAACGCCAGTGAAAGGTTGCCAAGGCAACTGGCTCAGAGACGCCGGACTTCAGGGGCAGAGATCTCAAAAGGGGACAGGTGGCTGTCATGTGGGATGATTGAACGGTGATGCCCTAATGTATAATCGTGGCTATTGTCCCACCGGGGTATGGTAACAGAGGAGATCCAGTAGCATATGCTTTAGCCGGTGAACACTATAGGATTAAGGCTTAAGGGCATTATATTGGCTATTTGTTAGCGAGGGAAGTCTGGTGTATTGAATATTGACATTGAGCCAATTAAAATCAACTGGAACATTGACAGCTTCTTCTGTATAAACTTTATTGAGCGGCTGGTATGGAAAGTAGGCCTTACATGAGCGATCTTGTAGATAGCAATAGTCTTCCTTCTGGGGAGATCAACGCCACGACATTATGAGTTACCTGTATCCTTCCTTCTCCCACTCCTACACTTCCTTCCGCGCCACACATTCACCTTTTTGGTTTATGTGGAGAAATGATAAAAATTACTCGCATTTCTCGCGGTTTATGAGACTGACCCATGCAAAACTCGATCATCTCAACTGATTTACATAGTACAGGAAACTTTTGATTTACCGGCACCTAAATAACCGGAAATCTCAGTTAACCGGCAAAATTCTGGAGTAGGTTCATACTTCATATTGTACTTGCCTTCCTCCATCTGTTGCTGTGCAAGGGTGTGGCTGCAGCTGTTGCTAAGCTACAGAGACGCTTGGAACTTGTGGCCATTGTTCTGAACCTGTTGCTAAGCAACAGGGTTTGTTGCTTTACACGGAGCTCTCAGCTCTCGTATCTTTCACTATAGCGCTCGGTGATCCGGAATTTTTGATGAACCAGCACCACGTCGGTCCCGTCGGTGCCGGATAAAAAAAGGTTTCCTGTATTTTACAGCACAGAAACAAGCCGTTCGGCCCAACTGGTCCATGCCGGTGTTTATGCTCCACACGAGCCTCCTCCTCGAGGGGGAAATCTAGAACTCGGGGGCACAGTCTCAGGATAAAGGGGTCGCCCTTTTAGAACTGAGATGAGGAGGAATTTCTTCTCTCAGAGGGTCGTAAATCTGTGGAATTCTCTGCCCCAGAGAGCCATGGAGGCTGGGTCATTGAATACATTTAAGGTGGAGTTAGACAGATTTTTGCAAGATAAATTATGGGGAGCAGGCAGGGAAGTGGCTTTGAGCCCAAGATCAGCCATGATCTTATTGAATGTCGGAGCAGGCTCGAGGGGCCAAGTGGCCTATTCCTGCTCCTATTTCTTATCCTCCCACCCCTCTTCATCTCACCCTACCAGCATATCCTTCTATTCCTTTCTCCCTCATGTGTTTCTCTAGCTTCCTCTTAAATGTATCATTTCTTTTGGAGTACTGCGTACAGTTTTGGTCTCCTTATTTAAGGAGGGATATACTTGCATTGGAGGCAGTTCAGAGAAGGTTCGCGAGGTTGATTCCTGAGTTGAAGGGATTGTCTTATGAAGGTTGAGCAGGTTGGGCCTATACTCGTTGGAGTTTAGAAGAATGGGAGGTGATCTTATTGAAACATATAAGATTCTGAAGGGGTTTGACAGGGTAGATGCAGAGAGGTTGTTTCCCCTCGTGAGGGAATCTAGAACTAGGGGGCATAGTTTCAGAATACGGGGGCACCTTTTTAAATCGAAGATGAGGAGGAATTTCTTCTCTCAGAGGGTCGTGAATCTTTGGAATTCTCTTCACCAGAGAGCTGTGGAGGCGGAGTCAGTGAATATATTCAAGGCGGAGATAGACAGATATTTGAGCTACAGGGGAGTCAAGGGCTATGGGGAGTGGGCGGGAAAGTGGAGTTGAGGCCAAGATCAGATCAGCCATGATCTTATTGAATGGCGGAGCAGGCTCGAGGGGCCGAACAGCCTACTCCTGCTCCTATTTGTTATGTTCTATGGAGCCAGTGTAGGGCAAGTTCAGAATTGCCTGTGGAATCTCGCTAGATGCGATTATTCCAACTCCTCTGTAAAACAAGAGGCGTACGTGACCTCTGTGGGATTTGTGTTCTCTTCACGTCCTTTACTCGATCCCAATGAATGATCCAGTCAACACACGACACCTCGGAGAAAAGCTGAGCTAAATACTGACCCCAGCTGTCAGTGGCAGCACTCATGTTCAAGTCAACCTCCCATTTGATTAGTCAAAGGTTAGTAATGATAATCGCATTCTGGATAACTAGCCAAAGGAAGCTTGGACAACAGCAGTAAATAATAGTTACTAGAATCATAAGAGAAACTCATAGAAGTTACAAAATGGAAACAGGCCGTTCGGCCAAACCAGTCCATGGTGGTGTTTACGCTCTGCCAGAGCAGATAGTCTTAATCACACAGGAAACTCTTTATTATCCGGCACCGACGGGACCGGCGTGGTGCCGGTTTATCAAAAAGTCCGGATTACAGAGAGGTATAGTTTAAAAGGTACGAGAGCTCCATACACAGCAACAAATCCAGGCTTCCCTGTTGCTTAGCAACAGGTGCAGGAACTCCGGCCACAGACCAAGCATCCCTGTTGCTTAGCAACAAGTGCACGAACCCCAGTTACACAGCCACAGATCCAGAAACTGCCACTAATATGAAGTAAAGCTTACCTGAATCTACTCCTGAATTTTGCCGGTTAACAGAGATTTCCGGTTATTTAGGTGCCGATTAAAAGAGAGTTCCCCCCCCCCGCCCCCGTTCCTATGTCCCATGTGTGTTTGCATGGTGCCTTATCACAGCTCTCAGCAATGCCCCATGCGCGACGAATCGCTAGATAAAATGCAGTGGCCCGTCCTTATGTTGGCAGACAGGGAGGTCATTTCTGCGCACAGCAAGATCCCACAAACAGCCAACCAGGTGAATGCTCAATTAATCTGATTTTCGGTGGTGTTGGTCGAGGGAGGAAACGCTGGCCAGGACGCCAAGAGAACCTCCCCCCCACCCCAAGCTCGTCCTTGCACGGTGTCATTGCCTCGCTAAGCTGCCCTTAGCTCTGGAATTCCCCTCCCCCACCCCCACAAACCTCTCTCCCTCTCCCGCCACCTTTAAGACGCTCCTGAAAACCGACCTCTTTGACCAAGCTTTTGGGTCATCTGTCCCAATATCTTCTTAAGGGGCTCGGTTTTCAGATTTTGTTTGAGAACGCTCCCGTGAAGCGCCTTGGGAATGGTTTAATTACGTCAAAGGCGCTGTGCAAATGCAAGCTGTTGCTGTTGTAAACCTCTACCTGAAACGGCCCGAGCTGGCAGATAGGAATTCAGTCTAACGTCTCATCGATAGGAGGGCGCCACTAAACAATGCAGCACTCCCTCAACAGGAGCTGAAGTCCCGGAGTGTCCTTGGACTCCAATAAACCACAGATCATCTAATTATGTTGATAATTACTTTAGGTTTTCTATCTCCAGCTACAATACCAGTTTATTTTAATCAGTGTTTTGGGCAAAATAATTACAATTTACAAGTCGTTTGTTTTTATATGGTATTGTTTTATTAATCAAAAGCAAGTTAGTAACAAGAAACAGGGGCACTAAAATGGCCAGCGAAGGAAAATAAATCAGCTTTGGATTCCTAACCCCCCCAACTCGCTATCCTGCTGGGAACTGTGACCAGCGCAAAGGTTGGGTGAGGTCAAAGGTCAGGCTGAGATGATAAGGCCACCATGCTCAGATTGTCTAGGCTGAAGAGCGGGCCTTTGAGTGGAGCATGCCCCCAGTGAGAGTCTCTGCTTTAAGGGGAGAAGGCTGCAGAGGGGGGGGGGTGTGGGGAAAGAATTAGGGTTGGGGGGAACAATAAACAGCAGCCCAACCGCACGAGTGACCAAAATATAAGAGGAACTAGGGTCGCCAACTGTGATTGGACGAAATCCTTGCGGTATTGTCACATGGCCCTCTCGCCGCCAACCACCTCACTCCTGCCGTTGCTCACCTGACATAGCCAGCCTCGCGGCGCCCCGCCTTCCCACGGCCAATGGGAATGTGAACAAACACTCCATCACCTGATTGGATGCTTCCTGCCTGTCAGTCAAAGCAACCTCTCCCCCCACCCCCACCCACCCCCATCTCCAATAATTTTACAATGAATAAATGGAAAGTGCTCAAAGAAAATAGCTTGTGTGTTGAAGCCACAGTCCAGGGTCTGAGCACAGAATGGAGTGCAGTACGGAGGGAGTGCTGCATTGTTAGAGGTACCTTTTCAGTTGAGTGTAAAAAATATTTCATGCCGCTGTTTTAAAACAAGCAGGGAGTGTCGTGAATCTCATCATGACTCATGAAGTAACACTGGGCGGCCAGCTGGTGGCGCCGTCCAGGGAGTATAAATACTCGGGCGTGGGCCCAGCTTGCTCAGGATGTTTCTGTAACCAGGAACTAGTGATGTAACTAGAATCTCATGGTTGTGAAACAGTTGATTAAAGCCTTGTTTTATACTCAAACCAAGTGCTTAGTAGTCTTTTTACATCAGGGAGTTTTCCCTGTGGAGCATAAGTACCAGCATGGACCCCGTTGGGCCGAATGGCCTGTTTCTGTGCTGTAAATTCTGTGTAATTGTATGTCTTGGCCAATGCTTAGTCCTTCAACCAACACCGCCAAAAACAGGAGGAGGGAGCCTCAGTTCGCTTCACTTCGGAGTTAGTTCACCCAGTTTGAACGACACAAGTCTAGCCTCAGTGCAAAGACAAAGGACGAGATTTTCCTGGAGCTGTCAGGCGGGGTTTCAGGCATGTGGGGGGGGAAATCCCGAATTTGGGGTTCCCGACACCATCCTGCCCAAAACCCCGCCCCACGCAAGTTTCGGGGCGGCGGGTACCCGCCCCGCACTGTGACCCGCCGAAACCAGGCGGGAAGGGGATTAGTGCCAATTAACTGCCTGTTAACAGGTAGTTAACAGGCAGTTTTTAGCCTAATCCCTATTTTTAAGCTTGAACTGTGGGAATCCTGACGGCTCCAAACCACGGCAAGTTGGAGGAGTTGGGCCGTCGGGTTGAAGGGGTCGAGATGTCGGTGTTCAGGTGAGTGATGGGTGCATGAGTGCAAAGGTAAGTGTGTTTGGTGTGTCTAAAGTGATTAAAGAAGTTTTACAGACATTTTCTTACCTTTTCAGCCTTCCTTTAGGTCTCGGGAGTCCCTCATCTCACCGGCACAGAAAGCAGAATGGCTGTGAACTGTCAAAAGTGACAGCCTTCAGCTTTCTGTGCAGGAGAGATTTCTAACTGAGTCTGTGGAGAAGGACTCAGGTTGGAAGTAAGACTGTCAGTGTTTGACAGCTTCAAACAGCTGTGAAACGCTGATATTTCATCTGTCAAAAGGTCTTGACAGATAAAATTTCAGTCTGTGACGTCACCTGTTGCCGGGTGGCCCTTAATTGGCCTGCTGAGCCCGCTGGGCGGGCTCAACAAGGTCAATCAAGTTAAAATCGCGTGGGTTGGCCATATCTCGATGGAGGCGGGACTACAACCCCGAAAGTTGTAGTCCCGCCTCCTTCCCAACTTCTGAATGAAAATCACCCCCAAAACCTCTTCATACTGACGCAAGTCTTGTCATGCAAATTCACCAGCAGATTCATTGGCACTGAAATGCAAGTTTGAGCTTAAAGAATTTTTTTTTTTTTTTTTTGCACACATGTCCTTTCTTTCTTTTTGGTAATATTAATTCTCGGGATGTGGGCATCGCTGGCAAGGCTGGCATTTAATGCCCATCCCTAGTTGCCCTGTCAAGGTGGTGGTGGGCCTTCTTCTTGAACCGCTGCAGTCTATTATTCTTTGTGGTGGTTTGGTACAACAGATTGGCTTGCTAGGCCACTTCAGAGGGGAGTTACGTGGTTAACCACGTTGGTTCTTAAAAGGCTGGGGAAGGGCTACATTGCCGCCAGTCCCACTGCTGTTCATGTACCTTGAGTATTGTGTGCAGTTTTGGTCGCCTTTTCTGAGGAAGGATGTTCTTGCCATGGAGGGAGTGCAGCGAAGATTCACCAGACTGATACCTGGGATGGCAGGAATGACGTATGAGGAGAGATTGGGTCGATTAGGCTTATACTCGCTGGAGTTTAGAAGAATGAGAGGGGATCTCATTGAAACTTATAAAATTCTAACAGGACTAGACAGACTAGATGCAGGAAGGATGTTCCCAATGGCAGGGGAGTCCAGAACCAGGGGTCACAGCCTAAGGATAAGGGGTAAGCCATTTAGGACAGAGATGAGGAGGAATTTCTTCACCCAGAGAGTGGTGAACCTGTGGAATTCTCTACCACACAAGGCAGTTGAGGCCAATTCATTAAATATATTCAAGAAGGAGTTAAATATATTTCTTAAGGCTAAAGGGATCAAGGGATATGGGGGGAAGGCAGGGACAGGGTACTGAATTTGGATGATCAGCCATGATCTCATTAAATGGCGGAACAGGCTCGAGGGGCCGAATGGCCTACTCCTGCTCCTATCTTCTATGTTTCTATGTACTCTGATCCAGGAGTGTTTTGTTGGCGCCTAGCCAAACAGATGGTAAAAGGCCTGCTCTTCCTCCTCCCGCACCCCCTCAACCAGATGGTCGCAGGTTCAAATTCCCCAAGAGCTGCCCATCACTCGATTCTGTTTGCCAATGATTGAGACGAACACGTCAGTTTTCAGCTGGTCAGTAATATGAGGAAGGGCAATTGGTCCAGATGGCTGGCGGTCCAAGTCCATCTGACGCCAACTGTTAAGCAGATGTTGGAGTCACCAAGGCTCTGCCTGCCTGTCCCACTGATACCGATTACAAAGAGTAGCAAGATAGTCCAAGTACCCTCCCAATGTTTGTCTTCCCCTAGTATCTTTCTTGCCACAGTTACCTGATCACACCTCCAAGTAAATCCATCACACGGTGAGAGAAAGCTCAAAGTTTAGGGCAGAGACACATCCGATTCTCTTACCTTACTACGGTCCAGTTTCTATCAGTGAAATCTAGAGGGCAAATGAAGCCACTTTTTCTGAAGGAGTGCGACCATTGCTTTATGCGGTGTAGGGGTCGCGGGACTGCAAATGAGCTCACTCCAGGGAATCCAGATTCAGGACAGGGGTGAGAATGCCTGAGGCAAACGCTAACCTCTTACCTTTAAAATACTGCGGATGCTGGAAATCTGAAATAACAACAGAAAATGCGGGAAACACTCAGCAGGTCAGGCAGCATCTGTGGAGAGACAGAGTTAACGTTACAGGACAATGACCCTTCGTTATGGGCCTGAAACGTTAACTCTGTTTTCCTCTCTCCATGGATGCTGCCTGGCCTGCTGAGCATTTCCAGCATTTCCTATTGCTATTTCTTACCTTTAAATGTCTGCGCAGCCAAATGTGATAGCGACTTTTTTTTTAATTCGTTCATGGGATGTGGGCATCGCTGGCAAGGCCAGCATTTATTGCCCATCCCTAAGTGCCCTGGAGAAGGTGGTGGTGAGCCGCGTTCTTGAACCTCAGAGGGCAGTTAAGAGTCGACCACATAGAAACATAGGAGCAGGAGTAGGCCATTCGGCCCCTCGAGCCTGTTCTGCCATTTAATGAGATCATGGACATTGCTGTGGGTCTGGAGTCACATATCGGCCAGACCGGGTAAGGACAGCAGATTTCCTTCCACTGAAGGACATTAGTGAACCAGATGGGTTTTTAAGACAATTTCATGGTCACCATTACTGATACTAGTTTTTTTTTAATTCCAGTATTATTTAATTGAATTTAATTTCCCCGGCTGCCTGTGGTGGGATTTGAGCTCCCGTCTCTGGATCATTAGTCCAGGCCTCTGGATTACTAGTCCAGTGACATTACCACTATGCTACCGTACCCCACTGTGAGTCCTTCGTTGCGATATAGGAACAAAATTTAACATGGCAACACCGGTTTTACCTAAAACGGGCACAGGGTGCTCCGAGGAGTGGGATCCGAAACCGCCGAGAAACGTTCGTGACTCAATGGAGAAGAGAACGAGCAATGCAATGAGAGGAGGGCTCTACAACTGAACTGAATATGTCATAGCAAAGAGAACAGGCTGATTTAGCACTCATTAACCCAATACAACAGTACGATGCACAGGATTCATCTACCAGGCTAAGATATGCGAAAATTGCATACTCGCACAATGAACTGCAAAAAATAAATGCCCTTTCAAATGCCCTTAATAGAGATGTTGAAAATTATGAAGGGCTTTGATAGAGTAAATTTTCCCAATTACTCTTTGCATCATGAAAAATTCTTTGAGGAATACTGTTGGGAATATGGCTCGACACGTTCTGTAAGCGAAACTGCTTCCAGTGGCAGTAGAGTCGTTAACCAGAGGACACAGATTTAAGGTAATTGGCAAAAGAACCAGAGGGGGAGAGGAGTAGAATTTTTATTTTAATGCAGCAAGTTGTTCTAATCTGGAATGCGCTGCCTGAAAGGTCACTGTTTAAAAATAAGGGGTCGCCCATTTAAGACAGAGATGAGGAGACATTTTTTCTCACAGAGGGTCGTGAGTCTTTGGAACTCTCTTCCTCAGAGGGCGGTGGAAGCAGAGCCTTTGAATATTTTTAATAGTAACATTCAAAAGGGAATTGGATAAATACTTGAAGGGGAAAAATTTGCAGGGCTACGGGGAAAGGGCAGGTGAGTGGGACTAATTGGAGAGCTCTCAGCACAGGCACAATGGGCCGAATGGTCTCCTTCTGTACTGTATGATTCTATGAATCTTTGATTCTAAATGCTTAACAGGATGGGTTTTAGAAGCTTCAAACTCAGTTTGGGCAGAAACCAATGCTCTTAGGAATATATATTCCCTGCTCCCCTCATGTGGGCTTTCAAAACATTTCCATTAAGGGGTCAGCCCGTGGCTCAGTGGGGAACATTCTTGCCCCTGAGTCAGAAGGTTGTGGGCTCAAAGTCCCACTCCAGAGACTTCAGCTCAAAATCCAGTGCAGTGCTGAAGGAGTGCTGCACTGTCGGAGGTGCCGTCTTTCAGATGAGACATTAAACCGAGGCCCCGTCTGCCCTCTCAGGTGGATGTAGAAGATCCCATGGCACTATTTCGAAGAAGAGCAGGGGGAGTTCTCCCTGGCGTCCTGGCCAATATTTGTCCCTCAGTCAACATCATAAAAACAGATTATCTGGATCATTATCACATTGCTGTTTGTGGGAGCTTGCTGTGCGCAAGTTGGCTGCCGCATTTCCTACATAACAACAGTGACTACATTTCAAAAGTACTTCATTGGCTGTAAAGCGCTTTGGGATGTCCTGAGGTCGCCAAAGGTGCTATATAAATGCAAGTCTTTCTTTTTTAAATGGTGCAGCATGAGCGGGTTGTCTTATGAGGAAGGGTTGGACAGGCTAGGCTTGTATCCGCTGGAGTTTAGAAGAGTAAGAGGAGACTTGATTGAAACATATAAGATCCTGAGGGGTCTGGACAGGGTGGATGTGGAGAGGATATTTCCTCTTGTGGGAGGATCTAGAACTAGGGGTCACTGTTTAAAAATAAGGGGTCACTCATTTAAGATAGAGATGAGGAGAATTTTTTTGTCACAGAGGGTCGTGAATCTTTGGAACTCTGGCGGTGGAAGCAGAGTCTTTGAATATTTTTAAGCCAGAGGTAGATAGATTCTTGGTAAGCAAGGGGGTGAAAGGTTATTGGGGGTAGGCGGGAATGTGGAGTAATCGGATCAGCCATGATCTTATTGAATGGCGGAGCAGGCTCGAGGGGCCGAGTGGCCGACTCCTGCTCCTAATTCGTATGAACATTGCAGTTGGGAATCTCAAAAGACCGAATGCATCGGAGCATCTTAGTGTAATAGTTATGTCACAGAGGCCTGGCCTAATAATTCACAGAACCAGTTTGAGAATTAACCATCAAAAACCCAACTAGTTTCACCGATGCCCTTTAAAAGGAAGGGAACCTGCCGACCTTACCCAGTCTGGTCTTTGTGTGTCTCCAGTCCCGCATCAACGTGATTGGCTCCTAGCTGCCCTCTAAAGTGACCGAGCAAGACACTCGGTTGTATCAAACCGCTGTCCTGCAGCAACTCAAGAAGAAAAGCCCATCAACCGCCCGGTCAAGGGACGGGCAATAAATGCCGGCCTTGCCGACGACGCCCACATCCCGAGAATAAATTTTTTAAAAACCCAGAAACTTGTTTGACTACAAAGGCTGCATGAGTGGGATGGAAAGTTCAGTAAGCATAAACAATGCAGTTGGGAATCTCAAAAGACCGAATGCATTGGGGAATCTTAGTGTAATGGTTATGTCACAAAGGCCTGGACTAATAATTCACAGAACCAGTTTGAGAATTAAGTCAGATTTTTAAAAAAGTTTGGAAATTTTTTTTAAAAAGGGTATCAGTAAAAGTGACCATAAAAGCAGATAATAAAACTCCTCCATTTGAATTAAAGGAAGCCATTTTGAAACAGAAATAAATGTCAGCAAAGAGCAAGGCCACTCAGCATGACTGAATGAAGGCAGTTTTCTAACTGAGAACTAGTACATTTAATACGCTTGAGCAACATTTTTTTTTTATCTTGCTATTCTTGTGACTATATATTTTTTTTACAATTCCTCTTTGCATCATGGAAAATTCTCTGAGGAGTACCGTTGGGAATATGGCTTGACACGTTCTGTGAGACAAGATGCAGTAGTCACAGGTTGGAACAGCAATTCCTATCTCCGTTGAGAAATCCACATGACTGAAATTAGCTAAAAAAAAAAATAATTTTTATTCTTTTAATTTTGAATATATTGCCAGTCGGTTTTTTTTTAAATAACCAAAAATTACAAATCCAAATTCCTCATCGTTTCTCGCTGGATCTTCAAGTTGGCACTCGGTTTATTTAATTTTTTTAATAGCTTTATTGCTGTCCCCATAAATACATATTGTTTTTTTTTAAGAGACAGGAAAAGGCCAACAGACTTGTCCCTTTTTGATTAAAAAGTTAGAAATGTTGACTTATTTATCTACAAGCTGTCGGCCTTCATCCACATCCTCAGCCTACTTCAGCCAGAAGGCAGATAAGGTCTGGGTTGTGGACTATTTCGAAAATTGCCATCAATGTTGTTCGAAGCCGGGTTGTTAAGATTGGGAATGCTCTACCTGAAAGGGTATTGGAAGCAGGTTCCATCGTAACTTTCAAAACCGGGACATGCGCTTGAATAGAACTAATGTGCAGGGTTATGGGGGGAAAAAGCCGGGGTGTGGGACTAAATTGGACGGCTCTTTCAAAGAGCCGGCACAGGCACGACGGGCCGAATGGCCTCCTTTGTGCTGTAAGATTCTATGATTCATGATGGCAAGGCAAGGGACAAGAACGACTTCACTAACACAAGCCAAAGTGAAGTACCCAATCTAAATGCAACAACCGGTTCAAAACAAATTCATCTCTGGGGTTACGGTTTGAAAAAACAAGTTCAAGATAATTAACGGAGTTGAACACCAGACTCTGTTAATGGCCTTTTTTAATATTCCTTTAACCTTTGACCCTCGGACGCCATTTTGACTCTCTGCTTTAATATGACGAATAGGCCAAAATGACAAAGCTGGAACATTTAAACATAGAAACATAGAAGATAGGAGCAGGAGTAGGCCATTCGGCCCCTCGAGCCTGCTCCGCCATTCAATGCGATCATGGCTGATCATCCAAATTCAGTACCCTGTCCCTGCCTTCTCCCCATATCCCTTGATCCCTTTAGCCTTAAGAAATATATCCAACTCTTTCTTGAATATATTTAATGAATTGGCCTCTACTGCCTTCTGTGGTAGAGAATTCAATTTCTATACTTGCTGCTTGTAGCATGATTTTCGGCCCATGTTCTTCAATTTTACAATCTGAAAGGCAGTGGAAATGAATGTCTCTGAGTGGATCTGAGTAACGAGTCACTTGCTCTAATTATGCATAGAATTAATACGGGATTCCTTCTCCTCTACCTCCCCACCCCAACCCAAAAATTAGAGTGCCCCATTGGCTAGCAGCTCACCGAGTAACATGCCCTACCAAGCAAGTCTAGATGGCCAGCAATCTCTGGCCATCTGGTCCAAAGGGAGGACCTTTTAGTAAGTTATTCATATTGCACCAGCTGCTGTCTTATTTGTGGCAAAGGCCTAAGTATCTCACTGTTCTGAAGGAAAGACATGAATCTAATTAACAATTTATATCGTATTTATAGAACTGTAACCATCATGTTCTTCTGACACTGAGGTAAACTGCAGAAAGAGCCTTGGTTGCCCAAAAAATCCCAGACAGAAATCTTTATGCGTTGCAAAAAAAAAACCAATTAAATGCAAATTTGTTTCTATTCGGGGAAAAGGGCCTCATGACTGAGTTGTGAAGTTATACTTCACTGCTGTGAATATGATATGTACAGAACAAACCCTGACAGCAACAGACCTGAAACTGTCACATCACAGTCTAGTGAAACAACTGTTGCCACTAATTGGGCAATCTCAGTATGAAAGGCCCCCAGGATAAAGAACATGGAGGGGTGGAAGTCATACTGGTGGGCGGGGGGAGTTGCACTCAGAAAGACGGGCCGAGCTTATTACTGGAGCAGTCTAGGGGAGCCCAAATCTTTATTTGACCCATGTCACGGTGCGTTTGATGCTGGCGTTGGAAGCAAAATGGAAATGTTACCCTTCCCCGGCACTCATCAGCTTGGTGAGTGAGCGCAGTTTTATCTTTATTTTTTTTTTAATGTTAATTTATACAGAGTGTCCCGTCTAAGTTTGAGAGCTTAACAATAGGTTGCTGTCAAATCAAAGCTTCCAGATCCAACATAACTAACGGGCAAAATACAAATCAAAGCAAATCAGACCCTGCCATTTCAAACTGCTTAGCTCATTCCTGTGATGAAATGAGAAGGAACTCAACTGGGCCAGCAGTGGAAGCTCTATATCGGGCCTGAGGTTGTCTACGCTTAGGAGGAGGGTGGAGGAGGAACAGCTAGGGTTTCTTCTGGTGATTGCTACCCAAGGGCTTGTGCTAGCATGGTTTTGTGTGTGTGTGTGTGCATGTATATGTACGTGCGTGTGGGCATCTGCGTGCATATGTATATGTACGTCTGTGTATGTATGTCCGTGCATGTGGGCATCTGCGTGCATATGTATATGTACGTATGTGTATGTATGTCCATGCGTGTGCGTTCATGCATATGTTCGTGTGTACACACCTCAGGAGAGGACAGCTTGAGACTCTGCCAAAACACCTCCCAATGGTGAAATAGTCACTCACCCCCTCTGTATAGCTATTTTAAAACTGTACCTTGATTTTAAAATTCTCAACCTTGTCGTCAAATCCCTCCATGGCCGCGCCCCCCCCCCCCCCTCCCTATTTCTGTAATCTCCTCCGGCCCCACAACCCCCGGGATTTCTGTACTCCTCCAATTCTGGCCTCTTGAGCATCCCGCCCCCCCCCCCACCGATTTCAATCACTGCACTGTTGGCGGCCATGCCTTCAGATGGCAAGGCCCTAAGCTCTGAAATTCCCTCCCTAAACCTCTCCGTCTCTCTACCTCTCTCTCTCCCACTTCAAGACTCTCCTTAAAACCTACCTCTTTGACCAAGCACCTGCCCTATTATGTGACTTGGTGACATGTTTTGTTTAAAGCGCATTTGTGAAGCCCCTTTGGATGTTTTACTACGTTAAAGGCACTATATAAATGCAAATAGTTTTTGTTGTTGCTCACGCATGAACAATGGCCACTTGGATGATGTAGCAGAAGGTAACCAATACGTATAAAGCAATAGCCCATGACAGGACTTTCAGGATCGGAATAAACGAGCGTGCTGGGATAGCAGCCATACAGGTTAATGGAGTAAGATGGTTTGGGTTGTCCTTCAGTGGTGTCAATGAAGTTTGGCTTCACTTGAACATGTGGATTAATCAGTCTGTCGCATTGTAGAACTTCATTTTTTTTTGGGGTGATCTAAATCTTGGCTTTGAAGAGTCAAAGCAATTATGAAAGCAGGGAGTTTGGATCAGTGTTGGGCTTCAAAGCCAAAAGGCCTCTCCATAAGGGCAACAAGTCAACCCTGCAAGACCCTCTCGCTATGTAGGTAGGGCTCTTGACATGCCCAGACTCACCCGAGCCCGCATTCAACGCTAAATTGTGTTGACCTTCCTCGTCCGACAGCTAGCCATTTCCAGAATATGCACAACAATGCACTGACAACCCTCCTCCATTACCCTGCGGCAAAACCATACACTGGTGTCCCCAAATACATGTTTGCATTCTAAATCTTATCTGAGGAAGGATGTTCTTGCCATGGAGTGAGTGCAGCGAAGATTCACCAGACTGATACCTGGGATGGCAGGAATGACGTATGAGGAGAGATTGGGTCGATTGGGCTTATACTCGCTGGAGTTAAGAAGAATGAGAGGGGATCTCATTGAAACTTATAAAATTCTAACAGGACTGGACAGACTAGATGCAGGAAGGATGTTCCCGATGGCGGGGGGTGTCCAGAACCAGGGGTCACAGTCTAAGGATAAGGGGTAAGCCATTTAGGACTGAGATGAGGAGGAATTTCTTCACCCAGAGAGTGGTGAACCTGTGGACTTCTCTACCACAAAAGGCAGTTGAGGCCAATTCATTAAATATATTCAAGAAGGAGTTAGATGTATTTCTTAAGGCAAAGGGATCAAGGGATATGGGGAGAAGGCAGGGACAGGGTACTGAATTTGGATGATCAGCCATGATCTCATTGAATGGCGGTGCAGGCTCGAGGGGCCGAATGGCCTACTCCTGCTCCTATCTTCTATGTTTCTAAATGAAAATAATGGAAAAAGAACTGGGATTCACAGCATTTGAATTGCATCCCAAATGAGATGAGGAGAAATTTCTTCACTCAGAGGGTTGTGAATCTTTGGAATTCTCTGCCCCAGAGGGCTGTGGATGCTGAATCGTTGAGTATATTCAAGGCTGAGATCGATAGCTTTTTGGGCACTAAGAGAATCAAGGGATATGGGGATCGGGCAGGAAAGCGGAGTTGAGGTCGAAGATCATTGAATGGCGGAGCAGGCTCGAGGGGCCGTATGGCCTACTCCTGCTCCTATTTCTTATTCACACAAGTTGTTCATCTCTAGACTGCTGCTGTCTCTGCTCCCCTCACTAAGAGGTGCATCTATGCACAACAGTACAAACAGCTCGGGCCATCCTTTCCCGGGTCATCCATGCCTTTGTTACCTCTAGACTTGACTATTCCAACGCACTCCTGGCTGGCCTCCCACATTCTACCCTACGTAAACTTGAGGTCATCCAAAGCTCGGCTGCCCGTGTCCTAACTCGCACCAAGTCCCGTTTGCCCATCGCCCCTGTGCTCGCTGACCTACATTGGCTCCCGGTTAAGCAACGCCTCGATTTCAAAATTCTCGTCTTTGTTTTCAAATCCCTCCATGGCCTCGCCCCTCCCTATCTCTGTAATCTCCTCCAGCCCCACAATCCCCGGGATATCTGCACTCCTCCAATTCTGTCCTCTTGAGCATCCCTGATTATAATTGCTCAACCTTTGGTGGCCGTGCCTGCTGTTGCCTGGGCCCTAAGCTCTGGAATTCCCTGCCTAAACCTCTCTGCCTCGCTACCTCTCTCTCCTCCTTTAAGACGCTCCTTAAAACCCACCTCTTTGACCAAGCTTTTGGTCACCTGCCCTAATTTCTCCTTATGTGGCTCGGTGTCAAATAATTTTTTTTGTTTTTTAACACTCCTGTGCAGCGCCTTGGGACATGTTACTACATTAAAGGCGCTATATAAATACAAGTTGTTGTTGTTGTTCGAACTAGTTATTCGTGTGATTGTGTATGCTATTACTGAGGACGGAGCTGAGGAACAAAGGGGCAAGGACGTAGGGTAGCTCCTTCATAGGACCTTCGTAACTCACTCATGACTTGGTCAGTTGGGTGCATTAGGCATTCTTACCAACGTTTCTTGCCATGTATGCTCTCCTGGACTAGTTGCGATCGCCTAGATGGGTCAGAGAGGAATTTCCCAGATTTCCCCCCCCGCCCCCCCCCCCCCCCCGCAAATTGACTGGGGGGTTTTGTCCTCGTTCAGGAGCGCACAAGGTTTCGGGTGGGGTGGAGAGTGTATATGTTGTGATACACAAGGTATCGCAATGGTGTGGGGCAGGCTGGTTGGACCAGAGGGACTTTACCTGTGCATCATTGTTTGTGTATGTTCATATAACTGAGATGCTAGTGCAGTAATGGTGCGGCGGTCTGACAGGGCTATAATCCAGGAATAATGTTCCTCATGAAAACAGGGTACAATCAGCTGCAAAGTTGGTGGGGTTCTGGTTTCCTGCGTTTGAATTTCAGAATGAATACACGATTATTGGAGCAGAGCCTGTAGGTTTCTGATCTCAGATTGTAGAAGCCAATATGCACCTTGAGGTTATTAATATTTTGAACATAATAAAACGGCTCAGACAAAAAAAAAGAGCATTCAGATTTATTCAGTAGATTGTCGCAAATGTTAATCACCCTTTGAGTAAGTGTTTTTCTCATCTTCCAATTTCTGTTTCCATTTTGCTTTCTGCTACAATAGCAAAATACTGCGGATGCTGGAAATCCGAAATAACAACAGGAAACACTGGAAAAACTCAGCAGGCCAGGCAACATCCGTGGAGAGAGAAACAGAGTCAATGTTTCAGGTCGATGACCCTTCGCCAGTTCTGACGAAAGGTCATCGACCTGAAACGTTAACTCTGTTTCTCTCTCTCCACGGATGCTGCCTGGCCTGCTGAGTTTATCCAGTGTTTTCTGTTGCTTTCAGCTAATTTGATGTAAATGTACACCCCTTTGTACTACTGGCCTGAATTACCTTGAAGTAACCGTCTTTTTTTAATATCACAGAATCACACAGAATCACAGAAACCCCACAGTGCAGATAGAGGCCATTCGGCCCATCGAGCCTGCACCGACACATATCCCACCCGATCCCCGTAACCCCTACACCAACACATATCCCACTCTATCCCCGTAACCCCACGTATTTAATCCCCCTAACACTAAGGGTCAATTTATCATAGCCAATCAACCTAACCCGCACATCTTTGGACTGTGGGAGGAAACCGGAGCACCCAGAGGAAACCCACGCAAACACGGGGAGAATGTGCAAACTCCACACAGACAGTCACCTGAGGCCAGATTTGAACCCGGGTCCCTGGCGCTGTGAGGCAACAGTGCTAACCACTATGCCACCGTGCTCATTTAATAGTTTTATATTCTTCAGTGAAGTCCCCACTTAGCTGTCCCTTTAAGGCTTGCTCTTCTGTCCTTCCTCTCCAATGCACCAATCGCACCATAGAAACAGCACAGCAGGAGGCCATTCGGCCCATCGTGCCTGTGCCGGCTCTTTGGTAGAGCTGTCCAATTAGTCCCATTTCCCCCCCGCTCTTACCCCATAACCCTGCAATTTTTTTTTCCTTTTTAAGTATTTATCCAATTCCCTTTTGAAAGTTAGCTTTAAACCTGCTCACACCACCCAATCAGGCTGCGCATTCCAGATCGTAACAACTCGCTGCATAAAAAAAAATGTCTCGTCTCCCTTCCAGTTCTTTTGCCAATTATCTTAACTCTGTGACCGCTGGTTACCAGCCCTCCTGCCGGCGGAAACAGTTCCTCCCCAGCTACTCCATCAAAACACTTCATGATTTTGAACACCTCTTATTAAATCTCCCATTTAACCTTCTCTGCACTAAGGCGAGCAATCCAGGCTTCTCTAGTCTCTCTACATAACTGAAGTCCCTCATCCCTGGTTTCACCGCCCCATTCCCACTCGGACCTCACCGTCCTCGGCCTCTTGCATTGTTCCACGGAAGCTCACCGTAAACTCGAGGAACAGCACCTCATCTTCCGATTAGGCACTTTACAGCCTTCCGGACTCAATATCGAGTTCAACAATTTCAGATCATAACCTCGGCCCCTATTACATTTTTACATATATTTTTTATCCAGACCTTTGTTTTGGCCTTTCCCCACCACCCCCCCTTCCCTTTTTTTTCCTCTCTCCCACATGGCAACTGTCTCCCATTCTGCCAGCACATTTCACACCTAATCTAGAGCTGTCTTTTGTCTCTACTAGTCCCATCACCATCTCATCTCGTTTTGAATACCTCTTAATGTCTCTTCTCTTTTGTTCTCTCCCAGCATGGCCTCTTAATCTATTTCATTTCCTGTGCTTCTTTAGTCTTGACAAAGGGTTTTCACCCGAAACGTTGACTCTAATTCTCTCTCCACGGATGTTGCCTGGCCTGCTGAGTTTTTCCAGCATTTTCAGTTGTTATTTCGGATTTCCAGCATCTGCAGTATTTTGCTATCGTACCATTCTAGTAAATCTTGTTTGTTCCGCCAGCCAGCAGGGATAGTATGCGCGTCTCAATGTGCCACTCCATGGAGCGGGCAGTACTAGGTTAGCTCCCAGTTTATTGGTTTTGCGGTCACAGCCTGTCTATAAACTACAAGACAACCATCAGAGGTGGGACTCCTCCCCACAGGGCAGAAAAAGATAAAAGGCCAGCATTTATTGCCCATCCCTAATTGCCCTTGAGAAGGTGGCGGTGAGCCGCCTTCTTGAACTGCTGCAGTCCGTGTGGTGAAGGTACTCCCACAGTGCTGTTAGGGAGGGAGTTCCAGGATTTTGACCCAGCGACGATGAAGGAACAGCCGATATATTTCCAAGTCAGGATGGTGTGTGACTTGAAGGGGAACTTGGAGGTGGTGGTGTTCCCATGTGCCTGCTGCCCTTGTCCTTCTAGGTGGTAGAGGTCGTGGGTTCGGGTGGTGCTGCCGAAGAAGCCTTGGCGAGTTGCTGCAGTGCATCTTGTAGATGGTACACACTGCAGCCACGGTGCGCCGGTGGTGGAAGGAGTGAATGTTTACGGTGGTGGACGGGGTGTCAATCAAGCGGGCTGCTTTGTCCTGGGTGGTGTCGAGCTTCTCGAATGTTGTTGGAGCTGCAGTCATCCAGGAAAAGTGAAAGGGAAACAGGCATGAGACTGGAAGTGTACCTACTATTAGCTGAAATTATCACTGGGGTTTTGGGGAACAGACTCCCTGGATTCTGCACATCAAAAATATGACGTCTCTACATTCCACTCTTCACCTGACCCCTCTTCTTACACATGCAATAAAGATGCCCCGATAGAATCCTCTAGCATTAACGTGCTGTAATCATAAAAACGGGGAATTTCCCATTTGCCCAGGTAATGGAGTCTTGCTGTAAATGTATTAACTGAGTTTAGAAGAATGAGAGGGGATCTCATTGAAACGTATAAAATTCTGACAGGGCTAGACAGACTGGATGCAGGGAGGATGTTTCCCCTGGCTGGGGGGTCTAGAACGAGGGGTCACAGTCTCAGGATACGGGTTAGGACATTTAGGACTGAGATGAGGAGAGATTTCTTCACTCAGAGGGTGGTGAACCTATGGAATTCTCTGCACCTGAAGGCTGTGGAGGCCAAGTCACTGAATATATTTAAGAAGGAGATCGATAGATTTCTAGACACAAAAGGCATCAAGGGGTATGGGGAGAGCGCGGGAATATGGTATTGAGATAGAGGATCAGCCATGATCATATTGAATGGCGGAGCAGGCTCGAAAGGCCGAATGGCCGACTCCTGCTCCTATTGTTCTATGTTTCTATGTTCAAACGTACCACAATTAGCAAACGTGTCAATTACTAGCGACTGGGCCAGCCAAGGGCATGTAGATATCCTGTTGCGAGATTCTAGGCTCAAGCTCACAACCCACAAGAACCGCTGGTGCATTAACGCGCTGACTGGCGCTCAGAATTACGTGCACATCTGACATTCACAACTCACCCACATTACGTTATTTAACGACGCAAAGACTTATCTCGGGGCCTGGCTGACTTGATATTTTTTGGGGGACGAATGGGAATGAGTGACGGGTTCGTGACAAGCCAAGGCTACAGCAGCTCCTGAACTCCAGCCAAACTGTCTCAACCCAACACTTAGCCGAGTTTTCATCCTCAAAAAACTCCCCCCCTGACCCCCCGCCGCCACCAGCCTGGAAGGTTTGAAGCCCACCCCTCGATCCTACGCGAATCTGGAAAACATTGTCCTACACTGGTTTACAAGTCCTCCTTCAGTGCTCAGCGAGTTAACAGTCAGAATCCCGTTATCTAGCTCTCACTAAAATTAAATTGACTATTAATGGAAACTGGGGGAGGGTTGGTTGCTGTGTAACAAATATATATACACACACACACACACACCAGAGGCTGGCAATTGTGCCATTCTCAATAAAACAGCTGGGCTAAATTACCTCAGCGTGCTCAGCAAGTCAGTCAGTACATTTATCACAAAATGGTGATGGTGGTGCTTCATTCTCGAGCACACTGACCCTTCCATGGCAGCTTCGGTACGGCTGAGGAAATTAGGCCCCAGGCTGCAGAGATATGTTCAAGCAGCGGCATCTGGGACGTTGAGTTACCTCCCTGAGGTGAAATGATGAAGCCTTGTTGCTGGTGTCTGTTTTTTTTCTCTCTCGCTCTCTGTGTAATGAAGAGGTCTGTCATCAATTGTAGCATTCGGTTAAATACAACAAAAAGAGGAAGAGGAGCCAGCTTGTGTCTCGAGCGCAAAAAAAAAGGCCATTTCAACAAAAAAAACAGGATTTGATGTTATGGGGCTGAGGAGGGTGGGGGAGGAAGAGAGAATCATACCCAAAGAGAATAAGCTGTAAACCTCCCAGGAGCTTCACTAACACCTTTATAGTTTGCACAGATCTAATTCCACAAGGAAAGCCGAGTGACAAAACGAGGAACAATACCATGACGAGAATTTCAAAATCAATCTACTGTTTTAACACTGCTGTTGGCAATTTTATTATTTATTAAAAAAAAACAGATTTATTTCTATAAATAGATTTACGTTGGGGATTTTCAAATGATATTTATTGTGTGCGGCAGGCCACAGTAATGGATGGAACCATTGTTGTTCAGAGCAGAGACTAGCACTGAGCCATTTTTAAAACGAGGGAGGGAGCAAAAACGAAACAGGGAACATCACAGTGATTATGCAAATGAGTTTCGATGTGGTACAATTTATTCTGCGCTTCGGTTTAAAATGTGCCACAGAATTTATCTGCGTGCATGGTGAAAACAATGATACGCACTGACCAAACCGTTGGCTCAGATGCTGGCGCCAGCCATTTCTGCCCCGCCCCCCCGCTTCAGTCAAAAATCGTCAATTTTTTATTCCCCCCTCCCTCCTAAGATTTAAATGCAGTCAGATCCTCCGCATCGCCCATCCCCCCCACCCCCATCCTTGCCAGCACAGACTAATCCCAAATAAGACAAAAACAGCTCTCTATTTTGCCAATACCACTACCGTTGGTGCTTAACTGAAGCGTCGCCTCTTGTTCCAAATCCGCCAACATACACGTTCTTTTACTGCCCCGTCTCCTCACTATATCCATGTCAAGACACAACACCGGCTCCTGCTTCAGCTCATTTTTTTCCCCAGCACCTTTTACGACTGAATTACCTCACGTTCTTTCCCATCTTCTTCAACCTTGGCTCAGTCGGGACTTTTGCTCTTCAGCCGGGTTTCTTGGAGGTGGGGGTGGGTGTGGGGGGGGGGGGGGGGGGGGGTCAGGTCCTGGTTAGACCTGCCGAGGCTTTGCGTTCACGCTTTATGACAGCCCGAAATAAATGTCCAATATCTTTTTTTAAGTCAAGGAACCGAGATGAAGGAGCAATAGTGCAGGGCAACAGCCAGGAGGCAAAGAGTAGGGCAGAAGATGAAGTCCTCTTCTTCTTAGGCAGTCCCTCAGAACCGAGGATGACTTGCTTCCACATTAAAAATGAGTTCGCAGGTGACTGATGAGTCCAGTGCGGGACCTACAGTCTCTGTCACAGGTGGGGCAGACGGTGGTTGAAGGAGCGGGTGGGTGGGGTGCTTGGGTTGACGTGCGCTGCTTGCGTTTGTCTTCCGCTTGCTCCCGGCGAAGAGACTCGAGGTGTTCGGCGCCTTCCCGGATGCTTCTCCTCCACTTTGTGTGGTCTTGTGCCAGGGATTCCCAGGTGTCGATGGGGATATTACACTTTTTCAAGGAGGCTTTGATGGTGTCCTTGAAGCGTTTCCTCTGCCCACCTGGGGCTCTCTTGCCGTGCCGGAGCTCCGAGTAGAGCGCTTGTTTTGGGAGTCTCGTATCGAGAAGATGAAGTAACTCAATAGGTGGTGGTTAGGGGGACGTCAACGATGGGTTTTAAAAGCCTATCGACAGTAGGAGGAATAAAAGACTGAGTGAGGCAAGAGGAATTACAAAAGCAAAATACTGTGGATGCTGGAAATCTGAAATAAAAAACAGAAAATGCTGGAACTACTCAGCAGGTCAGGCAGCATCTGTAGAGAGAGAAACAGAGTTAACGTTTCAGGTCGATGACCCTTCGTCAGAACTGGAAAAAGTTGGAGATGGAACAGGTTCTTAAGCAAGTGTAGGGGCAGGGTAAGGGGGCGGGGAGGAAAGAACAAAAGGGAAGGTCTGTGATAGGATAGAAACATAGAAGATAGGAGCAGGAGTAGGCCATTCGGCCCCTCGAGCCTGCTCCGCCATTCAATGAGATCATGGCTGATCATCCAAATTCAGTACCCTGTCCCTGCTTTCTCCCCATATCCCTTGATCCCCTTAGCCTTAAGAAATATATCTAACTCCTTCTTGAATATATTTAATGAATTGGCCTCAACTGCCTTCTGTGGTAGAGAATTCCACAGGTTCACCACTCTCTGGGTGAAGAAATTCCTCCTCATCTCAGTCCTAAATGGCTTACCCCTTATCCTTAGACTGTGACCCCTGGTTCTGGACTCCCCCGCCATCGGGAACATCCTTCCTGCATCTAGTCTGTCTAGTCCTGTCAGAATTTTATAAGTTTCAATGAGATCCCCTCTCATTCTCCTAAACTCCAGTGAATATAAGCCTAATCGACCCAATCTCTCTTCATACGTCATTCCTGCCATCCCAGGTATCAGGGTGGAAGGCAGGAGAGATTAAGAGATAAAAGGGATGATGGTGCGAGGCAAGAGGAGATGGTAATGGGACAAGTTAAGAAACAAAAGATGACCAAAAGAGGAATTACAATGCTGTCTAGTACTCTATCCGTCTTTCGAATGAGACGTTAAACCGAGGCCCCCTCTGCCCTCTCGAGTGGACGTAAAAGATCCCACGGCCACTATTCGAAGAAGAGCAGGGGGGAGTCCTCCCCGGTGTCCTGGGGCCAACATTTATCCCTCAACCTACATCACAAAAACAGATTATCTATTCATTGTCACGTTGTGGGAGCTTGCTGTGCACGAATTGGCTGCCGCATTTCCCACATTACAACAGTGACTGCGCTTTAGAAAAAGTACTTCATTGGCGGTAAGGCTCTTAGGGATGTCCTGAGGTCATGAAAGGTGCTATAAAAGTTTGTTTTTTCTTTCCCTCACTGTCGGGCAAGCGTTCCATTCTATTTATCTATATTAGGTGGTTGAGAGTGGACAATGCAATAGCAAAATACTGCAGATGCTGGAAATCTGAAATAACAACAGAAAACGCTGGAAATACTCAGCAGGCCAGGCAGCATCTGTGGAGAGAGAAACAGAGTTAACGTTTCAGGTCTGGGACCCTTCATCAGAGAGTGGACAATGGCCTGGTCTGGTCTGTCCTCGTGTTTTCGAAGCATGCTGTGGATCATTCAGTGCTGTAAAGTGAAGGACTCTGCAAACTGCTCTTGATTTACTCAGTCTCCTTTCCTGTTCTTTCAACCTTGGTGGTGCCCTGGACCATTGGCATCGGCTTTTGATGTAGGTTTCTCATTCTTTTTTTTTAAAAGAGCTGCCTCAAAAGATGTTCATATCGCATATCAGATTCGTAATCCGGTTTGACAGGCTGTCCTCTCCTGGACTTGCACACTATTATTTCTAATTTATTGGAAAGGGGAGAAAAAATTCTTATCAGGAACAAAGGAACAGGAGTCGGACATTCGGCCCCCTTGAGCCTGTTCCGCCATTGAATGAGATCATGGCTGATCTGCGGCCCAACTCCATCCACCCGCCTTGCTTCCAGATCCCTCAATATCCGTGGCTGGCAAAATATTTACACATCTTTTAAATTTAAAATAATGAATTGAGCTAGCATCTACTGCTTTTTGTGGGAGAGGGTTCCACACTTCTACCCCCCACCCTCCCACTTTGTATGAAGGAAAAATATATTCCTTAATCATCCCTGAAGCTGAAAGTGGGCCAGAAATAGTTGCCAACTGGACTGTCCAGCTTGATCGGAACTGTTCCAGATTTGATGACACGTCGACTGTCTCCTGGCATCCGAATGAATTGCCCTGGGATAACTTAATGTCCCCGCTTTTAACTGTGCCATTTTTTTTTTAAGGAATTCACTTACAATTTGCTCCTCGCCATCTATTGGAATGTACTTGCATAAAAAAAACGCTTGAAGTTAATCTATGTACTATGTGCACCTCAAGGGTGAACAGTTAAAAGATTATCCTCCCCTCACACTCTCCCCCCCAAACTGAGCACGTACTAATTAAGAATATAAGAACATAAGAAATAGGAGCAGGAATAGGCCACTCGGCCCCTCAAGCCTGCTCTGCCATGCAATAAGACCTTGGGCTCAAAGCCACTTCCCTGCCCGCTCCCCATAACCCTTCACTCCCTTATCTTGCAAAAATCTGTCTATCTCCACCTTAAATGTATTTAATGACCCAGCCTCCACCGCTCTCTGGGGCAGAGAATTCCACAGATTTACGACCCTCTGGGAGAAGAAATTCCTCCTCATCTCAGTTCTAAAAGGGCGACCCTTTATTCTGAAACTATGCCCCCGAGTTCTAGATTTCCCCACGAGGGGAAACATCCTCTCTGCATCTACCCTGTCGAGCCCCCTCGGTATCTTATATGTTTCAATAAGATCACCTCTCATTCTTCTAAATTCCAATGAGTATAGGCCCAGCCTGCTCAACCTTTCTTCATAAAGTCAACCCCCCTCATCTCTGGAATTAACCTAGTGAATCGTCTCTGAACTGCCTCCAATGCAAGTATATCCTTCCTTAAATAAGGAGACCAAAACTGTTTGTGCAGGACCTTCCATTTCCATTATGGCTCTCTCAAACGGAGAAAAGTTGGAATAGAAGGATAAACTCCTAGTGGGAGCTGTTCTCAAAAGGGAATGAGGGTCAGACTACAGCACTGCGGTGCTGATTCCCCACCCCTGCACCCAATGAAGCAGGAAGAGTAGGAGAGGTGGTGAGGTAACTCAACGAGTGATGTTTAGGTGCTGGCGAGGACGGGTCAGCCCACAGCCCTGCGACCTCTGCCGCCAAGCAGGACAAGAGCAGCAATGTCATTGGAACACCACTACCTCCATGTTCTCCACCAAATCACAGACCATTCTGACTTGGACACGGTTCCTCCATTGTCACTGGGTCAAAACCCTGCCCAACATCATGGTGGGAGCATCATCGGCACAAAGATTACAGCAGTGTAAGGAGAAGGTTCCTCACCATCTTCTCAGGACAACTAGGATTGGCCAATAAATGCGGCCCTGTCGGCATCCTGAGAAAAAATATTTTTAAAAACAATTTGCCCCACAGTGAGAAGCCTACATTCCAATGACTTTGAAGGGCTGTCTCCGTTGACATAACAATTGGCAATTTATATTTTTATTCGTCAAACACCATGTCACAGCGGAACAATCGGTGCCTAAAAAAGATTTGCATTTATATTGCACCTTTCACAGCATCAGGACATCCAAAGCACTTTTGAAGTGGAGTCACTGTTGTAATGTGGGAAACACAGCAGCCAATTTGCGCACAGCAAGCTCCCGCAAACAGCAATGTGATAATGACCAGATCATCTGTTTTAGTGAAATAACAACAGAAAATGCTGGAAAAACTCAGCAGGTCAGGCAACATCCGTGGAGAGAAATTTGAGTTGACGTTTCGGGTTTGACCCTTCTTCAAAACTGGAGAGAAAAGGAACTAGATCGAAGGCAGGGCTGCGATCGGACAAAAGAATAAAAGAACCAAAAGAAGTAAAAGAGATTAGAAGCTAGACGAGATGGTAATAGGCTGGGATTAGGTGTAATGTTGGTTGAGGGACAAATATTGGCCCCAGGACACCGGGGAGAACTGTCCGTTGAATGGTGCCGCGGGATCTTTTACGTTTACCTGAGGGGGCAAACGGGGCCTTGATTTAAAGCCTCATCCGATAGTGCAGCGCTCCCTCAGTACTGGCACTGGGAGCGTCAGCCTAGATTTTTGCGCTCAAGTCTCTGGAGCGGGACTTGAACCCGCGAACTTCTGACTCAGAGGCGAGAGAGAGAGAGAGCGCCGCCCACTGAGCCACGGCTGACACCTAAAGACAGCGTCGTCATGACGAAAATGGCTCATGGCCGTCCCAGTTGTACCTCCGTCCCCTGGTAAACACGCTGGCTTCTCAGGAAGCGTTGCTGAGACACTAGAAAACAAAGCAAGGTTGTTGGCGAAGCTGGAATGCTCCATAACCGTCATCTGAACCCCATGATTAGATTACTGCCTTGAAAACACTCTCTGGTATTCTGTCTTTTCTCCACTACTTATACTATTCTGATTTTGCGTGGGAGTATGATTCAGATTGAAGTCTTTAGCTTCTTTGCTTCCGGCGACAGTTGTCCCCATCCTTGCTGCACAACTATGTTCTCACCCAAAGATTAATATTTTGCGGCTGATTTATCAAGAAATAATTTGCAATGAATTTACTGGGAAATTGTGTGTTCAAAATCGAGCATTTACCTTTTCTCTCTTAAATGTCTGTTTGCCCAAAGTCGCTCATGCGGGAGTTTTAGATTGGTTGAGTCTGGGGTCATGGCCCATTGGTCCAGTATTGCTATTGTTTGTAATTGATGATTACACTGACATTTCTCATCAGTCGTTTCAGACTGGACCAATCGGCTTATACCCAAAAGAAATTGCTGTGTGTTACAATTGTTTCCAGAGTCTCCCACACCCAATTAATTGACTATGTAGATTATAATACATATACATTTTACTACTGTCTATAAATTAATAAGCTACACACTGAAGCAAACCAAATTGTTTATAAGCTGATGTCCCATCCCCCTAATTGCAGGCCACAACCCCTACTGTCTCTCCCTATTGGGCTGACTACCATGCCTGGTGCCACCAAATAACTACTGTCTGCTGTTGCTCCCTTTCCACTCCTGGGCCCACTCCACACACGGCCTCCCCGCTGCACCCTACCCCCACCCCCCCCCCCTCAATATACTGCAGACTGTGAGCAATGATGGGCGAAATCCATTGCGTATCGCGCTATTGCTAGTTCAGCTGTTGATCATCCCCTCCCATCCTCTCCCGAAGGCACAGACGTGCTGGGATAAGGTTCCAATGAGTGTTGGTCTCTCTCCAGTTCCTCGGTCAAGTGGCCATTTACTCTGGACACTGAGTGACGTAAGAAAACTACTAGGCACTTGGTCTAAGCGTTAAACAAAGCTTTAATCAACTGTTTTACAACATGGAGGTCTAGTTGTGTCCTTCACTAGTTCCTGTTAAGAATGTCCTGCACAAGCTGGGCCCGTGCCTGAGTATTTATACTCTCCCTGGACAGTGCCACCCGTAGGCCGCTCAGTATTATTTCATAAGTCTTTCTTTCATGAATGACTGATTCATGTCACTGAGCATGGGGGTTGTATCAACTGGCTGGTTACTCATTAGTGGGGTTTGGTTTTTTTTCTTCAAATTATTTGTCTTCCCTTTTCCCT
Source organism: Somniosus microcephalus (assembly GCF_052327205.1). Taxonomy (NCBI): domain Eukaryota; kingdom Metazoa; phylum Chordata; class Chondrichthyes; order Squaliformes; family Somniosidae; genus Somniosus; species Somniosus microcephalus. The sequence goes on along the minus strand of NC_141017.1, from coordinate 27,575,393 downwards.
CCTCACATCATACACCTTCCACGACCAAGATGAATGGTGGACCCGCATCCAAGCTTCACCCAAAGGTGCTCCGCTGTACGAGAGGCAGTATGGCGTCTGTACAGTAGAGGGTGCAGTTCCACAGATGCCCCCTTCACTATTTTATGCCCAGGTGACGGGTGTTAATGAGTGACTCTTGCCCAGTGTTGGCAAGCAGGGGCATCACAGCCAGGACAGATTCTGCTCTCGCCCCGACATCTACACACATACACTGTTAGCAGAGTCATTGAATGGCAATCAGGAGCAGGGAACCCTGGCTGATTTTCCAATCCCTATTCCAGGGGCGCTGGGGACAATTGTACCTCCCTTTCCACCGCCTTGGCTGAGATCAAGTAAAGCACAGACCGGGGATGGAACCTGGCACTTTCTTGGTACGTATGGTTCAGCTGCTCACTGGATAAAACTCACTGAGCCATCAGGTTTGATGACGATTAAATGAATGACGAGTTCAGTAATTTAGACATCAGGTAGCTGACCACGTGAAATGGTAACCAAAGAGCATGTCAACATCGTTCGCTACCAAGTGGAGGCCGAACTCTTCCCTCGCAGGGAATCATCATCCCCGGGGCCACTGTCTTGCATAGAATCATAGAATGATGCAGCACAGAAGGAGGCCATTTGGCCCATCATGCCTGTGCCGGCTCTTTGGTAGAGCTGTCCAATTAGTCCCACTCCCCCTGCTCTTTCCCCATAGCCCTGTAAATTTTTCCCCTTCAAGCATTTATCCAATTCCCTTTAGAAAGTTACTATTGAATCTGTTTCCACCGCCCTTTCAGGCAGCGCATTCCAGCTCATCATAACTCGCTGCGTAAAAAAAAATGTTCATGTCGCCTCTGGTTCTTTTGCCAATCACCTTAAACCTGTGTCGTCTGGTTACCGACCCTTCTGCCAATGGGAACAGTCTGTCCTTATTTATGCTGTCGAAACCGTTGATGATTTTGAACACCTCTATGAAATCTCCTCCAACCTTCTCTGCTCTCACGAGAATTCTAGGAACCAGCTATACAGCCAAACTGGCTGAGACCTGATTGGCGACGGCCTTCCTATCCTCTCGCCCGGGGGCAGCACAAGGCAAGGGAAGAGGAGGAAATAATTATTCCTTCAAAATATTTTGTTTGGAGATATCATCTCTCGGCAGAGACAGCCTAATTTGAGCATCACCCCCATATTGTACACACAACCGGGTCCAGTCAGGCAGCCCTCGTGTCAAACGAGGCAGCTAACACTACTGCATTAATACGGCAGCCATTGTGGGGACCTCATAAACCAGGCGGACTGAGATCAGTGCTTTGTGTGGGCCCTGAATCAGCCACGTTTCAATCGGTGGGATGGAGACGCAGCTCAAACCTTAGTAAAAAGGCAAATTTTCCCCCTTCCCCGGAATTTGCAGGAACTTTTCTGACATAATAAAACTCACTACGCACCTGGTTTGAGTATAAAGCAAGGCTTTAATCAACTTGTTTCAGAACATGGAAGTCTAGTTGTATTTCACTAGCTCCTTGTCTTACAAAATGTCCCTGGAAAGCTGGGGCCCACGCCCGAGTATTTATACTCCTTGGACGGCGCCACCAGCTGGCTGTCCAGCGTTATTTCACAAGTAGTGTCTTGATGATGAGATTTATAACAGCTTCCTTCTGCCCATTTATCAATTTCAAACCCTTTGATCTCCCCCCCCCCCAAAAAACACACAGAGAAATCCAGTAGGACCCCCAGATTTTCCAAGATTACAAGGGATGACCAGAGTGACCAAGGCCACCGGTTTGTGGCTTTCACAGAAAACCAGATGGAATCATGGAACACGATCCCTAACACTTTGGCTAAAAGAAGCCCCATGGAATAACAATAGGACTCGACTTATTCAGTCGCCATAAGCCAGTGGCCTTGTCTATGGGGAACAGAAGCCCCTTCGTACCTTACAGTCAAGGTTTATTAGATTGCATCCCCCCAAAACACACTGCTATGAATCCAACATAATAAAAAATGTATTCAATCACAGTAGTCCCATAATCTAGTGGCCCAACAATAATTCACGCCAACTGATTACCCTCCAGTGCCCCGACATCATTTACACTGTTGTACAACAGCAACCCCTCAAAACAATCATTTCCATTATCCTGTCATCTCTTGCAGTTCCCAAACCCCTCAACATCGCCCAAGATTTTCCACTGTGGAGCGTTTCACCCATGCTCAACACTGCACTACACAATAGGGTCAGCTATCCCCTCACCACGGGCGAGCCATTCATCAATCAAACTTTCACTGCCTCTGGGGCCTTTTATGCCAAACTGTGGTAACTCAGTAAGCAAATCGTGCCGCACAGAGTAAGCGTAGATGTTCGCGGGATTTGGCGCAAGATGGCGGCGCTCCATGTGAGGTAGGACAAAGTATTCACTTTCACCCGTGCTAAGGGACATGGGTGAAGGATAACTTCACTAGGCACTGGGTGCTTCATGGTATGGTGAGGCTGCTCTGTAAATTCCACATGTAATATTAAATGCAGCCTCTGTACCTCCATGACTCAACTCCGGTGAAACTGGACCAGTTTATTTTGAGATGCTTGCGCGCCATTCCAGCTCAGCCTCAGTTTTGTCCCTATAAGTTTCTAGGGCCCACACCTTTACTGTCACCAAGGATGAACCAACATCCATTTTCAAAGGTGTCGGATTATATTGCCTCTTTGGCCAGCTGCCAATAAAACAAGGCTGATTATTGAAGCACAACGTGATGTGTCAGCTTGGCTCAGTTGGTAGGACTCTAGCCTCTGGATCGGAAGGGTTAGTACTGGGGGAATGCTGCACTGTCAGAGACGCCCATCCTTCAGACGATGACGAGGCATTAAACCAAAGCCTTATCTCCCTGCTCTGGTGGACATTAAAGGTCCCATGGTACGATTCAAAGAAGAGCAGGACATCCTCCTGGTGCCCTAGCCAAAAATTCCCCTCAACCAACACCAATATAACAAAATAGTAACTGATCATCCATTGCGGATTGAGGCATGTTCCTAGTGCAAAATGGCTGCCAAGTTTGGCTACTAACGACAATTACTGCACACAGAAAGAAATTCATTGCGGTTTCAGATGTTCCAGCATGGCAAGGGAGCTATAAAATACAAGTACCTTTACCCATCCAGTTCTCACAGCTCCCAATTGAGATGCACTGCAGTCTCCAACCAGTCCCCACCACCCTCCCCCGCCCCCGATTGACATAGTTCAGATCAACAAGCAAGCAGATTGGAGGGTTGAGTTGGGACCTTGAAGTCCCTGGTGCAGTGACTCACTCCCTGGCTGTACCGCTGCTGCTTCTTGGACCCCCCCCCCCACACCCCCCCGCCACTTTGTATAAAGCAGATCAATTGATATCAACAGTACATTTTTCAGTGCGCCAGCAGGATCTCAGTAGATTATTTTGAGAGCACGTTCTCCGATATTTTTCTAAACCACATCGAATTTCAGCATTAGGATGTCACGGGCAGGTCACGTCTCCGACCTCTGAACTTTGGTTTCACATGTCAACATGGCAAGGACCCATCAAAAGAGGAGACATGATTTGGGCGAAATTTTTAAATTGGGGCCTGCTTGGATTGCCAATCTTGCTCCAATCTCATTCTCACTAGGAAGCACCTAAAAAAGGAGATCACTTTATGGTTATAATTTGCGCGGGCCTTGCTCAAATTCACGGCCTTTGTCTTTCTACTTTAGCAGATAATCAGCACTATGGAAACTCAGGTGGCAAATGGTCCTACAAGCAACAACACATCCAACGGTCCATCCCTCAACAGCACAAACTGCTCCATACCAATGATGGCCGGGCCCTCCGACGACAGCAAGACTAACCTCATCGTCAACTATCTACCACAGAATATGACACAGGAGGAGTTCAAGAGCCTGTTCGGCAGCATCGGGGAGATTGAATCGTGTAAACTCGTCCGCGATAAGATCACAGGTAAAACAAAGAATGCACAATGTTTTGTACGTAGGGCATGACTTTCTCATTTAAATGTCTCGTGCTTTGTCCTAGAGAGTGTGCATCAATCTTATTCTTTGTCTCAGCCGTGGCTCAGTGGGCAGCACTCTCTCTCGCCTCTGAGTCACGAAGGTTGTGGGTTCAAGTCCCACTCCAGAGACTTGAGCACAAAAAGCTAGGTTGAACTCCAGTGCAATATACTGAGGGAGCGCCGCACTGTCGGAGGTGCCGTCTTTCGGATGAGACATTAAACCAAGGTCCCGTCTGCTCTCTCAGGTGGACGTAAAAGATCCCGTGGCACTGTTTCGTGAAGAGCAGGGGAAGTTATCCCCGGTGTCCTGGGGCCAATATTTATTCCTCAATCAACATAGCAAAAAAAATAGATTATCTGGTCATTACCACATTGCTGTTTGTGGGAGCTTGCTGTGTGCAAATTGGATGCGCGCTTCTTACATTACAACAGTGACTGCACGTCAAAAAGTACTCCATTGGCTGTAAAGCGCTTTGGGACGTCCGGTGGTCGTGAAAGGCGCTATAGAAATGCAAGTCTTTCTTTTTGGCTTCACATGCTCACTGAGACGTGGCCTCATGATATGAATATGGACTTCCCATCCCAAAGGGTCACGGGCTTCTCGTCACGGCTACCATTCAAACTCACCTCCTCACAGATGGAGCACTATGTGGCGATGGAGCACTCCATCTACGAGAAGGGCTGGAGATGGACAGAAAGATTACTAGCGGGATTAGGCCTGGGTTGCAGAAGTGTCTCCTAAATATGAAAAGGGGGGTGGGCACCAAGGGTGGTTGTGGGGTAGTCTGGTGTCCAACAGTCCCAACGGCAAGCAACATTTGCCGACCGAAAGCAGAGTCACATTTTATAGGTTTCCGTGGCATAATGTTCGGCTTCAACTGGAGTATTGTGTCCAATTCTGGGCGCCACACTTTTAGGAAAGAGGTCAAGGGTTTGGTGAGGGTGCAGCAGAGATTTACTAGGCATGAGGAACTTCAGTTATGTGGGACTGTTTTCCTCAGAGCAAAGAAGGTTAAGGGAAGATTTAATTGAGGTGTTCAAAATTATGAAGGTTTTGACAGAGTAAATAAGGAGAGACTGGTTCCAGTGGCAGAAGGGTCGGTAAACAGAGGACACCGATTTAAGGTGATTGGCAAAAGAACTAGAGGGGAGACGAGGAGAATTTTTATTTTATTTTATTTTTACACAGCGAGTTATGATGATCTGGAATGCACTGCCCAAGAGGGTGGTGGGAGCAGATTCAATAGCAACTTTCAAAAGGAAATTGTATATATACACACTGGAAGAGGAAAAATCTGCAGGGCTATGGGGACAGAGCGGGGGGGAGGGGGACAGTGGGACTAATTGGACAGCTCTTCCAAAGAGCCGGCACCGGCACCGGCACGATGGGCCGAATGGCCTCCTTCTGTGCTCTGATACCAGAATGATACCGGGGCTTAAAGGGTTAAATTACGAGGACAGGTTGCATAAACTTGGCTTGTGTTCCCTCGGGTTTAGACGGTTGAGAAATGATGTAACTGAGGTGTTTAAAATGATAAAAGGGATTCGATAGGGTAGAGACAGAGAAACTACTTCCTCTGGTGAGGGATTCCAAAACAATCTTAAAATTCCGGGCCATGCAAGGAGTAAAATCAGAAGCACTTTTTCCACTCAAAGGGAAATCTGGAACTCTCTCCCCCCCCCCCCCCAAAGGGCTGTGGATGCTGGGACAATTAAACTTTTCAAGACGGAGATAAACAAATTAATGTTAGTTAAGGGTAGCAATGGATATGGATCCCAATGTTGGGTAAATGCAGTTGAGGTACAGATCAGCCGTGATCTGACTGAATGGCGGAACAGGCTCGAGGGGCCGAATGGCCTCCTGTTGTTTCCAAGTTCCAGAATGGGAAAGCACTCCCAGCTGCGGCAAAGCTCGGGACAGACGCAAATGCAGCATCACCGCGCGGCCAACCCTGACGGTGCCACCTGACCTGGGAGTGCCGATCTTAGCACTGTTGTCTCTAACCTTTGTCAATTGAAAACTTCACACCAGCATCTAAAATCTGCCAAAAGGGGGTTAAGGTCAGAAATAGGTTTCGCGAACAGAATTATTAGGCAAAAGAGGGCCACAGAGGATTTTGTTAGCGGGATGGTGAGACGTTTAAATGTGACACATTTTTTTTAAATTATGACAATTCATGGCCCCTTTATATTAAAGATAAATAAAATTCGTGATTGCACGCCAAAAAAAAATCGATTTGTCCAGATACACAGTCAGCAGAGCAGGAAACGGAGAGCAAAGGTGGGGTGGGGAGGGGGGGAGAAGCGACATAAATTTAGCAATAACTCAGAAGCCTCCATTCATAGAATGGTCACAGCACAGAAGGAGGCCATTCGGCCCGTCGCGCCCGTGCCAGCTCTCTGCAAGAGCCCTTCAGCCAGTCCCACTCCCCCTTGCCCTTTCCCCGTAGCCCTGCAAATTATTTTTCCTTTGGGTACTTATCCAACTCCCTTTTGAAAGCCACGATTGAATCTGCCTCCACCGCCCTCTCAGGCAGTGCATTCCAGATCCTAACTGCTCGCTGCGTAAAAAAAGTTTTTCCTCGTGTCGCCTTTGGTTCGCTTGCCAATCACCTTAAAGCTGTGTCCTCTGGTCCTCGACCCTTCCACCAATGGGAACAGTTTCTCGCTAGCTACTCCATCTAGAGCCCCAAAACTCCCAGAGTTAACTAAGTTCATCAACATTTTAAGAGTTTCTCACACTAACTATCTCAATTTCATTTCGAGATTTCCAACAATGTCAAGGTGAACTGAAAAGTGCTATTCCTATTGTTTTCTAAAGCAAGTTAATATATTAGCAACATTAACTACTTAAAGGAAACGGTAACCCTGTTTGTATTCTAACTGCAAATAAACTGAAGGGTTTCAAATGTACATATATTAATTCTGCAAAGCCGTGGTCTCTGTAACCACTTAGCTTACATATATTGTTGAAGAGAAGGATGGTGCCATTTTCCTTTCTACCTCCAAAAAGTTGCATGTCACTTCCTGTAGCAGACAGGAAGTCCCGTTGCATCACTTCCCGTGGCAAACAGGAAGTGCTACTGCATTTTTCCAAGATTTGCCTACAAAATAATAGTCAATCAATTATGAATAAAAGACAATTCAAAAAAGAACAGTTTAAGGCTAGCAATGAAAGAAGTGATGCAATTACTTCAACAGAGAGGTGGAGAAGGGCGCATATTCTGATTTTTTTAAAATTCTCATAACATATAATAGTTCTCTGGTCTAGGGCGCAGTTAATAGTTTGTAATTGTACATTACTATATACCCATGCAAGTTATGTGTCAAATAATGAACAGATTCCCAGCATGCAACATTTGTTTTATCCTACATAGGGTCATGTGTCATTACCCGGCAAAAATTACAACTAGTAAAACATCCCAAGGCGCTTCACAGGAGCGTTATGAAACAAAATTTGACGCCGAGCCTCAAAGGGAGAAATTAGGGCAGGTGACCAAAAGCTTGGTCAAAGAGGGAGGTTTTAAGATGCGTCTTAAAGGAGGAGAGGTAGAGAGGCGGAAAGGTTTGGGCAGGGAATTCCAGAGCTTAGGGCCTCGGCAGCTGAAGGCACAGCCGCCGATGGCTGAGCGATTTATAATCAGGGATGCCCAAGAGGTCAAAATTAGGGAACGCAGAGATCTCGGGGGGTTGTGGGGCTGGAGGAGATTACAGAGATAGGGAGGGGCGAGGCCATGGAGGGATTTGAAAACAAGGATGAAAATTTTTAAATCGAGGCGCTGCTTAACCGAGAGCCAATGTAGGTCAGCGAGCACCGGGGATGATGGGCGAACGGGACTTGGAGCAAGTTAGGACACGGGCAGCCGAGTTTTGGATGACCTCAAGTTTACGTAGGGTAAAATGCGGTAGGCCAGCCAAGAGTTCCCAAAATGATTTAATCATGATGGTTACTCTCTATAAGATCACTGCCTGGTTGTTTTATCACTGTTCGTACCTGGATCAGTCCTACAGCCATTTTTTAAATTCACTATAGATTAGGGGATAGCGCGAACTAGTTGTTTGACAGATGAAGTGCTTTCCTCGCTATCACTCAGTCCTTAATACCTGTGGGCCCCAGGTGTACTCGCAGGTATTAAATGGGGTTACCACCATTTGCCAAGTCCAAAACCAGACAGAGGAGTTGAATTACAGCTTGAGTTCTGAGCTATGTTTCCCCGATGATGACAATCCATCGGGAGCCTTAAAGGCCTTGAAACCGCATCATGAAACACAGGAGCAAAGAGGGACCAATTAAAAACCAGGGGCTAGATTTTCAGTATAGACAGTTTTGGGGCGCTAACCTTAGCGCCCGCCCGAAGTTAGCACCCGCCCCAAAGTAGCGCCCCGTTGCCGGAAATTCAGTGGCTTCGCCCTAAGAGGTTGGTGGAGCGCTAAAAGAGGCGTTCCACTACTATCTTTAGGCGCTAAGCCGGCGGTGCAGAGCGCAACACCCGAGCTCGGGCGCAGCGCACGGCAGACACTCTGGTGCCAGTGAGCTCTTAAAGGGGAAGGGTGCATGTGTTTTTTTCAAAGGCAGAGTCTGGGGGGGAAGACAGCAGGAGGAGGATGATGATGATGATGATGATGAGGAGGAGGAGGAGGAGGACAGCGTTCACAACAACACACTGGATCCTTCCACACAACACATGCAGAGTGCCTTTTATAGTGCAGGAGGAGTGCCCTTTAATTTGCGCTCCCCAGGGTGTGTTGCGTTCCATTTTACAAACGCTCTGGACGCCAGCCGCACAATGGGGCGGTCCGACTGAAGTTTGTATTCGGGGCGGCCAAAGGGCGTTGCACGAGGATGTGACGTCATTTTCTGCACGCGCATCCGGGCGGCCGCTAAACTTTGCGTCGGCGCTAACGGGCAACTTAATTTGGGGCGGGGCGCAAACTGCGCTGCGCCCGGGCGCTACACGCATAGCGCCCGAAAATCACTTCTCTTAAGGCGCTTACTGCTGGCGCAAGCGACTGAAAATCTAGCCCCAGGTTTTTAGTCTCTTGTTTCCCTCTCAGAAATTTCTGCTCAGAAACGGGACTGTCTGGTCAAGAATCAGCGACTGGTACTAAATATGACAAGAATAAAGAAAGACTTGCATTTCTATAGCGCCTTTCATGACCACCAGACGTCCCAAAGCACTTTACAGCCAATGAAGTACTTTTGAAGTGGAGTCACTGTTGTAATGTGGGAAACACAGCAGCCAATACGCGCACAGCAAGCTCCCACAAATAGCAATGCGATAATGACCAGATAATCTGTTTTTAGTGATGTTGATTGAGGGATAAATATGGCCCAGGACACCGGGGAGAACTCCCCCTGCTCTTCTTCGAAATAGTGGCCATGGGAACTTTTACATCCACCTGAGAGAGCAGACGGGGTCTTCGGTTTAACGTCTCATCTGAAAGACGGCACCTCCAACAGTGCAGCATTCCCTCGGTACTGCACTGGGAGTGTCAGTCTGGATTTTTGTGCTTAAGTCTCTGGAGTGGAACTTGAACCCACAAACTTCTGACTCAGAGACGAGAGAGAGTGCTGCCCACTGAGCCACAGCTGACATACAACTAACTGTCCATTCACATGGATGATCTGTTGGCACTGTGGACTGGTGTATCACCATGTGTGGAGCGGTAGAACGAGCCATCTCTTGTTCATTCTGTAGGGTGCCAGGCACTTTTCTAAAAGGCAGAAGGAATAACTAGAAGGGATAGTTCCACCTGGACTTCTCTCAATTACCTCCCAGTGCCCAGTTACAGAGCAGTACTAGAAACATAGAAAAATAGGAGCAGGAGTAGGCCATTCGGCCCTTCGAGCCTGCTCCGCCATTCAATATGATCATGGCTGATCCTCTATCTCAATTTCCGCTCTCTCCTCATACCACTTGATGCCTTTTGTGTCTAGAAATCTATCTCCTTCTTAAATATATTCAGTGACTTGGCCTCCACAGCCTTCTGTGGTAGAGAATTCCACAGGTTCACCACCCTCTGAGTGAAGAAATTTCTCCTCATCTCAGTCCTAAATGTCCTACTGGCAGAGGCCTGTGCACAGGTCCCCTCACAGGAACCTTGTAAAGCTAAGACAAAATAAAATCTGAGGCTAATTGCAAAGGCTTGCCTGTAAGGTCGTAGTGATGGGGTGGGGGGGGGATGGCGGGAGACGACCATCTTAGGCTGAAATACTTTGAACTGATATGTTGTTGTATATCAAAAGAGTTTGCAGTGCGAAGGCGTGAAAGAAAGACTTGCATTACTATAAGCGCCTTTCACAACCTCAGGACACCCCAAAGTGCTTTACAGCCAATGAGGTGCTTTTGAAGTGTAGTCACTGTTGTAATGTAGGAAACGCGGCAGCCAATTTGCACACAGCAAGCCCCCACAAACAGCAAAGTGATAATGACCAGATAATCTGTTTTTGTGATGTTGATTGAGGGATAAATATTGGCCAAGACACCGGGGAGAACTCCCCTGCTCTTCTTCGAAATAGTGCCCGCGGGATCTTTCACCTGAGAGAGCAGATGGGGCCTCGGTTTAATGTCTCATCCGAAAGACGGCACCTCCAACAGTGCAGCACTCCTTCAGTGTCAGTTTAGATTTTTGTGCTCAAAAAGAAAAAGAAAGACTTGCATTTCTATAGCACCTTTCATGACCACCGGACGTCTCAAAGCGCTTTACTGCCAATGAAGTACTTTTGAAGTGCAGTCACCATTGTAATGTGGGCAACGCGGCAGCCAATTTGCACACAGCAAGCTCCCACAAACAGCAATGTGATAATGACCAGATAATCTGTTTTTGTTATGTTGTAAGAAGTCACACAACACCAGGTTATAGTCCAACAGTTTTATTTGAAATCACAAGCTTTCAGAGCGCTGCTCCTTCATCAGGTGAAGTGAAGAGATGCATAAAGACACAGATTATATAGTCAGAGAATAATGCCAGATGATTACAGGTAATCTTTCTAACTGCCATTTATCACACCTCGGCAGAGAGATAATCACAGCAATCAAAGGTGTGAATGGTGTCCAAACAGGTCAGTCAGGAAAACATTACATCAAAGAACAATGAGGTGGGGTCACAAGGGGTAAAATGTTACAGATGCTGGGGTCTGTATGAAAAAGAAAAAACAGACAAACATTTTCTTTGCTGGAAATCACAGCAGGTCCGGCCGCATCTGTTTGTCTGTTTTTTGTTTTTCATACAGACCCCAGCATCTGCAACATTTTACCCCTTGTGACCCCACCTCATTGTTCTTTGATGTAATGTTTTCCTGACTGACTTGTTTGGACACCATTCACACCTTTGATTGCTGTGATTATCTCTCTGCCGAGGTGTGATAAATGGCAGTTCGAAAGATTACCTGTAATCATCTGGCATTATTCTCTGACTATATAATCTGTGTCTATAGGCATCTCTCCACTTCACCTGACGAAGGAGCAGCGCTCCGAAAGCTTGTTATTTCAAATAAAACTGTTGGACTATAACCTGGTGTTGTGTGACTTCTTACATTTGTCCACCCCAGTCCAACACCGGCATCTCCACACCTTTGTTATGTTGGTTGAGGGGTAAGTATTGGCCCAGGACAGCGGGGATAACCTCATCTCCACTTTCCTGCACTATCCCCATATCCCTTGATTCCCTTAATATTCAAAAATCTATCGATCTCTGTCTTGAATATACTCAGTGCAGAGCAAGGTCCCACAAACAGCATTGAGGTAACGAGCAGATCATCTGTTTTTTTAGCGGGGGATAAATATTTGAACACGTCTATTAAATCTCCCCCTAACCTTCTCTGCTCGAATGTAACGCGTCACCATAAAAAAGGTGTACTGCATTATTCTGGGTGCATAAGTAGGGCTTAGTTAGGCCACACTTATAGAGTATCATATGTAGTTTTCAGCACTCCCCTATAGAAAGGACAGTAAAGCCAGAGGGAAACCATAGATATGAGGAGATGCTTAAGAATTTGGACTGTTTCTACTGGAGCAGAGAAGGTTACGAGAGGATTTAATAGAGGTTTTAAAAATGATGAAGCATTTTGACAGAGCGAATAGGGAAAGACTATTTCCGTCTGGTTGGGGAGTCAGTAACAAGGTGTCATCAATTTAAAAGGGATCTTCAGGAGAAATGTCTTTTCACAGAGGACTGTTGGAGCGTAGAACGCTTTGCTACATGGAATGGTTGAGGCAAAGATCATTGCATATCTTAAGGGAAAATTGGGTAAACATTTGAAGCAGAGGAAGATAGCAGACTATGGGGAGAGAGCGGAGCAGTGGGATGAGTTTTGGATTGCTCTAGCAAAGAGCTAGCATGTACATTAGCTTTAACCCTCTTTGGTTCCATAGTTACCAATTTCCAAATGGTGACACTAACTACAACTACAAAACATACATAAGACCAACATAAGACATAAAGGGGGGAAAATTGAGTTGCGTCCCCGTTGGGACGCTAACTTCGCCGGGGTGCTACTTTTAGCGCCCCGGAAAAATTAGCACCCCCGCGGCCGAAATTGAGCTGCTGGAAGTGCCCCGCCTCTCTCTTGGGGCGCTGCGAGGGAATATCGCAGCGCTACGTGCCGGGGTATTGCGGGCCTTCCTACCCTTCTTAAAGGGGAGGGGCCTTGCACAGCGCGACCCGGGGCCCAGCTGGGCCACCGGGATCAGAGTGCTGGCAAAAGGGCCCAGCACTCAAGAGAAGTGCCGGGCTCACGGAGAGCAGCCGGCTCTCCGCAGGGGCAGGGGGGGTGGTGCTCAGCAGACCGGGAACCGCAGCAGAGGCAGGTACTGACAGGCGGCCAGCAACAAAAATGGCCGCCAGGCACCTCGCCTTTAAATAGCGCCGCCCCGGTCACAGGTAGGATGAGCATCCGGCGGTAAGTCAAGGGGCGCTGCCGAAGATAACGGCCAGGGCGCGAGCGGGGCGCTGCGCACGGTGGTGATGTCATTGCCGGCGGTGCAGCACCGCGGGGCTCTAACGGTTACCGCCGCCGCTAACCTCCTGCTGAATTTCGCAGGAGGTGCAGGCGCTGGCACTGGCGCCGCGCCCGCGCGCTCGTTGCTTTGCACTCAGTTAGCGCACTCTTAGGGTGCAAACGGGAGGTGCAAAGCAACCGAATTTTTCCCCCAAAATCTGATAGTCACATAATTATTCCAAATCAGACAGGGTTCCACAGCACCACACGGACTGCAGCGGTTTAGAAGGCAGCTCACAACCACCTTCTGACGGGCAACTAGGGATGGGTAATAAATGCCGGCCTTGCCAGCGACGCCCACATCCCCTGAATGAATAAAAAAAAACAGCACATGAGAGGGGAGGACCCAAGAGTGCTGGGTTGGACCAAGATATATCTGGATGCCCTTGGGATCAGAAGGCAAAATCTAACAACTGAGGCCAGAACCACCTGTCGAGTATCTTGGCTAAGTTACGAATAATGAGCATGGGTCATACTTTAGTCCAATATTCCAGGACAGGATGTTTGAGTAGTGTTGATTTCAACTTTCAAGGAACCATTTCTCCACTCACATAGTCGAACTGAAGGCTTACTGTTCAACAAAGCTCAGGATGCACAGCAATATCCTTCCTTTGAGTTTTGCAGTTACCTATCCATAAACATAAAGGTCTTACATCTGGTGCATATCTGTCAAACTTCAGACGCCACAAGTAGATATAAAAAGAGAAAGAAAAACAGCCATTTCTTGTTGGTTGCTTCTGACCTGGAGTTGGAAGCTTCCTCACAATTGCCAATCTGCAACATTTCCATCACAGGGCAGATCAGACACCGTGGTCCCTGAGCAGCAGAATAATACACTGTCCATTACAGAGTCACCCCTGTCATTATAAAGCAATAGATTTGCCGACTTATTATGAGAATTGTTGTGGGGAGATCTGCTAGAACTGTAGCTGTACTGAAAACATAAAGGGGTTAAATTTAATCTTCGGCAGTGACGCTACACGGGCGATATCAAACCGGCCACCTATTATACGCCCACGTGATAGTCAGTGCTATTGAAGTTAATGGAACTGTATATCAGGCGGGCAGGAGAATGGGTGCCCGATTCGATAGCCCCCGTTTTGTACCACCACCAAGATTAATTCTACCTCAAAATCTCTAAATCTAAGTGAGGGTAGAGAGAAATCCTAAGGTTGAACGTTGGTCTGGACTCTTGCGCAACTCAGAATTCTTTTGCTCCACCATTGCCAGCCGTGCCTTCACCTGCCTCGGCCTCAAGCTCTGGAATTTCCCCTCGAACCCTCTCCGCCTCCCTCTCCTTCTTTAAGGCGCTCCTTAAAACCTACCTTTTGACCAAGCTTTTGTTCCCTGGTCCTAATATCTCCTTTGTGTGGCTCGCTCTCAAATTTTATTTGATAATGCTCCTGTGAAGCACCTTGGGACATTTTGCTACATTAAATTCTGCGGCGAGTGACTCACCTCCTGACTCCCCAAAGCCTTTCCACCATCTACAAGGCACAAGTAAGGAGTGTGATGAAATACTCTCCACTTACCTGGAGCTCCAACAACACTCAAGAAGCTCGACACCATCCAGGACAAAACAGCCCGCTTGATTGGCACCCCATCCACCACCTTAAACATCCACTCCCTCTACCACCGACGCACCGTGGCTGCAGTGTGTACCATCTACAAGATGCACTGCAGCAACTCGCCAAGGCTTCTTCGGCAGCACCTCCCAAACCCGCGACCTCTTCCACCTAGAAGGACAAGGGCAGCAGGCACGTGGGAACACCACCACCTCCAAGTTCCCCTCCAAGACACACACGTCATCCTGACTGAGAAGTATATCGCCGATCCTTCATCGTCACTGGGTCAAAATCCTGGAACTCCCTACCTAACAGCACTGTGGGAGTACCTTCACCACATGGGACTGCAGTGGTTCAAGGAGGTGGCTCACCACCACCTTCTCAAGGGCAATTAGGGATGGGCAATAAATGCCGGCCTTGACAGCGACGCCCACATCCCATAAAAATGAATTTTTTAAAAATGCAAGTTATTGTTGCTATTCAGTTGTCTGACGACATTAAGGTTTTGCTTGTGGTGTTGGGTAAAACTCACCCTATAGTCAGTTATCCAGGTTGATGAACTGGACACATCCTTGTCCTCCAATCAAACCTAGTTCAGTGCCCCTGCCTCAAAAACAAGAAGACACCCCCACTAATCAGCGGGAACAATCAATGCGCCTTTCTGCTGCTGTTAATCCTCACTCTACTCTCTCTCATGCCAAGGCTTTTGCAATCATTCACAATCATTCTTACTTGTAATATCAATTCCCTGTCTGTTGTTGACTTTCCCCACCCAGACAACTTCAAGAGCAAATGCACTTTCCTGTCACATTCCTGCCACATCAGTTACAAATGTTTACAGCACTCTCTAAATCGTTTCACCGTGTCATAGTAACAGTGGCTGCAGATAAAAGGGCTGCTTGTGTTGGGGGAATGTTTCTTTGAAGCCGTTTAGCATCCCCTTATGTGGGGGAAGGAGGCTGACAAACCAAAGGTGCATTGTAGCTACTTGCACCTTATCAAGTCTCTCAGAAACGTCTCAGAGCATTTTTGCACACCGTTACTTTGAAGTGCAGCCACTGTCATTATGTAGGCAAAGTACTGTACTCAATGCCTGTTATTAACCGTTAGACTCCCTATTTTTTTTTTACGTTTGTGGGACTGCGGCCGTACTGTTAGCAAAAACCAATTGAAACCTTGATAGAAACTGCGTCCCTGCTGTGTTCAATAAATAGAACAAATTAAAAAGGAATTAATTTATGCATTAAATGCAATATCTCGCCTGTGAGCTATTTACCAGCTGCGCACATAGCGACAGGGGGACTAGGAGCAGTGGAGTGAGTATCTCTGACGGTGTTATGGGATATTATGTCAAGCACAGCAATATATCCCGTTTGAACATTACACAAGTCTTGCAGCGGTTTGCATAGAAAATAATGGAGATCTGGGAGTGGCTATAAGAGAATAATGGAGATCTGGGAGTGGCTTTAACAGAGAATAATGGAGATCTGGGAGTTGCTATAAGAGAATAATGGAGATCTGGGAGTGGCTATAAGAGAATAATGGAGATCTGGGAGTAGCTTTAACAGAGAATAATGGAGATCTGGGAGTTGCTATAAGAGAATAATGGAGATCTGGGAGTGGCTATAAGGGAATAATGCAGATCTGGGAGTGGCTTTAACAGAGAATAATGGAGATCTGGGAGTGGCTTTAACAGAGAATAATGGAGATCTGGGAGTGGCTTTAACAGAGAATAATGGAGATCTGGGAGTGGCTTTAACAGAGAATAATGGAGATCTGGGAGTGGCTATAAGGGAATAATGGAGATCTGGGAGTGGCTATAAGGGAATAATGGAGATCTGGGAGTGGCTATAAGGGAATAATGCAGATCTGGGAGTGGCTTTAACAGAGAATAATGGAGATCTGGGAGTGGCTATAAGGAAATAATGGAGATCTGGGAGTGGCTACAACAAGCGAATAAATGAGTATTGGAGAATTATAACATCAAGAATCATGGATATCTGCGAGTGATTACATGGAGGTTATACCAACAATCCTGATGCCTCAATCACTCCCAGTTACCTGTTGTTTTATGTATAAACTATATAAATACTTCTACTAGATTACACCCTACAATCTATTTTACCGTTTAATAAATTATGCGAACAATATTTCAGGTGAGCATTTCTGCCGAGTGCAAATATGCAGATTATTTGCATATTTCCCTCCCCTTTAAGAAGCAGCTGGAATGACATGTTTTGTGGCCTGAATTTTAAAACTCGAAAATAGTGCTGTTTGTGTAGAGTAGAAATCAAAGCAAGACTATTAAAGGGATATTCTCCCTGTATGTGTTGGGGGGGGGGGTGTGGGGGAGGACTTGGGCAGGTGGAGTCCCTGCCGACTCGAGAAATTAGCCGAACCACAATCTCGATGGGGAAGACCTTGGCTCATTTGGTAGCCTCAGGAGGTCGTGGGTTCGAGCCACACTCCGGAACTTCTGGAGTGTCAGCCTGGACTTCCGTAATCTCGGCTGACACTCCAGGGCAGTGCTGCATGGATCGAAATGCCTGCCCTTGGATACTACATTAAACCGAGCTTCACCTGCCTGCTCCACTCAAACCGGTGGGCATTGAAGATCCCAGAGCACTAGTTGAAGAAGAGCGGGGAGTTTTCCCAATGTCCCAGCCAGCATTCCTCCCTCAACCTTCGACAGCACCTTCCAAACCCGTGGTCTTCACCACCTAGAAGGACAAGGGTAGCAGGTGCATGGGAACACCGCCACCTCCAAGCTCCCCTCCAACAACAACAACAACTTGTATTTATATAGCACCTTTAACATAGTAAAACGTCCCAAGGCACTTCACAGCAGTATTATAAGACAAAAAATTTGACACCGAGCCACATAAGGAGAAATTAGGGCAGGTGACCAAAAGCTTGGCCAAAGTGGTCGGTTTTGAGGAGCGTCTTAAAGGAAGAAAGAGAGGTAGCGAGGCAGAGAGGTTTAGGGAGGGAATTCCAGAGCTTGTGGCCTCGGCAGCTGAAGGCACGGCCACCAATGGTTGAGCGATTATAATCAGGGATGCTCAGGAGGGCAGAATTAGAGGAGTGCAGATATCTTGGGGTTTGTGGGGCTGGAGATGATTACAGAGATAGAGAGGGTAGAGGCCATGGAGGGATTTGAAAACAAGGATGAGAATTTTGAAATCGAGGCGTTGCTTAACCGGGAGCCAATGTAGGTCAGCGAGCACAGGGGTGATGGGCGAATGGGACTTGGTGCGAGTTAGGGCATGGGCAGCCGAGTTTTGGATGACCTCAGGTTTACGTAGGGTAGAATGTGGGAGGCCATCCAGGAGTGTGTTGGAATAGTCAAACACCATCCCAACTTGAACATATTGTACCGTTCCTTCATCATCACTGGGTCAAAATCCTGCAAATCCCTCCCTAACCGTAGGGTGGGAGCTCCTTCACCACACAGACTGCAGCGGAGGTGGTAATGGGACAGGTTAAGGAAAAAGGATGGCTCTGGATGAAGTGTGAATTGCGCAGGCAGAATGAAGGACAGTTGCCACGTGGGAGGGGAGAAAAAAAGTTCCTTAACCTGTCCCATTACCACCTCCTCTCGCCTTGAATATCTCTTAATGTCTCTTAATCTCTCCTGCTTTCTATACTATCACTGACCTTCCCTTTTGTTCTTTCATCCCCGCCCCCTTTTCCCAGCCCCTAAACTTGCTTTAAAACCTGTTCCATTTCCTGCTTTTTTTCCAGTTCTGACGAAAGGTCATCGACCTGAAACATTGACTCTGTTTCTCTCTCCACCGATGCTGCCTGGCCTGCTGAGTATCCCTAGCGTTTTCTGTTGTTATTTAGCTAGTCATTCAGCTTGTTGCGGTTTGTGGTATCTTGCTGTGCCAAAATGGCTGTTGTTTTTTCACTAACAACAGTCCACGCACTGCAAAACAATTCATAGCAAAAAAGCTTCAAGATGTTTCTGAGAGCTGCGATAAGGAATTCACTTGTCGGCAAGTGTGAGCTAGTACATTTGGTAAAGAAATAATTCATTCCAATTATACATCGAATAAGGGAAGGTTGGGTGATGTGGAGGTGCAGGAGGATTTGGGGGTCCGGGCCCACAAGACGTTAGAAGCCGCGTCCCAAAAATGGACAAGGCCATAACAAAAACCAATACAAAAGCAAAATACTGCGGAGGCTGGAAATCTGAAATATAAAGAGGAAACGCTGGAAACACTCAGCGGGTCCGGCAGCATCTGTGGAGAGAGAAACAGAGTCAACATTTCAGGTCGATGACCTTTCATCGTCTGTCGAACCGCCATCGACCTGAAACGTTGGGCTGGATTTTCATGGGGAAGGCGGGTTGGGGGCTCCGAGGCAGGCGGGACCCCGGGAGAACAGGTTTCCTGCAGGCCATAGAAACATAGAAGATAGGAGCAGGAGTCGGCCATTCGGCCCCTCGAGCCTGCTCCGCCATTCAATGCGATCATGGCTGATCATCCAAATTCAGTACCCTGTCCCTGCTTTCTCCCCATATCCCTTGACCCCCTTAGCCTTAAGAAATATATCCAAATCCTTCTTGAATATGTTTAATGAATTGGCCTCAACTGCCTTCTGTGGTAGAGAATTCCATAGGTTCACCACTCTCTGGGTGAAGAAATTCCTCCTCATCTCAGTCCTAAATGGCTTACCCCTTATCCTTAGACTGTGACCCCTGGTTCTGGACTCCCCTGCCATTGGGAACATCCTTCCTGCATCTAGTCTGTCTAGTCCTGTTAGAATTTTATAAGTTTCAATGAGATCCCCTCTCATTCTTCTAAACTCTAGTGAATATAAGCCTAATCGACCCAATCTCTCTTCATACGTCATTCCTGCCATCCCAGGTATCAGTCTGGTGAATCTTCACTGCACTCCCTCCATGGCAAGAACATCCTTCCTCAGATAAGGCGACCAAAACTGCACACAATACTCAAGGTGTGGTCTCACCAAGGCCCTGTACAACTGCAGCAAGACATCCTTGCTCCTGTACTCGAATCCTCTCGTTATGAAGGCCAGCATACCATTTGCCTTCTTAACCGCCTGCTGCACCTGCATGCTTACCTTCCGCGACTGGTACACAAGGACACCCAGGTCTCGTTGCACTTCCCCTTTTCCCAATCTATTGCCGTTCAGATAATAATCTGCCTTCCTGTTTTTATCACCAAAATGGATAACCTCGCATTTATCCACATTATACTGCATCTGCCCAATCACCCAACCTGTCCAAATCATACTGGAGTTTCTCTGTATCCTCCTCACAGCACACACGCCCACCCAGCTTTGTGTTGTCTGCAAACTTGGAGATATTACATCTAGTTCCCTCGTCTAGATCATTAATATATATTGTGAATAACTGGGGTCCTAGCACCGATCCCTGCAGTACCCCACTAGTCACTGCCTTCCACTCGGAAAAAGACCCGTTTATTCCAACTCTTTGCTTCCTGTCTGCCAACCAGTTTTCTATCCAAGTCAGTACCTTACCCCCAATCCCATGTGCTTTAACTTTGCACGCTAGTCTCTTATGCGGGACCTTAGCGAAAGCCTTCTGAAAGTCCAAATACGCCACATCCACTGGTTCTCCCTTATCTATTCTACCAGTTACATCCTCAAAAAAGGCCCTGCCGACTTTAACGACAGGGCCTGATCCGCAGACGAGGCCTGTGTTTCCTGCCCGCAGCCAGCCAGATGGAGAGGCTGGCTGGCTCCGGGCAGGTAGACCTGCGGCGCTAGGCCGCACAGAGGAGGGAGGGAGGGATCGGGTGGGGGCCGGGGTTGGCCTCCAATGGATGGGGAGGCGGGCGGGGGGGGGTAGGAAAAGGAAGATTGGGGCCCGAAGATCGGGGTGGGGGGGCAGTGGGGGGAAAGGGAAGAGCGTGGCCGGTCACCGGAGGAATCGGGTCCGGCCTCAGCATCATCATGTGGGAGGAGGGGGAATCCGGGAAAGCGATCGGAGGCCTTGTGGTGGAGGGGGTCCTCCGATCATGGGGGGTGGGTTAGGCAGGGACCCTGGATCCAAAAGATAGGTGTAAAGGCACTTACATAGAAACATAGAAGATAGGAGCAGGAGTAGGCCATTCGGCCCCTCGAGCCCGCTCCGCCATTCAATGAGATCATGGCTGATCATCCAAACTCAGTACCCTGTCCCTGCTTTCTCCCCATATCCCTTGATCACCTTAGCCTCAAGAAATATATCCAACTCCTTCAGAAATATATCCATCTCCTGGGTGCAGCAGTCCTCGCCTTGCTGTAACTGCCGGGTTTTACGAAGTGTGCGAAACCCGACCAGCAACCGTTAAAATGGAGGTTAAAAAAGAGGCTTCCAGCCTCATTATAATATTTAAATTGACGTCTCGCCTCCTGGCAGCGGGTTGGCAGCCCGCCCCCGTCCTGGCTCATGTCCCAGCCACCATTAAAACCAGGTGGGCGGGGTGGAGGCGGGTTCAGGTCGGGATTCCGATTTTTAACCATTTAACTACCCACCCATTTTTTTTAAGTTAAAATTCCCCCCAGACTGTTCCCTGTGGTTGATGGGTCCAGAATGAGGGGAAGTTGATATAAGATTAAATGTATGAGATTTAGGACAGAGAGCGGGAGAAGCTTTCTTTACACAGAGCTCTGTGAGGTCATGAAATACACATTAGTGACTGAAAGAGAAATACTTTAAAGACCTGCATTTCTATAGCGTCTTTCACAGGAGGTCCCAAAGGCGCTTTGCAGCCAATGAAGTACTTTTTGAAGTGGAGTCGCTGTTGTAATGTGGGAAACGCGGGCAGCCAATTTGCGCACAGCAAGCTCCCACAAACAGCAATGTGATAATGACCCCAGATAAAAATCTGTTTTAGTGATGTTGATTGAGGGCCAGGACAGCTGGGGTTAACTCCCCTGCTCTTCTTCGGAAAAGTGCCCTGGGATCTTTTACGTCCGCCTCGGTTTAACGTCTCATCCGAAAGACGGAGAGACCATGTCAACATTTAAGGATAGAAACATAGAAACATAGAAACATAGGAGCAGGAGTAGGCCATTCGGCCCTTCGAGCCTGCTCCGCCATTCAATATGATCATGGCTGATCCTCTATCTCAATCCCATATTCCCGCTCTCTCCCCATACCCCTTGATGCCTTTTGTGTCTAGAAATCTATCTATCTCCTTAAATATATTCAGTGACTTGGCCTCCACAGCCTTCTGTGGTAGAGAATTCCACGGGTTCACCACCCTCTGAGTGAAGAAATTTCTCCTCATCTCAGTCCTAAATGTCCTACCCCGTATCCTGAGACTGTGACCCCTCGTTCTAGACAACCCCCAGCCAGGGAAAACATCCTCCCTGCATCCAGTCTGTCTAGCCCGGTCAGAATTTTATACGTTTCAATGAGATGATAGAGTGGATTGTTGATTGAAGGAAAGGAGAATAAGTGGAAATGGGAGCAGGGTGGGCATGGGATTAAGACTACTGCGCAGGTGGAAGATAAACACCAACGCAAACTGGTTGGGCTAAATGGCCTGTTTGCCTCTTGTCATTTCTATGTATGTGGTCTGATGTAAGAAAACTCACTAAGCACTTGGTGTGAGTATAAAATAAGGCTTTAATCAACTGTTTCACAACCATGAGATTCTAGTTACATCACTAGTTCCTGGTTACAAAAACGTCCTGGGCAAGCTGGGCCCACGCCCGAGTATTTATACTTTCCTTGGACGGCGCCACCAGCTGGCCGCCCAGTGTTGTCTCATGAGTCATGAATGGTAAGATTCCTGACATGGTCTATAAATGTACATCTTTCTTTTGTTGGCTATTGGGGAAAAGTACAAACTGGAGCAGACTCCATGAAGAGGACCTAGCGCATAATCCGCAAGCCCCTGATCTGAGGTGTCAGCCATGGCTCAATGGATAGAACTCTTGGCTCTGACGCAGCAGGTCGTGAGTTCAAGTTGTAGCTCCAAGAGACTTGGGCGGAGGGGGGAAATTCGATTGATTAGCACCTCCCGTTAGCACCCTGAGAGGGCGCTAACGGGGCGCAAAGCAACTAGCGCCCGGGCGCGGCGATGTTTGCACCGCTCGCGAAATTGACCAGACATTTTGCGGCGGCGCTAAACACTACCGCCATGATCTCCTGCGCCCGCGGGTCGTGAGGTCAGTCGAGCGTGCAATGCCTCGGTAGCGCCCCGGACCGGACATTGAGTCGCGCCCCCTGCCTTAGCACCTGCCGCTAGCAACGACAGGTAGAGGGGAACGTTTTGCAGTCGGGAAGGGACTGGGGGAGCGCTATTTAAAGGCAGCTGCTTCCTGCCTTTTTTTGTCATCAAAATTTTTGGTACACACAGGTTGAGAGGGAGAGAGATGTCTGGAGAGATTTAACGCTGTCCTAAGGAGTTTTGGCCCTCGGCACCACTGTTGAGGTTCCTCAGCGCTGAGCTCTTTCCCTGGGCCTATCCATTAGTGCTTCCAACACAATTGCTTTGGAGGTCTCTCCAGGCTGAGATTCAAGGCTGCAATGAGCAGGGTGTGGCTGGCCAGCAAGATGGCCTCTCCCCTTTAAGAACTGGATGGCGCCAGTCTGTCTGTGTTCCATTGTTAACTGACATTGCCTGAGCTTCGCCAGCGCTCTGAGGTAGCGCCTCGCTCCTCGACGTTAGCGCCTTAAGACTGGTGTGTAGCCTCTGATTTAGCGCTCCAATCACCTCCAGGGGCGATAGAGGCCAAGTTTGCAGTCGGAGGCGATAATTAGCGCTGGGCGCTAAACTTTGCTCCCGGCCGATAACAGCGCCCCAAGCGAGGCGATACTGAATTTCTCCCCCTTGAGCACATCATCTATGCTGATTCTCCAGTTCAGTACTGGGTTGGGGGGGTGCTGCACTGTTGGCGGTGAGGACTTTTCAATGAGACATCAAACCAAGGCCCCTGTTCAGCTGGATGAAAAAATGCAATGATACCTTTTTTTTCGAAGAAGAGCAGGGAATTCTTGTGCTGTCCTGATCAATATTCATCCTTCATCGAACACCGCCAAAGAACAGATTAACCATTCGCTTGTCTCGTTTGTTGTTTGTGGGACCTTGCTGTGCGCAGATTGGCAACTGCAATTTGCCTACGCAACAACAATGAC
Source organism: Somniosus microcephalus (assembly GCF_052327205.1). Classification (NCBI taxonomy): domain Eukaryota; kingdom Metazoa; phylum Chordata; class Chondrichthyes; order Squaliformes; family Somniosidae; genus Somniosus; species Somniosus microcephalus. The sequence goes on along the minus strand of NC_141017.1, from coordinate 27,551,673 downwards.
TGCACTTCAAACCTAACTCATTGGCTACGAGGCACTTTAGGAAGTCTTCTGAAAAACGCTATGACATGAATCAGTCATTCATGAAAGAAAGACTTATGAAATAATACTGAGCGGCCTACGGGTGGCGCTGTCCAGGGAGAGTATAAATACTCGGGCACGGGTCCAGCTTGCGCAGGACATTCTTAACAGGAACTAGTGAAGGACACAACTAGATCTCCATGTTGTAAAACAGTTCATTAAAGCTTTGCTTAACGCTTAGGCCAAGTGCCTAGTAGTTTTCTTACGTCATGCTACATAGATGCAATTTCTTTCTTAATATTCATTTGAAGCATAGAAAATAAATAACTCGCAGCCCTCATTAGGGATCCTGTGATAACCTTCTCTTGCCCATTGCTAGGGTATTTGCAGTAATAGTGTGGAGGACGAATTCATGGAATGTATGCAAGATAGTTTTCTAGATCAGTATGTTGAGAAACCAACTAGGGAAGAGGCTATTTTAGATCTAGTATTGTGCAACAAGAAAGGGTTAATTAATAACCTTGTAGTAAAGGGGTCCTTATGGAAGAGTGACCATAAATATGATGGAATTTTATATTGAGTCTGAAAGTGACTTAGTTAAATCCAAAACTAGAGTCTTAAATCTAAACAAAGCAAACTACGTCGGTATGAGGGGCGAGTTGGCTAAGGTAGATTGGGAAACTACATTAAAAGGTTTGATAGTGGACGAGCAATGGCTAGCATTTAAAGAATTAATACATAATTTACAACAAATGTACATTCCTTTAAGGCACAAAAACCCCACAGGAAAAGTGGTCCAACCGTAGCTAACAAGAGAAGTTAAAGATAGTATTAGATCAAAGGAAGAGGGTTATAATGCTGCCAAAAAGAGCAGTTAGCCTGAGGATTGGGAGAATTTTAAAATTCAGCCAAGGAGAACCAAGAAATTGATGAAGAAAGGTAAAATAGAATATGAGAGTAAACTAGCAAGAGACATAAAAACAGACTGTAAAAGCTTCTATAGATATGTAAAAAGGAAATGATTAGCTAAAGTAAATGTGGGTCCCTTACAGGCTGAGACAGGAGAAATTATAATGGGGAATAAGGAAATGGCAGAGAAATTAAACAAATACTTTGTGTCTGTCTTCACGGAAGAAGATGCAAAAAACTTCCCGGAAATAGTGGAGAACCAAGGGTCTAGTGAGAATGAGGAACTGAAAGAAATTAGTATTATTAAAAAAGTAGTCCTGGAGAAATTAATGGGACTGAAAGCCAATAGATTGCCTGGACCTGATGGCCTACATCCTAGGGTACTGAAAGAGGTGGCTATAGAGATAGTGGATGCATTGGTTGTCATTTTCCAAAATTCCATAGATTCTAGAATGGTTCCCGTGGATTGGAAGGAAGCAAATGTAACCCCACTATTAAAGAAAGGAGGGAGAGAGAAAACGGGGAAATACAGACTAGTTAGCCTGATATCAATAGGAGGGAAAATGCTAGAATCTATTATTAAGGATGTGGTAACAGGGAACTTAGAAAATAATAATAGGATTGGGCAGAGTCAACACGGATTTATGAAAGGGAAATCGTGTTTGACAAATCTGTTAGAATTTTTTGAGGTTGTAACTAACAGAATAGATAAGGGGGAACCAGTGGATGTGGTGTATTTGGATTTTCAGAAGGCATTCGATAAGGTGTCACACAAGAGGTTATTAAACAAAATTAGGGCTCATGGGATTGGGGGTAATATACTAGCATGGACTGAGGATTGGTTAACGGACAGAAAACAGAGAGTAGGAATAAACGGGTCGTTTTCGGGATGGCAGGCTGTAACTAGTGGGGTACCGCAAGGATCAGTGCTTGGGCCTCAGCTATTCACAATCTACATCAATGATTTGGATGAGGGGACCAAATGTAATATATCCAAGTTTGCTGATGATACAAAGCTGGGTGGGAATGTAAGTTGTGAGGAGGATGCAAAGAGGCTTCAAGGGAATATAGACAGGCTCAGTGAGTGGGCGAGAACATGGCAAATGGAATATAATGTGGAGAAATGTGAAGTTATCCACTTTGGTAGGAAAAATAGAAAAGCAGAGTATTTTTTAAATGGTGAGAGATTGGGAAATGTTGGTGTTCAGAGAGACCTGGGTGTCCTTGTACACAAATCACTGAAAGTTAACATGCAGGTACAGCAAACAATTAGGAAAACAAATGGTATGTTGGCCTTTATTACAAGAGGATTTGAGTATAAGAGTAAAGACGCCTTACTGTAATTATATAGGGCCCTGGTGAGACCACACCTGGAGTATTGTGTACAGTTTTATTCTCCTTACCTAAGGAAGGATAAACTTTCCATAGAGGGAGTGCAACGAAGGTTCACCAGACTGGTTCCTGGGATGGGGGGATTGTCCTATGAGGAGAGATTGAGTAGACTAGGCCTATATTCTCTAGAGTTTAGAAGAATGAGAGGTGATCTCATTGAAACATACAAAATTCTTACAGGACTTGACAGGGTAGATGCAGGGAGGATGTTTTCCTCCTGGCTGGAGAGTCTAGAACCAGGGGTCACAGTCTCAGAATAAGGGGTCGGCCATTTAGGACTGAGATGAGGAGAAATTTCTTCACTCAGAGGGTGGTGAGTCTTTGGAATTCTCTACCCCAGAGGGCTGTGGAGGCTCAGTCGTTGAGTATATTCAAGACAGAGATCGATAGATTTTTGAATATTAAGGGAATCAAGGGATATGGGGATAGTGCGGGAAAGTGGAGATGAGGCGGAAGATCAGCCATGATCTCATTGAATGGCGGAGCAGGCTCGAAGGGCTGAATGGCCGACTCCTGCTCCTATTTCTTATGTTCTTATGTCCTTCTATGATTTGACGCAGTGCGACACAGTAAATTAACCAAACGTACAGCACGACAGGCTGTCTGAGTCTGAAACTTCACACACACATTCCTAGAGGCAGCGAAAACACCGATTTTCCGATTGGCCGCAAGTCAATTTGCGTTACATGATTGTATCACAGCTCTGTACACTGCACTGCGATTTGTGGGATATCGCCATAGCAACAGTGCCCCCTGTAAAAACCAAGCAAAAACAGCACTGCAAAACCCCCCACCCCCCCCAACAATAATAATTTTTTTTTTAAACGCAACTGCAAGGGGCAGCATCCTGATTATTTTGCAGACCTTTGGTGCGGAACACAACAACACCGATTGTTTTTTTTTGGTGCTTTCTCACTCCGACTGTGAAGTTGATGCTGCAGGACAATGATCAGGATGGCAGGCCATGATAGGGTCGCCAAACTCTGACCTCTGACCCCGCCTCCAACTGCCCCGCCCCCCCCTACACTCTCGCCATTGGTCGCCCGGCATGTCCATCCTCACAGTGCCCCCCAACCTTCCCAAGGCCAATCGGAAAGCGAATAGATTCTTGGTTACTTGATTGGATGATTCTTGACTGTCGGTCAAACGGCCTTCATGCCCACGTCCAATCATTTTTAAAACTAGTAAACAAAAGCGTTCAAATAATTTTTTTTTTTAAACGCCATTATTTTAAACGCCCCCTATGATTTTTCTCCCGGGTTTTGTTGGCACCGGTGCCCAGGGGATTAATCTTTAATTCCTGGAGACTCCAGGGCCAATCCTGGAGGGTTGGTAACCCCAGGCAACGATGAACTCTAAACCCGGGTACCGCTAATTTGCATAAGAGGTTTCCCAAGCAGTGAAAATGGCGATTTGAGTCTGTGGGTCTAAGAACATAGGAAATAGGAGCAGGAGTCGGCCATTCAGCCCCTCGAGCCTGCTCCGCCATTCAATGAGATCATGGCTGATCTTCTGCCTCATCTCCACTTTCCTGCACTATCCCTTGATTCCCTTAATATTCAAAAATCTATCGATCTCAGCCTTGAATATACTCAACGACTGAGCATCCACAGCCCTCTGGGGTAGAGAACTCCAAAGATTCACCGCCCTCTGAGTGAAGAAATGTCTCCTCATCTCAGTCCTAAATGGCCAACCCCTTATTCTGAGACTGTGACTCCTGGTTCTAGACTCCCCTGCCAGGGGGAAAACATCCTCCCTGCATCTACCCTGTCAAGCCCTGTAAGAATTTTATATGTTTCAATGAGATCACCTCTCATTCTTCTAAACTCTAGAGAATATAGGTCTAGTCTACTCAATCTCTCCTCATAGGACAAGCCCCCCATCCCAGGAATCAGTCTAGTGAACCTTCGTTGCACTCCCTCTATGGCAAGTTTATCCTTCCATAGGCAAGGAGGCCGAGCAATACCAATGGTGTCGGATTTCCTCAGCATTGTGTAATGGAGTCAGGAACCTTTCTTTTTATAAAGAGGGATTATGATAATGTCACACATGTTGTACCGAGAGAATCTTTCCCCCCTTCGCTGAGTCTTACATTTCCCGCTGGAACCTGAACTATTTTTTTTTCTTCTCTATCTCCTTGTAGGTCAGAGCTTAGGATACGGTTTCGTAAACTATGTGGATCCAAATGATGCAGACAAAGCCATTAACACCTTAAACGGACTCAAGCTGCAGACTAAAACTATCAAGGTAGGCACAGTGCTTGTCACGATTTTTAATTACACGCTGTATTTGATGCATTTAAGGGGAAGCTAGATAAGCACATGAGGGAGAAAGGAATAGAAGGATATGATGATAGGGTGAGATGAAGAGGGGTGGGAGGAGGCTCGTGTGGAGCATAAACACCGGCATAGACCAGATGGGCCGAATGGCCTGTTTCTGTGCCGTAAATTATGTCATTCTACGTATCTTGTCACGGTTTTTCCATTAGATATAACTCTTCCTCTTCTCCTGTATCATTTTAAAAGTAACTTTGCTAGGACTCGTCTCAACCTGCCTCCTGTTCCTGCTCCTGTTTCTGCTCCTGTTCCTGGGCGGATTTGCCTGCCTGGTAATGCAGCCCCCTTTCCGATCCCCACTTTCCCCTGCTCCCCCCGCCACCCCACACTGCCACTTCACCCCAACCCCCCCTCACGCCAGCCCCCCCACCCCAACGCCGCCTCACCCCAACCCCCCCCACCCCAACCCCCCCTCACCCCAACCCCCCCTCACCCCAACCCCCCTCACCCCAACCCCCCCTCACGCCAACCCCCCCTCACGCCAACCCCCCCACCCCAACGCCCCCTCACCCCAACCCCGCTCACCCCAACCCCCTCACCCCAACCCCCCTCACGCCAACCCCCCCACCCCAACGCCCCCTCACCCCAACCCCCTCACCCCAACCCCCTCACCCCAACCCCCCACATCCCAACCCCCCTCACCCCAACCCCACCTCATCCCAACCCCCCTCACCCCAACCCCACCTCATCCCAACCCCCCTCACCCCAACCCCCCCACCCCAACCCCCCTCACCCCAACCACCGCCACCCCAACCCCCCTCACCCCAACCCCCCTCACCCCAACCCCCCCACCCCAACCCCCCTCACCCCAACCCCCCTCACCCCAACCACCCCCACCCCAACCCCCCCTCACCCCAACCCCCCTCACTCCAACCACCCCCACCCCAACCCCCCCAACCCAACCCCCCTCACCCCAACCCCCCTCACCCCAACCCCCCTCACCCCAACCCCCCTCACCCCAACATCCCCTCACCCCAACCCCCCTCACCCCAACCCCCCTCACCCCAACACCCCCACCCCAACCCCCCCCACCGCAACCCCCCCTACTCCAACCCCCCCACCCCAACCCCCCCCACCCCAACCCCCCCTCACCCCAACCCCCCTCACCCCAACCACCCCCACCCCAACCCCCCCTCACCCCAACCCCCCTCACTCCAACCACCCCCACCCCAACCCCCCTCACCCCAACCACCCTCACCCCAACCCCCCCACCCCAACCCCCCCCACCCCAACCCCCCTCACCCCAACCCCCCTCACCCCAACCACCCCCACCCCATCCCCCCCTCACCCCAACCCCCCTCACTCCAACCACCCCCACCCCAAACCCCCCAACCCAACCCCCCTCACCCCAACCCCCCTCACCCCAACCCCCCTCACCCCAACCTCCCCTCACCCCAACCCCCCTCACCCCAACACCCCCACTCCAACACCCCACCCCAACCCCCCCCACCCCCACCCCCCTCACCCCAACCCCCCCCACTCCAACTCCCCTCACCCCAATCCCCCCTCACCCCAACGCCCCCTCACCCCAACCCCCCTAACCCAACCCCCCTCACCCCAACCCCCTCACTCCAACCTCCCCTCACCCCAACCCCCTCTCACCCCAACCCCCCCTCATCCCAACCCCGCTCACCCCAACCACCCCTCACCCCAACCCCCCTCACCCCAACCACCCCCACCCCAACCCCCCAACCCAACCCCCCTCACCCCAACCCCCCTCACTCCAACCACCCCCCCAACCCAACCCCCCTCACCCCAACCCCCCTCACCCCAACCCCCCTCACCCCAACCCTCCTCACCCCAACCACCCTCACCCCAACCCCCCCCACTCCAACCCCCCTCACCCCAAGGCCCCCTCACCCCAACCCCCCCAACCCAACCCCCCTCACCCCAACCCCCCTCACTTCAACCTCCCCTCACCCCAACCCCCCCTCACCCCAACCCCCCCTCATCCCAACCCCGCTCACCCCAACACCCCCTCACCCCAACCCCCCTCACCCCCACACCAACCCCCCCAACCCAACCCCCCTCACCCCAAACCCCCTCACCCCAACACCCCTCACTCCAACCACCCCACCCCAACCCCCCCAACCCAACCCCCCTCACCCCAACCCTCCTCACCCCAACCACTCTCACCCCAACCCCCCTCACCCCAACCCCCCCCACTCCAACCCTCCCCACCCCAACCCCCCCCACCCCCACCCCCCTCACCCCAACCCCCCCCACTCCAACCCCCCTCACCCCAATCCCCCCTCACCCCAAACCCCCCTCACCCCAACCCCCACATCTCTGCGAACCCCCACCACTCAGATCTCAGGGTAAAATGACAGATGCGACCCCAATGACACCATCGGAGCCCGATCTGCATAATTAAAGAGGAAATATTAAAACTGCAGTCGGCCAGATCGGAGTGGGAAAGGAGTGGACAGTCCTGCTCAATTGTAACCTCCACTACTCCCCTGCCCCACCCTGCCTGGGCTTCACCGTGCCAGGGGGGTTGGGGAAGTGTTAAAATCGGGCCCTGTACAGACATGACACTGATGGCCACATGTCAAATAGCCAGCGTAATCACTCACTGGGGGGCGGGTGGGTCACACATGAAGAATGGACACTTGGACCAGATGAGGAGGGGGTACCAGCACCCATGGAACTGTAACCCAAGCAAGAGTCAACAACTTTCATTTCGAGAAACAAGGAGCATAAATTCTCCACGGAATTACATAAAACATTATGACAACGGATCCCGTGAACAAGTCACACACGCTTCTATTTATAATGCAGTCAGAAGGAGATGGAAGATTCTGGTCCTGTGCTATTTTGGGAGAAGGTTTAAAGCAATGCCACAGATCTTCAGTGAGCTGTCACAGCAACTCTGTACCAACCGCAGGAGCTCCAGATTTTCCTGTGCAATTATTTTTTTGGAGCTCGATATCTTTCCATACAACCTCTCTTCGGGAGGGGGGTGGGGCTGAAGAATTGGCACGACGTATCCCTACGGCTGTAGATAGACTAAAGCATTTGACGGAGATTATACTGTGGAGGATAGACTGGGAGAACATCCGGAAGTACCTCCTCGGCACTATTACAGCGCAGAAACAGGCCATTCGGCCCAACTGGTCCGTGCCGGTGTTTATGCTCCACACGAGCCTCCTCCCACCTTACTTCATCTCACCCTATCAACATAACCCTCTATTCCTTTCTCCCCCATCCAGCTTCCTTCTAAATGCATCTATGCTATACGTCTCAACTACTCCTTGTGGTATCAAGTTCCACATTCATAGAATCATAGAATGGTTACAGCACAGGAGGAGGCCATTCGGCCCGTCGAGCCTGTGCCGGCTCTCTGCAGGAGCACCTCAGCTAGTCCCCCTCCCCCGCCCTTTGCCCGTAGCCCTGCAAATTTTTTTCCTTCAGGTACTTATCCAATTCCCTATTGAAAGCCACGATTGAATCTCCCTCCACCGCCCTTTCAGGCAGTGCATTCCAGATCCTAACCACTCGCTGCGTAAAATGTTTTTCCTCATGTCGCCTTTGGTTCTTCTGCCAATCACCTTGAATCTGTCTCCTCTGGTTCTCGACCCTTCCGCCAATGGGAATGGTTTCCCTCACTCTACTCTGTCCAGACCCCTCCATCATCCCGGTTAAACCCGCAAGCACTGCAGGGTTAAACGCTGGTCGGTGCAATTACAACAGGGCTTACATTTACATTGTGCCTTTTTCACAAACAATTGTCCCGAGGTGCTTTACAGGGATGGATGGGAAGCCAAGAGGTTTGTAGGAGTTTTTGGGGAGGTAGGTTTCTGAGAGGGCTCTTGAAGGGTGAGAGGTGAATAATGAACTTGCATTTATATACCGCCTATCACATCCTCAGGACATCCCAAAGCGTTTTACAGCCAATTAAGTACTTTTGAAGTGTATTCACTGTTGTAATATAAGAAACAGGGCAGCCAAATCTGTGCACAGTAAGGTCCGACAAACAGCAATGAGATAAATGGCCGTTCCAATATACCGGGAGAACTCCCCTGCTCTTCTTCAAATAGTGTTGTGTGATCTTTTACATCCACCTGCAAGGACAGGCAGGGCCTTGGTTTAACATATCATCCATAAGGGAGCACCTCCGACGGTGCAGCACTCCCGCAGTACTGCACTGGGCGTGTCAGCCTAGATTTTTGTGCTCAAGTCTCATGGTGTGGGACTGGAACCCATGACCTTCTGACTCAGAGGCAAGGGTGCTACCCACTGAGCCAGGGTAAAATGAGAGAATTCCAGAGGTCAGGGGGCGCGATAGTGGCAGGCCCCCAAGCCGAGACTGGAACAACAGAGGTGTTTAAGATGATTAAAGGATTTGCTCGGGTAGGTAGACAGAAACTATTTCCACTGGTGGGGGGAAGTCCAGAACAAGGGGATGTAACCTTAAAATTAGAGCCAGGCCGTTCAGGGGTGATGTCAGGAAGCACTTCTTCACACAAAGGGTGGTGGAAATCTGGGGCTCTCTCCCTCAAAAAGCTGTTCAGGCTGGGGGGGGCAATTGAAATTTCAAAACTTGAGATTGATAGATTTTTGTTAGGCAAGGGATACAGAACCAAAGCAGGTAGAGTGGAGTTAAGAAACAGATCAGCCAAGATCTAATTGAATGGCGGAACAGGCTCGAGGGACTGATTGGCCTCCTCCTGTTCCTACGAGAGGAGATGAAGAGTAGGCCCAAGTAGAAATAGGACTGGGGAATAGGACTAGAAAATATTGTACGATAGCAAAATACTGCAGATGCTGGAAATCCGAAATAACAACAGAAAATGCTGGAAAAACTCAGCAGGCCAGGCAACATCCGTGGAGAGAAAATAGTCAACGTTTCGGGTCAAAACCCTTTTTCAAAACTGGAAAGGAAATGAAATAGATCGAAAGGCAGGGCTGGGAGAGAACAAAAGAAGTGAAGAGACATTAAGAGGTGTTCAAAACGAGACGAGATGGTAATAGGACTAGTGGAGACAAAAGACGGCTCTAGATTAGGTGTGAAATGCTCTGGCAGAATGGGAGACAGCTGCCATGTGGGAGAGAGAAAAAAAGGCGGAGGGGAAAGGCCAAAACAAAGGTGCGGATAAAATATAAGCAAAAATGTAATGGGGGGCCGAGGTTATGATCTGAAATTGTTGAACTCGATATTGAGTCCGGAAGACTGTAAAGTGCCTAATCGGAAGATGAGGTGCTGTTCCTCGAGTTTACGTTGAGCTTCCGTGGAACAATGCAAGAGCCCGAGCACAGTGAGGTCTGAGTGGGAATGGGGCGGTGAATTAAAGTGACAGGCGACCGGAAGCTCGGGGTCACCCTTACGGACTGAACGGAGGTGTTCCTCAAAGCAAATATTGTGACGGTTAGATACCAGAAGCCTGACATAAGAAAACTACGAGGCACTTGGTCTGAGTATTAAACGAGGCTTTAATCAACTGTTTTTCAACATGGAGATCTAGTTGTGTCCTTCACTAGTTCCTGTTAAAGAATGTCTTGAGCAAGCTGGGCCCGTGCCCGAGTATTTATACTCTCCCTGGACAGCGCCACCCGCAGGCCGCCTAGTATCATTTCATAGGTCATTTCCACATGAATGACAAGATTCATGTCAAAGCCTTAATCATTAAGTACGCCAGAGTGTAAGACACAAAAATAAGCAGAACAAAAATAGGTTCCAGAGTTTTCCAGAAAGTCTGCTCAGAAAATTGGATTGTCCAAATGAGCATTGGACAGCTGGCAACCCAAAGTGTGCAGCTTTCAAAGGATTAATGTGGTGGGCTTTGAAATGTTTAATGCGATGGTACAGCAGGTGAAGGCTCCATCCATTCACAGATCATAGGGGGAAAAATTGAGTCGCGCTGCTTTTAGCGCCCCGAAAAAATTAGTACCCCCCCCACGGCCGAAATTGAGTGGTAGCGCCCCAAGAGGTCAGCGGGGTGCTACTGGAAGCGCCCCCGCCTCCCTCTTGAGGCGCTGCGAGGGGATATCATGCCGCTACGCGCCGCGGTAATTCAGGCCTTCCTCCCCTTCTTAAAGGGGAGGGGCCTTGCGCAGCACAGCCCGGGCCCCGGGGATCAGGAGTGCCGGCAAAAGAGCCCAGCACTCAAGAGAAGTGCCGGGCTCACGGAGCTGGTTAGCAGGCCGGGGATGGCCAGCAGCAAAAATGGCCGCCCGGCACCTCGCCTTTAATTAACGCTGCCCCGACAGCAGGTAGGCCCCCCCCTGATCCCGTCGGACATAGCGCTAACGGTTAGCGCCACCGCTATCCTCCTGCAGAATTTCACGGGAGGCGTTGGCGGCGCCACGCCCGGACGCTAGTTGCTTTGCGCCCCATTAGCACCCGGGAGGTGCAAAGCAACTGAATTTTTCCCCCAGAGTCATAACAGCACAGAAGGAGGCCATTCGGCCCATCTGTGGAGCAATCCAGTCAGTCCCACTCCCCCGCTCAATCCCCGTAGCCCTGCAAGTTTATTTCCCTCAAGTGCCTATCCAGTCTCCCCTCGAAAACATTGAGTGTCTCCACTTCCACTACTTCCGTCGGCAGCGAGTTCCAGGTCCTCACCACTCGCTGCATAAAAAAGCTTTTCCTCACATCCCCCCTGTATCTCGTGCCCAAAACCTTAAATCTGGGTCCCCTAGTCTTTGTACCATCAACTAGTGGGAACAGCCTTTCCCCGTCTAGTGTGGAACTGTGTCATACAGACAAGGAAGATTCCAAGTTCAATCGCTGGACTGTGTTGCGTTTGAGTTACAATGGGCTTCAGTGCAGGTCAGATAAGAACCAGGGTGTGGAGGGAGAGATAAAATCAGCCAGAGGTCTTACTCCTGATCGCTGTCCGATGACTCCTGGCAGAAAGCAAATGTCTATAATTCAACTCGACTGTGATTCGCCCCACTATCATCCCATGGTCAAATGGACTACCAAGAACAACAACAACTTTCATTTATACGATAGCAAAATACTGCAGATGCTGGAAATCCGAAATAACAACAGAAAATGCTGGAAAAACTCAGCAGGCCAGGCAACATCCGTGGAGAGAAATTAGAGTCGACGTTTCGGGTCGAACCCTTTTTCAAAACTGGAAAGGAAATGAAATAGATCGAAGGCAGGGCTGCGATAGAACAAAAGAAGTAAAGAGACATTAAGAGGTATTCAAAACCAGACGAGATGGTAATAGGACAGTGGAGACAAAAGACGGCTCAGATTAGGTGTGAAGTGTACTGGCAGGATGAGAGACAGCTGCCATGTGGGAGAGAGAAAAAAAAGGGAAGGGGGGGGGAAGGGAAAACCCAAAACAAAGGGGTGGAAAAAAATATAAGTAAAAATGTAATAGGGGCCGAGGTTATGATCTGAAATTGTTGAACTTGATATTGAGTCCGGAAGGCTGTAAAGTGCCTAATCGGAAGATGAGGTGCTGTTCCTCGAGTTTACGTATAAATAAAAATGTAATAGGGGCCGAGGTTATGATATATTTATATATATTTATTTCATTTATACACTGCCTTTAATGTAGTAAAACATCCCAAGGTGTTGCACAAGTATGTTATCAGACAAGCTTTGACACCCAGCCACATAGAAATGTTAGGGCAGGTGGCTGAAAGCTTGGTCAAAGAGGTAGGTTTTAAGGAGCATCTTAAAGGAGGAGGAGAGAGAGGCGGAGAGGCAGAGAGATTTAGGGAGGAAATTCCAGAGCTTAGGACCCAGGCAACAGAAGACACGGCCACCAATTGGAGGGGCAAAGGAAAATCGGGGATGCTCAAGAGGCCAGAATTGGAGGAGCGCAGAGATCTCGGAGGGGTGTGGGGCTGAAGGAGGTTACAGAGATAGGGAGGGGTGAGGACATGGAGGGATTTGCTGGACCTTTTTGGTAGGGAGTTAATGTAGCTCAGCGAGCACAGGGGTGATGGGTGAACGGGACTTGTTTCCTTTGCCCCTCCATTGGCGGCCGTGCCTTCTGTTGCCGCAACCCTAAGCTCTGGAATTCCCTCCCTAAACCTCTCCGCCTCTCTTTCCTCCTTTAAGACGCTCCTTAAAACCTACCTCTTTGACCAAGTTTTTGGTCACCTGCCCTAATTTATCCTTATGTGGCTCGGTGTCAAATTTGTTGTCTTAAAATACTCCTGTGCAGCGCCTTGGGACTTTTACTATGTTAAAGGAGCTATATAAATGCAAGTTGTTGTTGTTGTAGACTCACGCATAAAGAATGGACACTTGGAGAAGTACTGGGGAGCGTGGAGCCCAGTACAGTATAAGCCAGGCTGAGAAGAGGGAAGATGAAGAGAAGCTTTAGATTTATGTACTTTACACTGAGGGTCGTGAATACGTGGAGCAGACGGCTCAGAGGGCTGGATGGAAAGATATCTAGTCCCTTAACCAACATTACCAAAAGAACAGATTATCTGGTCTTTATCACATTGCTGTTTGTGGGAGCTTGCTGTGCGCAAACTGACTGCCCCATTGACTACATTACAACAGTGACTACACTTCAAAAGTACTTTGAGATGTACAGGAAACTCTAGTTTAAACGACACCTAAATATCCGGAATTCTCTATTAACCGGCAAAATCCTCGCTCCGAAAACAACACCTCAATAACCGGCAATGTTGCCGAGTCCGAGTCCGAGTCTCCCGCGGTGGCCGAGTTAGTCAGGTGGGGGTAGTTCTCCAAACTGCCACTACTCGGCTTCTTGGCGCTGTCGGAAGTCTGAACACCTCAATAACAGAAGTCTGACTCTCCCGCGCTGCCGTGAGTACCAAATTACTGTATACTGCACATTTCTTGATTTTTTAAATTTTTGTTTGTTAAAAATAGCCTCGGTAGATAACCCTCTCCGTCATCCGGAATTTTTAATCAACCGGCACCATCCCGGTCCCGTCGGTGCCGGATACCGAAGTGTTTCCTGTACTTAGGTCATGAAAGGTGCGATATAAATGTAAGTCCTTTCTTTCCCATTAAGTAAGCGAGCTCCTTTTCGCAACACTTAGCATTCTGCCACAATTCAGATGGGGTTATTTTCCCCTCTAAGTGACAGGCCTGATTTGGTGAATTAACTGAAACCCGGCACGATCCAGGCCCATTTGGAACAGAAGGGCTTTTCAAACGCACAGCTATTGTTCTCAGAGTGCTGTTAAAGTGTCCTCCATTTCACATATGTTCTTGCCCACGTGTGAGAAAGCAAGCCGCAAATCCCCCCCGATAATGAATGTCCTTAAATGGCTGGTATGTGTTTCAGTCGCCTCAGGCGTGTCAAATCCCATTTCTTTACTCCCCAGCGATGGCGTCATCCCCACAGTGTGTCAGCCTCGCAATTAGCTTCTCCGAGCAGCAGATGGGACCCCCGTCAAATCTGTTCCGGACTCCTGACTGCCACTTAATTACAATCACACGGAAATGAGTAGCCGACCTTACTGTTCTCTGTGGCTTCTTGGCCTGAGAGATATTGTACAGAACACAATGCGCCTTTGCTGTAAGGGTGGAGGAGAAAGGATAGGGGGAGGGGCACAGCTTGTGTTGAGTTTTTAAAAAAGACTTGCATTTCTATGGCGTCTTTCATGACTTCAGGACGTCCCGAAGTGCTTTACAGCCAATGAAATACTTTTTTCCCCCGAGTGCAGTCACTGTTGTAATGTAGAAAACAGCAATGTGATGAATGGCCAGGTAATGTTTTAGGTGTTGGTTGAGGGATAAACATTGGCCGTGGTCTCGTGCGTATCTTCGAAATAGCGCCATCTTTTGCAGCCACCCGAGAGCAGAGATGAGGCCTGAGTTTAAAGTCTCCGCTGATAGACGGCGCCTCCGACAGTGCGGCGCTCCCTCAGTACTGCACTGGGAGGGTCAGCCTGGATTATGTGGCCAAGTCCCTGGAGTGGGGACTGTGAACACACAGCCTTCTGACTCAGAGGCGAGAGAGTGCTACCCACTGAGCCACGGGCTGACACCTTTACAGACTGTCAGACGAAGGGAAGGCCGAGAGAGGTGAAGGGATTCTGCATTTTTTTTTGAGACCCGGGGAAAGGATGAGCGCCGTGGGAGGTCATGTGACAAGTCTTCGCTGTGAGGAGTAAGAGAGAAAGAAGAGCGTGTGAGTCGGTATACTCGGGGCTCGATCGGAACCAGAGAGGCACGTCCAGAGGGCTGATGTCCATTGTATTGGCAAGGCCAAGAAAGATTACAACAGTGCGAGAGATTTGAGAGAAAGTTTGGCTAACAGGAGTCAGGAGCGCAAGAAGAGAGAGAGAGACTAAGAGATTCTTTATTTTGCTCCTATTAGAACAGAAGACAGGGCTGGGCGGGGGAGAAGATCATTTAAGCTTTTGTAAGCCAGGTGGGGCAGTGCACCTGGAGAACAAAACTCGGCAACATAGCTAAGAGGTAAAGAAATATTGAACATCATGTGGAGACTCAGTCGTTGAGTATATTCAAGGTGTGGAGATGCCGGTGTTGGACTGGGGTGGACAAATGTAAGAAGTCACACAACACCAGGTTATAGTCCAACAGTTTTATTTGAAATAACAAGCTTTCGGAGCGCTGCTCCTTCGTCAGGTGAAGTGGAGAGATGCATAAAGACACAGCTTATATAGTCAGAGAATAATGTCAGATGATTACAGGTAATCTTTCTAACTGCCATTTATCACACCTCGGCAGAGAGATAATCACAGCAATCAAAGGTGTGAATGGTGTCCAAACAGGTTAGTCAGGAAAACATTACATCAAAGAACAACGAGGTGGGGTCACAAGGGGTCAAATGTTGCAGATGCTGGGGTCTGTATGAAAAACAAAAAACAGACAAAAAACTTTTTTTTTTGTTGCTGGAAATCACAGCAGGTCCGGCCGCATCTGTGTAGAGAGAACAAGCCAACGACGACTCGAGTCTGGGTGACCCTACGTCAGGTGGGGTTACATGTAGCGTGACATGAACCCAAGTATATTCAAGACAGAGATCGATAGATTTTTGGATACTGAGGGAATCAAGGGATATGAGGATAGGGCGGGAAGGTGGAGTTGAGGTGGATGATCAGCCGTGATCTCATTGAATGGCGGAGCAGGCTCGAGGGGCCGAATGGCCGACTGCTGCTCCGATTTCTTATGTTCTTATCACTTATTTTTACACTCATTCATTTGCCATCGGAGCCGCACAGTGCAATCGCAGACAATAGACGGCCAAAGAAGAGCTATAGAGCAACGTGAATAAAACCACGGCTGGTCCAAAGAGCTTCCTGATTTTTCTTTTCTTCCCCCGAGAGGCAATCAGAGACTAAGAGGAGCGAAACTCGGGCACCACCAGCGTGACCACACACAGCCGATTTTAATTTACAGTAGATTGCAGAATGTAAACTTACAAAAATGGCAGAAGTCTTTCCGGAGCTGACCTTTTACCTTTAATGAGCTCCCTCCCCCCCACACACCAAGAAGAAAAAATTGTTTTCGACATTATTCTGCTTCATCCTCGTTTAATTTTTTTAAAGACTCGGAGGCCAAGTCTTTGACAGAAAAGATGTTCGTGTGTTGGAGGTTGCCATGGAGACACGGTCCCCTTCAGGTTAATTTTATGAAACATTTTTTTTTTGTACCTCATCCCGTGGGGGTGTAGCGTTAATGACTGCCTTAGTTGATAATGTGGGCCTTTTTCTTGACTTGCGTGCGTTGGATTAGACGAGCATCCCTTTAAAAAAAGCCAGTTTGCCTGACAGATGGAAGGGCTGCATTGTTACCATGGCGAAATTAGCTTGGGAATTCTCCTGGGATGCGGAGGGCTTGGATAGTGAATGTGTGCTGGATTATGGGTAGGTCACTGCAGTAAGGCTCCACTACACAATCTGTTCAGTGTAACAGGCAATTAATGGCTTGTTTTAACAGGATCAGTAGCATCAGCTGAAAAAGAGAGTCTAACCTATTTTTTTTTCCACTCTGTAATAACGGAGTGGTAGGCTTTCATTTTGATTTAGCGGAGGCTTTTTAAAATTGAAAGGGTTGTTGGAATACTTGCCCTTAGCAGTTTGCAGTTAGATGTATATTTAATTGGGCTCAATTTTTTTTTTAAAGAAACAGTTATTAATGTAGGTTTCCAATGGAGCTGAGGTATGAACGTAAGATATAGGAGCAGGAGTCGGCCATACGGCCCCTCGAGCCTGCTCCGCCATTCAATTGGATCATGGCTGATCTTCGACCTCAACTCCACTTTCCCACCCGATCCCCATATCCCTTGATTCCCCTAGAGTCCAAAAATCTATCGATCTCAGCCTTGAATATAATCAATGATGATTCAGCATCCACAACTCTATGTGAAGAAATTTCTCATAAGAACATAAGAAATGATACAGATCAGCAATGATCTAATTGAATAGAAACATAGAAGATAGGAGCAGGAGTAGGCCATTCGGCCCCTCGAGCCTGCTCCGCCATTCAATGAGATCATGGCTGATCATCCAAATTCAGTACCCTGTCCCTGCTTTCTCCCCATATCCCTTGATCCCTTTAGTTTTAAGAAATATATCTAATTGGCCTCCACTGCCTTCTGTGGTAGAGAATTCCACAGGTTCACCACTCTCTGGGTGAAGAAATTCCTCCTCATCTCTGTCCTAAATGGCTTACCCCTTATCCTTAGACTGTGACCCCTGGTTCTGGACTCCCCCGCCATCGGGAACATCCCTCCTGTGTCTAGTCCTGTTAGAATTTTATAAGTTTCAATGAGATCCCCTCTCATTCTTCTGAACTCTAGCGAATATAAGTCCAATCGACCCAATCTCTCCTCATACGTCATTCCTGCCATCCCAGGTATCAGTCTGGTGAATCTTCGCTGCACTCCCTCCATGGCAAGAACATCCTTCCTCAGATAAGGCGACCAAAACTGCACACAATACTCAAGGTGTGGTCTCACCAAGGCCCTGTCCAACTGCAGCAATAGAATGGAGGAATAGGCTCGAGGGGGCTGAATGGTCTCCTCCTGTTCCTATGATGCTGCATACAGATGAAAAAGGCTGTTCAGCCCATCCATGTGTAGCCAACTAGATCATCCCCTCAGCACAGCATTCAGCAGTTTCTTAAATAGCATGAGGCTGTTGCCTCCCGCTAACCTATGCAGAACTCAGTTCCAAATGCCGAATATTTTTCGTACGAAGAAGAGCGTCAGTCGTGAATGGTCCCTTCTTCTACCGTCACAGTTCGGCTTGTGGTCCTCACCTGCCCATGTCCTAAAATGGTGGCCCTGCCAAAGTTTAGGAGAGCAGGTTAATAAAATTTAATGTTTAAAAAAAGAGCTAGAACTTAAACAGCAGGACAATTTAGGCTGGTTGATCACCCGTGAGCTTGCAGACTCAGGGATCGGGACCAGTTGTAGTCTCCGGGTGAAGTGGAGTTAGAGGCAGGGATAATTGGACCAGGGTACGCACTGTGTGATAACTCATGTGCCCAAACTCACTTTCTGCCACAGTATCTTAGAGAACGAAGGCACCGTTCTCCACCAGGGAGAGGAGAAAGTTCCATCCTTCCCCCTTCCCACACTGAAAATATTTGTACCAGCTACATTTTGAGTACAGCCGTTTGAACGTATCTCTTATCTCTAGGTTTCCTATGCTCGGCCCAGCTCCGCCTCCATTCGAGATGCCAACCTGTACGTCAGTGGGCTCCCCAAAACCATGAGCCAGAAAGAGATGGAGCAACTCTTCTCACAATACGGCAGAATCATCACCTCACGTATCCTTGTTGACCAAGTTACAGGTAAGACACGGGTCCTACCTCTGCCAGTCAAGGGTCAGTAGACCTTAACTGAGGGCAGCCAGCGTGATAGACGGATGAGCCCAAAGATCAAGCTTGTCTATCCTTAATCCAGAGCCCCCTGCCCCAAACCTACGGCTATTATTGCTATTCAATCAGATATGAAATATGTTTAATCTACCATTCCCGATTCTTTACAGTGCAGTTTAAAGAACTGTTCCTTCCTCAAGTGCATCTAGTTATATCTAGACTAACAATATCATGGTTACCTACTTTATTATCAACTATCGGAGGATCACAAAATAGACTGAGTTGATGAAGGCCGTTTCTCCATCCTTGTTCATATAGTTCTGCCCCATTTCAGCATGGTTAAATTATTCCATGCCTTTTGCCCCCTCCACCCTGAAATCCATTCCAAGGACTGATCACTCTTTATTTGAAGAAAAATAAATTTACTTTACATTGGTTTGAACCAGTACCATCTTGTGGTACTGTCGTGGTACATGCTTACCTCTTCATTATCTTTTAACTTTTCTATACATTTACTACCCTCACCTCTGGATGCAGGTCAGAGGCTGGGTATTCTGCAGCGAGTGTCTCACCTCCTGACTCCCCAAAGCCTTTCCACCATCTACAAGGCACAAGTCAGGAGTGTGATGGAATACTCTCCACTGGCCTGGATGAGTGCAGCTCCAACAACACTCAAGAAGCTCGACACCATCCAGGACAAAGCAGCCCGCTTGATTGGCACCCCATCCACCACCTTAAACATTCACTCCCTCCACCACCAGCGTACCGTGGCTGCAGTGTGTACCATCTACAAGATGCACTGCAGCAACTCGCCAAGGCTTCTTCGGCAGCACCTCCCAAACCCTCAACCTCTTCCACCTAGAAGGACAAGGGCAGCAGGCGCATGGGAACACCACCACCTCCACGTTCCCCTCCAAGTCACACACCATCCTGACTTGGAAGTATATTGGCCGTTCCTTCATCGTCGCTGGGTCAAAATCCTGGAACTCCCTCCCTAACAGCACTGTGGGAGCACCTTCACCACACGGACTGCAGCAGTTCAAGAAGGCGGCTCACCACCACCTTCTCAAAGGCAACTAGGAATGGGCAATAAATGCTGGGCCTTGCCAGCGACGCCCACATCCCAGGAATGAATTTTAAAAAATCCCCTCTCAGTCACCTCCTTCCAAGGTTGAATATCCCAACCTAACCGAAGATGCTCAGCAGCCAAAAATATTGAAACGATTGACTGTTTTGTGCAAAATTGTTATTCCCCTTTCTGCCCTGGAGTATCAGCCAGCTTCCTTCAGCCAATAGAGCAGTATGGTTTGGGGTGTAATTTCTCAATGAATACCAGGCATGAGATGTTCCTGCAGCCAAGGGCAGTGCCAAATGTTGACTCTCACTGATGGACCATTCTACCATAGTGAGACAGACAGGACGTGACCTACCCAAAAAATACTGGAGCCCATGCCCAAGAATATTAAGGGGGCCTCCAGCACACCCCAACTGATCAATTTATAAATTCTGACAATAGATTCATTATTAAAACTATGGGGGGAAATTCAGTTGTTTGCGCCTCCCGTTAGCGCCTTAAGAGGGCGCTAATGAGGCACAAAGCAAGTAGCGCCCGGGCACGGCGATGTTTGCGCCGCTCGCGAAATTAACTAGACATTTTTCGGCGGCGCTAAACACTTCCGCCACGACCTCCTGCGCCGGCAGATCGTGACGTCAGTCGAGTGCGCAACGCCCCGTTAGCACCCCGGACCGGATATTGAGTGGCGCCCCCTGCCTTACCGCCTGCCACTAGCAACGACAGGTTGAGGGGAGCGTTATGCTGTCAGAAAGGGACTGGGGGAGCGCTATTTAAAGGCGACCGCTTCCTGCCATTTTTTGTTGGTGACATTTTTGCACCACGCATTCTGAGAGAGAGAGAGAGAGAGAGAGACTTCTGGAGAGATTCAATGCTGTGTGAAGGAGTTTTGAGTACTGAGCAGCACTTTGCAGGTTTATTTTGATTTGCCCTTCCTTGCTTCACCAGCGCTCTGAGGTAGCGCCTCGCTCCTCGGCCTTTGCACCTTAAGACAGGTGTGAAGCACCTGATTTAGCGCTCTAATCACTTACAGGGGCGATAAAAGCCAAGTTTGCTGTCGGAGGCGATAATTAGCGCCAGGTGCTGAACTTTGCGCACGGCCAATAATGGCACCCCAAATGGGGCGATTCCGAATTTTTCCCCATGATGTCCAAAGATTAATACATTGGTTCAATACTGTTGTTAAATTCCACTGTTCAAATGATGGGGGTTACTGGATCCTTAGGTTTTATATATTGATTGAATAGGATCCATTAGCTTTCAGAGTTGAAAACGTTTGCGGTGGGGCTGGGCACTTATAGGCAACCCTCTTGCCTGTAACCATCTGGTTGAGTGTCAGATACTAACATTGTCTATGCTGCTGCCCCAACACCTTGAACTATTTGTACCTAGTGTCGTAAAGCCATCTTCATGTACTTCCTTCTCTGTGGAAATCTTTCCGGTCACTAAAAGCACGTAGTTCCCTGATTTCTCAGTAGGTAACAGCACTGCCCAGTCTCAAATGCAGGCCAGAAGGGCCGCAGATTTGATCCTCAGTCGTTGGTGAGACAACTGGTCTCAGTTTAGCAGGTGGTAGGGATGCTGTCGATGGTCTTCTGGGCTGGAAGGGGCATCATCAGCCTGGGTTCCCACACCTTAGCTATCCAATGAGTCTTGATAGAAAGTGTTACTGATGAGCAGTGGACTCGGCTCAACTGTGACGTTCCAAATTGTGGAATAGCCAAGTGACAATCACTCCTTCAGTTCAGAAGCATGACTGGGAGGGCTGTCAGTGGCCATAGAACAATACATCAGCAAGAAAGAGACTGCAGGGCGTCCCAAAGTGCTTTACAGCCAATGAAGTACTTTTTGAAGTGTAGTCACTGTTGTAATGTAGGAAACACGGCAGCCAATTTGTGCACAGCAAGCTCCCACAAACAGCAATGTGATAACGACCAGATCATCTGTTTTAGTGATGTTGACTGAGGGATAAATATTGACCAGGACACCAGGGAGAACTCCCCCTGCTCTTCTTCAAAACAGTGCCGTGGGATCTTTTACATCCACCCGAGAGAGCAGACGGGGCCTCGGTTTAATGTCTCAACCGAAAGACAGCACCTCCGACGGTGCAGCACTCCCTCAGCACTCCACTGGTGTGTCAGCCTAGTTTTTGTGCTCAAGTCCCTAGGTGGGACTTGAACCCACAACCTTCTGACTCAGAGGCGAGGGTGCTGCCCACTGAGCCCAGCGAGAGTCAAGAGAGGAGTAAATTGGGATGAAAAATACAATAGACAAGTTCACACTGTAAATTACTGTCAGCGTCTTGAGTCATGCAAAACTGCAGACAGATTATCATCGTTTTGCCTTTTCCCGAATAGGTGTCTCCAGGGGGGTTGGCTTTATCCGATTTGACAAGAGGATAGAGGCAGAGGAAGCAATTAAGGGGTTGAATGGGCAGAAACCCCTAGGAGCAACGGAGCCCATCACAGTGAAGTTCGCAAACAACCCCAGTCAAAAGACTGGCCAGGCACTGCTGTCGCAGCTGTACCAGTCAACAAGCCGACGATACCCTGGACCCCTGCACCACCAGGCACAGAGATTCAGGTAAGCTAAGCAGCACCGGCCACCAATGGGACCTCCTCGTCATTGCTGGGGGTGTCCGAGCTGGCCCAGTGCATTGTGGGACTTCGGTTCCCTCGTCCTGTCAAAGTTGGTATGGCAAACCGAATTCCCGTGATGCATTGTTCCAGGTGCGCCCGGGGCAGCAGGCCAGCTGAGGTTTAACATGTAGACCCATGACTGCTGAATTGTCTTAGTTTAACTAGACGGTACACAGGCTTAGAACCGTGCCTTCAAAACTTGAAGAGCTGACTTTGCATTTTAACAAAAACTTGACTGAAATATCTTGATACGCGTAAATTACTTCTAACAAGTTTGGTTTGTAACCATGTTTAATTGCAATCCGGATATTTTTGAATCTGTTGATGCAAGTCTTCAGCGCCCAGAACACTTAATGACATAGTCCCATTCCTCTGGCAGCCAAGTGGACTCATAATACAAGTAAATCCAAGGTCATGAATTTTGTGCTAATGTGGGTTTTGAAGGAGTAACAGTTTAGGATCACTACTACCTATTGCTACTAGATCAATGACGCCCATTGAACTAACATTTATGCTTTGATAGCTCTACCAGTCGCTCGCATTTCTACTGGCGTCCCTGAGATTACCTTGGACACAAATGAACATATGGGAACAGTAGCGTAGTGGTTATGTTGCTCGACTAGCTAATCCTGACGCCTGGTACTAGTGAGCCCAGGACCTGAGTTCAGAATCCCACCATAGCAGTTGTGCATATTTAAATTCAGTTAATTAAATAAATCCGGTAGACCCATAGAAACTAGTTTGTTGTAAAAACCCATCTGGTTCACTAAGGGAAGGAAATCTGCTGTCCTTACCCGGTCTGGCCTATATGTGACTCCAGACCCACAGCAATATAGTTGACTCTTAACTTCTGTCTGAACTGGTCCAGCAAGTCACTCAGTTGTTCAAGGGCAATTAGGGATGGGCATCACATCACATCCTGTGATCAAATTTTTTTTAAACATTCAGGTACATCACCGCCAGATTCGCTCAACCTGTGCTGTTCAGCCACTTAAAGGCCAGACCAGATTCACAAGGTAGTCATGGCAATCGCGGATGGAGTCATTTCCCACCTGCCCATTGACAGAACCATCACACGGTCCAAAGATTTATGATGGAGACAAGCTTGGTTACAAAAAGATCACCAACGCCAGGATCATTCCAGTAAAAATGAAAGAGCTGGGGAAGAGAATTGTCTTAGACCACTGCAGCCGGCCATATTATCAGTCGAATCATAGAGCACAGAAGGAGGCCATCTTGCCTGTGCCAGCTCCCCTACACAGCAAGGGGAACGGGTGCTTCTGTCAGAATGCACGGCATTTCTCTGAATCAAGTTGCGGACAATTTTCAAACGTAGCATTGTTCTACAAAAGTAGAAATAGATCGATAGCTCGGCAGATATTTTTATAGGTGAACTGCTAACACCTGGTGCCCCCCACCCCCTCCGGCCCCACCCATGCCAAGCGTTCAGTAGAAAGTAAGAAGTGGGGTGGAAAGTATAGAGTTGATAAAATCTGCACCGCCAAGTATAGCACGGGCATAGACAGAGCAGAAGGTGGCCAGGCTTGATTGGCAGTCTCTACCACACCCAGCTGGGCAGTAGTGGAAGTGCCACAAAGGGCTTCAGTAGTCTTAGGCTAGGGAGGAGAATATAGCGATTATGTTACTGGACCAGTAATCCAGAGGCCTGGACTTATAATCCAGTAGAACATGAGTTCAGATCCCACCGTGGCACCTTGAGAATCCAGTCCCACTTCTACGTGGTTGGCTCTTAACTGTCCTCCGAAGTGACCCAGCAAGGCACTCAGTTGTATGAAATGGCTAAAGGAGGCGGCTCGCCACCACGCTCTCAGGGCAACTCAGGGATGGGCAATAAATGCTGGCCTTGCCAACGACGCCCACATCATGGCTCCCACAACTCGAGGTGGGCGATAAATGCCGGCTGTGCCAGCGACACCCACATCCCGAGAATGGGGAAAAAAATAACGTGGAATGGAAGGACAGAAGCCCAGTGGACTGCAATCCTATTTTGAAGGCGACTATCGAATCTGTATCCACCACCCGATCAGGCAGGGCATTCCCAGGAAAATATGTCGGAATCTTACATCTGCGTACATACATTTTATCCGGAGTCAACTATACTGTTAACAGGGGGTTGGACACTGAACTCTTGATCACACAGCAATTGAATGTAAATGTGTGCGCCTGTTACACTCTGATATTGCATCTACTGCAATATTGAACCCAAATTGATCCAGAACTAAACAGTTGGGTTTTTTTTTACTCCGTAGTTGATTTGTGACAAAATAGTTACAAATAGACATTTTGACGGGCAATTGGCAAGAGGTTATTTGTCAATGAACCTTTTTTTTTTAACAAATGCTCCAGTCTAATACAGCGTCAAACCCATATAATCACCATGGGTCATCCTGTACCTCCTTAATTCAGCAGTCATGTTAATCTCATGTTTCTGTCCCGGGCATAATTGGAAAGGGTATGGTAGGGTACGATCGGACGTGTTTCGTTATGTGTTGGTACATATGCTGGCATGCACCTGATGCTGTGTATCTGATATTGGTCTCTCTCTCTCTGCCTCTCTCTCTGTCTCTGTCTCTCTCTCTCTCTCTTTAAATAAATACGCTACTATTTCATAGGTACTAACATCCGCCCTTCCTTCCGTCTCCCTTTCCTTCACAGGCTGGACAATTTACTTAACATGGCCTACGGCGTGAAGAGGTAATTAATGTTCCGAAGCCATGCTGGCAAAGGGCTCGAATTTAACATTCACCCCAGTAATCCAGTTAAATTAACTAGACTGTAAATGATTGTGCCATTGACCTCTAGACGAGTAGCTGGTGCTGTGTAAATGTGAGGCAACCAATACCCTTTTTAACTGTTCTTGTCAGTCATTTTAATTGTCACATGCTAAACTGACCGTAGAATCATAGAATAGTACAGCACAGCAGGAGACCATTCGGCCCATCGAGTCTGTGCCGGCTCTTTCGAAGAGCAATCCAGTTAGTCCCACTCCCCCCGCTCTTTCCCCATATCCCTGCAATTGCTTCTCCTTCAAGTCTTTATCCAATTCCCTTTTGAAGGCGACTATCGAATCTGTATCCACCACCCGATCAGGCAGGGCATTCCCAATCCTATCTGCTCCAGGAAAAGAGTTGCTTTGTATTATAACTCTGTGCCATCTCTGTTGCTGTTCCCCGCCACTACGCTGTCAAATCCGCCCTTCAGTTTTTGAAATTATCTCCAGTGGATGACTCTCGTTAAACCATCACTTCCTGCCCATTCGCACTTTACGCCCAATGTGTTCCATTTCATTGGGATTTTCTTTTCTGTCAAATCAGTCAGGCGCAAGTCTTTCTGTTTCTCCCTAAACCTCCACACAAAAAAAAAACTGCGGCAGCCATCACCGGATTGAAACTTATAAAATTCTAACAGGACTAGACAGACTAGATGCAGGAAGGATGTTCCCGATGGCCGGGGAGTCCAGAACCAGGGATCACAGTCTAAAGATAAGGGGTAAGCCATTTAGGACTGAGATGAGGAGGAATTTCTTCACCCAGAGAGTGGTGAACCTGTGGAATTCTCTACCACAGAAGGCAGTTGAGGCCAATTCATTAAATATATTCAAGAAGGAGTTGGATATATTCCTTAAGGCTAAAGGGATCAAGGGATATGGGGAGAAAGCAGGGACAGGGTACTGAATTTGGATGATCAGCCATGATCTCATTGAATGGCGGAGCAGGCTCGAGGGGCCGAATGGCCCACTCCTGCTCCTATCTTCTATGTTTCTATGTAAAACAGTGACAGTAGCAGTAAAAAGGTTCATTGCCAATGGCAGTGTGACACAGTGCTTACAGACGCCCTGTTTGTACCCAGCATCGTGTTGTGAGAGCCCTGCTCCGGGTGGCCCGGGAACCTCTTTTGCTCCGCCAAGGAACGACGAGAGGGTCTAGGAACGCACAGCCTGGAATTCTAGCTGGGAAGGATGTTCCTTTGGCCGTGCTGGTTTGACCGGATTCCCAGATTTCTGAGGGGGAGTATGGGCACTCTTTTGGGGAATGAGGAGTTGGTGAAGGGGGGGGGGGGCGGAGAAGCGAGTGAGCAAGTGGAGCTACTTGGTGGCAGCCTCAATGGTGGAGGATATATATCTGTGGGTCTGGGCCAATTGGGGGGACAATCAATTTCAGCTACTCTTGCGCACCTCCCAGCGATCGGTTACAAAGCAGCATCGGCAGAGGGGCTCAGAACACTCTGCCCTCCGCACACCCTCTGTAACACTCCCTGGCATGGGGGGCACAGTCCTCGAGAAAGAAAAGGGATCACAAACAAGATGGGGTGGAAATCAATCAGTAACACAATCTGGCACATTTTTGAGTGGCATCACTGTGCCATTTTTTTGTCCCTGAATTGTCAGTGTTTAAAATTACTCCAAGCTCTGATTTGAACCTATCAGGTGGTGTGACTGTGAATCAGTAGGTCAGATTTTAACTCTCCCTCTTTCTGGTGGAAACCAGGCCAGGGGTGGTGGGGGGGGGTAGGCAGTTAAAATTAGGCCACTCGCTTACCCCCTCGATCCCAATTCCTGCCCGCCGTGTCCCTATCTTAACCTCTTTTAAGCGGGCGAGCGGGACACCCACAGGAAGGAAGCAGGGGGGGGTCCTTCTTTGAATAGGCAGATTCTTCCTCATCGGGTTCGTCCTTACTCAGTTGGAGTCTGACGAACCCTTTCCCGTTTCCCTTAGCGCCCAATCGCAAACACGTTATCACATTGATAGTGAGTGGAGTGGCGGCAAACAAAAATGGCACATAAGAACATGAGAAGTAGGAGCAGGAGTAGGCCATACGGCCCCTCAGGCCTGCTCCGCCATTCAATAGGATCATGGCTGATCTGAATCTAGGCTCACGTCCACTTCCCTGCCCTCTCCCCATAACCCCTTAATTCCCTTATCTGCTAGGAAACTGTCTATCTCCGTTTTAAATTTATTTAATGTTGCAGCTTCCACAGCTCTCTGGGGTAGCAAATTCCATAGATTTACTACCCTCTGAGTGAAGAAGTTCCTCCTCATCTCAGTTTTGAAAGGGCAGTCCCTTATTCTAAGATTATGCCCCCTAGTTCTAGTCTCACCCATCAGTGGAAACATCCTCACCGCATCCACCCGATCAAGCCCCCTCACAATCTTATATGTTTCGATAAGATCACCTCTCATTCTTCTGAACTCCAATGAGTAGAGGCCCAACCTACTCAACCTTTCCTCATACGTCAACCCCCTCATCTCCGGAATCAACCGAGTGAACCTTCTCTGAACCGCCTCGAGAGCAAGTATATCTTTTCTTAAATATGGAAACCAAAACTGCACGCAGTATTCCAGGTGTGGCCTCACCAATACCCTGTATAACTGCAGCAAGACTTCCCTGTTTTTATACTCCATCCCCCTTGCAATAAAAGCCAAGATTCCATTGGCCTTCCTGATCACCTGCTGCACCTGCATACTAACCTTTTGTGTTTCGTGCACCAGGACCCCCAGATCCCTTTGTACTGTAGCACTTTGCAGTTTCTCTCCATTTAGATAATAACTTGCTCTTTGATTTTTTCTGCCAAAGTGCATAGCCTCACACTTTCCAATATTTATATTCCATCCGCCAAATCTCTGCCCACTCACTTAGCCTGTCTATGTCCTTGGGTCTTCCCTATCATGATGCCAGCTCTGTCCCTTTAAAAGGCCCTCCCAAAGCCTACCAGCCGCGGTTCAACTCCCCGAACATTTTAGTTGCCCATCAGTGTCGACGTTCTGTGGTAAATTCCCAGTATCTGTGGCAAGTGAATCGTTGTCTAATCAAAACACAAAAATGAAGGAGATTAAAGGACAGAAAAGAGGCCACGAGGCCCCCCAAACCCATGCCAGGGCTAGCTCCTCAATTGCAGCTATCTCCTCACAGTTCCACCGCCCCATGTCCTTTTATCTTCTTCCTTTTCTGACTGCTACCTTCATCCTTCTCGTGAAAATCTATTCATTACTGATTCGCCAGCCGATGGGAAGAGTCGAGAAGTATTTACCCTTAGAATCATATAGCACAGAAGGAGGCCATTCGGCCCATCGTGCCTGTGCCGGCTCTTTGAAAGAGCTCTCCAATTAGTCCCACTCCCCCCCCCCCCACCCCCACCCCTGCTCTTCCCCCATAGCCCTGCAAATTTTTCCTTCAAGTATTTATCCAATTACCTTTAGAAAGTTACTATTGAATCTGCTTCCACCGCCCTTTCAGGCAGCGCGTTCCAGATCACAACAACTCGCTGCGTAAAAATATTCTCCTCATCATCCCCTCTGGTTCTTTTGCCAATTATCTTAAATCTGTGTCCCCTGGTTACCGGCCCACCTGCCAGAGGACACTGTTTCTCCTTATTTACTCGATCAAGACCCCTGATAATATTGACCTCTATTCAATCTCCCCTCAACCTTCTCTGCTCCAAAGAGATCCATTCCAGCTTCCCTGAAGTCCCTCATTACTGGTTCCATAATAATTTAGGTGTTACAATTGCGTACCTGAGATAATGTAGCATTTCGATGTAATAGTAATGAACAAGAATTACTGGATTACTGTTCAATTCTAGCCAGGTGTCTTGTATGTTTTTTTTCGAACTAACTTTCTCTTTCCTAGCACGGAACATGTTTTTATTTCTGTTTCCAACGTCTGGTGTCTCAGTAGCATGCACTTTCGTTTTTCCTTTCGCCTCCCCCCTAGGTTCTCAGTGCCTTGTTTGTACTGCTGACTGCTCTTGACAGCCCCAGCTTTCATTTAAGCAACATTACCCTCGGCATCCGCACAGTTTTATTCGACTAATTTACTCGCTCGCTGTTTCATCACCAGAGTGTTCCCTTAATGCATGTCTATTTTTGGTGGTTGTTGTTGCTGCATTTGTTTTTTTTAAATCTTTATAATAGGGCTAGAAATTCGTCCTGGGCGGTGTCGCAAAGCGGGATGTGTCGGGTCGGCTGCCGGTTATACGTCGCTCCTGATATCCGGTACATTGCAGTCAATCAGGAGCTGTGTATAGCGAGCGGCCAACTCGATACCGCTCGTTATGTGCCATGCCTAAGACTGATTCCTATGCCAATAAATCGTATTTTAATAGCGCAAACATATATGTTAAAATTTGAGTCCCGGGTTAACACTTCATCATTTTAATAAATTAGTTCAGGTTTATCCTGAACATTCTCTTAACTGAATATTTTTTTTCAAGAACATCAATAGAAACAACTTGTGAGTGGTGATGACTTTGTCCAGGGGTGGGGTGGGGGGTCGGCAGGGGTGGGAGGCTGAATTATTTTGAGGTGGTTTTACACTTACATCAGCTTTTGGAAGACTGCTAGGAACATAGGAACAGGAAGAGGCCATTCAGCCCCTCGCGCCTGTTTCCGCCATTCGGTTAGATCATGGCTGATCTGCATCTTAACTCCATCTTACCCGCCTTGGTTCCGTAACCCTTAGTGCTAACAAACTAACCTCTCCTGGGTTTATCCTGGCCTGTGCCTCCTATCTCCTGAAGATGGAGACCAATTCAGAAAGCGGTGACAAGGTTTTCTGCACCTGCACAGGAGGACATTAAGCTCTTCATTTTTGGGCACTGGCCTCTTCCAGCTGTTCTACCACAGAAGCACTAACCAGTATTCTGATATATCCATATATCATTAACAATCTTCCATAGGCATGCACTTCCTATGCACAAGCCTTAATACCTGCTGTCACAAGTTTTGGTCACGCTTTTTTTCTGTCAACATTTCCCATTCAATCTTGCTATGTCAACGCTCACAATGTAATTGCAGGCTCTGGCCACTAGGTCACTCTGTAGAGCAGGTTTCTGAAGTCTCTCTCCATCACCACCTTATACACAAAAAAAAAGACTTTTCTTCATCAACTAACCAGAGGAACTTTACCAGGTTATGGCATAAAATTCTTTAAAATAAAGTTGGGTCACAGAACAGGAAGAACAGATGAGCCTAGCCCAGTGGATCACAAATACTGGAACATAGGAACAGGAGGAGGTCATTCAGCCCCTCGAGCCTGTTCCACCATTCAATTAGAACATGGCTGATCTGTATCTTAACACCATCTACCCGTCTTGGCTCTGTAACAATTAAAAACCCTTGCCTAACAAAAATCTTACAATCTCAGTTGAAATTTTCAACTGACCCCCCAGCCTCAACAGGTTTTTGGGGGAGATAGTTCCAGATTTCCACCACCCTTTGTGTGAAGAAGTGCTTCCTGACATCACCCCTGAACGGCCTGGCTCTAATTTTAAGGTTATGCCCCCTTGTTCTGGACTCCCCCCACCAGAGGAAATAGTTTCTCTCTATCTACCCGAGCAAATCCTTTCATCATCTTAAACAGCTCAAGTAGATGAGCCCCTCAATCTTCTATTTGCAAGGGAGTACAAGCCAAGCCAATTCTGGGTTCATGGTGTTATTTTATATCATGATGTAGGAATTGCCCCTGAAGAAGCAGCAAATTGACTAGGCCGGTCCATAAGGAGCACAAAGAACTGGCAAATTGGGAGATCTATGTACCTTACAGTTAGAAGAATGAGAGGTGATCTCATTGAAAGGTGTAAAATTCTTAAAGGGCTTGACAGGGTAGATGCTGAGAGGATGTTTCCCCTGGCTGAGGAATTATACAGCACAGAAAGAGGCCCTTCGGCTCATCAAGCCCTGTCTATTCTAATCCCATTTTCCAGCACTTGGTCCGTAGCCTTGTATGCTATGGCATTTCAAGTGCTCATCCAAATGCTTCTTGAATGTTGTGAGGGTTCCTGCCTCTACCACCCTTTCAGGCAGTGAGTTCCAGATTCCAACCACCCTCTGGGTGAAAAAGTTTTTCCTCAAATTCCCTCGAAACCTCCTGCCCCTTATCTTGAAACTATGCCCCCTGGTTATTGACCCCTCTACTAAGGGGAAAAGTTCCTTTCTATCTACCCTATCTATGCCCCTCATAATTTTGTACACCTCAATCAGGTCCCCCCTCAGCCTTCTCTGCTCTAAGGAAAACAACCCCAGGAGTCTAGAACTAGGGGGTCACAGTCTCAGAATAAGGGGTCGGCCTTTAGGACTGAGATGAGGAGAAATTTCTTCACTCAGAGGGTGGTGAATCTTTGGAATTCTCTACCCCAGAAGGCTGTGGAGGCTCAGTCGTTGAGTATGTTCAAGGCTGAGATCGACAGATTTTTGGGTATTAAGGGAATCAAGGGTTATGGGGGCTGTGCGGGAAGGTGGAGATGAGGTAGAAGATCAGCCATGATCTTATTGAATGGCAGAGCAGGCTCGAGGGGCCGAATGGCCGACTCCTGCTCCTAATTCTTATGTTCTTCTGATCAAACAAAAAGGGTCTCCCCTGCCATTGGAGTCACTGTTATGTTGCTGCTTGTTTAGTTTACATCACAGGAAGGTGTTGTCCAGGCCCTGGGAGCCAGCTCCTGTATCTCTGCAGCAGACTCAAAGGCCCAGCGAACACGTATTTCTGTTGCCCGGACACGGGAGCCATTTTTAAAAAAAAGGATTGGATGGCAGTTTCCACTCTCCCGCAATCCGAGCTAAACAACCAGCGAAGCAAATGCCCCTTCGGTTTTAGCTTTTAGTGGCAGATTTGCGGGGGGAGTGCGGCTATGAAATGGGAGCACCTTTGAAGGAGTTACTGAGCACAACAACGCCAGGCAACTGAGGTTACGTCACATGGGGTCAACCAGAGGGTCATTGCAACTACTTTCAAATTTTGACTGCGGGTCAGAAGTGAAATGACTGGCTTTCTTTCTCGTTTAACGCAGTAACTTGCATCTGCTGTGGCACTTCGAAGTGTGACAGCCGGAGGCAGCATTGGACACGTGAACCTTGCTGGACGCGTGTCTGCCGTGGCACAACCCATTGCTGGACACCATTTTGTCGTGGGTGCAAAAATCTCTTGAGATTTTAGCCCATCCAGACTGGACGGCCAAATGGTTTCCCCCGACTGCTGGTCTGAAGAGATCTGCCCCACCATGAAGGGAAGTCCCATGGCCAAAGACATAAAGGTTCAGGACCAATGTTCCCTGCAGGCTGCGCTACATTCCGGGCGGCCTGTTTTGTTCAGTGCGCGGTCCCTTTAAATTTCCGCGCATGCGCGGTATTTCTGGAAAAGCCGGTAAGCGGCCGCGCACGCACGCAGCGTAGAGGGACCATTGTTCGCGACGAAGGGCTCACTTTTCAACAAGAGTAAAGCAATGTATAAAACAAATTAAAGGGGTAAAGATTGGGTTGCTTTGCGCCTCCCGTTAGCGCCCCGGGCGCGGCGCTGCTAACGCCTGCTGCGAAATTCGGCGGGAGGTTAGCGGCGGTGGTAGACGGTAGTGCCCCGCGGCGCTGCGCCTCCGGCGATAACGTCATTGCCTTGCGCAGCGCCCCGGCCGCAAACTTAAGTCGCGCCCCCTGACGCCATGTCCGACAGGGTCAGGCTGGTGTTTTTGCAACCACAGCGGTGCTACTTAAAGGGCAAGTGCCGGGCGGCTGTTTGTTTTAGGGTTGCCTGCCAGCACCTGCCCCCTCTCGCCTCCTCCTGCAGGGTGCCGGCCGCGATCGGTCACTCCTCTCGAGTGCCGGGCTCTTTTGCCGGCACCCCGCTCCCCGGTGGTCCAGCAGGGCCCCGATTGGTGCGCGCTGCACTAGGCCCCGCCCCTTTAATCAGGGGAGGGAGGCCTGCAGTACCGCGGTGCTACCTGCCGACGCGGGTGGCGCTGTTGCACGCAGCGCCGCGATACTGAAAGGGAGCGGCCCAGGAGGGAGGGGGAGCGCTTCCAGTAGCGCTGCGCCTCCTGCTTGGGGCGCTACCACTCAATTTACGGTGCGGGGGGCGCGAACTTTTTCGGACCGAATTTTTCCCCCTAAATCTCTAGAATGTCGCTAAAGCTGTCTGGAGAGACAGATCCCCATTTCCAATCAGCTTAAAGGTCTCTGAAAGCTCGGTTAACAAATCTTCGCTGTTGTTGGATGGTGCCATGGATTTTGAGCATTTTTTTCTCATTTTAATGACTAGATATTGAATACAGAAGCTGGATATTGAATACAATGTTGAATCTAACCGTGGTTAGGTCACAGATGGAATGATGTCCGCAGTTTGGGGGAACCATACTATGAAAATATTGGCACAATGAAAAGGGGGCAATTTAGATTCATCAGGGCTGCGAGGATGTATAATTAGAAGGAGAGATTTGAACAACTAGGGCCCTTTTCTCTGGAGCAGTGAGAGGTTCAGGGGGAATGTAATAAAAGCGCACCAAAATTGTGAACGTGTTCGGCCATGAATTTGGTAAGAACAAGTCCGATTTGAACCCAACCTGCCCAGCCCCAGTGTCACTGAGCTCGGGAACGGGAAGGCCGCCCGGGGCTCCTGCTCTTTTGTTGCTACCCAGTGACTCTGGCTGCAAGGTAGGCTGGGCTCCGACGCCCCTGCAGCCGAATAGCCTGCCGACCCTCGCTGTCCAGGCTCACGGAGGACCGTTGGCGGCCATGAAACCTGTACCCCAGGAGAGGGTCAGTGTCCTTCAGGCAAGGAGAGGACGGGTGGCGGATTAAATAAATAAATGAGGACAAGAAGGCGGGTCCTGTTGTATAAAAAAGAGACTTTTTTTAAAAGAAAATAAAGATACATATTGTTATTTAATTCCTTTTTCTCCCTTAATCCATCCAATTAACTCCCCTTTAGTGAACTACAAGGTTCAAATTCTACCCCAGCAGATGAACATACACAGCACATCATTCCTTGTGATGTCACTGCCTTCCATTGTCAGGCAGAATTTGGAAGATAGGATCCGTATCATTTCTCCTTTAATAGGCCTGAGGATGGAAACAGGTTATTACAACTTTTCAATATGATCCTAGAATATATAATGTGGAGATGCCGGTGTTGGACTGGGGTGGACAAATGTAAGAAATCACAAAACACCAGGTTATAGTCCAACAGCTTTATTTGAAATCACAAGCTTTCAGAGCGCTGCTCCTTCGTCAGGTGAAGTGGAGAAATGCATAAAAACACAGCTTATATAGTCAGAGAATAATGTCAGATGTTTACAGGTAATCTTTCTAACTGCCATTTATCACACCTCAGCAGAGAGATAATCACAGCAATCAAAGGTGTAAATGGTGTCCAAACAGGTCAGTCAGGAAAACATTACATCAAAGAGCAATGAGGTGGGGTCACAAGGGGTCAAATGTTGCAGATGCTGGGGTCTGTATGAAAAACAAAAAAACAGACAAAAAACATTTTTTTTGCTGGAAATCACAGCAGGTCTGGCCGCATCTGTGTGGAGAGAACAAGCCAACGATGACTCGAGTCTGGATGACCCTACGTCAGGTGGGGTTACATGTAGCGTGACATGAACCCAAGATCCCGGTTCAGGCCGTCCTGATAGCCAAGTTCCGCACCCATGAGGACGGCCTGAACCGGGATCTTGGGTTCATGTCACGCTACATGTAACCCCACCTGACGTAGGGTCATCCAGACTCGAGTCATCGTTGGCTTGTTCTCTCCACACAGATGCGGCCAGACCTGCTGTGATTTCCAGCAAAAAAAATGTTTTTGGTCTGTTTTTTTGTTTTTCATACAGACCCCAGCATCTGCAACATTTGACCCCCTGTGACCCCACCTCATTGCTCTTTGATGTAATGTTTTCCTGACTGACCTGTTTGGACACCATTTACACCTTTGATTGCTGTGATTATCTCTCTGCCGAGGTGTGATAAATGGCAGTTAGAAAGATTACCTGTAAACATCTGACATTATTCTCTGACTATATAAGCTGTGTTTTTATGCATCTCTCCACTTCACCTGACGAAGGAGCAGCGCTCTGAAAGCTTGTGATTTCAAATAAAGCTGTTGGACTATAACCTGGTGTTGTGTGATTTCTTACATTAGAATATATAGCACAATGCAACAGCCCTAGAATGGTATACACAGGATAATAAATTGGCTGGTGTGCATTACATAGAAACATAGAAGATAGGAGCAGGAGTAGGCCATTCGGCCCCTCGAGCCTGCTCTGCCATTCAATGAGATCATGGCTGATCATCCAAACTCAGTAC
The DNA here is from genome assembly GCF_052327205.1 of Somniosus microcephalus. Lineage (NCBI taxonomy): Eukaryota > Metazoa > Chordata > Chondrichthyes > Squaliformes > Somniosidae > Somniosus > Somniosus microcephalus. The sequence goes on along the minus strand of NC_141017.1, from coordinate 27,516,469 downwards.
CCTGTCCCTGCCTTCTCCCCATATCCCTTGATCCCTTTAGCCTTAAGAAATATACCTAACTCCTTCTTGAATATACTTAATGAATTGGCCTCAACTGCCTTCTGTGGTAGAGAATTCCACAGGTTCACCACTCTCTGGTGAAGAAATTCCTCCTCATCTCTGTCCTAAATGGCTTACCCCTTATCCTTAGGCTGTGACCCCTGGTTCTGGACTCCCCCGCCATCGGGAACATCCTTCCTGCATCTAGTCTGTCTAGTCCTGTTAGAATTTTATAAGTTTCAATGAGATCCCCTCTCATTCTTCTAAACTCCAGTGAATATAAGCCTAATCGACCCAATCTCTCCTCATACGTCATTCCTGCCATCCCAGGTATCAGTCTGGTGAATCTTCGCTGCACTCCCTCCATGGCAAGAACATCCTTCCTCAAATAGGGAGACCAAAACTGCACACAATACTCAAGGTGTGGTCTCACCAAGGCCCTGTACAACATGCAGGATAACACACAGGCTGCCGTGTGTTACATACAGCACATTTCCTAACGACAGTGACTGCTCTTCCAAAGTGATTTGTTGGCTGTAAAGGACTTTGGGTCTCCTGAGAACGTGATAAGGTTCTATATCATCCCAAGTTCTTTTATCAACACAACTGTCAGCCGTAGCTCAGTTGAATAACTTGTGGGAGAAGGTCGTGGGTTCAAGTCCCACTCCGGAGACTTGAGCACAAAATCCAGGCTGACGCTCCCAGTGCAGTACTGAGAGAGTGCCGCACTGTCGGAGGTGCCGTCTCTCAGATGAGACGTTAAACCGAGGCCTCGTCTGCCCTCTCAGGTGGACGTAAAAGATCCCACGGCCACTATTTCGTAGAAGAGCAGGGGGGAGTTCTCCCCGGTGTCCTGGGGCCAATATTTATCCCTCAATCAATATCACTAAAAAACAGATTATCTGGTCATTATCACATTGCTGTTTGTGGGAGCTTGCTGTGCTCAAATTGGCTGCTGCGTTTCCCACATTACAACAGTGACTGCACTTCAAAAGTACTTCATTGGCTGTAAAGCGCTTAGGAAAGCCCTGAGGTTATGAAAGGCGCTATATAAATGCAAGTCTTTCATTTTTTTTCTCAATCCATGAACCCTAGCTTTGGGAGAGCGGAAAGATCTAAGTTGTGGACATCAATGTCCTCAGCCATGTTTTTCTTCCTCCATCTGATGACCTAACAATCATCAACAATAATGGAATTATTATAGCGTCATGCGTTTGAAATCAATGGAGCAAAATTATACAACTTAACTGCATATTTTGCATGCTTGTAATGTCCATTTGATTAATTCTATATTTGCATCTTCCAATTATGTTCACTGGGTCTCAGCATCAGGTACTCCCAAATAAGGTTTGGCATGAGTTAAGAGTTAAGGTTAAACACAGAGTAAAGGTCAAACCACCCTGTGACCCAATAATACGCTTTATCTCTCATTTTAAAGAAAAAAAGAAAGGCTTGCATTTATATAGCGCCTTTTACGACCACTGGGCATCCCAAAGCTCTTTACAGCCAATGAAGTACTATTTGGAGTGTAGTCACTGTTGTAATGTGGGAAACACGACAAGCCAATTTGCGCACAGCAAGCTCCCACAAAGAGCAATGTGATCGTCATCGTCGTACGTGTCTTCACACTGTTCCCTTTGGGGAACTGTATGAAGTGGTGGAAGGATTTCTGGCCGCGATTAACGCTCCTTCCGTGACCGTAACCATCTTCGTACCAGCCATTAGGGTGGTTAGTCCTATGGCGGGAGGGTTTTACGGGCTCCCACAACCCATACAAGGGGGGGGGGGGCCACCCACACCCACGGACGCAAGTATCCCGCTGGATGTCAACCCAGAATTTAGAGCCGGAGCTCCGACTCCACTTGCCGGGACTGTCTGGAGCGGGGTTCGAAACCCCTACGCCTTCTGGCCCAGCGGCGGGGATGCTACCGCTATGCCAAAGGCCCACTCCCAGCAATGTGATAATGAGCAGATAATCTGTTTTTTAGTGAGGTTGATGGAGGGATAAATATTGGCCCCAGGACAAACTCCCCTGCTTGTCTTTGCAATAGCACCATGGGATCTTTTACATCCACCTGAGAGGACAGACAGGGCCTCGGTTTAACATCTTCATCTGAAAGACGGCACCTCTGACAGTGCTGCACTTCCCTAGAGTGTCAGTGTAGATTTTTTGTGCTCAAGTCTCTGGGGTTAGACTTTGAACCCACAACCTTCTGACCCTAGAGTTGAGGGTGCGACCAGCTGGGCCACAGCTGACACTCAACTTAGAAGAACAATTCCTACTGGACTAGTCTGACATTTCCATTTTCCATATTTACCATTACTTACGCCATAATTGGACATTCTTGCTAGTAAAGGTGTGGGAAATGGAGACCTTTAGACTTGAGCTAAGGGGGCACTGGTAATCTTGCTGCCTGTGTTATGTAGCCCTGCAGCTCTACTCTTGAATGCTGGTGAATCATCTGTCATCAACTTGGACAGCACCAAGGTTTTGCTTGCGCCTGGCACTCTGCACTGCGAAACAGGTTACCATCCTATTTTCTCCAATCTAAAGCTATGTTCATGGCCAACTAGTTTCCTCTTAAATTGTTTTATCTGTGCTGCTGTCGATGACTCATCCTCTGACTCTTTTTCCATTAACTCAGGAGTTCCCCAAGCTCCTGCTCTCTCTCTCCTGTTCTCTCGTCATATTGATGGCCTCCTCCTCCCTTCACCCAACCCACCCAGTTTTTTTTTCTCTCCTGATGATTCAATCGCCGTTTATCAACTTCCTTCAGATTATAGACACTTAGGCCTCAGAACCTCCAATTCTCTCTCAGTGAAATGGCCAAATCATATCTTGACCCCTCTCCACCCCTTCACTGTGGCAATGAAAATCTTTCTTTCAGTTCCTTAAAGACACAAGGCTATCAAGGCTCGAGTGGAGCATAAAATCCGACATGGACTTGTTGGGCCGAATGGCCTGTTTCTGTGCTGTATATTCTATGACCAGCAACTATTACAATTAGTTATAATGGTTCTACACATGTTCCTTCATCTAACAATATTTTTGGCCTCACTATCTCTGAAAAAAAAACTTGCATTTATATCACGTCTCACTGAAACTCTCAATGCAATTTGCATACAGGAAACTTTCGATTTACCGGCACCTAAATAACCGGAAATCTCGGTTAACCGGCAAAATTCAGGAGTAGGTTCATACTTCATATTACTTGCCTTCCTCCATCTGTTGCTGTGCAAGGGTGTGGCTGCAGCTGTTGCTAAGCTACAGAGACGCTTGTAACTTGTGGCCATTGTTCTGAACCTGTTGCTAAGCAACAGGATTTGTTGCTTTTTACGGAGCTCTCAGCTCTCCGTATCTTTTACTATAGCGCTCGGTGATCCGGAATTTTTGATGAACCGGCACCACGTCGGTCCCGTCGGTGCCGGATAAAAAACAGTTTCCTGTACAATGAATTTGAAAGCTTCAGATACACTGAATCGTCTAGCTTCCAGTGGAACACCCACATCTCCTTATTTGCTAAAGTTGTCTTCACAAAGTTTGGTTTCCTCTTTTGTGCCCTCAACTTCGAACTGCTGCTGGTCTGAGCAATACTTCAATATTTCTTCTGAACACCGAGATCTTCTCCTGTACAGGATACAAGAAAATGCTGGTCATCCCATAGACAATCCTGCTGTTACCTCGAGCCTCCAACACCGCCCTATCTCCATGACAACCCCTCTTGTCTTCTTATCTATATAAATACTACTGCTTTGGTGCAAAGCTCCCCCTGAATCCTCACAAAATAGACGCAGGCGAGGGAAGCCAGTTGCCCTCTCTTAGCTCAGCAATCCAGAATAGAAAATATACTTTCTTCCATCTTGAAACTTGAGCCTTGAATGAGTCAAATGTTGTTGCCTCCACCATCCCATCTGGATGACTATTGCACGTGTTCATCACTCTTTGTGTGACATCTGTCCTTAATTGCCCTTTCACCAGGTTTAACCATATGCCGCCATTCTCTATTGTCCTGGTTTACAGTATCACTGTGTAGGGGTAGAGTAGCATAGTGGTTCTGTTACTAGTCTTGTTAATACAGAGACTTGGACTAATGATCCCAAGAATATGAGTTCAAATACCCATTATAGCTGCTGGAGAATTTAAAGTCAGTTAATTAAATAAATCTGGACTAAAAAGCTCATATCAGTAATGGTAACCATGAAGCTACCAGATTGTTGTAAAAACTCTTTTGGCTCACTACTGTCCTTTAGGAAAGGAAACCTGGCCTATAGGTGACTGCAGCAATGTGGTTGACTCTTAATTGCCCTCTGAAATGGCTTAACAAGCCACTCAGTTGTATAAAGACAGCTCACCACCACCTTCTCAGGGGCAATTAGGGATGGGCAATAAACGCGGGCCTTGTCAGCGATGCCCTGTGAATGAATTTTTTTTTTAAACCATGACTACCTGCCTCAGAGGTGAGAGTGCTACCCCACTGAAATCTTTTCCTTTGAATTCCCCTCTCTCATTGCTTATAAGCTCTTCATATTCTATCCTGCAAATTAACTACGTGTTAAGTGGCTCAGTGGGCAGCACCCTCGCCTCTGAGTCAGAGGGTTGTGGGTTCATAGTCCCACTCCAGAGACTTGAGCACAAATTCCAGGCTAACACTCCCATGTGGTACTGCGGGAGTGCCGCACTGTCAGAGAGGCCGTCTTTTGGATCAGACGTTAAGCCGAGGCCCCGTCTGCTCTCTCAGGTGGACGTAAAAGATCCCATGGCCACTATTTCAAAGAAGAGCAGGGGTGTTCTCACCAGTGTCCTGGCCAATATTTATCACTAAAACAGATTACAGTATCTGGTCATTATCTCAGCGCTGTTTGTGGGAGCTTGCTGTGCGCAAATTGATTGCCTACACTTCTAACGCACTCCATTGGCTGGAAAGCACTTTGGGACGTCCTGAGGTCGTGAAAGGCGCTGTAGAAATGCAAAGTTATTTTTGTTATAGAAACCAACCAATTTGAATTTCTATTGATTTTAATGTAAATGAAATCGGGCGGTTTCTAGAACGCTGTCAATCCACGACGTCAGTTTTACACCTGTACAGCAAGTTGAATATCTTGTTTGTAAAATGGGTGATAGCGGTTCGGCCGCCTGTTTTACATCTCTCCATTGACTTCATATTAAAAAAATACAGATACTCACTGAACTACCATATAGAATACACAGATATTCACTAACCAATCATATAGAATACACTAAACTACCATATAGAATACACAGATATTCACTAACCAATCATATAGAATACACTAAACTACCATATAGAATACACAGATATTCACTAACCAATCATATAGAATACACTAAACTACCATATAGAATATACCGATATTCATTAACCAATCATATAGAATACACTAAACTACCATATAGAATATACCGATATTCATTAACCAATCATATAGAATACACTAAACTACCATATAGAATATACAGATAATCATTAATCAATCATATAGAATACACTAAACTACCATATAGAATATACCGATATTCATTAACCAATCATATAGAATACACTAAACTACCATATAGAATACACAGATATTCACTAACCAAGCATTTCGAATACACTAAACTACCATATAGAATACACAGATATTCATTAACCAATCATATAGAATACACTAAACTACCATATAGAATACACAGATATTCACGAACCAATCATATAGAATACACTAAACTACCATATAGAATATACAGGCATTCACTAACCAAACATATAGAACTAGCTGGGGGGCCCGGCGTTGCCAAGGCTTTTTTGTAAAACGGCAGTTTACGGGGCCGCGCGGTTTATGGCCAGCCGCTGCCGCTCCCCCGCTCTGTGTCTCGGGCCGAGTGGTTGTCAGGCCCGAACCAAGTGACCCCAACTCACCTCCCGCTCCGGTGGGCCGCCGCAGCTGCCCCGCTCGCTGTTGAGTAAAAACAGTGAAAAAAATGGCGGCTACATTTCGGGAGGCTGCAGGATTAGGTCCCGCCCACACACGGAATGAAACGCCCCCCCCGTGATGCACCGATTGGTCAACCATCAGGTCACTGAACTGTAGGATTGGTCAACCATCACGTCACTCAATGCTAATGAGCGGTAGGATTGGTCAACCGCTAATGAACGGATTTTTGAACGTTTTTTGTATACTGTCCGAACAATTTTTGTCTGACCAAAAAGTAAATACGCCTATGAAACTTCCCTAATCATAAGCTTTCTTTTGATATAACATATGGGAAGGTACGCTTTATAACTTTTGAGTGTATAGCGGAGAGACAGACAGACAAACAGACGGACTGATCCTTTTATTATATATATATATATAATAGATATACACTAAACTACCATATAGAATATACAGGCATTCACAAGATGCTATGTAGAGCATACAGGTACCCACTACACAATCATATAGCATATACAGGTGCCTACTAAACCACAATATAGGTATTCACTAAACTACCCGTTCGTTGCTATAAATAAGGACAACTGGAGGTCAAGTCGAAGTTAATTGCTATTGGTAAAGGAAGTTTGAGGATTGGCAGATGGTTGTTAACTTTTGACGGCAAATCAGATGAAACCATTTCTTATTTATTTCTGTTTCAAACATCATTGATTCGTCAGCCCAGCGGCACCGTGTGTTAGTGGCTGATATGATGTGGCATGAAGTGGTAAGGTATAGATTCTGTCTTGCAATTCCTCACACTGGGAACCATCTTTCCCACCTGGATCACTGGGATGGGGGAAGAGGGTGGGTGGAAGTAGGGTTAAGACCAGATTTCAAGAAGCGAAGGGAGGAGAAGTTGGGATATAAATAGAAAATGCTGGAAACACTCAGCGGGTCAGGCAGCGCCTATGGAGAGAGAAACAGAGTTAACGTTTCAGGTCATTTACCCATCGTCAGAACTGGAAAAGGTTAGAGATATACCCAGTTTTAAGCAAGTACAGAGGCAGGGAAAGTTGGGGTGGGGGTGGGGGGGGAGAAAAGGACAAAAGGGAAGGTCTGTGATCGGGTGGAAGGCCGGAGAGAGTGAATGAACAGCAGAACCATTGCCAGCACCTGCTGTCCGACAAGAATGGGGGCAGTGGTTGTGATCTGAAATTGTTGAACTCGACGTTGAGTCCGGAAGGAGGCGAAGTTAGGGATGGGGTGGGGGGGGGGCAGCGGAGATGGGGGAGGAGAGTGAACTAGTGGCTTTCATTGTCTTTGTAGCGCACAGTCAGAGACCAGTGTGCATGGAGCCCCTGCAGTCAGGAGCTATTGCAAGAGATGAGAAAGGGAAAAAGCCTAAATAGAGGGAGACAATAACCTATGGAATAGAAAAGAAGGGAAGCACTGTTCCCTGTATGTAGACCCAGTCCAGGTCTTGCTGCTTTCCTGACAACAGTGCCATAGCATTATAATAGTGACTACTCTATATACTTAACTGGTTGTGAAGCGCTTCAGGACGTCCTGAGATTGTGAAAGGCGCTACATAAATGCAAGTTCTTTCCTCTTTCTTTAAGTGAAGTAGATGAAATGATCTACACTAATGTAGCTGCCAACGTTTGATATTTGGTTCAATAATTTCAGATCATTTTTTTTCATTATGCTACGAGCATAAATGTGTCAATACTGGAGTGAGACAGGAATTAGGCGTGAGGCAAACATACTGAGAATCTTCTGCTACAGCTGGGCATGGTCACAGGTTGCCCTGTGGTATAAAAAACCTTCTGTGGAGGCTGACTGAATGAGCCTCTGGTGGCACGTTGATTTTGGTTGGATGTGACCATCTGAAACCTCAAGTTGCAATGCTGACTCACCTCCAAACTGTGTCCTTGGTGTCATTGCAGCGTTCTTGTAGGACTGACAGTTTCCCCGCAGTTGTTCGGGAAACCTGAGCTGAAACAAACCAACCCAATTGGAGCTATATTGGCTTTCCAACTCCAATTTCCGCTTATCCTTAAAGGGGCAGTGTTGTCGGCCTTAACTTGCAAGACAGTGCACAATGTGCACCAAGCACTTGACTCCTGCCACCTAGAAGGACAAGGGCAGCAGGCGCATGGGAACACCACCACCTCCAGGTTCCCTTCCAAGGCACACACACCGTCCTGACTTGGAAGTATATTGGCCATTCCTTCATCGTCGCTGGGTCAAAATCCTGAAACTCCCTCCCTAACAGCACTGTGGGAGCACCTTCACCGCGCGGACTGCAGCGATTCAAGAAGAAGAAACATAGACATAGAAGATAGGAGCAGGAGTAGGCCATTCGGCCCCTCGAGCCTGTTCCGCCATTCAATGAGATCATGGCTGATCATCCAAATTCAGTACCCTGTCCCTGCTTTCTCCCCATATCCCTTGATCCCTTTAGCCTTAAGAAATATATCCAACTCCTTCTTGAATATATTTAATGAATTGGCCTCAACTGCCTTGTGCGGTAGAGAATTCCACAGGTTCACCACTCTCTGGGTGAAGAAATTCCTCCTCATCTCAGTCCTAAATGGCTTACCCCTTATCCTTAGACTGTGACCCCTGGTTCTGGACTCCCACCAAGGCTCACCACCACCTTCTCAAGAGCAACTAGGGATGCTGCAATAAATGCTGGCCTTGCCAGCGATGCCCATATCCCAAGAATTATTATTTTTAACACGCCAGGCAGTGCTGGTTTGATTATCCCTCTGGTTAAATGTGCTGCATTGTCACAGATGCCACACTTTGGATGAGATATTGAACTGAGGTCCTGTCCGACTATTCCACTCGTTCAGGTGGACGCTAAAGCTCTCATGTCGCTTTCCAGAGGGTGGTTTCCCCAATATCCTGGTCAAAAATCCCTCTCTCAACTAACACCATCAAAACTAGATAACCTAGTCCCTTCACTAATTGCTGTTTGTAATTGGCTGCCATGCTCACCTACCAAACAAGGGTGGCCGCACTTCGAAAGTAACTCATTGGATGTGGAACACGTTGGAACATTCTGAGATGTGATGAGGCATTCTATAAATGCAATATCCTTCCTTCTAAACAGAAATGTATAAATTATATTTGATTATATACAAGTAATGGCACATAACATGGGGCGCATATTGGAATAAATATTCGAGAAAAAGCTAATTTTGCCAATTCAACCATTCGCTTTCTTTTCTTTTTGGACATTTAACAAATTAATCTCGCTCACGATTTGCATTTAGATATGAAACTATACACAACATGTCCGTGGAGTAGTCGCAACACTCTAAGAAAAATTAGTTTCAGTCCCAAAAAGTGCATGGAGATTAAAATTTTAGTGTAATGCAAGCCTTGCCGCGGGGAACTAAATTTCAGTATTGATCCCAGTACGTTCAGTGAGAACGTATAGTGAGTGTCTCCTGGGGCTGGAATTTTGATCGCTCCTCATCTATCATTCAACCAGACATATCCTGGGATCGCTAGGATTTTGAGATTAGAGTCATAGAGTCACAGAGTTATACAGCACAGAAAGAGGCCCTTCGGCCCATCGCGTCCGCGCTGGCCATCAAGCCCTATCTATTCTAATCCCATTTTCCAGCACTTGGTCCGTAGCCTTGTATGCTATGGCATTTCAAGTGCTCATCCAAATGCTTCTTGAATGTTGTGAGGGTTCCTGCCTCTACCACCCTTTCAGGCAGTGAGTTCCAGATTCCAACCACCCTCTGGGTGAAAAAGTTCTTCCTCAAATCCCCTCTAAACCTCCTGCCCCTTACCTTGAAACTATGCCCCCTGGTTATTGACACCTTTACTAAGGGGAAAAGTTTCTTTCTATCTACCCTATCTATGCCCCTCATAATTTTGTACACCTCAATCAGGTCCCCCCTCAGCCTTCTCTGCTCCAAGGAAAACAACCCCAGCCTGTCCAGTCTTTTGTTGCCTCAGTTCTCCATAGCTGTTCCTCATAGAGTTTTCAGCCTAACGTTCCTGGCTGTGGGGGGGGGGGGATTCGGTGGGTGTGTTAGAAGTCTGTCCTTCCCTCCTGGGACCGGGATTTGATTCCAGTCTAGACTGACGGGAATGATTGTCTCTGCTCTGTGCTGGCTCTGAGGATCCACAAGACATCAGTTTTAACAGACTCAATGTGGGCCCAGCACGCAAAACCACTTGTGATCTGCCGATAATGGACACCAAGAGGGAGATCTTACACTTTGGCCTCCCAGAAAGGGAAAAAACCAAAACTTGCATTTATATAGCACCTTTCACATATGCAAGACATCCCAAAGCTGCCACATGGCAGCTGTCTCTTATCTTGCCAGTACACTTCACATCTAATCTGAGCCATCTTTTGTCTCCACTGTCCTATTACCATCTCGTCTGGTTTTGAATACCTCTTCATGTCTCTTTACTTCTTTTGTTCTATCGCAGCCCTGCCTTCGATTTATTTCATTTCCTTTCCAGTTTTGAAAAAGGGTTTCGACCCGAAACGTCGACTATAATTTCTCTCCACGGATGTTGCCTGGCCTGCTGAGTTTTTCCAGCATTTTCTGTTGTTATCCCAAAGAGCTTTACAGCCAACAAAGCACTTTTTTCTGAAGTGTTGTAATGTAGGAAACGTGGCAGCCAATTTGCGCACAGCAAGCTTTCACAAATAGCTCCCACAAACAGCAATGTGATAATGACCAGATAATCTGTTTTAGTGACATTGGTTGAGGGATAAATATTGGCCAGGACACTTCGAAATAGTGCCATGGGATCTTCTACATCCACCTGAGAGAGCAGACGGGGCCTCGGTTTAACCTCGCATCCCTCAGTACCGCACTGGAGTGTCAACCTAGATTCTTGTGCTCACGTCTCTCGCAGTGGGACTATGAACCCACCAATCTTCTGACTTCAGAGGCAAGGGTGCTACCCACTGAGCCACGGCTGACACTCATAAATAAACATAAGTCCCTCACACTTTAAATGGGTACTGCCATCTGAGAGGCCAGTTGAGTGGATAAAATTCGCTTCCTGGAACCCTTAGGAAAAGCCTATACTTTAATAACCAGGTACATAATCATACAATCCCAGAATAGCAGCCCAGACATCACACGTTCAAATCCCACCACGGCAATTTAATTAAATAAATCTGGAATAAAAAGCTAGTATCAGGATCATGAAACTATCAGACTGTCATAAAAAAAAACCATCTGGAGACTTTAGGGAAGGAAATCTACTGTCCTTACCCGGTCTGGCCTATATGTGACTCCAGACCCACAACAATGCGGTTTACTCTTCACTGTCCTCTGAAATGGCCCAGCAAGCCATTCAGTTGTATTGAAGAAGGCAGCTCACCACCTTCTCGAGGGCAATTAGGGATGGGCAATAAATGCTGGCCTTACCAGCGATGCCCACATCCCATGAACGAATAAAAAACAGATTATCTGGTCATTACCACATTGCTGTTTGTGGAAGCTTGCTGTGTGCAAATTGGCTGCCGCGTTTCCCACATTACAACAGTGACTACACTTCGAAAAGCACTTCATTGGCTGTAAAGCGCTTTGGGACGTCCAGAGGTCATGAAAGGCGCTACAGAAATGCAAGTCTTTCTTTCTTTTCTGCCCTGATTTCCTGGCACTGTGGCCATCTGCAGATGATTTGCTCCCAGTCCACTCCCACTCTGAACTAGCCGCTAGAGGGTGCAAGGCCCAAGGTTCCCCTCTGTTATTTGCTCAGTGCTTAGAGTATGGCATAGTCAAGGCCAACCTGCAGCGCAGGTTGAGCTTCCAACAAGGTGTATCATTGTAGTGCTTGATGCTGTCCCCTTGAATCGGAGGGGGTTCGAGTGGAGCATAAACACCGGCATGGACTGGTTGGGCCGAATGGCCTGTTTCTGTGCCGTATATCCGATGTACATGATGCCACCTCACATCAGTTTTCGGACCATAAGTATAAAATAGTCACTATTAAATCCAATAAAGAATTCAGGAGGAACTTCTTTGCCCAGAGAGTGATGAAAATGTGGAACTTGCTACCACGGGGAGTGGTTGAGGCGAATAGTATAGCCGTATTTAAGGGGAAGCTAGATAAGTAGATGAGGGAGAAAGGAATAGAAGGTTATACTGATGGGGTGAGATGAAGTAAGGTGGGAGGAGGCTTGTGTGGAGCATAAACACCAGCAGAGACCAGTTGGGCTGAATGGCCTGTTTCTGTGCTGTAAGTTCTATGTAATTCAATGGGGGGAAAAATTTGGTTGGTTAGCGCCTGAGCACAGCGATTTTAGCGCCACTCGCAAAATTGACCAGTCGTTTTGCGGAGGCGCTAAACACTACCGCCATGATCTCCTGCGCCCGCAGATCGTGATGTCAGTCGAGCGTGCAACGACCCGGTAGCGCCCTGGACCGGATATTGAGTCGCGCCCCCTGCCTTTCCGCCTGCCGGTAGAGGGGAAGGTTTTCAAGTCGGGAAGGGGCTGGGGGAGCGCTATTTAAAGGCGGGCGCTTCCTGCCTTTTCTTGTTGGCAGGTTGAGAGGGAGAGAGGTCTGGAGAGATTTAACGCTGTCCTAAGGAGTTTTGGCCCTCGGCACCACTTTGGAGGTTTCTTAGCACCGAACTCTTTCCCTGAGCCTCTCCATTAGTGCTTCCAACACAATTGCTTTCGAGGAGTCTCCAGGCCGAGATTCAAGGCTGCAATGAGCAGGGTGTGGCTGGCCAACAAGATGGCCCCTCCCCTTGAAGAACTGGACGGCGCCAGTCTGTCTGGTTTCCATGGTAACTGACATCGCCTGAGCTTCGGTAGCGTTCTGAGGTAGCGCCTTGCTCCCTGACGTTTGTGCCTTAAGAGAGGTGTGTAGCGCCTGATTTAGCGCTCAAATCACCTCCAGGGGCAGCAGAAGCGAATTTTGCGGCCGGAGGCGATAGTTAGCGCCGGGCGCTAAAGTTTACACCCGGCCGATATTAGATACTCAATTTTTCCCCCTATTTGTCCAATCATCTAAGCGGTGATCCACTAATTCATCAACAAACTCAAACATGACCTCAACACCAAATTCAACACCAAGGAATGCTGTTTAGTGCCTTTTCCTACAGGAGACCTGCCTTGTCCATGTCAAGTGTAACATTTTCCTACAAGCTTCAGTTCCTGTTGTGCCAGCACTGTAGAGGCAGTTAAGCAGCTGCAATAATAGCAAAGCTTCCTGTAGACACTATAATCAAAGAATTGGAGAGAAATGTCAGCATGTACAAGGGATGTAGACAGAAGAGGGTTGGACAATATTCTTAAGAACATAAGAATTAGGAGGAGTCGGCCATATGGCCCCTCGAGCCTGCTCCACCATTCAATAAAATCATGGCTGATCTTCGACCTCAACTCCACTTTCCCGCCCGACCCCCATATCCCTTGATTCACCTCGAGTCCAAAGATCTATCGATCTCAGCCTTGAATACACTCAACAAATTCAAATAACAGTTGTCTAGAATGGGCAGAGCCATTTTGTGCCACACAGTCGCTGCTGCGGCTGCTCGCTTCTACCACCAGATGGAGCTTCAGAAGCTCGCAGATCCCCCATCGCTGCGACTGCAGCATCGCTGCGACTGCACGCGGAGGGAGATTCACTTCATCCTGACTTTCCACGAGCAATGCCAGGGGAGGTCTACAACATGCGACTGCAGCATCGCTGCGACTGCATGCGGAGGGAGAGTCGCTTCATCCTGACTTCCCGCGAGCAATGCCAGGGGGAGGTCTACAACTTGCGACTGCAGCATCGCTGCGACTGCACGCGGAGGGAGAGTCGCTTCATCCTGACTTCCCGCGAGCAATGCCAGGGGAGGTCTATAACTTGCAACTGCAGCATCGCTGCGACTGCACGTGGAGGGAGAGTCGCTTCATCCTGACTTCCCGCGAGCAATGCCAGGGGGAGGTCTACAGCTTGCGACTGCACGTGGAGGGAGAGTCGCTTCATCCTGACTTCCCATGAGCAATGCCAGGGGAGGTCTATAACTAGATAAACCTTGAAAATGTATCTGCTGAGGCTAGGGTTTTTTTTTTAAATGAAGTGGTTGAAAACCTGATTCACACCCAAGCAGCCCTCTCTCTCTGTCCACCAGGTTCTCTCCGATCACAATAGAAGGGATGACGAGCCTGGCCGGCGTGAACCTCTCGGGCCCCACGGGCACTGGCTGGTGCATCTTCGTGTACAACCTCTCCCCCGAGGCAGATGAGAGCGTCCTCTGGCAGCTGTTCGGGCCCTTCGGGGCCGTCACCAACGTCAAGGTGATCCGCGACTTCAACACCAACAAGTGCAAGGGCTTCGGCTTCGTCACCATGACCAACTACGACGAGGCGGCCATGGCCATCGCCAGCCTCAACGGCTACCGCCTCGGCGACCGGGTCCTGCAGGTGTCCTTCAAGACCAGCAAGACACACAAGTCGTGAAGGAGAGAGAGGAGAAAAAAACAGAAGCACCCCTCCGCAACAAAAAAAAAACCAACAAAAAAAAGTAAAGCAAAATAATCAATATGCCACCAAACACACACAGCAACAGAACAAAACAAAAAACAAAAAATATCCATTAATATACCTGGGCTTACAGAGAAAAAAAAAGACTTTTTTGAGGAGCCAGTGTTAGCATTATATTGATACAGGACATCTTACAATGAATAACGAGGAAGCAATTTCATAAACAACTTTGAATACTTTTTTCATAGCTCTTATTATATGAATATAATACATGTAAAACAATACTACGCAGGGGGTTTTTAACCCAGCCTAATATTAATAATACTTATAACTACCTTCTTTGAAGGTGATTATCTCTTGTAATGATGGGCAGAATAGAAAGCTGGGAAACTTAGAACATTTTCGCTAAGACCTGTTTTCAGAAGTGTCGTGTGGTTGCAATTGATATATATAAAAAAAAATCTTTTAAAGGGGAATATTTATGAATTGCAGCTCATGATTAATTGACCTTTTTTTTTTCTCTTTTTCTTGTTCCTTCCACGGTTTTATTAACTAAGATCAAAAAAAAAATGTGCAATACGGAATAGCGAAAATATTAGTCTGAGCTCTGTCAAACACTAAAGTGCATTACTGTAAATTAATTTTCAACAGTCTTTACTGATTTACTCACAAACCTCTCCGCCAAGTGTTCTGTGCGTGTGTGTGGGTGTGTGAGAGAGAGAGAGAGAGAGAGAGAGAAGCATATCCAGTTGGTAATTTTGCAACTATGCATGGGCGATTATACATCCCTTCCCTCCTCTCCCTTCTTCTTGCAGTGCCTGGCGCAAAAGTCCAATTTCCCAGAAGTTAAAATGGGGCCCCAGCTTGGACTCATGGTCCAGATGAGTTGGGGTGTGTAAACTATTATCCTGTGGTCTGATTGGTAGGGCTAGTATTTTTGTAACTCGATAAACTGTTCCTGCTGCGGCTTATTCTGTCCCCGAGTCGCCGCGCACTGCAGGAAGAAGGAGCGCTGCCGACCCATCTTGAAGAAAATTGCAAAAAAAAAGGCAAAGTGGATTTTTCTGCAGCATGTTTTCAGAACACTTAGGTATTGAGTCTGTGAGTTAAACTATTTCTTCCCTCTCTCCCCCCCCACCCCCAATAGGCTAGAGTTCCCCTTTTTAGTAAGCTTAGTAATCTCATCTTAAAGTGACAGTGCCTCACAGTAATTTCAATCCCGTTTTAAAAAAACTACTCATGGGAGGTGCGTTTGTAGCTTCTGAAAAATTGTTACGTGACCTCCTCCGTGTGGGAAATCTTGAAAAAAAAAACACTAAAACAATGTTTATGGCGTTCACCAAAAACTTGTATGATAACAGAGGGCAGCTGACAGTAGCTGTGTGTCCAGTCATCTGGTCTGTGCCTTCTGGGGCACTTTTGCCAATTGGGTTAGTACCAGGTGTAGTATCTGCGTGTGGGTCTCTTTTATACAGACAATATATTAATGTGGAGGCTGGATCTTTTACTCTCTGCTTTTCTTGCACTCCCTGGGTTTGAACCTGTTCTCTCTGGTTATCTGTTTCAAGCAAAGCATGTAGATTTACCGGCGCAACTCCCCCTAGACAGGATGGAAGGATCCCAGAGCATTCATTCTTAAAGCAATGTGTTGGACATGTCACAGGCATCTTCATAAACAGAGCTACTGGACAACAACCATCCTGTCAAACTGTTGCAAACAGGTTACTGAGTTTTCAGGAGGACAGATAATGTAAAAATGTTCTTTGATACCCCTATATTTATAAAAGTAAAGCATGCGACTCTTTCATATTAAAAAAAATTTAGCTGTTTACATGGCGGGAGCTCATGAAGTATAATAAGGAGAGAATATGCTTGACAAATGCCTTAGTGGGAAACCTTTGCACTTCTCAAATTCCCCTCGCCCTCGCCCTCCCCCGTTGTTTTCTCGTGTGCCTCTCGCTGGGGAGGACTGTTCAGTCCCTATTCGGTGATAATGCCGTCTCGCCTAAGTCTCGCCTAAGCGCCAGCGCCTTCACCTCGGAGCGCCAGGTCCCGTCCACCGTTCGCCTCCGCGGTCTCCACCTTCCTTTCCTGTGGCGGCCAATTCCCGAGGGTCTTTCCCCCCCGCCCCCCTAAAGCTCCGCCGACTTGGGATCATCCCGAGGAGGGGAAACCGCTTTACAGTCAGCGTCCGTTTAGAATTCCCATCGCTATCTTGTCATTGTCGATGTATAATTACCAAAAATATAAAATAAAATTCAGTGGCAATATTGACCGTGAGAAACTGCAGAGGTCAGCCTCCATTCTGCAATGGAAGGCCTGTGGGACGAGGTTAGGTCCCTGTCTTATTGTTGGACAGCCAGGAGCATGGCAAACACTGTCCCTGTAGTCTCCTTCCTCCTTGCGCCCCAATTTTAAGACGTGTAACTCATTGTGCCCACCCCAGAAGGAGTTAAGGCTGAGTGATCCCTACTGGGATTCAAACCCAAGATCTTAAGACCCTTAGTCAATTGTTTCAACCAACAGACCTACCCAACATATTATGCTGAACATTATACTGCATTACACACAGTGACATTTTCATATTTGATTTGAAACTTATAAAATTCTAACAGGACTAGACAGACTAGATGCAGGAAGGATGTTCCCGATGGCGGGGGAGTCCAGAACCAGGGGTCACAGTCTAAGGATAAGGGGTAAGCCATTTAGGACTGAGATGAGGAGGAATTTTTTCACCCAGAGAGTGGTGAACCTGTGGAATTCTCTACCACAGAAGGCAGTGGAGGCCAATTCATTAAATATATTCAAGAAGGAGTTAGATATATTTCTTAAGGCTAAAGGGATCAAGGGATATGGGGAGAAGGCAGGGACAGGGTACTGAGTTTGGATGATCAGCCATGATCTCATTGAATGGCGGAGCAGGCTCGAGGGGCCGAATGGCCTACTCCTGCTCCTATCTTCTATGTTTCTATATTTACAATAAAAGTCATAGTGAGTCGACAATAGGGGAAGAATTCCTCTGTCCATTGCCTGTAAGAGCATCATAGACATTTCCCCCGAAGGCAACATCAGTAGAGCAAAGGCAAAATACTGCGGATGCTGGAAATCTGAAATAACAACAGAAAAAGCTGGAAAAACTCAGCAGGCCAGGCAACATCCGTGGAGAGAGAAACAAAGTCAACGTTTCAGGTCGAAACCCTTCGAAAACGTTGACTGTTTCTCTCTCCACGGATGTTGCCTGGCCTGCTGAGTTTTTCCAGCTTTTTCTGTTGTTATTTCAGTAGAGCGATGCATCAGTTTCGCTTACCCTTTCAAGTAAAAATTCACGTCACGTTATTTGAATGGCCCCCGTGCACGGTCCAAATAGATGACACGGTCAGGAGGTGTGGGGCAAGACTCGTGGTCCCGATATCGCTGGCAGACTGAGTTTTACAGAGCGCGATTTAGGACTCAGTCCCACCTTGTGCCAAAACAATCAAATGCCAGGCCAGTTAAAACGAAAAACGGCAAGGTGCTCCCACCCACTCTGTTCAGTATTGCTGATTAACACAAGTGAATATAAAAGTTAGTGCTCGCATACACACCACATGCACGCGCGCACACACACACACATACACACGGAGTGGGAAATACACCTACAACAATCTGTGTCTTACTGTATTCCAGCCCAAACTAACAGTTCCCATTGAAGAGACAGAATACTGTGGTAGACAATGCTGGCAATCACAGAATCACAGACAGAAACCCCACAGTGCAGATAGAGGCCGTTTCGGCCCATCGAGCCTGCACTGCCACATATCCCACCCGATCCCTGTAACCCCACGTATTTAATCCCCCTAACACTAAGGGTCAATTTATCATAGCCAATCAACCTAACCCGCACATCTTTGGACTGTGGGAGGAAACCGGAGCACCCGGAGAAAACCCACGCAAACACGGGGAGAATGTGCAATGTGCAATGGAACAAGCCCTCTCGCCACTCACTCACACCCACACCACACGTCAGTTAAGGGTAGCAATAGTGAGACTGGTACTAGTAACACACACTCACTGGCGCAGTATAATCCACATCTTATCTTTCATGTATACACACACACATATATATGTACATACACACATACGTGCACACAGACACATGTATACACCCCCAGCTGGTCGTAGACTAACGTAGGTACAATATCCTGATAAAGGCTCATGCTAATATCCCTAGGGAAAGGAGTGCACAGATTCCCACCACATCATGTAGTAAATCGTATTGGCACAGTATGTTGGCTCTTGCCTCCAGACACTGGGTTACCCAGTGAGAAACGCGAGTTGCTCATTTCATCACCAGCCCGTCACAGTAAAACATTCCGGGGGAAAAATTCAGTTGGTTTGTGCCTCCCGTTAGCGCCTTAAGAGGGCGCTAATTGGGGCGCAAAGCAACTAGCGCCCGGGCGCGGCGATGTTTGCACCGCTCACAAAATTAACTAGACATTTTGCGGTGGCGCTAAACACTACCGCCACGATCTCCTGCGCCGGCAGATCGTGACGTCAGTCAAGTGTGTAACGCCCCGGTAGCGCCCCGGACCGGATATTGAGTGGCGCCCCCTGCCTTACCGCCTGCCGCTAGCAACGACAGGTTGAGGGGAGCGTTTTGCAGTCAGAAAGGGACTGGGGGAGCGCTATTTAAAGGCGACCGCTTCCTGCCTTTTTTTGTTGGTGACATTTTTGCACCACGCATTCTGAGAGAGAGAGAGAGAGATTTCTGGAGAGATTCAACGCTGTGTGAAGGAGTTTTGAGTACTGAGCAGCACTTTGCAGGTTGGTTTTGATTTGCCCTTCCTTATATCGATTTAGAAGAGACTATGGGGGCTGCACTCTGAACTCTTTCCCTGGGTCTCTCCATTGTTCTTTCCAGCAGATTTGTTATACAGGTCTCTCCAGGCCGAGATTCAAGGCTGCAATGAGCAGGGTGTGGATGGAGAGCAAAATCAACCGCCCCCTTTAAGAACTGGCCGGCGCCAGTGTGTCTGTGTTCCATTGCTGACTGGCATCACACGAGCTTCGCCAGCGCTCTGAGGTAGCGCCTCGCTCCTCGGCCTTTGCGCCTTAAGACAGGTGTGAAGAGCCTGATTTAGCGCTCCAATCACCTCCAGGGGCGATAAAAACCCAGTTTGCAGTCGGAGGCGATAATTAGCGCCAGGCGCTAAACTTTGCGCATGGCCTATAATCGCGCCCCAAACGGGGCGATACTGAATTTTTCCCCCTCCATGTTTTGTCGCTTCCTACAGAAAGCCCCTGGTTCTCCTTAAAAGTCTAAGCTCTTTTCAGGAGAATACCTTTAACTACCCTTTTTCCAGCATCAGATGTTGCTTCTCCTTAAACCCCGCATACTTTCTGACCATGTGGCATTTTCTATTTGGCATGCGAGCGGCGAGAAAGTTCCCAGCGTTTTTTGCGAGGTTCTCAGCCCTGGTTGGGAACAGGAGATGCTGGAAATGTGGAGCAGGGCAGTCAGCAGGTGAAGGAGAAACATTGAGGCGGGGGGGGGCAGCGCAGAGGAGGAAGGCTTTCAACTTTGACTTTTCGTCAGAACCTCTTTTTCTGCTGCTGTCTGACCTGCTGTACTCTTCCAACATTTTCTGCTTTTTATTTCAGGTTTCTGCCATTCACTGGGGGAAGAGGGGGGCGGTTACATCAATGTAGTGGTTTTATGACTATTTTGGCGACATGGCTGAGGGCAATTTGCTGCTATGTTTCCCTGCTTCTGACAATTTAAAATAATTAACCAAATTATGTTAGCAATCGAGTGTTGGCCTTAAACCAGTGGGTGATTAGGGCAGTGAAGTACACTTATTGGCTCATTAGGGAAATAAACATGAATATCACCTCCCGAGTTAATCCAATTTTAGACAAGGAACTACTGGTTGCGATACGAGCTTTCAAATACTTAATGCACTTACATGGCATCCCGTTGCCCACTATTTTAACAGAGGCGTTAACCCATTTAAAATATGTGTTAACTCCCCTGCAGGTAAGGGAATCAAACATGGAGGCATTTGGCATTCATGAACAGTGATTTCTAGGCTTGAGTATTTTTGAGACTTCCTGTTGGTCACTTCTATTTCACGTTGTCGCTATTTAGAATCATAGATTGAAACAGCGCAGAAGGAGGCCATTCGGCCCATCGTGCCTGTGCCGGCTCTTTGGGCGAGCTCTCCAATTAGTCACACAGCCCTGCAAATTTTCCCCTTCAAGTATTTATCCAATTCCCTTTTGAAAGTTACTATTGAATCTGCTTCCACCGCCCTTTCAGGCAGCGCATTCCAGATCATAATCACTCGCTGTGTGTCAAAAGAAAAGTTCTCCTCATCGCCCCCCTCTGGTTCTTTTGCCAATTATATTCAATCTGTGTCCTTTGGTTACTGACCCTCCTGCCAGTGGAAACAGTTTCTCCTAATTTACTCCTTATTTAATCATGTTTTTGTGGCATTGGCAATACCAAGAGGTGAAGACTAAAGTATAATGGCAACGCCAACCTTCTATTACTTTTAATAGGTTAACAGTAACGCCTGCTGTGCAGTCCTCCCACCACTGGCGTGCGCTGTAGCATGCCCTGTCCAGGTCTGTCCACCACCTCGTCCTGTTACACCTTTGCTGCCTGGTTGGTAATCTGGCGGAGCGGATCGCTCCCCCCTGCCCCGCCCCCCCCCCCCCATTGCCTGATTTCCGTTCCATTGAAATCAACAGGATGAAAATTGGGCGGGTTCTACAACGGGTTGGCAATCTGCTCCGCCAGGGTAGCGCCTAGCAGCAAATTTGAAAATGACCCTCGCCGTTCCCTCTAACCGTGAGCAATGCCACAGGAGATTCACCGATATCAGAAAAGTAGAATATGAATTTCCACACCCCCCCCCTTAGTTTTACCTTGGTACATAATTACTCATGTATTTCTTGGCCGCCACTGATCAGCATAATAGTCCCTGCACCTTCACTGCATGACATGAATTGAGACAGTTCAAGGATGTGATAAGGCGTCAGATGTCAGTCAGGTGCAAGGAGACCACAGCTCGCAGCATAAAAGACGAGAGTTATCAGAATTTCTAGTAAATAGTCGAAGGTCACCCAGGCACAAAGGCTCGAACACGCCCAGTAGCGATTTCATTGCAAAGAGAGGTCAATCTTCAAAAAGACATATTGGAATCATCCATGTCATTGACACAGAATTTAAAGTGACAGTCCCACGACTGCTTCGTGCCACAGTATTGATTATATCGCATAACCTCCACTTTCCCCTTTTTTTTGGTGGATGGATTGTTACGGTTGCAATGCGTTTAAAATAGAGCAACCTACAGGGATTGAATTCAGTTACGCCCGCTCCTCTTCCCTTCTCCTAGCACGCTGGAGATAGTCCAAGATATCCATTTTTGTATGTGTGAGAGGGCAGGGGAATAGAAATGGGTGCAGAAATGTGTGACAATCGGCAGCTTTGTTGCTAATTCGGGAATGTTTTGTATATTGGGCAGGATGTCTGCAGGAAAGGCTGCTGTCTGGGAATGGGAATATTTGGTTGAATACATCTTGTGTGGAGATGTACCTTGCACGTGTATATAAATTTCCTGTAATAGATATCTTAGTTTCTCTGTCGATGTATTAATTCATCGTGGGGATTCAGGGTTTTTATTTTTAAGTCCTAGATTGAGGTGCAGTGAATATATCCTGCCCCCCACCCCAATGGAAATTTTTCATGCTGTAGTTTCTAAAGGTGTCTTGAAACAGGAGCCTCTCCAACTCCAATTACAGGAAACTCTTTTTTATCCGGCACCGCCGGGACCGGCGTGGTGCCGGTTTATCAAAAAGTCCGGATTACAGAGAGGTATAGTAAAAGGTACACGGCCACAGGTCCAGGCGTCCCTGTTGCAAAGCAACAGGTGCAGGAACCCCGGCCACAGACCAAGCATCCCTGTTGCATAGCAACAGGTGCAGGAACCCCGGTTACACGGCCACAGATTCAGCAAGGGCCACTAATATGAAGTAAAACTTACCTGAACCTACTCCTGCGTTTTGCCGGTTAACAGAGATTTCCGGTTATTGAGGTGCCGGTAAATCGAGAGTTTCCTGTACGTTGACAACCAAAGTGACTTAGACAAGGCTCACTCCATCAATACAACTCTGGACTCTGTTTACATCAGCATTGACCTTGGACATCAGGATCTGCCCGGGGCTGAGGTGGCCTCATCCCAAGTGTCAGAGGTCAAGGGTAGATGTTGATGCCACTCCAGGGCTGTTTTGAGACCTCTACGAGTGTCACTCTTGTGTCAAATTCAGGGTCAAGTGCAGAGGCTTTGTTCCAGTTTCAAGGGTCTACACTACAAAGTTCTCCTTGGAGTTGAATCCATATCGGATTCCCCAGCAACGAATTTTGCAGTTTATGTGAAGCTTCAGTATTGCTGGTAGTATTGGTTTGGGATAGTACGTAGGGCAGACGCTACCCATCATTACTGTTATACAGTAGGCCTTCACTATAACACTCTCTGATATATCTTCACCTCCAATAGTACACAGATTGTTTGTGGCTCCCTCTAACAGGGAAACCAAATAAATTACTCTCTCTATAACACACTAATACACCACAACCTCACGCATAGTACCTTGTTCATGGCTCCATCAGTAAACTGTATCAAACACTCTGTACAGTACATCTGTTACTGATATACCATAACCACCAATAGCTCGCGTACAGTTTATGTCTCCATTATTAATAGACACCATCTAAAGCACCCCATTTATAAAGGGTTTGTCGCTATAATACTCCATGATACACTGCGCTCTATGACATGCATTGTTTATGGCTCCCTAATTGATAGAGAAGCCATAAAAGTCTACACCCCTCACTATAACACGCTAGTTGTTTTATGACTGTATGAGTCTATCCAAGAGACTATACAGGTACTTTAATAAACCAGTCAGGAGTGTACAATAGGTAACTTACATGGTTTATTTTACTGCCACGGCATTGAGTTGGGACGGTTATCAAAATGATCAGGGCAACAGAAGAGCAAGAAAATAATTGGCAAGTCAAACTTTATGGCAATTTATGGGACTGAGATGTTACGGCTATTTACAGGGGGAAAAAATAACCTGAAAAGCCTTGTTAGTTTATCGCTATGAAGAAAACCAAGGTCATCAAAGACTGAAAGGGAAGTATATTCAACAGAATTGCTCCACAATCACTCAACAGTACAATAAGTACGCTTACTGGGGGTCTATCAGTTGCCTCGTTGCTGGGTTAAACTGCTGGCCAGAGGGTGCCTGGGAGCAATCACTTTGTGCAGGACTCCCCTTGATCTGACACCATGGATCAAGAGGGCTTTGTGTAGCTCACTGTTACTGGTCATGATGCCACATAAGGGAGAAGGCTGCACAAATTGCCACCAAACTACCTCCAGACGGCAAAATATCAAATTCAGACAAGCCAGTGATAGCACAGAAGGTTTTTGCTTTTAACGTTTATTTATTCTTGGGGCAACTCAGCTCAATGGACTTCCCCTTTAAGTTGAAAACCTCATTGGTTTTCAAAGCAATTGAAAATTGACTTGTTGACACCCCCCTGCCCCCGCCCCATCTAAATGTAATTGGGAGTTGGTTTGAAAAGTGAACATATTGACTTCCCCCCCCCTCCCACTTTACAATGGTTCCTTAGTGCCATCTAGCATTTGGCATTAAAACACCTCTCAAACATGCATTTCACCTTTTTAAAAAAAAAAACACAAAATCCAGAATGCAGAGTGAGTCGCATCGTTCGAGAAGCAAGTGTGTTCTGGATTGTTACCAGGGTCGGAAACGTCATTGCATCGCAGGTAGAGTTAACTCATGACCATCGACTATTCTTATTTAAGTATGCCTTGCATACATCTGCCAAAGACAGTTATAGAGAGGGTCTACTGTATTCGTAACAACATAAATGTCTCTAACAATCCTTTGAATGTGGAAGGACAGACAAAAGAGAAATGAAAGGTATTAATGTATAGGGTTTTTTTTTTAAAGAAAAAGATTCATAAGTAATCCCTTTTATGATGATCTAAAAATCCTGAAGACCTGTTGAAAGAACATGATGCAGACTTCTAACCATTTGTCTCCCCCCTTCCAAGCTCTTCCTATTTATTGTGATAGATAGATTATTGTAAAAAGTCCTTATTTCCAAGCTGGGGATGGGAGGGTTCTAACAAACAACATTGGCAAAACATTTGATGATTTTTCATATTATAATAAATCTTGCCAAAGAGATGATCTCTTTGATGTGAATGGGTTTAAAAAAATCTATTTTTATAAAAAAAAAGACCTCATTGAAAATTTTTACAGAACCTTGATCGAAAAAAAAAGAGAATATTTTGACAGGCTACGTTCTTTTAGTGGGAGGGGGAGGACAGTTTTGTCATGTGTGCTCTAGGCTGATAACTTTTTAAGACTTAAAAAAAAAAAATGGGAGCATAAAACACATTGTTTTCGAGCAAGAATTGTCGATACTAAGTTTGTACTCAGTGATGCAGAGAGCATGTCGTTTGGTGGGGATCACTCTCTCAACAGTACAGGTTCCACACACTGACATCATAACAGCTGACAAGGTTTGGTTGAGGCCTTCCTATTTAGTTGCCGTGACAGATCGACATTCTTAAAGAGAAGATTGCCAACAAACCAAAAAAAAAAACGAGTGACTTTTTCAACCGGTTGGCTTTGCTGGTCTTGGAAACCAGTTTGCTTTCAACAAGATGGGGGCAAACGGGCAAGTTCCAAGGTCCTTCCTTCATTTTGTTCCTTCTAGAGGTATATAAGGTTTTCTTCTTCCATCGCAGCATTCACTGAGCTTCAAAGTCATTCATTGTATATGAAGGGCTTGAGTTGTTTCTGAGACCGCACCCCCATAGGATGCTACTTAAATGCACATTTTCTTATCCAACTTGGATATCTGTCCCCCAATTCGCAAGACATTATATGGTAATATATATAATGAAAAATTCAGTCAAATGCAGGGTTTTTTTTCCTCCCCAAAATTTATAGTTCATTTGCACAGTGGTAGAGAAGCATTAGACTCTATTAGCATGTGCTTTAAATCCTGTCCCCTTTAGTTTGTGCATTCGTGTACAGATCTGTCCAATATGTGGATAACTAACCAGTGTTGGTTGGCACCAACACAGTCCCAATTGGTATAGAGCAGCACCAGTCCATCGCTGGTCCTAAAGGGTTTCCTTGAAGTTGAGCAAAGGCTAAATGGACAGGCTAGCTTAGCTGGGAAGGACCGGGTCTTACTGATGCAACCGGGGCCTAGTCTCAATTATTGCAGCTTGGCCTCCTCAGACCGCTGGCACACTTTCAAAAATGGTGTAGGAAGACCAGACAATATATCTGCCGTCTTTGCTGGCTTTTAGACTTCCAGCAATCTACCGATGGGGGAGAAAAAAGTGAACAAATTGGGATCTCTGGGGCCGATTAGGGTAGCAAGGGGAAACGGGGTCCAATTACCCTACCTGCATACAAAGGACAAAATGAAAGGAAACCGCGATGAAGTCAAGTTTTTTTTAAATTTTTGACACTATTCTCTTTAATCAAAATAGTTTGATCATTCGTCTGAGGGCCTCCATATATTTATTTATCTTTACCACCTCTTTAAGATAAGTTGTTCTTCCTACGTTGGGGGCGGTAGGTGCTAGTTGACTCTTTGTGTGTTCCTAAGGAAATGTTTTCGGAAAGCCACTGATGCAAGCCCTACCTATCCTTTTCAAAGCTGAGCAAAGCACTAAAGGCTCTGTTACCTTTGAAATAAAAAGCTTTTTTGATTTTTTCAATTTGGCTTTGCTTTGACCCATGTTGACTTTGTGTGTGTGGGGGAGGGGCTTTTTTTTTTTTTAATTTCCCCACCCCTCCTCCCAAGACTTGACTATTGCCAAACTTGCCAGTTAGTTTGCATTCTCACTATTTTTTTAATAAAAAAACAACCAATTTCTTTCTTAACGTCAGATGTTTCTTTGTGTCCGGAACTCTATGTGTAAGACATGGGTCTCATTTTGTTAGAATAGTTTTTAAGATTAAAAAAAAGGGGAAAAAAAAGATTTTCTATTGTTTTAAACCGTGTTAAGTGTATTGTACGAATCTGTGGTAGCATACATTGCAAGAAAAAAAAACACTTAAAAAAAAAAGCATCATGACCTAGGTCATATTTTGGCAAATTATAGCTTCTTGTAGCTTAACTTATTCAGAGGTTGAATATATATTATCGCATTGTAAAAGTCGTTCTGTGTATATTTATGTTTTCTTTATATTTGCAAGTTTTAAACAAAAAAAACGACTTTAATTTTTACCAATAAGTGGTTTAGCTTAATTTATTCTAAAGGGAACAAACTTAAAGTTTGAGGATGGCTCTCCTTAGTCAAGTACACTGATAAAAGTGTATGTCGTGATTCATACGAAACAAAAAATATTGAGTATTAGGAAGTTACTTTGTGCGATAGTTGTTATAACTTTGCTATTACTTTCGTCTTGTTAAACATTTTCAGTCTTATCCTAATAGTAGTGTCGATGGAATTTAACATGTTATTGCTTGGTACCTCTTTGGTTTTATTTTTCCTCTATGCCAATCCTCTAATGGCGCAATGAGTGAGTGGTGACGAACAAAAGGAAATTTTAAAAAAAAATAAAGTCTCGGAGATATTCGTGGACGTTTTGTGGACAAGGGAAGTCCAATTGACTGGATTATCAATGACAAGTGGGGGAGGGGGGGAGGGAGGGGAGTTCAGGGTTCAGAAAAAAAAGTGAACAAAATGGAGCCCTGGACTTGGTGGCTTGTGTGTACAAAGCATTATCGGGGAGGCACAGATCTTTTTTCTCTTTGGTGTGTTTAGTTGGGGGAGGGGTAAAAGTTCCTACGATCCTTTAACTTAATATTTATTTCGATGGTAAATTATGGCTGATTTCATGTTGGAACAAACTTGCTAGTTTAGAGTATTTATTACTGGGAATACAAATGTGGAAGCTGTAAACATTTTTCATTGAACTGTTTGATTATTTGTACTTTTCATGCCAGACAATAAACTTCAGAATCTTATTGCAGAGCTTCCCGCTGTTGTGTTGTTGTTTTTGACCCTCTCGGCAGAATTGACATCGCTCCCAGATCGTTAGTGAACTTTTTCCCCACAGACTAGGAGAAGGCGCTGTTGGAAAAATATTCTCCCTCTCCCATTTTCTGTCATCTTTTCAGCCTCCTCTGTTACAACGGTGACTAACATAGAAACATAGAAGATAGGAGCAGGAGTAGGCCATTCGGCCCCTCGAGGCTGCTCCGCCATTCAATGCGATCATGGCTGATCATCCAAATTCAGTACCCTGTCCCTGCCTTCTCCCCATACCCCTTGATCCCTTTAGCCTTAAGAAATATATCCAACTCCTTCTTGAATATATTTAATGAACTGACCTCCACTGCCTTCTGTGGTAGAGAGTTCGAAAGTACTGCATTGGCTGTAAAGCGCTTTGGGACGTCCTGAGGTCGTGAAAGGCGCTTGAGAAATGGATGATGTTCTTCATTTTTCTCTGCTGAAGCTGCTGACTCCTGCTGGGGGGGGGAGGGAACAGTTTAAGGTTCCCTCCCCCACCCCACCCCACACCAGATGTTAAGCAGCTGATGCCCAGTCTCTCACGGCCCAGATTTTAAGTGGGGTGGGGGGAAACGGGTAAAGTGTGTCATAGCCCCGAAGCGGGCGGAGAACCGGGAACGAGGAGGCCCGCCCAAACCCCGCCACGTCCAATCGGGAGGTGAAACCCTGAAACCGTTTGCGCAAATTCGTGTTATTTAACAAAAATGGCTGGAATGCTTCAAAAGGGAGAAATTGTCACTTAACTTCAACAGCCACTTGTCTTAAAGGGGAGATGCACATATTTGAATCACCAAATTTTCATTAGTATAGAGAGAGATAAACGAATGAGTTACATTTATAAACCGCCTGATCATGCCTCAGAATCATCTTCAAGCACTTCACATATATTGACCAATACGGCCTGACGGGCGGGAAGTTGGCAGCAGGAGAGGAGGCCGCAACTGGGGCCCGGTGGGAAATCCTCCGACTATTTATCAGTCTAGCTTTTAAGGTATGTGATTTTAATATATCAATCTACTCAATGCAATCTCCTCGCTATGAATCTGTGCAAACTCATCATAATTGTACTTAGGTTTGTCCAAAAGTCAGGCCAGACATCCCAGCTTGCAGTTGCCCATTTCACGGGTCACAGCATTGAACCCCGTCCAAGCACCTGTTCAGAGTTTGTTGGGTCAACTGTTCATCATGGTCAGTCAGAATCAGATCAAAACTTTGTGCTCGTAGATGATATTGCCTCAGTGCGAGCTTCAACTAGGGGCCAGATACAGGGCAGCCCAGGAAATTCAAGAACAACCAGGATATTAGCACGTCACATGTAGAAGAGTCGCTAAAGGAGGGAACGCAGAGGTACCATTTCAGGCGATAATTAGTATATTCTTAAAAAACTCATTCTGATTTAAAAGTAAGTAGCCATGATTTCTTGCACGAAAATAAATCATGATGGAATAGTTACCGGGTCCCCCTTAAGAGGAAGCAAAGTCAAGCTGAAATTAGAGAAATATCACAGGCTGTAACCCCGGATATTTTCACTGTCAGCTCCAAGGTTTCATCAGTGTTAAAGAGGTGAATGCCAGGTGATTTTACCAAACAAAATTAAGACAGAATAAATCTCAACATCGACTATTATGTAGGTTTCGAGTTCATTTAATTAATTATTCTATTTTTTTTTATATACTGTATTTATTTATGATACATATATAGTGTCAGCTGTGGCTCAGTTGATAGCACTCTAACTCGGAGTCAGAAAGTTGTGGCTGATACTGAGGGAGTGCTGCACTGTTGGAGGTGCTGACTTTTGGATGAGACATTAAACTGAGGCCCCGTCTGCTCTCTCAGGTGGACGTAAAAAGATCCCATGGCACTATTTCTAAGAGCAGGGGGAGTTATCCCCGCCCGGTGTCCTGGCCAATATTTATTCCTCAACCAACATCACTAAAAAAAAGATTATCTGGTACATAAAAACATAAGAACATAAGAAATAGGAGCAGGAGTAGGCCAATCGGCCCCTCGAGCCTGCTCCACCATTCAATAAGATCATGGTTGATCTGATCCTAACCTCAAATCTTCTATCACTCTCCCTCCCATCTTTGTATCATCTGCAAACTTTGATATGTTACACTCGGTCCCCTCCTCCAAATCGTTAATATAGATTGTAAAGAGTTGGGGACCCAGCACTGACCCCTGCGGAACACCACTAGTTACTGATTGCCAGTCTGAGAATGAACCATTTATCCCAACTCTCTGCTTTCTGTTAGAGAGCCAATTCTCCACCCACGCCAGAATATTACCCCCAATCCCGTGATTTTTTATCTCGAGCAATAATCTTTTGTGTGGCACCTTGTCAAATGCCTTTTGGAAGTCTAAATACACTACGTCCACTGGTTCCCCATTATCCACCCTATATGTTACTTCCTCAAAGAACTCAAGCAAATTTGTCAAACATGACTTCCCCTTCATGAAACCATGCTGAGTTTGTCCTATTAAATTATGTTTATCCAAATGTCCCGTTACTGTCTCCTTAATAATGGACTCTAACATTTTACCAACCACAGATGTTAGGCTAACAGGTCTATAGTTTCCAGCCTTCTGCCTACTACCCTTTTTAAATAAGGGTGTTACATTAGCAGTTTTCCAATCTGCCGGGACCTTTGCTGAGTCCAGGGAGTTTTGGAAAATTACATGATCACATTGCTGTTTGTGGGAGCTTGCTGTGTGCAAATTGGCTGCCGTATTTCCTACATTATAACAATGACTACACTTCAAAAGTACTTCAATGGCTGTAAAGCACATGGGACGTCCTGAGGTCATGAAAGGCGCTATAGAAATGTAGGTCGGTCTTTCTTTATATGTTAATTAAAAAGTCCAGCAAATATCACTTAGGACAACATAGCGTCAAAAATATAGGAAGGACAGAAAGAAAGCCCTGCATTTTATGCTGGTTCCTCCTATCATGGAGCCAGGAATTTTCAATGACAATCTGGAAGTTTCCCTTACTGATAGCAATGAATCTTAGGATGTGCCTACTTTCAGCAATTGCAACTTGTGTCTTGAGACAAACAGGCCACTTAAACATTGCTGCACCTCAGAAGCAGGATAATATGAGGTATAGAAACATAGAAGATAGGAGCAGGTGTAGGCCATTCGGCCCCTCGAGCCTGCTCCGCCATTTAATGAGATCATGGCTGGTCATCCAAACTCAGTACCCTGTCCCTGCTTTCTCCCCATATCCCTTGATCCCTTTAGCCTTAAGAAATATATCTAACTCCTCCTTGAATATATTTAATGAATTGGCCTCAACTGCCTTGTGTGGTAGAGAATTCCACAGGTTCACCACTCTCTGGGTGAAGAAATTCCTCCTCATCTCTGTCCTAAATGGCCTACCCCTTATCCATAGACTGTGACCCCTGGTTCTGGACTCCCCCGCCATCAGGAACATCCTTCCTGCATCTAGTCTGTCTAGTCCTGTTAGAATTTTATAAGTTTCAATGAGATCCCCTCTCATTCTTCTAAACTCTAGCAAATATAAGCCTAATCGACCCAATCTCTCCTCATACGTCATCCCTGCCATCCCAGGTATCAGTCTGGTGAATCTTCGCTGCACTCTCTCCATGGCAAGAACATCCTTCCTCAGATAAGGCAACCAAAACTGCACACAATACTCAAGGTGTGGTCTCACCAAGGCCCTGTACAACTGCAGCAAGACATCCTTGCTCCTGTACTCGAATCCTCTCACTATGAAGGCCAACATACCATTTGCCTTCTTAACCGCCTGCTGCACCTGCATGCTTACCTTCAGCGACTGGTGCACAAGGACACCCAGGTCTCGTTGCACTTCCCCTTTTCCCAAACTATTGCCATTCAGATAATAATCTGTCTTCCTGTTTTTGCCACCGAAGTGGATAACCTCGCATTTATCCACATTATACTGCATTTGCCATGCATCTGCCCAAATCATACTGGTACAGGTATAATTTCTCACATTACAACAGTAACTCTACTTCAAAAGTACTTCATTGGCTGTAAAGCGCTTTGAGGCATCCGGTGGTTGTGAAAGGCGCTCTAGAAATGCAAGTCTTTCTTTTTCTAACACTCTCATCATTATAAGAACAGCATATCCTCAGTTTACTATAAGCAATGTGTGTTTAATTGTATTTACACATTTTCCCCGACATCTTAACTGTACTTAAATCAAGACACATCGCATCATCTCCTACACGAACACATTCAGTCCCAGCACCTCTCCTCAATTTCCACAGTCCTCCCTGCCTTCTACAGTCCATGGGCTTTTAAAACCCAGGCTTCGAATCACAGAAACATTACTTCTCCATTACCTTTGTCTTCTTCCCTAAACTTTTGAACCTGGACCCTTTCACCTCACCTGATTTTCTTTCTTTTACCACTACTGGATCACTGCTGTGTCAAGTAAGCGGCGTTCAACACATCGCTTTTGATCACTAGACAATGTTGCAGTCAGCCAGTGAAGGATGCTCATTAACTCTAAGGAGGGCACGAGCTTGTGTAGGAAGTTGGAGCAGGTTGAAAGCAGCCCTCAAGTGGGGTTAGATTCCTGCTGGGCCATTTTTTGCACGTGGAAGGGGAGGAAGGCCATTAATCCAAATTTAATCAGCCGGCGGTGCAGGCAACTCAAAAAACGCTTTGTTCAAAATTAAAACACCACGTTTCAAATGCAGCAGCACTTCTGAAAAATAGGGAGGTGAAAACCTGAAACCGTTTGTGCAGATTTGTGTTATTTAACAAAAATGGCTGGAATGCTTCAAAAGGGAGAAATTGTCACTTAAATTCAACAGCCACTTGTCTTAAAGAGATGCACATATTTGAATCACCAAATTGTCATTAGTATAGAGATAAATGAATGATTTGTTGAGATACCGCGGCAAACGTGGGAGTCGAGACCAGAGCTAGTAAAACACAACTGCTTTTATTCTACCTCATGGCAAAGAGAAACTGGAAAAGCCCGCGCATCCACTTATATACTCCCCAGACAGGACGTGCTCCCGGCAGCCTGTCCCTGCAGGAAACAAGTTGCTGGAGGAAAGGGCCCCCGGCTGGGGGCATCTGCTTAAACTGTCCGTGCCGCCGTGAGCGGATTATGTCCAGTGGTGGCGTGTCGCCACAGAGCTCCCCCCAGAATCCGCTTAGGAGGAGTGGACGAGTCGTGACGGTGGTCTGATGGTTCTGCCGCAGCGGCTCTGAGTGGTCGCCGGTCTAGTTGGTGGGGCCGGGCGGTTCGCCGCCGGCTGTGCTGGCTTGCTGGCGGGACGGCCTCTAGTTGGAGGCCGGGCCACGGGGACCTGTTCCCCTGGTTCTGTGTGTGCTGGTTTGAGCCGGTCGATGGAGACTGTGTTGACCCTGTCGCCGAGTCGCAGCTTGAAGACCTTGTCCCCGGTTTGTAGTACCTCGTACGGTCCGTCGTACGGGGGTCGCAGGGGCCCGCGGTGCGCGTCGTGTCGCACGAAGACGAAGCGCGCCTGCTGTAAATTTGGCGGGACGTGAGGTGCGAGTTCGCCGTGTCGGTTGACCGGAAGTGGGGCGAACTGCTGAGCGGAAGAGAAAGAGTTGAGCCGCTGCTGTTCGGCCGACCAAGGCGTGGTAGCCTCCGGAAGGAATTCGCCTGGGACGCGCAGCGGTTGTCCGTAGACTAACTCCGCTGCCGAGGACTGGAGGTCTTCCTTGACCGCGGTGCGTAGGCCTGGTAGCACCCACGGTAGGCGGTCAGTCCAGGTACTGTCTTGCAGGCCGGCGCGGAGTGAGGCCTTGAGCGACCTGTGGAAGCATTCACAAAGCCCGTTGGCCTGCGGGTGGTACGCCGGGGTTCGGTGGAGCGTCACCCCGAGGTTGCGTGCTGTGGCTGTCCAGAGTTCGGAGGTGAACTGGGCGCCTCTGTCGGAGGTTATGTTGGCCGGAACGCCGAACCTCGCAACCCAGGTGTTAACGAACGCCCTGGCGATGTCGGCTGTGGTGGTGGAGGTCAGCGGCACTGCCTCAGGCCAGCGTGTGTAGCGGTCGACCATCGTGAGGAGATAAGTTTGGCCTTGCGATGGCGGCAGAGGACCGCTGATGTCGACGTGTACGTGGTCGAAGCGGCGGCTGGGTACCTCGAAGTCTCCCGGGGTGCTTTTGTGTGCAGCTGTACCTTAGCCCGTTGGCAGGCGAGGCAGGAGGTGGCCCAAGTCCGAACATCTCTGCTGAGGCCGCGCCAGACGAAGCACTGGGAGAGGAGTTTGACGGATGCGCGGGAACCCGGGTGGGAGAGCCCATGGAGCGCGTCGAAGATGCGGCGGCGCCAGGTTGCAGGGACGACCAGCCTGGGTTGGCCGAGTGAGACGTCGCAAGTGACTGCCGTGGCTTCGGGCCCGTGCGCGACCTTGGCTAGGCGTAGCCCTGGCAGGCTGGTAGCCGCCGAGAGGAGGTCTGGGCCCGTGAGCTGGGCCGCTGCTAGTTGCGCGTAGTCGACCGCGAGGTGATTCGCGCAGATGGCGGGACGGGAAAGGCAGTCGGCGACCACGTTGTCTCTACCGGAGACGTGCTGGATGTCAGTAGTAAACTCAGACACGGCCGCGAGCTGGCGTTGCTGCCTAGCGGACCAGGGTTCGGTGTGCTTGGCCATCGCGTATGTGAGCAGCTTGTGGTCCACGTACGCGATGAAGGGGCGGCCTTCCAGGAGGAACCTGAAATGGCGGACCGACAGGTGGAGCGCGAGAAGCTCGCGGTCGAAAGTGGAGTATTTGACCTCCGGGGGGCGCAGTTGGCGGCTGTAGAAGGCAAGTGGCTGCCACGCGCCATTGACCCACTGCTCGAACACGGCGCCGACTGCGTGGTCAGAGGCGTCGGTGGTGAGCGCGACCCGGGCATCGGCCCTCGGGTGCGCGAGCAGGTTGGCGTCGGCGAGCGCGTTTTTGGTGGCGTCGAAGGCGGC
The DNA here is from genome assembly GCF_052327205.1 of Somniosus microcephalus. Lineage (NCBI taxonomy): Eukaryota > Metazoa > Chordata > Chondrichthyes > Squaliformes > Somniosidae > Somniosus > Somniosus microcephalus. The sequence goes on along the minus strand of NC_141017.1, from coordinate 27,481,971 downwards.
TGACGTGTCAGTGGTCCAGGCTACGTCCATCTTGCCGGATTTACCTCAGAGGGAGTCGTATAGGGGCTTCATGAGGGCTGCAGCTCTGGGGATGAACCTGTTGTAGAAGTTCACCATCCCAAGGAACTCCTGGAGGCCCTTGATGGTTGTGGGGCGGGGGAATTGCTGGACGGCCTGCACCTTGTTGGGCAGGGGGACGGCCCCAGCAGGGGTGATGTGGTGACCGAGAAAATCGATCTCGGTTAGGCCGAATTGGCACTTCGCCGGGCTGAGGATGAGCCCGTGTTGGGCTAGGCGCCCGAACAGGGTGCGAAGGTGTTCGAGGTGTTCCTGTTTGGAGGAGCTGGCCACGAGAATGTCGTCTAGATAGACGAATAGGAAGTTCAGGTCCCGGAGGACTAAGTCCATAAGGTGCTGGAAAGCCTGGGCTGCATTCTTGAGGCCGAAGGGCATCCTCAGGAACTCGAACAGGCCGAATGGGGTGATGACGGCCGTTTTGGGGATGTCTGCGGGGTGTACGGGGACTTGGTGGTAACCGCACACCAGGTCGACCTTGGAAAAGACGGTTCGTCCGGCCAGTCGGGCCGAGAAGTCCTGGATGTGTGGCACCGGGTATCGGTCGGGGGTGGTGGCGCCGCTGAGGCGGCGGTAGTCCCCGCAAGGGCGCCAGCCTCCGCCGGGCTTAGGGGCGATGTGGAGGGGCGAGGCCCAAGGGCTGCTGGAGCGGCGGATGATGCCGAGTTGTTCCATGGTGGTGAACTCGGCCCGCGCGATTTCCAGCTTGGCCGGGTTGAGTCTGCGGGCGTGGGCAGAAACTGGGGGGCCGGTGGTGGGAAGATAGTGCTCCACACCGTGTTTGGCGGCTTTGGCCGAAAAGGTCGGGTTAGTGAGGGCGGGAAACTCGGCTAGGAGTGCCGAGTAGTCGTCCGTGGCTCTGGCGAGGCAGTAGGTCGTCAGGCCGGCCGAACGGGCCGGGGTGAACGCGCCGGGGATGGGGGCCATAGTGTTGATGTCGACGAGGCGGTGCCTCGGAATGTCGACAAGGAGGCCGTGGGCGCGTAGGAAGTTGGCGCCGATGAGAGGGCAGAGGACCTTGGCTGTGAGGAACTCCCAGCGGTAGCGGCGGCCCGCGAGGTCGAGCGTGACCATGCGGGTGCCATATGTGCGGATGTCAGAGCCATTGGCTGCGGCCAGCGTGATACCCCATGTGCCGCGTTGGATTTCGAGGGCGGAGGCGGGGGTGATGCTGTGCTGGGCCCCTGTGTCGCACAGAAATCGGCGGTTGGTTCTGTCGTCGGTGACGTACAGTAGAGGCCCCTTTTGCCCCGCGGCCATCGCGGGGCCGGTGCGGGTGGGGGTTGGAAAGTACACGGTGGCGTGCAGCGTTGGGCCCTAGTGCCAAACCGGGTGTGGTAGTAGCAGTGACCCGGAGTGGTAGGGCGGTCGGGCCTAGTGGGCCGGGAAGACCGCGTGGTCGTTGCCGTGAGGTCGGGCGCGACGTCGCGAGCGGACTGTGCAGAGAGTAGCCGGTCGGCCTTTTCGGCTATGTCATTCAGGTCCATGGAGCCAGACTCCACAATGAGCGGGCGGATGCTGGCGGGGAGCTGCCGAATGAAAAGCGTGCGAAAGAGGGCGCCGGTGTTTTTGTCGTCCGAGAGGGACAGCATGTGGGAAAGCAGATCCGAGGGTGAAGCGTCACCAAGGCCGGGGAGGTCAAGGAGTTGGCAGTTGCGCTGGTAAGAGGACGTTTGAAATTTTTTAAGGAGCACAGCCTTCAGATGTTCGTACTTGCCTTCCGGTGGTGGATCCTGCAGCGCTGCCCAAACCTTGGGGACTGTGGCGTAGGTGAGAGAGGAGACGAGGTAGTCGTACTTTGTGGCATCGACTGTAATGTGTTTCAGCCGGAATCTGGACTCAGCTTGAACGAACCAGGCTTCGGCCAGGTTCTCCCAAAAGTCCGGTAGTTTAACCGTGGCTGCGTTTGTATCCGCCATGCTAGCTTAGGATTCGTCCTGAGCGTCGGGGTCACCAGTGTTGAGATACCGTGGCAAACGTGGGAGTCGAGACCAGAGCTAGTAAAACACAACTGCTTTTATTCTACCTCATGGCAAAGAGGAACTGGAAAAGCCCGCGCATCCACTTATATACTCCCCAGACAGGAAGTGCTCCCGGCAGCCTGTCCCTGCGGGAAACAAGTTGCTGGAGGAAAGGGCCCCCGGCTGGGGGTGTCTGCTTAAACTGTCCATGCCGCCGTGAGCGGATTATGTCCAGTGGTGGCGTCGCCACAGATTTACATTTATAAACCGCCTGATCATGCCTCAGAATTAGCTTCAAGCACTTCACATATATTGAATTACGAGGAACTACAGTTACTTATATAGCCTAATGCAGTACAGGAAACTTTCTTTTATCCGGCACCGACGGGACCGACGTGCTGCCGGTTCATCAAAAATTCCGGATAACCGAACGTTATAGTAAAAGATACGGAGCTGAGAGCTCCGTATAAAGCAACAAACCCGATTGCTTAGCAACAGGTTCAAAACAATGGCCACAAGTTGCAAGCGTCTTTGTAGCTTAGCAACAGCTGCAGCCACACCCTTGCACAGCAACACATGGAGCAAGGCAAGTAATAAAAGTTACCTGAACCTACTCCTGAATTTTGCCAGTTAACCGACATTTCCGGTTATTTAGGTGCCGGTTAATCGAAAGTTTGGTCACAGCAAGAATGATCCCACAAATAATGACAGACCAGTTAATCTGGGTTTTTTTTTTGGTGGTGTCGATTTAGGGAGAATGTTGGGTCAGGATACCAACTGCACAGTTCTGGTCTGGAAAAAATATTTACAAGGATGATACCAGATCGGAGAGGTGATACCTATCAAGGAAGATTGAACAGGCTTGGGGCTCTTTTCTTCAGAAGAGAGAAGGCGGAGGGGTGACCTGATAGAGGTCTTCAAGATTATGAAAGGGTTCGACAGGGTTGACTTGTGGAGGAGACCAAAGCTAGGGCCATGAATATAAGATAGTCACGAATAAATCCAATAGGGAATTCAGGAGAAACTTCTTTATCCAGAGAATGTGGAACTACATAGAAACATAGAAGATAGGAGCAGGAGTAGGCCATTCGGCCCCTCGAGCCTGCTCTGCCATTCAATGAGATCATGGCTGATCATCCAAACTCAGTACCCTGTCCCTGCCTTCTCCCCATATCCCTTGATCCCTTTAGCCTTAAGAAATATATTTAACTCCTTCTTGAATATATTTAATGAATTGGCCTCAACTGCCTTCTGTGGTAGAGAATTCCACAGGTTCACCACTCTCTGGGTGAAGAAATTCCTCCTCATCTCTGTCCTAAATGGCTTACCCCTTATCTTTAGACTGTGACCCCTGGTTCTGGACTCCTCGACCATCGGGAACATCCTTCCTGCATCTAGTCTTTCTAGTCCTGTTAGAATTTTATAAGTTTCAATGAGATCCCCTCTCATTCTTCTAAACTCCAGTGAGTATAAGCCCAATCGACCCAATCTCTCCTCATATGTCATTCCTGCCATCCCAGGTATCAGCCTGGTGAATCTTCGCTGAACTCCCTCCATGGCAAGAACATCCTTCCTCAGATAAGGCGACCAAAACTGCACACAATACTCAAGGTGCAGTTCAGGTAAATATTATAGATGCATTTAAGGGGAAGCTAAATAAACATGAGGGAGAAAGGAAGATGCTGATGGGGTTAGATGAAGAGAGTGGGGAGGAGGCTCGCGTGGAGCATAAACACCGTCATGGACTAATTGGGCCGAATGGCCTGTGTCTGTGCTGTATATTGTACGTGATACCGAGAGAACTCGCTGATCTTGAAATAGTGCTGCGCATCCACCTGAAACACCAGAAGAGGCAGGTGGGATTTCAGTTTAATCGCCACTTTCAGGTTTTTTTTCCTAGCATTAATTCATTATAACATATATCCATCATATGTGGGTCCGAAGGCCTCTTTGAAGGGAAGAAACTGGAAGGACAAAAAAAACAAACTCACATAGCGGGTGCTATGCAAACCCATTCCTGTAACCCACAAGTGGATATGGGCTTTGCATAGCACCCGTTCCTGCAAACATCGTATCCAAAGAAGTTACTCCCTCAGGTCTACACTGCAATGTTGGCCAAGACTATTGGCTCAAGTCTTAGAGAGGGGCTTGAACCCACAACCTTCTGACTCAGAGCAAGGAGTCCTACCAACTGAACCAATCTATACTGGTTGTTATCCAGCTGTTTGTGAATAATTCGGACAAATGATCTCCGCCTGAAATGCCAACGCATTTTGCGCTTTCATTTTTTATATATTTCCAGCTTTTTCTGTTTCCATTTCAGGTTTGTGACATTCCTAAGCTTTTTCTAATCGCCTCCACCGGGGGTTGCCAACTCTGGCTGAATATATTCTTGAAAGTTTCATCACATGACCTCCTGCCCCGCCCCCACATTCCCACCATTGGTCGCCCAGCACATACATCCTCACTGTGCCCAGCCTGCCCATGGCCAATTGAAAAGCAAAGACCCTTCAATCCCCAATTGGCTGATTCCGTCAGTCCAACAGCCTTCTTCCCCATCGCCAATATTTTTATAACTATTAAACAGGCCTGTTCAAAGAAAATAAATAACAAATTTTTCTTTAAAGCGCCTCTGAGTCAGAGGGTTGTGGGTTTGAGTCCCACTCCTAAGACTTGAGCACAAAATCTAGGCTAACGCTCCAGTGCAGTGCTGAGGGAGTGCCGCACTGTCGGAGGTGCCGTCTTTCGGATGAGACGTTAAACCGAGGCCCCGTCTGCTCTCTCGGGTGGATGTAAAAGATCCCATGGCACTATTTCAAAGAAGAGCAGGGGGGAGTTATCCCTGGTGTCCTGGTCAATATTTGTCCCTCAATCAACATCGCAAAAGAAAAATTATGGTCATCATCACATTGCCGTTTTGTGAGAGCTTGCAATATAAATGTAAGTCTTTTTCACTATTTTTCTCCCGACATGCTTGCAGCAACATCCAGGAAATTAATCTTCATCTCCTGGAGACTCCAGGCCAATCATGGAGGGATGGCAACCCTAGCCTCCACTGGGTGAGAGAATCAGTGCAAACAGATACTCGGTACATACTGATGCCCAGATCCACTCTATGACAGAAACCAGTGACCCCAGCAGTGTGTTGCAGCTTCAAGGTGCGGAGAGACATTTCTACAGATGTTGAACAGGAACAATGACGGAATAATAGTGGTGGGGGGGGTGGGGTGGCGGGCGCTCAGGAAATGGTTGAACTGGCCTTTGTGTTGCCTCCCAGAAGAGACTGCTCAAGAATCCTCCCCCAGCAAGTAGACAGCTTGCTGTTCTACACAATGAAAAAGTCTATCTCACAATACTGACACCAGCTAATCATGCAGAGGCAGCTGAAATGGAAAATAGAGCTGAAGTGGGGGGAAAAAAATAATGGCCTCAGTTCAATTAGAACATTTCTTTCAATTCTCTGCAGGCGGTTAAGGCGGCAAATGGTATGTTGGCCTTCGTAGCGAGAGGGTTTGAGTACAGGAACAAGGATGTCTTGCTGCAGTTGTACAGGGCCTTGGTGAGACCACATCTTGAGTATTGTGTGCAGTTTTGGTCGCCTTATCTGAGGAAGGATGTCCTTGCCCTGGAAGGAGTTCAGCGAAGATTCACCAGGCTGATACCTAGGATGGTAGGAATGACGTATGAGGAGAGATTGGGTCGATTGGGCTTATATTCGCTGGAGTTTAGAAGAATGAGAGGGGATCTCATTGAAACTTATAAAATTCTAACAGGACTAGACAGACTAGATGCAGGAAGGATGTTCCCGATGGTCGGGGAGTCCAGAACCAGGGGTCACAGTCTAAGGATAAGGGGTAAGCCATTTAGGACAGAGATGAGGAGGGATTTCTTCACCCAGAGAGTGGTGAACCTGTGGAATTCTCTACCACAGAAGGCAGTAGAGGCCAATTCATTAAATATATTCAAGAAGGAGTTGGATATATTTCTTAAGGCTAAAGGGATCAAGGGATATGGGGAGAAGGCAGGGACAGGGTACTGAATTTGGATGATCAGCCATGATCTCGTTGAATGGCGGAGCAGGCTCGAGGGGCCGAATGGCCTACTCCTGCTCCTATCTTTCTATGTTTCTGATGCGTTTCTGGAATATGGGGAGGGGAGGGGCAGAGTAGCAACAGGCCGGCTGGCAAATACTACATGACATTCCTACCCAAAGTGAGATAACAACAATTTGCATTTATAGAACACCAGTAATGTAGAATAGAGGCGCGCTACAGAGGCATAATCCAACAAAGTGGACACCCAGCAAAAGGAGATATTAGAAGGGGTGATTAAAAGCTTGGTCAAAGAGGCGGGTTTTAAAGAGGGTGTTAGAGGCGAGGGAATTCCAGAGCGTAGGACCAAGATTTCTAAAGGCACGGCTGCCAATGTTGGGGCGTAGGGGGATGGCACAAGAGACCAGCATCAGAGGAACGCAAAGTTCAGAAATAGGGAATGGGAGAAGCCATTAAGGGATTTAAACACAAGGACAAGAATTTTAAATTAGGAGCCAACTTTGGCCAGCGAGACGATGGTAACGGGCGAGTAGGACTCGACAGGATACGGCCAACGGTTTTGGATAAGCTGGTTTGTGGAGGGTGGTAGGTGGGAGGCCAGCAGGGTATTGGAATAGTCAAGTCTGGAAGTGGCAAAGGCATGGATGGGAGTTGGAGCAGTAGATGGGCTGAAAGCGGGGGCAGATTGACAGATGTTACGGAGGTTGAAGTATGCAGTCTTTGTGATGGAGAAGATATTGGGAGCTCAGCTCGGCGCCACATTGGACAGTGAGGTTGTTTCAACCCGAGGCAATGACTGAGTTGGGGGGGGGGGCGGGGATGGAACCGGCGGTGAGGATAGGGAGATTGTGGCAGGGGCCGAAGATGATAACCTTAAACTTTCCTAATGTTTTAACTCGAAGAAATTGTGGCTCACCCAAGACTGGGTGATGATGTGGTCAAAGGGGCAGGAGGTAGATGAGGAAGAGGAGGAACTTGTAAGGAAACGGGAAAACTACCGAGAACCATCTATAGCAACACTGAAAAATTTTCAGTGTTATTAAAACCAGTGAAGGGGAAAAACACCAGCTTATAGTGCAAAAGTAAGAAGTTAAGATATTGAACCTTAGAAACGTCACGGATATGCGTATTATTGACTGTTTAGGCTAATGTGAAAGCAACTAATGCAACCTGAATTTTTTTTTATTTTTTAAAAGCTATGCAGATCAGAAGGTCCCAGGTTTGATCCCCAGTCTATGTTCAGTTAACAGATGTAAAACGGGGTAGTACAACCGGCCTCAGCACCGTGAGCTGGGGAGAAGGAAGAGGTTCATAGATGCTTTGGTGGGGGGAAGAAGGGGAACAGAACTAAGGTTGCCGATTGGGATCACTGTCTGGTGATCCCCTGCTGAATAGTGCGGGTGGGGGTGCGCGCACGTCAAATGAGGAAAGGACCATCCGCAGTTGATGGCTTCCGTGGTAATAGCCTGTTGACACTCTCAGCGAATGGCCACTTGGCTGAGGTACCAGAGGGGGTGGGGGTGGTACCCACCATCTCAGTACTTTCAGGAAAAAATACCATCTCAATTTATTTCACAGCTCTGTGGACTTTTGGTGATTATTACAAAACATATGCAAACCTATTCTGCTAATGCACATCCTGTGTTACATGCAAACCTATATTGTACTAATTTTGGTTCTCTTACACTCTGCTAATGGCACATCCTCTGTTCGTAGAAGGACATCAAGTACCCAAGGTAACTGAATTGTTTTCTCTACTATGGATGGCCCCATGGGATAACTAACATTGACGCAATGGCAAAAATGAGTAGTTTTCTGGAGAGGTGCTGTTAAAATCCCCTTAGCAACAGCTGCAATCATTGCCAATTTACAACTTACACCTTGGGAAACCTCAGCTGAGAAAATTATTAATGGTTTCCAGCCCCCAAAAACCTGGGAAGGGAACGGTTAGCGACAGCGGTGCAAATGATTTAAGGCGAAGCCGAGGGTTAAATCTCCAGGAAGCAAAGATGGGAATACCAGAGTAGCAATCGCCATTACAGAGCGTCGCAATCAACCCCAACTCCTTGTCTTTGTGGTAACTTTGGAGAAAAGTATACGGAAATCTCCAATTATGGTGCAGACAGACCGTCAAGGAGGTGCAGTGCAGATTCACCAGAATGATACCTGGGCTAAATTATGAGGACAGGTTGCAGAGACTAGGTTTGAAGATTGAGGTGGTTAAGATGATTAAAGGATTCAATAGGGTAGATTAGAGAGAAACTATTCGCTCTCATGGGAAGAAATCAGGACAAAAGACGGCATAACCTTAAAATTAGAGTCAGGCCATTCAGGGGTGATGTCAGGAATCACAAAGGGTGGTGGGAATTTGGAACTCTTCCCCCAAATAGCTGTTGAGGCTAGATCAATTGGAAATTTCAAAATTGAGTGATTGATTGTTATGCAAGGGTATTGAGGGTTACAGAACTAAAGCAGATAAATGGAGTTAAGATACAGATCAACTGTGATCTAATTGAATGACAGAACAGACTCGAGGGGCTGAATGGCCTCCTTCCATTCCTATGTTCTAAGTACCCTCTATGTTCTGATGGTGTAATGTTGAATATGCAGAGTCGGGTTTTTTTTAATACATACTGCAACCAATATTTTCCTGATCCCAGCCATGCAAAACCACTTCATGAAGTGGACCAGTAGCGCCTCGGATTCCTTCTGCAACAGAAACTGCCCATTTACATTGGACAGCAGAATAGAAAAGCTACACATGCACGGGTTGCCGCTCAGTTTTGAAGCTGCAATTTGCAAGTTTGTTGCTGGTTGTCACGCCTTTCTCAATGACAGGGTAGTACATATAGAACCGCGCTGTCCAATACCTTGGCTATAATTGGGAATCCAGGTGTGGCTCATGGCATTTCCAATTTGAAAATAAAATCCTCTTAGGCATGTGATCTCAATACTTGTTCGTATGCATGTGTGGGTGTACTTCAACCTTTGTTGGTAAAAAGGAGAGACCTAAAGCAGTGGGCAAGCGCTCTTTCATTGTTGAGTGCTTTAATTCCTTGGTTACTGAATGGTGATACGTTGGTTAAGTAAAGATACACATGTATTATCGGCATTGTACGAGTGCATGTAATGAGTTTTCCACTAAAATTACTGCGTGTGGCTATAACAGTGATGCTGCAGCCACACCTGTGACTAGTCAGAAATTTCTATTGGACAATAGTGGTATATGAGGGTCTTGGTAGCACAGTGGTTATGTTACTGGACTTGTAATCCAGAGGCCTGGACTAAGGATCCGGAGACAGTTGTTCAAATTTAAATTCAGTTAATCAAATAAATCTGATTTGGGGGGGGGGGGGGGGGAAATACTAGTGTCAGTAAAGGTGACCGACATAAATCGTGCCATTTATGTAGAAAGGACTTAGGAAATATACTGGGCGGCCTGCTGGTGGCGCTGTCCAGGGAGAGTATAAATACTCGGGCACGGGCCCAGCTTGCTCAGGAACATTTTGTAAACAGGAACTAGTGAAGGATAACTAGACTTCCATGTTGTGAAACAGTCGATTAAAGCCTTGTTTAATACTCTGACCAAGTGCCTAGTAGTTTTCTTACGTCAGTGACCATGTTGTAAAAACCCATCTGGTTCACTGATGTCCTTCAGGGAAGGAAACCTGCCGACTTACCCGGTCTGGCCTGTATGTGACTCCAGACCCACAGCAATGCGGTTGACTCTTAACTGCCCTTAAAAATGGCCCAGCAAGCCACTCAGTTGTACCAAATTGCTCCGAAAAACATCACCTTCACCACACGGACTGCAGCGGTTCAAGGCGGCGGCTCATCACCACCTTGACAAGGACAATTAGGGATGGGCAATAAATGCTGGCCTTGCCCACATCCCAGGAACGAATAAAATAAAAAGATCAAGTGGAAAACTGTTTGACTGGCCTGTACAGGCAGGCTGTGCTGTGCTGCAACGCCTGGGAATAAGGGTTGGTGCTACCTCTGGAGGCATCCACAGTGATCATCTCTTTTCATTAGCCTCAGAATCTCCAGAGACAGCAAGGCTGCCTCATTTACTTTGCCAAGCTGACACCAACCTGTGCTTGCCGTCAGTGGCCTCTGCGGTAACGTGAACAGAGTAATAAATGGCCCAGAAGAGCGCCAGTCGGCGCAAGTTCCGCCTCTAGTTCCTGGATGCTGTCCAAAACTATTAATGACATTTCCTTTAAGTCTAGCATGGCCTGGTGCCTCTCCAATCTAATAAGTGAAGGCCTGTTCAATCGTTTGGGTCGGCAACACTGCCTGTACTTGCAAACGAGGCTTTACTGATCCCACTGATGAAGATATGCTATCAAGACGAGAGAGAAAGAAACAAGCAAAACACACACTATTCATTCCAGCTCCATCCACCAGTTTATTTTCTTTTTGTCACCATTTGGTATTCACTGAACGCTGTGCAATGTTACTAGATCGTGGCAGCACGTGATTGTAAACAGCTGACAGGACAGACAGGCGCTGTAGGGGGAACAACTGGCAATGTTTGGTCACCTCTGGAAAGACGTCTGATAAAAAAATACAATGATCCTATTTCAAAAATTTTTAAGACACGATTGTTTGGTCACAGACACGGGAAGGGATACAAAAGCTGGGTTTGACTCGAGTTCAATAAAAGGTGCAACTGGGGACTCCTGCGTGTGCGCGCTTGAATCAGATTTGCCTCGATAGACTGGTTGGGAGGGAAGAGGGACACAGTGAGCCATGTGGGAAGCAACAACTGAGCAGCAAATCAACAAGACCAAAACCCACTAGGCTGTAAGATCAGAGCGTTAACTGCTACACAAGGCAACCCATTTATTACAAATTCTCAAGTGGCATATACCTTCTGGGTACCACTGTCATTATAGAAGAGCAAAGAGGCAAAAGAAAAACTCGAGATATTTGCCTCTCGGAAGGAAAAAAAAAAACCCCTGGAAATCGGTTCCACTCTGCCTGAATCCAGCCAGCTGAGTACTGAGCGACACGGACATCTGTTAGAGAAACTGGTCACCCAAACTGCCACGGTCTCCCATCGAGGGAGGACTGCGAGGTTCCGAGCATTTATTAAAAAAAAAAGAGAAATTGGGGGGGGGTTGAAGAAAACTGTCAAAACAAAATTAAACCATTTCAACAAAGATATTAGTTGGTTATGATATCATTTCAGTACTTTCACATTTAGGATTTTTCTAACATTAATAGATTGTGGGACCTGCCTTCTTGGGGGGCAGGGGGGAGGCGGTGAGAGAGAAGAAAGGAAGAACATTCTTCATAAACTATGACTAGGCTGAGGAAGCAGCATGCACGCAATCTCGAGCCCAGACCCGAACTAGATTTTCTTTTTAAAAAGGTGACTTACGACTCCTTCACAGGAACACCGATAGCCAACTGCACATACAACAGCTCCAATCAGCCCCATTGATTTTTCTCCTCTAAAATTTTATAATCAAGTCTTAGAAAAATTTCAACTTTATTTCACTGAAGCGTAGCATATTGGCCGAGATTGGGTACCAAGCCTGAGCTACTGTGCTTCGTAGATCTGGGAAGTGGAGGGGAGAAGAGAAGAGAAATACAGTGTCGTTAAAGACAAGAGATTTGTAGAGTTGCGATTTAGTGCCCAAGTAACCAGTGATGGAGGGGGGGAGCTCACCAAATGTTCTGGGAACAAAGGCCATCATTTCGGAAAACTGCCCATTGGGGAGGGCTTCAATTAAAAAAGGAAACTAGTCTGAAGGAAAAAGGTGCCCGCTGGGTTAACAGTGCTGCAGGCCCCACCAGATTCATCCCGTCCGTTTCTTCACAAAGAGGTTCCATCAACCTACACAGGGAAGAAAAAAATATCATTCAGAAATCAATGCAGAAGAAATTAGAATTTTTTTTTTCTTTCAAAACTTGTCTAAATTGGTTTGTTCCCATCATCCAGTGCACACCGTCTTCCCCAGTTGGCAGGATCAGATGCTAATCTGTCCAAGGCTGCTCAAGCCAGCCAGCCAGGTAGGTAGGTGTGACGCCGACAGTGGCTGCCACATGTGCAGATTTTCCCTGTCTCCCTCCCTCCCTTTGGGGCGGTCTGTAATGCACCCCTTAAAATAGAATGGCCAGGATTGGGAATACAGGAAACTCTATTATCCAGCACCAACGGGACCGGCGTGGTGCCGGTTTATCAAAAAGTCCGGATTACAGAGAGGTATAGTTAAAAGGTACGAGAGCCCCGTACACAGCAACAAATCCAGGCTTCCCTGTTGCTTAGCAACATGTGCAGGAACTCCGGCCACAGACCAAGCGTCCCTGTTGCTTAGCAACAAGTGCACAAATCCCAGTTACACAGCCACAGATCCAGGAACGGCCACTAATATGAAGTAAAACTTACCTGAACCTACTCCTGAATTTTGCCGGTTAACAGAGATTTCTGGTTATTTAGGTGCCGGTAAATCGAGAGTTTCCTGTACTGGGAAATTGGGTACATCAGCACAGACCTGCATCCTACATTTTGCGAGACATTTCAGAGAAGAGTCTACGCTACATCCAACTACAAGTCCCATTCTGACGAAAGGTCACCGACCTGAAACATTAACGGTTTCTCTCTCCACAGATGCTGCCTGAGCTGCTGAGCATTTCCAGCATTTTGTTTTTATTTCAGATTTCCAGCATCCGCAGTATTTTGCTTTTGTACAAGTACAGTTCATGTGCCCAATTGCCTTCTCTCATTTCATACCTTATGTTCTTGTAGTCCACTTATCCATTAAGAATTTCAGATTCGAAGCAGTGTTACATAACTGAAAGATCATATACTGAATTTAATATGTACGATCCTTTACTCTCTGTTCACTGAATACCAGGCTGAGTATCAGGCAAGTGGCTGCTTCACACCCTCTGGCCGATGCAACTTTTTGGCCAATTAAGTTACAAGAACAGATCAGAAATGCAGTCACTCAGGTCTCCCCATTGCGCACAGTCGGAAAGTACTCGATAGTGTTTCCCCACTACAACAAATGTGCTATCTGTAGCGTGCTTAGCAGTTGTTAAGCAGAATGCCATTAGTACATACAGCATAAAAGCACTCTCTCTTGCTTTCCCTCCTACTTCCCCATTGTTTCCCCTACCATCCATCATTTGAGGCAGGTAATGGTGACCTGTTCCCGTCACGGAGGAAGCTGCGACACTGAATTGCTCTCAAAGGCCTAACAGCCTGCTTAACAACAGCAATGACAAAGGGGATAAGTACATGAACAAAATGGTCCTAGAAAGGGAAATGGGTGCAGGAAGAACACAATCGGAATTCAACGTCCGTGCTATCACAAGTGGCAAAACCGCAAGACAACAACTTTTGTCTTTCAGTAACTTTGAACTGGTCATACTAGAATTGTTGCACGTTATAGTTGCTCTTACTTAATTGTTCCTATTTAGGTTTAATTTCTATTGAGGAGGGAGATGTATTGGTGTAACTTTATATTGATAGTCAAGTACAGTTCAGAGAAGGTTCACTCGGTTGATTCCAGAGATGAGGGGGTTGACTTATGAGGAAAGGTTGAGTAGGTTGGGCCTCTACTCATTGGAATTCAGAAGAATGAGGCGATCTTATCGAAACATATAAGATTGTGAGGGGGCTTGATCGGGTGGATGCGCTGAGGATGTTTCCACTGATGGGTGAGACTAGAACTAGGGGGCATAATCTTAGAATAAGGGGCTGCCCTTTCAAAACTGAGATGAGGAGAAACTTCTTCACTCAAGAGGGTAGTAAATCTATGGAATTTGCTACCTCAGAAAGCTGTGGAAGCTGCGACATTAAATAAATTTAAAATGGAGATAGACAGTTTCCTAGCTGATAAAGGAATTAGGGGTTACGGGGAGAGGGCAAGGAAGTGGACGTGAGTCTAGGTTCGGATCAGCCCTGATCCTACTGAATTGCGGAGCAGGCCCGAGGGGCCGTATGGCCTACTCCTGCTCCTTCTTCTTATGTTCTTATACAGGATATACCCTGACTGTTCTCTCTGAGCTGACAGGGCTGCTGCATATGTTTTGGTTGAAATGGCTGAACGTTAAGCAGCACGGTTTTAATCTCGGAAGTCTTGCGTTTAGCAAGGCTGCACGTTGCTGACCGCACCTCGCTCACAAGCCTGTTCCCATCACGGAGGAAGCCGCGACACTGAACTGCTCTCAAAGGCCTAACAGCCTGCTTAACAACAGCAATGATAAAGGGGATAAGTACATGAACAAAATGGTCCTGGGAAGGGAAATGGGTGCAGGAAGAACACAATCGGAATTCAACGTCCGTGCGAGGGGCGCCTGGCTCACCTGTTATGCCCACTTGCCCGATTCTCACAGTTCATCATGGTCTGAGCCTCCTTCATCCATTTCCTCCTGGCAAAGGGCTGGTGTCGAAAACTCCATCAGGTATTCACAGCGGCTGGGCTCTGACGTGGATAACACAGCAGTCTCTTTGCCACAAGACAACTTAACCTGTTAGCAATTGAAATGATATTAAAGCCATGCTCCTTCAGCCAGGTTAAAGGTTAAACTAGCTTGCACTTTTTATGCATTTGTTGCCTCCATTTTGGTGTCAGATGGGCTCAGTGGTAGCACTCTCATCTCTGGGTCAGGTGGTCATGCACGGGTTCAAGCCCGTGACCACAACTTAAGCACATAGCGGAGGTTGATACTTGAATTCATTACGGAGCAAGGGCTGCACTGTCGGAGCTAATTTGTGCACAGCAAGGTACAGGAAACTCTCGTTTAAACGGCACCCAAATATCCGGAATTCTCTAGTAACCGGCAAAATTCTCGCTCCGAAAACAACACCTCAATAACCAGAAATGTTGCCGAGTCCGAGTCTCCCGCGGTGGCCGAGTTAGTCAGTGGGGGTAGTTCTCCAAACTGCCACTACTCGGCTTCTTGGCACTGTCGGAAGTCGGAACACCTCAATACCCCTGTAACAGGAGTCTGACTCTCCCGCGCTGCCGGTAGTCTCTTCTGATCCGCCATTTTACAGGGGTGCTGTGTGTCTCCCACGCTGCTGGTAGTCATTACATTGCATTACCCTCAACTGGCAGGACTGTACTTAATCAAGCATCTTCCACCATCCATTTAACACAACATTCTGTAGGTGAGTGCCCAATTACTGTATACTGCACATTCCTTGATTTTTTTATTTTTCTTTGTTAAAAATAGCCTCGGTAGATAACCCTCTCTGCCATCCGGAATTTTTGATCAACCGGCAACACGCCGGTCCTGTCGGTGCCGGATACCAAAGAGTTTCCTGTACCGCAAAACAGCAATGAGTGATTGAGGGAGAAATGTTGGCCAGGGCACTAGGAAATTCCCTGCTCTTCAAGTTCACAGCACAGAAACAAGCTATTTGGCCCAACTGGTCTATGTCGGCGTTTATGCTCCTCACGAGCCACCCCCCACCATACTTCATCTCACCCCATCAGCATAACCTTCTATTCCTCTCTTCCCCATGTACTTATCTAGCTTCCCCTTAAATACATCTATGCTATTTGCCTCAACTACTCCCTGTGGTATCTTCTTTGGAAAAAGTGCCACGGGATCCTTTACGTCCATCTGAACAGACGGGGGCCTTGGTTTAATGTCTCATCTTAAAAGACAGCGCCTCAGTCAATGCAGATATCCTTCAGTACTGCACTGAGGCAGCAACCTGGATTATATGCTCAAGTAATGGTGTGGGACTTGTACCCATGACCTTCCACCTCAGAGCCAAGTGCCATCAACTGAGCCGTAACGACACCTAACCTGGACTTGCAACAAAATTACTGCCGAAAGAATCACCTGCATCTTCTGTTTCTCACGCACGCACGCGACAACAAACTATCCACTGTGTTGCACAATTACAAATCTAGATGCACTTACCAAAGTGGATCTGTTGGGCCCCTGCCAACAGCCAGTACCATGTTCATACTTCATCGAACTAAACTTATTGCTTTCTGGTCCAGCCCAGGAACCCCACAAGCTGCAAGCACACACAAAAAAAGTTATTAATACATTCCAACATCATAAGTGTGCTTGTTGCAAAATTAACTAAATTAACATTGGAACACACGAATAGGAGTAGGCTATTCAGCCGCTCAAGCCTGTTCTGCCATTCAATTCGATCATGGCTGATCTGTATCTCAACTCCATTTAACCGCCTTAGTTCCATGTCCTTCAATACTCTTGCTGAGCAAAAATCTACCCATCCGAGCTTGGAAATTTTCAATTGGCCAAGGAGTGCTCCAGATTTTCACTACCCTTTGTGTGAACTGCTTCCTGACATCAACAACGTGTATTTATATAGCACCTTTAAACGTAGTAAAACGGCCCAAGGCGCTTCACAGGAGCGATTATCAAACAAAATTTAGCACCAAGCCACATATAAGGAGATATTAGGACAGGTGACAAAAAGCTTGGTCAAAGGGGTAGGTTTTAAGGAGCATCTTAATGGAGAGAGCGGTAGAGAATGGTAGAGGTTATGGGGGGGGGGGGGGGGGGGAGATTGTAGAGCCTGTGAATGCACAGCCGCCAATGGTGGAGCGATTAAAAATCTGGAAGGCACATGAGGCTAGAATTGGAGGAGCGCAGAGATCTCCGAGAGTTGTAGGAGGTTACAGAGATAGGGATGGGGCGAGGCGGGATTTCAAAAAAATGAGAATTTTTAAAACTCGAGGCGTTATCAGACCGGGGAGCCAATGTAGGTCGGCAGGCACCCCCGAATGGCCAAGCTCGAATTTTAAGATTATGCCCCCTTGTTCTGGACTCACCCCACCAGAGGAAATAGTTTCTTTCCATCTACCCCATCAACTCCTGTTTTAAACACCGCAATTAGATCACCCCTTAATCTTCTATACTCAAGGGAATGCAAACCTAACAAGATGAAGCTTTCCCCAAAGATTGACTGGGTAAATGCACCACATCTGGTACTGGGCCATACAGGCCTCAAGGTTCTAGATCCAATCTTGGTCTGAGCTCAGTTAGCTGATCGCCGATGCGCTGCATCTTGTCTCAATGCCCCCGAGCTAGGGGTTGAGGTGGGGGTGGGTTTAAACATAAGCAGTTATTGCTGCTGGAAGGTGCACACGTGTGTCGGACAATGGCAGGACTGGTTCCACCTAAAATACATTCGTCTGCATGCCCGATACGAGACTCCCAAAACAAGTGCT
Source organism: Somniosus microcephalus (assembly GCF_052327205.1). Classification (NCBI taxonomy): domain Eukaryota; kingdom Metazoa; phylum Chordata; class Chondrichthyes; order Squaliformes; family Somniosidae; genus Somniosus; species Somniosus microcephalus. Next base: position 27,464,700 of record NC_141017.1, on the reverse strand, counting down.
CTACTCGGAGCTCCGACACGGCAAGCGAGCCCCAGGTGGGCAGAGGAAACACTTCAAGGACACCCTCAAAGCCTCCTTGAAAAAGTGCAACATCCCCACCGACACCTGGGAATCCCTGGCCCAAGACCGCACAAAGCAGAGGAGAAGCATCCGGGAAGGCGCCGAACACCTCGAGTCTCTTCACCGGGAGCAAGCGGAAGCCAAGCGCAGGCAGCGCACGTCAACCCAAGCACCCCACCCACCCGCCCCACCTGTGACAGAGACTGTAGGTCCCGCATTGGACTCATCATTTACTTGAGAACTCATTTTTAATGTGGAAGCAAGTCATCCTCAGTTCCGAGGGACTGCCTAAGAAGATGATGATTATTCCATGGGCAAGTGGCATGTTGGCATTCAACATTTCTCCCGCACATGAAAAATGACCACTTGGATATAATACCAGAGCACAGCCAGCTTCTGTGAACCCATTTTCCAAGCACGAAGCCACTGCAGTTGAGAGAGGTGAGAAAATTTGAAAAAATTAAAACGAGCAGACAAAACTTGCCTCATCTGGTGTTCAGGGACAGCAGCGGGGAAGTGTTCCTAAGTTCACCAAGTGGAGCAACACTGAACAAGTTTACAACTACCAACCGGAATAAATCTTCACTTAACACGTTTACTATTCACTGGAACCAAAGCAATTCTGTCCCTCGAGTGCCCGAAATCAAACTGTGCAGCCTGTAGCTATGTGAATAATTCAGTTGTGAGAAGGAAGGGCTGGGGGTGGGGATCTCAGCCTAAACATCCCGACACCACTAGACAAGGAGAAATAACACAATAGAAAATGTTGGAAACAGACAGCAGGTGCACTGGCGCCTGAAAGGAGGATACGTGAAGGCACTTCCCAGTTCCGATGAAGGCTCACAATGCGAAGCATTAAAAATTGAAACAGAGTAAGGTATAGGGTTGCAAGGAGAGAGAAGGGCATTGGGATTAGTTTTAGTTTCGGATTGTTCTAGCAAAGAGCTGGCACAGACACGATGGGCTGAATGGCCTCCTTCTGTAATGTAAACTTCCGCCGTTAACCAATCTTTTCTCAGATGCTGGGTATTATCAGCATTTTTCATAATTACAGATTTTCAGCACTGGTAGCTGTTCATTAGTTCTACTATTGGGTATAGGTAGCAATAGGGGGAAACGATATGGTCTCCATTTTCTTTTTGGCTGCGAGACTACTCAAGCCTACTTGGTACTTCCGTTCCCCTTTTTTTCTTTAAAGATATCATCTTTTTCTTAAATGCTAACCAGGCGCTAGCATGTTAGAACTGGAAAATCTAGGCATTCCCTTCCGTAGCATTCAAGGTTTAGATTTAGCATTGCTTCCATAATGTGTTTCATGTAAAGATTCCGTGCTTGAAATGTATAAAGGATTTTTTTTTGGTAAACATTTCAAGAGATAATAGATTCTATTAAGAGTTTTAAAAATCATCCTCTACAAGTCAAAAGGGGGAAAATAAATCATTCGGCTTTAACAGTTGTTCAACTAAGGAATGAATGATTAAATATTTAACAGCTTCATTTTTTTTCAAAGCAATTCCGAGATACCCTGGACATTTTAACGTCAGTACAAATTTTTTTTGAAAGAAGATTGAAACAGTAGTTGACAAAAAGGAAAGGGGTTATTACTACAAAAATACAGGGGATTGGCTTTCATTCTGTCCAGCAAAAAGCATACCATATGAAATATATGCTTTCAAGGTAAAAAAAAAAAAAAACAGCACTTTTCTCTCAGGCACCTTGGCTGACATACGTTACCCATCACATAATAGATCAAAGTGTAGATCAGCCCAATGGCAGACAGAACTAGTTGAAATTTGGAGCATCATTAGGTGGAGTGAATGAATTTTTCAGCCTGCAGATTGGTCCCAGGTTCTGCGTGGTTACAGTTCAGCACTTGGGAAGACGGGCTCAGCCGGGCCTGCTTTACGTGGCATGGCCGGCAGAGTGGTCCCACACCCCTGGGGTCTTCCGCCATGCTCCCGGGCCACGGGAGCCTTCTCTGCATTGCCAGATTTTTCCATGCTTCCCCTCCCCCCTCTGCTGCGACCATTTATACTTCCTCTGCTCCCATCTTTTGTTTCTTTACTTGTCCCACGATCGCCCCCTTTTGCCTCGCACCATCATCCCTTTCCTCGTTTAAATCACTCCTGCCCGCCACCCCTGATCACAGAGCTTGACTTTTGTTCTTTCCCTGCCCCCCCCCCCACAATCCCCACCCTCATTGACTTTGACCTGATATTGTTTAAAAGCTGTTCATCTTTAACATCTTCCAGAAAGATCGACTTGAAGCGTTAACTCTGTTTCTCTCTCCACAGAGGCTGCCTGACCTGCTGAGTGTTTCCAGAAGTTTGTTTTTATTTCAGATTTCCAGCATCCGCAGGTATCTTGCTTCGAGCGGCATGCTTTGACGAGTTACCCATCTAATCGTGCATAGATTTATGCAGTACTAATGGCTATTGGAAGCCCATGATCGGATTAGAGAGCAGCATGGATGGTCATCAAGCAGTCTGGCTCAAACCACTCAGAGCTGCTGGCATGAGGATAAATAAGCCAACTTCGGGCAGGTTGGTTGCAACATGGGCAAGCTGGTGGCATACCAAAGCATTAGAACACAGAAACATAGAAGATAGGAGCAGGAGTAGGCCATTCGGCCCCTCGAGCCTGCTCCGCCATTTAATGAGATCATGGCTGATCATCCAAATTCAGTACCCTGTCCCTGCTTTCTCCCCATATCCTTTGAACCCTTTAGCCTTAAGAACTATATCTAACTCCTTCTTGAATATATTTAATGAATTGGCCTCAACTGCCTTGTGTGGTAGAGAATTCCACAGGTTCACCACTCTCTGGGTGAAGAAATTCCTCATCTCAGTCCTAAATGGCTTACCCCTTATCCTTAGACTGGTTCTGGACTCCCCCGCCATCGGGAACATCCTTCCTGCATCTAGTCTGTCTAGTCCTGTTAGAATTTTATAAGTATCAATGAGATTCCCTCTCATTCTTATAAACTCCAGCGAATAAAAGCCTAATCGGCCCAATTCTCTACTCATACGTCATTCCTGCTATCCCAGGTATCAGTCTGGTGAATCTTCGCTGCACTCCCTCCATGGCAAGAACATCCATTGCAATGTGCAGTGCTCCAGCATAGAGACCCGAACTCCTAATCTCAGCTGGGCCAGTCAGTGAAGTCCGACCACAGGTAATTCTGAGAAACTGATGTGGATAAAAATCTGAGTGTTGACCCATACTATTTTCTACAATTTGAAGTGAACAGGAGGAAACATAATTGATGAAAAAGTTTTAAAAAAAAGTCACAGTAAAAAGTTAAATCCACTGTACAAATCTATTATCTTACCCTAGACTAGTTTCAGAACCTCCATGTTTCGGCTTTTGTGCCACTTTGTTGAATGGGCAGAGCTTGTAGACGTACCTGTAAGAAACGGAGAACCAGCATTAAACTCAAAATCCTGAACCTCGTTCAATATTTCATTACTTCTAGCCCAGGGATGTCCACATGTGCCACCACCCCACCTCTCACAACCCCCCACCCCCTCCCCCCAATCCAGTCCTCAAAGCCCAGGCAACTCAATCCCATTTTCACTTATATTTCCCATTTGCTGGTTTGCCCGGTTTGAATTTCGTAGGTCTGGAGGCTTGGAAAGGACTGTTTTGAGGCTGTTGCCCTATGAATGGATAAATCCTAAATTAAAACACGAAGATCCATGAGCAACTTGATACAGGAAACTCTTTTATCCGGCACCGACGGGACTGGTGTGGTGCCGGTTGATCAAAAAGTCCGGATTAGAGAGAGGTATACTTACCAAGGTACGAGAGCCCCGTACATGGCCACAGGTGCAGGAGCCCCGGTTACACGGCACTTGTGCAGGCGTCCCGGGTACACGGCCACAGATCCAGGAGTCCCTGTTGCACGGCCACAGATCCAGGAGTCCCTGTTGCACAGCCACAGGTGCAGGAGCCCCGGTTACACGGCACTTGTGCAGGCGTCCCGGGTACACGGCCACAGATCCAGGAGTCCTTGTTGCACAGCCACAGGTGCAGGAGCCCCGGTTACACGGCACTTGTGCAGGCGTCCCGGGTACACGGCCACAGATCCAGGAGTCCCTGTTGCACGGCCACAGATCCAGGAGTCCCTGTTGCACAGCCACAGGTGCAGGAGCCCCGGTTACACGGCACTTGTGCAGGCGTCCCGGGTACACGGCCACAGATCCAGGAGTCCCTGTTGCACAGCCACAGGTGCAGGAACCCCGGTTACATGGCCACAGAGCCAGGAACCTCGGTTACACGGCCACTAATATACAGTAAAACTTACCTGAACCTACTCCTGAATTTTGCCGGTTAAGAGATTTTTCCGGATATTTAGGTGCCGGTTAGGAGAGTTTCCTGTATATGCAAATTAATCCGTATAGGGACTTAAACGAATAGTTCCGAGGCTCCATACTGCACACAATATGCAGCGCACAAAAGACAAGTTTGGACACCCAAGTTCTAGCCTATTCATTCATAACTTCCCCTTCACAGAGGGCTCGAGAGCACTTGAAAGTAGGCTGCCTATAGTGACACCACTATTCCCGGGCACAGTGGCGATGATTGGGTAATTCCTCAGTCAATCACACCTGGAGTAACCGCACTTCTGCAGGTGACTGGGATTGAATTTGGAGTGTGTAACCATCCACTGCGCTTTGCTGGAGAAATCATCCCTGCTTTTAATCGGGAGACTTAGCTGTAGTTCGGTTTGCAGAGGCTCTTTAAATAGACACTGTTTGCCGTAAATAGATTGTTTTGCTGCAAGTCCTGCCGGAAGTCTGGCCCCCGCCTCCAACTCATTGGCTGACACAGTGGGGACACTTTGTTGAATGTATATCAACAAAGCAGCATAATGGGGACAACCTGATCAATGCTTGACCAGCACACTTCACAGCACCAAGGCTGGGAAGGATGTTTCCTCCTCATTACTAAAAGCAAAGATAGACTTGCACCCATCACGTCCTCAGGGCTTGCCAAAGCGCTTTTCAGCCAATGAAGTACTTTTTGAAGTGTAGTCACTGTTCTAATGTAGGAAACGCAGCAGCCAAATTGCACACAGCAAGGTGCCGCAAACAGCAATGAGATAACAACCAGATTTATTTAGTTAAAAAAAAAGAGAGATTTTGGTTGAGGGATAATTGTTGGCCACGGCAGTACAAAATACTCCCCTGCTCTTCTTCGAAGAGTGTCCTGGGATCTTGCACGTCTACCCGAGAGAGCAGATGGGACCTCGGTTTAACGTCTCATTCGAAAAGACGGCACCTCAGACAGTGCAGCATACATGTGTAGAATTAAATTTCCTGGTAATCAACTGCAAATTCTCTCTCAAATCAACTTGATGTAATGGTTTTAAATCATTAATCCTTTAGTGCAATTGTCACACAATGACAGCTCACTGACCACACAAGTGGATCCATAACTGGAAACATTGGCCCAGTAATTCGGGTCCCAACGCGCGAGTACGGACGGGGTACTCACGCGTGGGCCCGATGGAAGTGCCGGTTTTCAGCATGCACAGCAAGGGGTTCAGAGGTCGAACGCATGCGCGCAGGAGTCTGCGCGTGCGCGCTGAAATTCCTTTTTTTTTTAATAAAAGGTTTGTCCGTGCGTGAAGGCCTCAACTTTTTACGAATGAAAAAAGCAGACGTAAGGACTTAGTTTTAAAAGGTAAGTGGTCTAATAATTAAAGTTAGAAACCTCTTGCACCATACCTACAGACACCTCCCCACCATGATTTGACGGCCATTATTGCCGCTGCGAAGTGCTTTGGTACATTTTACTATGTGGATTGAAGTGTAAAAGTGCCAATTTGTTGCTGTTATCACACTGACAAAGTACTCATACTACAACTAATATTTACATAGTGCTTCTCACATAATGAAAAGCACTTGGGCAAGGTAGGACCTGATCTAAAAAAAGAGGGTAGAAAAATTTAGGTTGGGGGGGGGGGGGGGGGGGCAGGGAAGGGAGGAAAAACTGAAGGTATGACCAAAGAGAGAGGGGCTGTTTAATAGGCTTCTGAAGATAATGAGGGAAAAGGCAAAGTAATCAAGATGGGAATATTCCAAGGGGCAGTGATGTAGCAACTCAATGAATAGCCTTTAACAATGAATTAAATGAAATGCACTTCAGCCTCAAGTTTATTTATGGTGTCAAGAATTGGAAAAGTTTGCTCAGTTTCCCCTCAGCACTTGTATGCAAGCACCTCACCTCCATTTGTAATGGAGAAACTGAAGAAACAACTCACTAGTCCTATCACCCTCTCCTCCCACGAACAAGCTGTGCCGCCATGGTGACTAGGAATATCAGCAAGAAATAATTCACTTTGGAAACTCATAGATTCATAAAGACACGGCTTATTTTGAAAGCTGGAGAGATTTTTATATAAAAGTGTTAGGAAGGCCAACAAGCTTCACTCCACAAAGTACAAATGTACACGGGGGGGGGGGGGAACAAGAGTGAATGCTGAAAGTAAGGAGTTACCAAATATCTTAACTTGATGATCTGGTTCTGTTTCATAGAGTACTGCAATGGCAGGAATGCTACAAGGGGATTTTTACACGGAATATTGCCAATGTGAATATATAGGCCCGAGTGTCCGCTCGATTGCATCCAGCGCAAATTGAGTTTCCGCAATCTTCTGCGCTAGTCTAAAAAAAACATTGCACGAGAAGCAGGCCCCGCCCGCAAAACCAGCACCCCCCGCGCCCCCAGGGTGAATTAATCACCATTGGGAGTTGCCGCTAATTACGTTCGTTTGCAGGCCTTCGAGGAGGCTCGAAAAATTAAGCTGCATCTTTTGGGCGCGAGGACACAAATAGGTACTTAAAAAGTTTTGATTAGTAAATTTTTTAAAAATTATAAAGGAACTGACTACTGTAGCCCAGTAACAAACCAAATTGTTCTGTACATTTAAAAAAAAAAATGTTCAGTAATTTTAAAAATCAGGTTTCTCACAGGTGGTGAATTGACACTGATTAAAAATGCTTATTTTTTGCGATAAACCCATTTTCAGCTGTATTAAATCAAACTGCACCAAGTTACCACTCTTAAATATATCAAAGAATTTTTTTTTGAAGCAAAAAAATTTTTTTTTTTTTTTTTTTTTTGAATGACGTTTTAAAACACTGCCCGCTTGCGCTGGCTCATGGCAGATTTTCTGTTCTGCGATAATGCGATCGAGTTTGAGCGGAAACTTGGGTTAAAAAAAAGTTTCAAAAACTAGGGCAGGATCGCCGCTTGCGTCCAAAGCGGAAACTCTACACTATAAACACCAACAAATCAAGGAACAAATCAACCTACGACTTGAGTTTGCAAACTCAAATGCTTTGAATATTCAAAAAAGTACATCTTAAAATTACATTGTTGAGCAAATTTAGTGCATAAGAAAACTATGGGAAACTAATATTAAGGAGATTCGTGCCTTTCCTTTTTAAAAAAAAAAATGTTACCAACGATCATTAACTTTGACAGCATTTTGTCTATTTGTTTTTAAAAAAAATATAAAACATAATCCCAGTTTAAGCAACCAGGTCACACAATGACACCCTGGAGGAGTTACTGACAGATAGTGCAAGGCAGCTGAATTACCAAGGGATGGTCATTATCCAGAGGTGCTTCACTGATCTTGTCATTTTGACCGGGCGAGATTCCAGATTAATCCAGCTCCCCCGCACCATCAAGAATCGCAGCTCCTCCAAATCAGTTCTCCTAATAACACCACCAGCACCGACTGCTGAAGCAAAAGGAATGCACACCATCCCCAACTCAGATGTCAGAAAAAATACTATTTACTGAAAAATGGCATGATCAGTTTTACTGATGCTAAATTTGCTTTCAGTATGTGGGAAACTCTGGCAAGGCCACATTTTCCAGCTCATCCCACATGCTGCTGGGAAGGTCTCCCATTATTGCATACAAACTTCAGACTATTAAACTCAACTCTGAAGCCAATATATATCCAAGAACATAAGAAATAGGAGCAGGAGTAGGCCAATCGGCCCCTCGAGCCTGCTCCGCCATTCAATAAGATCATGGCTGATCTGATCCTAACCGTCAATCCACTATCACAGAACCATCTCCTGAATCTAACAGAATTAGACACACGAAATAGGAGCAGGATCAGGCTACACGGCCCCTGGGCCCGCTCCGCTACCCACAGGGCCATGACCGATCCGAACCTAGACTCATGTCCAAATTCCTGCCCGCTCCCCGTAACCCTTAATTCCCTTTACTTCTAGGAAACTGTCTATTTCTGTTTTAAATTTATGTAATGATGTAGCTTCTACAGCTTTTTGGAGCAGCATATTCCATGGACCTACCACCCTGAGTGAAGTAGTTCCTCCTCATCTCAATTTTGAAAGAGCAGCCCCTTATTCTAAGACTATGCCCCCTAGTTCTAGCTTCACCCATCATCGGGAACATCCTCCCCGCAACCACCCGATCCAACCCCTTCACAATCTTATATGTTTCAATAAGATCGCCTCTCATTCTTCTGAACTCCAATGAGTAGAGTCCCAATCTACTCAACCTCTCCTCATATGTCCATCCCCTCATCCCCGGGATTAACCGAGTGAACCTTCTTTGTACTGACTCGAGAGCAAGTATGTCCTTTCTTAAGTATGGACACCAAAACTGTACGCAGTATTCCAGGTGCGGTCTCACCAATACCTTGTACAACTGAAGCAATACCTCCCTATTTTTATATTCTATCCCCCTAGCAATGAAAGCCAACATTCCATTGGCTCAACCAGAACGTGTGTCATAATGTTGGGTTCTCAAATAACTAAAATCACAGGATTCTGTCAAGGTTCAAAAATCCTGGAAGCTATGAAAATCTTATGAGCCCGTATAAACTCTTGAGATTTCTACTGCTCCACAATATCACCACCAATTCGGGGGCGCGTAGACCAGAAGTCATCAGCTAAGCATGCCAAAGTTCTGCGCCCATCCAAACAAACAGAGGGGGTCATATCACCTACAGTGCAGCACCTTCCACACTCCTACCGTCCAGCCACCGTTACACTGCAGAATCGTGTGCCAGCGCAATACTGAAATATGAAAAAAAAAGAACTACATAGTAGCAGTGGTCGATTGAAACAAAGCTATGCTGACAGGCTGACCAACAAGAGGTCAGCAGATGAGGTATAATGGGATGGTATCTGCAGAATCCTGGTAAATACAGCAACCTTCAACCAGCTGCTGTTAATCGCCCATTTAAATGCAAGAGTTTCATTTAGTGCTTTTAGTAAATCGTGTAATAGCCACAAGTGAACTGCCCTATTGCAGATAGGGAGAGGGAAATCAAATGGGGGGGGGGGGGAGAAGAGAGAGAGAGAGAGAGATAATGTAAAAGCAGTTTTCATTAGTCACAGAAGCTCAACATCCCCAAAGCAAAATGTTTGAGAGCTGAAGTCACGTGAACTGTGGTTTACAGATTAAAGGCCTGAAGTTGAGATAAACCACAAGGGCCAGATAAATATTGCATGAAGTAGAGCACTCCACCGTCTGACCGCTCATTTTCATATAGAAGCTGTCCGATTTGAAGAGATTCCATGCTGTTCTCCCACTCGGGTTATATATTTTATGCATGCCTGCACAGCCTTTAAACAAGCACCGCAGAGTTTTCACCTCAAGTCTGAAAGTTGGGTGAAAAAACTCTCTACAGGCTTTCCAAACAGTGGTCGGATAAACCAAGGGGGGGTGAGGGAAAGAGAAAGAAAGCCAGACGAGCCAGCTCCTGAACACAAGCCACAAAATAAATAATTCATACTAATGAATTACGCAAGTGCAGTGACTTATTGTGCAGACAGAGACGGCAGCCATTCTGCATCAACATTGTCCCAGAAATAAACAATGAAATGAATGAATTAATCTGTTACTTTTTTTTTTAAAGTGGGTGTTGGTAAGGAAGGGACAGTGCTCAGGACAATTCAATGCTCCTCTTCAAATATTGCCATCAGTTACAAAGGCAAATGGTATGTTGGCCTTCGTAGCAAGAGGGTTCGAGTACAAGAACAAGGATGTCTTGCTGCAGTTGTACAGGGCCTTGGTGAGACCACACCTTGCGTATTGTATGCAGTTTTGGTCACCTTACCTGAGGAAGGACATTCTTGCCATGGAGGGAGTGCAGCGAAGATTCACCAGGCTGATACCTGGGATGGCAGGAATAACGTATGAGGAGAGATTGTGTCGACTGGGCTTATACTCACTGGAGTTTAGAAGATTGAGAGGGGATCTCATCGAAACCTATAAAATTCTGTCAGGTCTGGACAGACTAGATGCAGGAAGAATGTTTCTGATGGCCGGGGAGTCCAGAACCAGGGGTCATAGTCTAAGGATAAGGGGTAAGCCATTTAGGACTGAAATGAGGAGGAATTTCTTCACCCAGAGAGTGGTGAACCTGTGGAATTCTCTGCCACAGAGGGCGGTGGAGGCCAGTTCATTAAATATATTCAAGAGTGAGTTGGATATATTTCTTGTGGCTAAAGGGATCAAGGGATATGGGTGAAGGCAGGGACAGGGTACTGGTGAACCCACCAGGAGTTTGATAGTAATTATCTGCTGCTACACTTAAGAACTTCCTGCCTGAAGTTTTCATGTCTAGATTAGATTAGATACATGAAGGCGAATCAGGGTCCATCCACTAACAATGTCACAAATCGCCACTGAGCATTTTACTGCTCTTAGTTGTGCCGATGTGAACGAGCACTGCAGAAGAAACAGGCATTTAAATATATTCAGCTGCGCAGGCAGCACACAAAAATCTATCCCCAAACAATTGCTTCCAAAGCAGCGAGGGCATAAATTCAGCAAGTATATTTAAAAAAAATGTAACCTGCCAAAACGAGGCTGCGATTCCTAATACCAACTTGGCGTTAACAGATATTTGTTCAAACACACTAAGCTGCTTTCACACTTTGTCTGATCCCGTTTTCAAGATGATCGGCTTCAGTGCGCCACTGTCCCCTTTCACACTGCGCATGCTGTACGATATGGAGACCCAGAGTGGAAAATAAAACACAGGATCAGCTGCCTGGGTTTACATTACTGAAAAAAGCAGTCTCAAAATCGAAAAACATATTTTTGTAGGTCGATGAAGTTGTTGGTTCCCTGAACATCAGGGTGTTTATTGCAGCATGGAGTGCCGCCAACGGATAGAGAACTGCACATCTGCTGTCAGCGACACTCATAGAAACACAGAAGATAGGAGCAGGAGTAGGTCATTCGGCCCCTCGCCCGATGACGGGGGAGTCCAGAACCGGGGTCACAGTCCAAGGATAAGGGGTAAGCCATTTAGGACTGAGATGAGGAGGAATTTCTTCACCCAGAGAGTGGTGAACCTGTGGAATTCTCTACCACACAAGGCAGTTGAGGCCAATTCATTAAATATATTCAAGTAGGAGTTGGATATATTTCTTATGGCTAAAGGGATCAAGGGATATGGGGAGAAAGCAGGGACAGGGTACTGAATTTGGATGATCAGCCATGATCTCATTAAATGGCAGATTACCCGTTAGAATTTTATAAGTTTCAATCAGATCCCCTCTGGGAGGTTATTTGTGTCCTCCTTTGTGAAGACAGAACCAAAGTGTCGTATCATGTCAGAGCACCTATGGGTCGAGCCAGCTGCAGAAGCTTAGCATGTGCGATCAATACGAGGGGGCTTTAGAAAATAATCAAACCTATAAATGAACCCAGCAATACTCACAAATGCTGTAGTTTAATGCAAGCTAAGAACTTGATAAGTTGGGACATTTTACTGTGTTAAAGGTGCTAAATAAACACAAGTTGGTGTTGATGATGATGGATTGCTGCAGGTGAAAAAAAAACTAGATCCTACATTCCGTATGCTTCCGATTCAGTTTGCCACCGTCGCCAGGACAACGCAATGACGTCATATTTTTCCTGTCTTGAAGTTATTTCCTCAGGATCACGATCTGTTCATCTCGGATCCTGATCAGCTGTATTGTGAGCCCACAAAGAGCATACCGAAAAGGGAGGGGGAGGAGGAAATCAAAAGACGCTACTCACTCATTTGTCATCATTTCGTAGCACTGGTTGAACATGTACGCAAATTCTCCATCGGGTCCAAAGTCAACTGTAAGCTCCTTCTCGAGGCTCCTGTAAAACAGCAGCGGTGGAACTGTAAATCAAGGTGTATTTTCTAGGATGGGGCTTTTAAAAAAATTTAATTGCCTGCTTTGCCAAAAGAATCATCACAGTATGTTAAAAACAATCAGAAGCACCAGTACCCAAATTCCCCATCCCACTGGCAAATGCAACAAATCAAAGAGAGAGTCAGGAAAATAAAATTTAATTTTGACATCTGATTAAACAAAGTCACACTTTCAAATAAAAACAACAACCTGATCATTACTGTAGAATACCACTGATCCGTCACTCAGTACTTATTTGTCATCATTATTGTTTAAATCATAGCGGTTAACTAAACATTCCCTACCGAGGTGACTTCTCTACTTTAGCCAATGTCCCTTTAGGATTTTTTTTTGGGTTCCAGTGTCAGAACAGCAATGAAGACTGTTCAGAACAGAATCCTCGCTTCCTGCAATGCACAGGCATGGCTAGCTATGCTTCGTCTGGAGCAGGACAATCTGCTAGAGTCAAATTCTGACCCTTCTAAGTATTGGGGGGGGGGGGGGGAAGGAATCAATTCGCAAAACATTACATTAGCAAAATAATGCGGATGCTGGAAATCCGAAATAACAGGAAACGCTGGAAAAACTGTTTCTCTCTCCACCGATGTTGCCAGGCCTGCTGAGTTTTTCCAGCATTTTCCTGTAATTGCAGAACATTACATACCTTATATTGCGTGCATTTATTGCACACAAAACCCTATCTCGCCTATACTACACTTGTGCTCCAAAGCAAGATGCTGGCATATGCAGCAACCCAAGAATCTGAATTGGACAATACTAATTTTCCATTTGTGCTGTTACTGGTTCAGTTGGGCCAACAGCAGAGACACTGCAATTGGCCTCAGTTGGTGGGCAACGAAGAGGAGCAAAAAAATAAAGTGGACCAGAGTCCTCCTGCATGGTTACAATGCAGCAACCCCTGCTGGGGTTGTATAGGTATCACCAGGCTGATACCTGGGATGGCAGGAATGACGTACGAGGAGAGATTGGGTCGATTGGGCTTATACTCGCTGGAGTTTAGAAGAATGAGAGGGGATCGCATTGAAACTTATAAAATTCTAACAGGACTGGACAGACTAGATGCAGGAAGGATGTTCCCGATGGCGGGGGAGTCCAGAACCAGGGGTCACAGTCTAAGGATAAGGGGTAAGCCATTTAGGACAGAGATGAGGAGGAATTTTTTCACCCAGAAAGTGGTGAACCTGTGGAATTCTCTACCACAGAAGGCAGTTGAGGCCAATTCATTAAATATATTAAAGAGGGAGTTAGATATATTTCTTAAGGCTAAAGGGATCAAGGGATATGGGGAGAAGGCAGGGACAGGGTACTGAGTTTGGATGATCAGCCATGATCTCATTGAATGGCGGAGCAGGCTCGAGGGGCCGAATGGCCTACTCCTGCTCCTATCTTCTATGTTTCTATGAATGTTAAGACGAGGCCAAGATCATTTCTGGCTATGATGCCCCAATACGGTGAAATAGCCCGTCAACACTCGCAATCTAGCCTCGAGCATGAAGAATGACACAAGAACCAGAGAGCTGATCCCACTTGTGGAGCTGTGCCTCAGAAGCAGTCACTGCCTTCAGGGGAAGAAGGGAGAAACTTTTTTTTATTTTAAAAGAAATCTGACTTGCAAAAGGAGTATTTCAAAAAAACACAACAAAAAAATGCTGGCCAAAAACAAAATGAATTACCCATCTGAAAGTGTTACGCTGTTATATACACTTCCACTTGCCCAGGATTGGATTTTTCCAGTACAACATTAGGTTTGGAAGTTGCTACTTTCTATCTGAAGTCCTGCATGTTGAATGTAGACCAACAGCACCCGACAACAATTTGATGTAATTCAAGACAGAGATTGACTGTATGTGGAACTTTTGTGGGCTACAGTCACAACGGCATCTTTGAGCACTTTCTTGGCTGCAATGTAATCGTGTCCCATGCTGCAAATTACTTTTAGTGGTAATTCTCTAGGTTTCCTTGCACATTAGGCTCTGTAAACCGATTGCCTGAAGAAAAAACAATGGAAACCTGGATCTGGACTTTGACCTGATATTTTTACACACCTGGTGCAGGTTCCTAGTACCTATTAAAAAAACTTGAGATTTTCTATTATACACGGGTAGGGTGCACAATTCCTCGCTGGCATGGTGTCACGTCATCACAGTGACTATTTCCTAATGCTGCCAGCACACGACTCACAGGTGCTACAATTTGCAATGATTTACATGCTGTACCCACTGCTCCATAAAAGCCATCACACAAGTACATGAACCAACTCCCCACTCCCCAATGTCACTCAGATATAACCCCCCCCCCCCCACAAAACCAAATGACTTGCTTCCATCCAAAAGAATGTCACCAAACCCAAAAAATCCCCAACAAATTCCAAAATAATTAATAGGCTGGTTTCCTCAGTCCAGCAGTACCTTCCTAAGCAACCACTTCCCTCCAGCACCAGATTGAAATGTCACAAACGACTCGAGTTTACTGTCCTCCATAATAATCACCTCCCCTACCAACAGCACAATGTTACACCCTGGACTACTTCCTCCAATATGAGTGGAGAATACCAACCACTTCACCATGCCAAATATGAAAGCACATAGGTCAGTGCACAAAAGCAAATTTTTTTTTTTTTTTTTTTTTTAAACCAAGTGTCGGGGGAAGAAACATAGAAGATAGGAGCAGGAGTAGGCCATTCAACCCCTCGAGCCTGCTCCGCCATTCAAATTCAGTACCCTGTCCCTGCTTTCTCCCCATACCCCTTGATCCCTTTAGCCTTAAGAAATATATCCAACTCCTTCTTGAATATATTTAATGAATTGGCCTCTACTGCCTTCTGTGGTAGAGAATTCCACAGGTTCACCACTCTCTGGGTGAAGAAATTCCTCCTCATCTCAGTCCTAAATGGCTTACCCCTTATCCTTAGACTATGACCCCTGATTCTGGACTCCCCGACCATCGGGAACATCCTTCCTGCATCTAGTCTGTCTAGTCCTGTCAGAATTTTATAAGTTTCAATGAGATCCCCTCTCATTCTTCTAAACTCCAGCGAGTATAAGCCCAATCGACCCAATCTCTCCTCATACATCATTCCTGCCATCCCAAGTATCAGCCTGGTGAATCTTCGCTGAACTCCTTCCATGGCAAGAACATCCTTCCTCAGATAAGGCGACTAAAACTGCACACAATACTCAAGGTGTGGTCTCACCAAGGCCCTGTACAACTGCAGCAAGCAGCGATGTTCGGGCGATACCAAACTTGGGTTGGAAAAGTCAGTAGATTCTAGTGGAAAGGCAAGGAAGGAGGTAAGGAGCCCCTCAGCGAGGAGTCTAGATTGCAACACCAATCAGATGCAAGAGTTAAGCTTAGCTCAGTACCATACTTGGTGCTAACTGGTGGATCACCCAAGGCTTTGCCCACAAAGCACGTTTCCCTCCGAGCGCATTAGTGACGCTGCAGGTATAAGTATGGGCCTCTAAAGCTTATGAAGCTCCAGCTGGTAGTTGAAGTGTGCAGCTGACTACGTGCCACAGAATGAGGGAGTGCGCGACCGGCGTAGTATACTTAACATATTGCAGAAAAATAAAGACTCTCTAGAATGTAGGGCAGGGCTTTATTGGTAAAGCAGAAATGGTGTGATGTGTTGACAAGTTCAGATTATTAGTCAAGGCAGACTAATACCTGAAAGTGCCCATCAGCCCACTGCACTGAGCTTCCTTCAGCTCTGAACCAGTCAGCCTCAACACACTCGGGTACAGCCATATTCAGCCTAATGCGGACGATGAATAACACTTCTAATAACCAAAGTATAGTAAGAATTCAATAAACTATGCAACAAAAGCTCGTTTCACTGAATACCTTTTTGAAACAAAAGAATGCAGTAATTTCCAATTTGGCCCATACAAAGGGAAATTTCCCTTTTAAAAAAAAAAGTAGAATGTACTCAGTTCAATCGACAGTAAAGCGTTTCAAGAGGAGAGGTGCTGGTGTGGCCAATGAAATATTCTAGCATTCATATTCACAGAATCACAGAAACCCCACAGTGCAGATAGAGGCCATTTCGGCCCATCGAGCCTGCACCGACACATATCCCACCCGATCCCCGTAACCCCTACACCAACACATATCCCACCCTATCCCCGTAACCCCACGTATTTAATCCCCCTAACACTAAGGGTCAATTTATCATAGCCAATCAACCTAACCCGCACATCTTTGGACTGTGGGAGGAAACCGGAGCACCCGGAGGAAACCCACGCAAACACGGGGAGAATGTGCAAACTCCACACAGACAGTCGCCCGAGGCCGGATTCGAACCCGGGTCCCTGGCGCTGTGAGGCAACAGTGCTAACCACTATGCCACCTCCTGGAGAGCCCAAGTTCTCTCCATTGCTCCCGAATACAAATAGTGAACCAAGGCAAAGCCACTGGAAGCAGATCAGTTCTACCTCCTGCAAACACAAGTTATAGAGACATTGCATATTTGGCTGGGTCTTTTGTGGGCCAGATTTGAATGTGGTTTTGGAAGGTTATCTTGTCCCCTGGGGATAGACTCAGCAACTCTTAGATTAACATTTCAGTACTGCACAGGAAATCGCTTAAATCACACCAATTATTATTATTTTTAAGTTTTTCTGCCATTCGGGTCTTGGGTGACAGATCAAGTTACCTCCTGGGTTAACTCTGTCAAGCGCCCTCAGCCAGTTACAGATACTGTAAAGATACTTTATGCTCTGCATTAACTACTGCAGAAGAACACCTTTTCTTTTCCTACGTCTTCTCTGCCCCCTCCAACCACCAATTCGCCTCAAGATAACAGGAGTTTAGCAGTATTTTATCTTCAACGCTTTATCTGCCAGTCCCTCTGCTTTAATGGGGAGACTTGCAAATAGCAAATCACGCTACTACTTCAAGGTCTGGGCCCAACAGATATTGTGGCTTCTCCGAGAGAGATTTTCTCAGCTTAATTAAAAAAGTTGCTTCAGGTTTTTCGAAATGCCAGACGCATTACTTGCATTGAATATCAAACAGATAATAGGTTTTATATTTGAGGTACGTTACCCGATCGCATTCTCCACCTCCTTCAGCGACTTCTCTGCTTCGGAGAATTCATTTCTAGCTTTGTCGGCAACTGAAAAGCAAATGACATGCGGGTAAACAGGCAGTAGGCTAAACACAGCATGAAACAGGATTCCAGCAAGCAGGACAACTTTGCTGTAGCACAACAAGTGTAAACCTGTTGGGTGTGCATCGGTCATCAGCCCTTTATTTCTCCACAAAAAGGAAAAGGCGATGATAATACAGGAAAGTCTTTTTTATCCGGCACCGACGGGACCGGCGTGGTGCCGGTTGATCAAAAAGTCCGGATTACAGAGAGGTATAGTTAAAAGGTACGAGAGCTCCGTACACGGCCACTGGAGCAGGAGCCCCGGTTACACGGCCACAGATCCAGGAACCCCGGTTACACGGCCACAGATCCAGGAACCCCGGTTACACGGCCACAGATCCAGGAACCCCGGTTACACGGCCACAGATCCAGGAACCCCGGTTACACGGCCACTAATATATAGTAAAACTTACCTGAACCTACTCCTGAATTTTGCCGGTTAAGAGCGATTTCCGGATATTTAGGTGCCGGTTAAGAGAGAGTTTCCTGTAGCATTAGTATAACATCTTGCATGTCAAAATGTCTCAAAGTGCTTTACACAATTATACGAGCAGAGGTATTATTCGGTAAACTGCAGAACGCTGGCAAATCAGTGTACTGCAGGTGGTGATATGTCTACATACTCCCAAAAGTCACAAAGAAAAAGGCAGTGAGTCATCACTCAGGCATCTCTTTGAAACTGGGTACACCGATACCAGCAGAGGTGTCAAGGCAAGTCACATGTAGGCCAGTAGCCTGGGATTCTGGAAATGGGAAAAGCTTTTTTTTTGGGTTATATAAAACAGTCACTTCAGAAAGCCGAAATGATTAACCAGCAGCCAGATTGAAGGTAAAGAGTTTACAAGACAGCTCCGAGAAATAGGCTGCCCGGCTGCGTGCATGGAGACAATGAATCTTTTAACGCAAGTGTGATTATCGAGCATTAACGTACACGGCTACATACATCCCAGCACCTCCCCACTGATGATCCTCCTCCCACAAAGGTATTCTACTCCATTTCCTTCAGTCACAAGTCAACTTTCACTGCCGCTCACAGCAGGGAGCTGCCCTTGCATTATTCGGATGAGACGTTAAACGGAGGCCCTGTCTGCCTGCTCAGGTAGATGCAAAAGATTCTATAGCACTATTTGAAGAGGAGTGGGGCAGATGATCGGATGTGGGCAAAAGTTATTCAACAGCACTAAATACGGATTATCTAGTCGTTTACCTCATTGCAGTGTGCGTGCAAATTGGCTGACATATTAGCCTGTGACTACACTTCAAAAGTAATTTGTTGACTAAAGTACTATAGGACATCTTGAGAACATTAAAAAGGTGCTACAGGAAACTTTGGTTTATCCGGAGGTTAACTGTCCGGAATGCTCGAGCCACCGGCAAAATTCAGGAGTCGGTTCAGTAAGTTTTTTTTCCCTTTTCGTTGCTTTTTTTTCCACTAGTCAGGCTCTGCAAGGTCTAGCTAAAGCTGTTGCTTAGCTACAGAGACGCTTGCAAGCTACGGCCGACTGTTTAGAAGCTGTTGCCAGATACGGAGCTCAAAAGCTTCCGTATGTTTTAACATTAGCGCTGGTTTGTCCGGCAGTTTTGATGGGACGGCAACAGCTCGGTCCCGTCGGTGCCGGATAGCACAAAGTTTCCTGTACATAAAAATACATTCATTCTTTCTTAATAAGCACGTTTCTGTGCTCCTGTAAAACTAGAAATTGCTTCCAATGTCTTCCTCTCTCCTCACTCCACGCAAAGTACTTCGCCTTCATTTATCTCGACTGTCAAGCAGACCAGAAGGAATTACACGTGGAATCTCATGCACAGGCACAAGATGATGTTCCTTAGCATCTAGCTTGTAAAACGAAGTGTAAATATTGGTTTCACAAGCTGGTTGGGGGGGGGAATCCAGACAGATGCAATGATGGAATCAGACAGTGAGGGGCATCAAAAAGTAGTCTTGGGGCTATTTATGCACCAACTTTCAGAGTTCTATAAGCAACAAGTAGCGCATCAACCAGAACAAGTGTTTTGAGATACAAAATTTGCTGGGATTTGCACGAGAAATATCTCAGAAGTTAATTCCGTACTAGGTGCACTGAAGCATAAATTGGTCACTCTGCAATTTAACAATACTCACTGCAATGCTAGAAGAAATAACTAAGGTTGTAAGAATTACTGGGGTGCTCCCTTGATGATCTACTGGCCAATGATGACCCCTAGTGTCGCAGCGAGGGATTGAGCGTAGAAAGTCTCAGGTTCAAGTCCTGGTCCGTGCCGAGATAGCCGCTTTCAACAAGAACCAAGGTCGGGTTACCTCAGCACCCATGAACTAAAAAAAGGCCAAAGAATCATTGAAACTTATAAAATTCTAACAGGACTAGACAGACTAGATGCAGGAAGGATGTTCCCAATGGCGGGGGAGTCCAGAACCAGGGGTCACAGTCTAAGGATAAGGGGTAAGCCATTTAGGACAGAGATGAGGAGGAATTTCTTCACCCAGAGAGTGGTGAACCTGTGGAATTCTCTACCACACAAGGCAGTGGAGGCCAATTCACTAAATATATTCAAGAAGGAGTTAGATATATTTCTTAAGGCTAAAGGGATCAAGGGATATGGGGAGAAGGCAGGGACAGGGTACTGAGTTTGGATGATCAGCCATGATCTCATTAAATGGCGGAGGGGGCTCGAGGGGCTGAATGGCCTACTCCTGCTCCTATCTACTATGTTTCTATGTAATCAGCCCAGGTCCTTCTCCAGATTGCTATCCACTGACCCATGCTGGAAGAAGCATTTGTATGGACGCAGATTAGCAATAGGATCCATCTCCGATATGATGCCCTTCTCTGTCAATTCATTGGGCTCACATTAAGAACGGCTGCGAAGGACCAGCAAGAGTTAGTGCATTCGGGAGGCGGGGGGGGGGGGGGAAAAAGAGAAGGAAAACTGGCAAAAAAAGTTTTGAAAATTAAACGGTTAGTAAACAGTTAGTCTCTAAAGGACTTGCAATAACATAGCACCTTTTACCTCCAGACATCCCAAAGCACTTCACAGCCAACCAATTACTTCTGAAATGTAGTCATCGTTGGGTAGGCAAATGCAGCCAGTTTGCACAATCATGATAAATGACCAGTTAATCTATTTTTGGCGACGTCGGTCGATGAATAAATAAATGTTGTCCAGGACACCGGGGCAACTTCCATGCTCTTCTCCGAACAGTGCCATTGGATCTTCGATATCCACCAGAGGTCGCCTCGATTCGACGCCGTATCGGAAAGACAGCGATGCTGTGCTCCCTCAGTGCTGCACTGGAGCGTCAGCCTGCAGGATATTCTGGAGCCCAGGAATGGGGCTTGGAACCAATGGCCTTCTGACTCAAAAAAGGGGAGTGCGCTACCAATGAGCCACGTTGGAAGTGAAAGTTATGGCACAACGCACTGCTCCGTCGGCATTTGCTGCAATTCAACGCCAAGCTTCAGAATTGGCAAAAAAACCAGCTGAAGTCTATGCAGCAGGATGCTTGGTGAAGATGATGGAGAGAGTGAAAAATAATTACACATCAGACGACGGGGGAACTGGAAACGTTCCATAAAGAAAACCTAGTGTTTGAAGGGGTTAAGAAAACCTCTCTTAAATGGGTCTCAAGTGTAGCGCTACATGCTCACAGCAGGGCCAGGCTCCTGCACGACATGGCGCCAGAAAGGCTGCAGCCTTGAGCCGAGAGCCAGCAATTTAGGTTGGAAAATGCTGCATTATCCTCCCAGCAGGAACCAGCACCTGCCATCCTCGGAGACAGTGACATCAGCTTCATGCACGCTGACACAGCCACTTACACAAACACCGTCTTCTCTTCGGGGACCGCAGCTACTCCATATTTCATGACAATCGATTTTTTTTTTTTTTTTTTTTTAAAACATTATCACTATGCAAAAATAAATTTTTTAAAAACCCACAGCAAATCCATTTCCGCATATGAAAATCACACAAGTGTGCAGAATGATTAAAAAAAAACTAAATAAAATGTTGTGCTGACTAGGAACGGGAGCAAATTCAATGATTAAAGAGGTTATCTTGAGCATATTACGTCTCAAAGTGCTAGGTGCCAGGCTGCCTGCTAGTAAAGTGGCAGATTGATGGGTTTCACCCCGGGTCATCAACTGGGTCAGAATTTCGGGGACAAAACAGGTCACAAAATACAACACTAATTTCACTCTGACAGGGAAGTGACTAAATATACGGAGGTCTCTTGTGATTAACAATTAGATTTTTTTTTTCCCTCTCAGGTTGTTCAATTAGAATCCTCAATAGGGGGCTCCCCTTTCCAGCAAATTGCACGCAGAGAAGGGGGAGGCGAGGGTGGGGACGGAGACATGCTCTTCCTTACTTACGGTTGTCAAGGGTCTTAATCCATTAAGCAGGACCCCACTGGACTAATTTGGCAAGGTTGCTGAAAGAAGATGAGGGAGGCCAGATGCAACAGAAGTGCATGATTATGAAAAAATATACAACATAGATATAATTTATTTATTTATTTATTTATTTTTATTTTTTAAAACACCCAATCAGAAAAGTCAAGGACTATCCCCAAAATTCAGCCCTCCAGTATTCTAATTTCTCCAACACAGCATCCAGCTGCACTTTGAACAATACCAATGTTTCTGTCTCTATAACCCTGATTACGTCAAACATTTATCACTCTTCCCTGCCGTTTTAAGTTACTTTACACTCATTTTCATTTATGCGCTCTGTCCTACCTTCCTGGTTTACTTTGAAGCAATAATCTGGGTTTAATTTATCTGCACGATTGAGTATTTTATATACATTGATGATGAATGCCTCCTTAACCACACCTTCTTTCTTAGCCTGTAAAAACAGAGGCCTGAACCTTCCTCACAGCTCATCCTCTGCACAATTAGGAGCAGCTTGTTGCCCCCCTCTCGGTAGAAGCCTTCTTGGTACTTGTAATATTTGTCAACGCTTGTAAGTTGCTACTTATTTGGAACAAGTATAAAATAGCCCATTCATTACCACCAGCACTTGGCTAATGTAATATACTGTAAATGCTTTACGCTTCCATTGCTTCTTAAGAAAAAGAGGCATTATTCACACCCTCCATTTTGAAAATAAAATGTTTTCAAAATGGCAGCTGTAAATGAAGCCCACAACTTAAGGAGTCTTACCTCTTTTCAGCTAAAATAATTTACCATTACAAGGAGGTTTGATAGAAACCAAACAGATATTTACGGGGCATATAAGCCTGAAGCCAAAAAGAAAATTCTGACTCCTTCTGTCAATTCTATGTTCTCGGATCACAAAAAGATTCAGATAAGCCTTCTCTGCTCATTTTGTAGTTTCAAGCCTTGAACTTCAAAAAGAAAAAATTCTCTTCGGTTTGTCAAATGAATCGGTATCCAGCGGACTTGCTCCATAAATCTAGGTCACGTTCATAGATGGAAGCCCGAAACCACCCTGGTACAAGGATAAGTGCTGGCAGGAAGCTGCTGGCTCAGCCCTGACCCGTCCTTTGATGTGTTTAAAAAACGAAAGATAAAGAGGATAAAGCAAGGAAGCAGAAAATAAAAAAAAAAAGGAACACTGCCAGCGGTTTTCTGCTGCAGCAGCAGCTTTGCTGAAATAGAACGGTGAAGCCTGCTGTGGCCTCTCCTTGTCCTGACCTCTCAAAACAAGAATTGCTCAGCAAAGAAATAAAATTATAGAAAAGCTGAAGTCGCTCAGTTCCCATTATGTTCTCTTCCCACAACGTCAGATCTGGAAACAGGATTTTTGACATGCAATGATATCTGAAGATTTTTCAAAAGCCATTTAAGCAGAAAGCATGCCATGGACCACAAATTCACATGGCCAATAAAATGAATCATAATCTAGTATAGAGGACCCTGCACAATAAATAACAGTTGCTGCGTACTTATCTACAGTCTCTGAATTGTCCCGACATCCAGTACTGGATGAGCAGAAATTTTCTCCAACTAAATATTGGGAAGGCCAAAGCCATCGTCTTGGATGCCCGCCACAAACTCCGTTCCCTCGCCACCGATTCCATCCCTGGTAACCATCTGAAGCCGAACCAGTCCGGTCGCAACCTTGGCGTCGTATTGACCCCCAGATGTGCTGCCAACCACATATCCGCACCATCACCAAGACCGCCTACTGCCACCTCGGTAACATCACCCAACTCCGTCCGTCTCAGCTCATCTGCTGCCGAAACCCTCATCTAGGCCTGCGTTACCTCTGGACTTGATTATTCCAACGCACTCCTGGCTGGACTCCCATCTTCCATAAACTTGAGCTCGTTCAAAACTCTGCTGCCCGTGTCCTAACTTACACCGAGTCCGGTTAACCCATCACCCCTGTGCTCGCTGACCTACATTGGCTCCCGGTCCAGCAACGCCTCAATTTAAAAAACTCCCATCCTCATTTTCAAATCCCCCCATGGCCTCACCCCTCCCGTCTCTAACCTCCTCCAGTCCTACTACCCTCCAAGATCCCTGCGCGCCTCCAATTCTGGCCTCTTGCGCATCCCCTATTTTAATCGCTCCTCCACTGGCAGCGGTGCTTTCACCTGGCTAGGCCCTAAACTCTGGAATTCCCTCCATAAACCTGTCACCTCCTTTAAGACGCTCCTTAAAACCTACCTCTTTGGCCAAGCTTTTGGTCATCTGTCCTATAACAAAATGCGGCTCGGTGTCAAATTTTGTTTGATAACGCTCCTGTGAAGCGCCTTGGGATATTTTACTATATTAAAGGTGCTATATAAATGCAAGCTAATGATTAGTTCCTACATTACAATATAGTGAATACACTTCAAAAAAAAAAGTACTTCATTGGTTGTGAAGTGTTTTGGGAAGTCCTGAGGTCGTGAAAGGCACTATGTAAATTCAAGTCTTTAGTCTGATGAGGCACCTTTTGGAAAAAAAATGAACCACTTAAACTATTCCTTGCTACCCAAAAAGCTGAGACTTAATAGGAGTGCAGATACACACACATTGAGGGGAGGATTTTCTCTGGCTGCCAGGTGTCAGTGGCATCGTAAGCACTGCAGGAAGATTCCATATACAGTGCTTAACATTTCAAAATGACAAGGACTGATGTACAATTTTACTGGCAATAAAAAAAAACTTCCTCCATTGCTTTATTTGCTGGTACCCGTGTCAATTTTAGTTACTACATCAATTAAACAGTGCAAATGTTTACTATGTGGAATGCACTGCCATCATGAGAAAGAATGAACTGACTGCTGCAAGTGTGATTATTACTACACAGAATGAAAATAGGACAACGAGATGACTAAATCGTGATCAACACCCTCTGAACCTCTCGATGAGTCAGCTGCATATATAGACATCTTGCCTCCTCCTTCCCCCTTCAGTTTTTATAATTTCTTGCATTTTAAACTAAAACTGCAGCCCAAGGCAGCATCTTTGAAATCCTGCACAACTTTTGTATGGCCCTCTCCTCTTTGCCTATCCATGTAATCCTATGCAACACTACTGTAGTAGTCAGCTGCAAGTGAGGTCAGAAGTGGGGATGTTCGCTGATGATTGCAGTGTTCAGCTCCATTCGCAATTGCTCAGATAATGAAGCAGTCCATGCCCTCATGCAGCAAGACCTGGACAACATCTAGGCTCGAGCTGATGAGTAGCAAGTAACATTCACGCCACACAAGTACCAGGCAATGGCCAACAAGAAAGTCTATCCATCTTCCCGTGACAGTTAATGGCATTACCATGGTCAAATCCCCCACCATCAACATCCGAGTGGTCACCACTGACCAGAAACTTAACTGGACCAGCCACATAAATACTGTGGCTACAAGAGCAGGTCAGAGGCTGGGTATTCTGCAGCAAGTAACTCACCTCCTGACTCCCCAAAGCCTTTTCACTATCTACAAGGCACAAGTCAGGAGTGTGATGGAATACTCTCCACTTGCCTGGATGAGTGCAGCTCCAACAACACTCAAGAAGCTCGACACCATCCAGGACAAAGCAGCCCGCTTTATCAGCACCCCATTCCACCACCTTAAACCTTCACTCCCTCCACCACCGGCACGACGTGGCTGCAGTGTGTACAAGATGCACTGCAGCAGCTTCCCAAGACTTCTTCGACAGCACCTCCCAAACCCGAGACCCCTACCACCTAGAAGGCCAAGAGCAGCAGGCGCATGAAAACACCACCAATGTTCCCTTTAAGCTGCGTGGTTGCGCAGCTCTGCAGCTCCCACGCAGCCGGTTCACTGGCTTTTAAATAGGAAAAACCACACATGCGTGGTATTGAGTGGGCCATGCAACCCCTTAAAGGGGTCACGCACCCAAAAAAATTTAAAGGAACATTAAACACCAGCACCTCCAAGTTAAACACCATCCTGACTTGGAAATACAGGAAACTGTGTGTTATCCGAAGGCTAACCGTCTGGAATGCTCAAGCCACCGGCAAAAATCAGGTGCCGTTTTAGTTAGGTTTATTTTTCTCGTTGCTTTTTTCCTCAACAGTCAAGCTCTGCTGAAGCTGTTGCTAAGCTACAGAGACGCTTGGACTGTTCAGAAGCTGTTGCTAAGCAACAGGGTTTGTTGACAGATACGGAGCTCAGAAGCTTCCGTATCTTTCAACATTAGCGCTGGAGTGCCCGGCAGTTTTGAGGGAACAGCAACAGCTCGGTCCCGTCGGTGCCGGATAGCACAAAGTTTCCTGTATATCACCATTCCTTCATGGTTGCTGTGTTAAAATCCTGGAACTCCCTCCCTAACAGCACTGTGGGAGCACCTTCACCACACGGACTGCAGCGGTTCAAAAAGGCAGCTCGCCACCAGCTTCTCAAGGGCAATTAGGGATGGGCAATAAATGCTGGCCTTGCCAGCAATGCCAACACCCTGTGAATGAATACATTTAAAAAAATCAAGTTGATCAGCAAGTAGGTACCTAGAGTCCCACAGTATTCACCAGTAAGCATTATCTTGGTTTCAAACAAGTACAGGAAACTTTCAATTTACCGGCACCTAAATAACCGGAAATCTCGGTTAACCGGCAAAATTCAGGAGTAGGTTCAGGTAAGTTTTACCTCATATTGTACTTGCCTTCCTCGATCTGTTGCTGTGCAATTGGGTGTGGCTGCAGCTGTTGCTAAGCTACAGAGACGCTTGCAACTTGTGGCCATTGTTCTGAACCTGTTGCTAAGCAACAGGGTTTGTTGCTTTATACGAAGCTCTCATCTCTCCGTATCTTTTACTACAGCTTTCGGTTATCCGGAATTTTTGTTGAACCGGCACCACGTCGGTCCCGGATAAAAAAAGTTTCCTGTAATGACATATGGACTTGAAACCCAGCTTTACTTAGATGATTTGTTGTGCATTACAGCATAAGGCCAAGTAAAAGCAGCAAGCAACTGGATATGAAATCTGCAATGAGTAAAATTATTCATACACCTAACTGAGTGCAGAACACCAGCTAAAAGGCAAAAATTACACCTGGTACACGTCTAGTTCAATGTCAATTATTGTACACGGATATTATATAAACTGGTCATGGTGCAGGCTGCTCACAACAAAGTAGCCGATATTTGTGGAAAAGGTAGACTGTGCATGCAGCACAAGGAGCTCGTATAAATATGCTCGAAATAAAAACTGGGAATGCTCAGCAAGTCAATCAGCATCTGAACGAGAAAGACAAGTTAAGGTCCGGGTGTCACACTTAATCAGAACTCTCCTGTGTATTTCTAGGAATGTGTTTGTTTCAGACTTCCAGCATTCGCAGCTCTTCCTTCTGTCTCAGTTAATTTGCGCAATGTTTTCATTTGGGTTTAGCAGCAGCTTCGTAAATAGCATGTCTCCAAAGCAAAGGCTATTTGTGCCCGCTGCTTCCCTGCAATTCATAAATGTATAGATGCCAACCGTCGCCGTTTACATGTCTTGTCCTGTACTGGTCAGGGTGCAAGGCAGCACCCAAGTGCAAAAAACCCCCACACACGCTACTTAATCTGCATTTCCCTCACCAAAAAGCAGCTTTAGTTGGGATGAAACCCGAACCCAGCATGCAGCCCAGCCAACAGGTCTCAACCTGCCGCAAGCCTGGTTTCATTTTGTATTTTGCGTTGTGTAAACAAGCATCAGACACCCACATGAATTAAATGGCGACACACCTGCAAATTATAAAGAGCAAGACAGCTGTAAATAAAGTGGTGATGCACCTGCTCGCTCCTCTTGAAAGCATGAACATTTATCACGGGTATAACTAAAATAAGTAGACAACTTGCAGCCCCCAATGGTGACCCTGTAGGATTTCACCTTGTGTTTTGTTTCTATAATTGCAGGGACGTGCCCCAATGGAAAATGACACTTAACGTTTGATGAATCGTCAGATCGCATCTAAAATCGCTGTTGTGACTGTTGCTACCCAAAGGGGATTTTTTATTTTAACGATGCTGTTTTCACTTCTAAAAAAATGTCAAAGCGCTATCCCAATGGCCCATTGAGTAAAAGCACCAAGTCTGATAGCTCTGTTGTTGACCTCAGCCAGAGCAACAGTTGGGGCATCGCAATTAGTATCAGTGCCAGTAGGCGAAGACGAGAGAAACAAAAGTACAGGAAACTCTTTATCTGGCACCGACGGGACTGGCGTGGTGCCGGTTGATCAAAAAGTCCGGATTACAGAGAGGTATACTTACCAAGGTACGCGAGCCCCGTACACGGTCACAGGTGCAGGAACCCCGGTTACACGGCCACAGATCCAGGAGTCCCTGTTGCACGGCCACAGATCCAGGAACCCCGGTTACACGGCCACAGATCCAGGAGTCCTGGTTACACGGCCACAGATCCAGGAACACCGGTTACACGGCCACAGATCCAGGAGTCCTGGTTACACGGCCACAGATCCAGGAACCCCGGTTACACGGCCACAGATCCAGGAACCCCGGTTACACGGCCACAGATCCAGGAACCCCGGTTACACGGCCACAGATCCAGGAGTCCTGGTTACACGGCCACAGATCCAGGAGTCCCTGTTGCACTGCCACAGGTGCAGGAACCCCGGTTACACAGCCACAGAGCCAGGAACCCCGGTTACACGGCCACTAATATATAGTAAAACTTAGCTGAACCTACTCCTGAATTTTGCCGGTTAAGAGATTTCCGGATATTTTAAGGTGCCGGTTAAAAGAGAGTTTCCTGTATTGTGCAACGAATCTACGTGCACGTGGCTGTCAAGCAAGGCCAGGTTAGGCTCAGCTGTGATGCCTCCAGCAGTTAAATAACCTGCTGTCAATGGCTGGGTCGGCTTGTACATGGAAAAAAAAATGGCTGTAGCGAGGCTGCTACTCCTTCTGGAACAGTACTCCAGCACGAGTCAACAGGGGAGAAAAATAAAGAACAGCGAGCGTTTTACACCAGTCCCAAAATAAAAAATAACCGCTGGGACCTCCATTTATCTGCACTCCAATCGTCCACCATTCTGTCTATTCACTTTTACAGGTTTTTTGCATATTGTAGACTCATGGTGTTCACTACTTGTGCCGTACTGACTTCATTCCCACCACTAGAGTATCGCTGTACCATATATGCAAGCTGAAAATTTGGGAAGTCTCCGGTTTCCAGCCATTCCCATTATTCACCAGAAGATCTCTGCCATTATGGCTGATAATTGAGGTTCCACTTTAAAACTGACAAGCTTGGTTTCCTTGCAAATAATTCACTTTGTATCATTCTATAAATCCCTGATGTCAGTGTTTATATGCAACAGATCACTAACCAGGCAGACCGGACAATGCACCCTCTGCTTAGACTACGGCAAGGTTGCCAAGAATGCATTTTCAAGCAGTCTAAAATATATATTGTTTTTAATATTGGCTTCAAACCCATTTCATTATTACACCCACTTTAATTTCATATCGTTAGTCTGACTACCACTTTCACATCACCCAAGAATAAACGGGGCTCTCCCACAGACTCAGGAGAGGTTCAGTCACCATTATCAGAGACGGAAAGGTCCCAGATTTGGTTCCTCGTTTGTGCAGAGGGGTCTGACTCAGCCTGGATGGTGAAAGACTCGCTGCAGGTTGGCTGCAGCACCATGGACATGAGGAAGGGGGGGGGAATGGCCCTCTTTCCCACTCCAGGCCACTGTTCAGGAATCCCTGGTGGAAGGGGCTTGTATGGATACTGGCTGAGGGCAGCACCAGCTTCAGTACTGATGCCCTCTGCTGACACTCCAGTGAGGTTTAGTTGTGCACAATGGCCAATTACACAAGGTATCAGAGGGCGACAGTCACGTGCACTGTAAGGAGAGGAAGAGAAAATGAGAGAAATATACTTTTGCGGGGAACATGAAAATATCGCTAGCTGTATAAAGCACACTTTTTTTTTTAAGATCTGTGTACAATTCTGTATTCTTACTTTCAAGTAATACACCAACGCGAGAACTGAGCATACCACTGGGATGAATTGAGGGCAGAAAGCTGACAAGAAAAAGAAAAATGGCAATCAAAAGCAGACGTGTTGAAACTTCCATTTTTACCTTGCGGACAGGAAGGCTAAAACAATTTTTGTGAATATTCTCGGACGTGTCCTTTACCATGGTTTATATTGCGCAGAACCAAGAATAAGGCAATGGTCAAGTCAACCAAAGGAGGAAAATAATACAATAAAACTTTCATTTATATAGTGCTTTTAACACAGTAAAAGGTCCCGAGAGAGAAAGAGAGGGAATTGCAGAGCTTAGGGCCTAGGCAACTGCTAATGGTAGAGCGATTAAAATTGGGCTGTACAAGAAGCCAGAATTGGAGGAGTGCAGAGATTTCAAAGGGTTGTACGGCAATGTTCCCTTTATGCTGCGCAGCCAGTGAGACAGCTTTTAAATAGGAGAAACCAAACATGCACGGTATTGTGAAGGGGCCACATCCAAATAATAAGTTCGAGAACACATTGGTTGCAGGGCAGAAAAGGCACATAATAGAAGAAAGTGAAACAGGGAGGTATTAGAGGGCATCTAACCAGATGTTTGTCAGGTTGAAGTCCTAAGGCCACCTGCGCTCAGGATCGAAGCTTCAGAGTTGGCCGATGCTTCGTCACTTGAACGCGAGGTCACTCCCTGGAGCATCACCCCAGAAAAAGATTCAGCTTTCAACTGAGGAAAAATGAGCACAACTCTCTTTACAAACTCACTAATGAGCACCTCAGGTGGAGGTGGTCAGGACTGAAACCTGCATTTTCCCCCAATAAAACAGATGAAACGGAGATTCTCTTCATTGTAGGGAGGGGACGGGGAAAGAGAGACACCAAGGAGAGAGAATAAGTAGCAACGTTACCCCCGAGAAAAGCTACGGTATTCTTTGTCCCAGTTTAAAGTTGATTAGACCAGTAAAAGACAATTTTTAAAAGAAAAACATACCATCAATCAGAGCTTGTGTTTCTTCATCATACGCTGGCATTTTCTCTTCCTCTGCATCTTGCTTTTCTGCAGAGTGAGGGGTACGTTGGTCCTGCAAAGAAAAGGAGCATTACTTGCCCGGGAGACCAAGTGACACAATGCGTTAGATGTGAACAAAAATGCAAGAACTAGATTGTCTTTAGAGACCAGAGTTTGATTGGCAATACACCAGAGGCTGACTGGTACCCAAAGAATGAGTGTGTGCTGACACATGATAATGGAAAAGTCCAGTATACGGTGCATTTAAACAGCAAGTAAATTAAAATAAAGAAAACAAGCGCTAAGTTTTCAAAAACACTTGGGCGATGTGTCAAAAAAATCAGATGTTTCATATATTTAACATATCACCACACCAGGGTGTCAAGATGGCGGCCGTGACAGTCCGGTGCTGAGAGCGCTCTCCCTGCTTCGGGTGGCCAGCTCTCGCCGCTCGCTCCCGCAACCGGAGCGAGGTGCTCGGCGAGTCGTCGGCAGCCACGTCGACCCGCTGGAGCACATCGGCCAGCAGCTCCTCGTCGGGAAGGAATTCTGACTGGGAGGAGGGGAGCCGAGCATGGCGGCCAGAGGCCGACCCGTGAGAGGGAGAAGCAGGCCCCGGGCCGTGGAGCCGGCGACGGTGAGGAGGCGGCCGCGGCGATTGGAGCATTCACATCCCGACGATGTGTTCGGCGAGTCGGGCGGAGGAGCGCAGCGCAACGAGCAGCAGCAGCAGACTCGACGACATGCTGCAGCACGTCAGCCGGCAGCTCCATGGCGGGTAACTCGCAGTCCGGATGGGAGGAGGGCATGGCGGCCAGAGCGGGAGAAGCAGGCCACCACACGTGGAGCCGGCAACAGCGAGGAGGAGGCCGCGGTGAAGAGGAGGACGGAGCGGCTGAGGGACATCGTGCTCCCACTGCCACGGGAAGCCATTGTATTGACTCTGAACGCGGCGCTGTATGTATAGCTGACGCGTCCCCACGGGGAACAAGCATTCCATTGTACTTGTACTGGTTACATATATGGCAAATAAAGCTGAACTGAACTGAACTAAACTTGGGCTCAATATTTTGTAGCGTATTAGCCCAGTAAGTACATACTTTTATTAAAAAACAAATAGGCAACTATGAAGACCTCGGAAACAGCACTTCCTGCAGGAACGCCAAGGCCACACTGCAGCTCCCCATTAGCACACCAGCTGACATCTGCGAACTTGAGGGAGTGGGAATCAGACTTGGGACCTTGAGGATCTGTACGGCTCAATTATTCACTGGATCAACTCGCTGGGAGCAGAAGTTGGCAAGGTTGCCATTAAAAATTAAATACTGTAAAATGCAAACCTGCCACTATTGCCAGCACCTCGCATACATACCCAGGTTAACTAGTGATGACAGCTAGAATTCTTATTTCAAAAAGCAGCACGCGATCACAATTATTCTACTGAGAAATAAAATTTGAATTTTTTTTCCCCCCCTCGAGTGAGATGCACAGAAATCAAATACTTTCTCCTCGGGTTCACCAAATTTCACAGCAAAGTGTTTAGACTAGACAGATAAATCGCAAATTAAAGATTCAACAGAATAAAACCAGTGGGCTAAAACCACGGAACACACTCACTATCAATCGTGCCATCAGAGTGCCACTAGCTCTGCTGTTCCTTTGATGGTCGAGTGTATAAAGCGAATGATTTACCGCTGCGCCACACAGGGCAGAAAGCTCTCGGTTTCATTCCCCAATCTGTGCCGAATTAGTGGACTCTACTGGCGCCGCAGTTCAGGTGCTGCATTTTCACAGGCGAGGGAGGGAGGGAGAGAACAGAGAGGATATCCCAGCTCCCGAGGCCGTTCGGTAACACCTGCTGGAAAAGTGCGCCTGCGGCCATCTGCCGAAAACAGACTGCCGACACGCAGGGGCAGCCGCTGTACGGTGGGGGGCCCTCGGGAGGGCTTCCTGCACGCTGCGGAACCGAGAGCCGGCAGCTTCAGTAAAGGTGGCGAGAAAATTTGGTGGCGTGCGGAGGGGAGGAGTCTGGACACACAGAAACATTAAAGATAGGAGCAGGAGTCGGCCATTCGGCCCCTCGAGCCTGCTCCGCCATTCAATGAGATCATGGCTGATCATCCAAATTCAGTACCTGGTCCCTGCCTTCTCCCCATATCCCTTGATCCCTTTAGCCTCAAGAAATATATCTAACTCCTTCTTGAATATATTTAATGAATGAATTGGCCTCCACTGCCTTCTGTGGTAGAGAATTCCACAGGTTCACCACTCTCTGGGTGAAGAAATTCCTCCTCATCTCAGTCCTGGCAAGAATTTACGGTTGAATTGAAATTGTGTGCGACAGCTGCAAAGGGAACAACACTCAAAGCTGCCTCTAATTCAACAAACGTAACCATGGGGTTCAAAAAGAATCAGAAGCAGGGTTGATGTGGGCCAAGAAATGCGACTAATACTTCAATTTTCATAAGGATCGTGTTCCATATTCAGTAGACAAAACTGAACACAATGGCTATGGTGAAAATTCCCATGCATATCCAGGTAGCTTATGCTAGTATTTTTTTCCTCTTCAAAGGATCACCCTCAGGCACTCATTTGAATTATCTAAAACTGAATTACTGACTGGGAGTGAATTCAAGAGAGATTTTTCAATTCATATTGAACTGTAACAATATCACAATGAATTGGCTGCTCTGGGGATCGAGATTTATAAGAGAGGACCCACTCCATCACTCGCGCAGTTGTATTGGAGGGTAGCTAAGAAAATACTCGGGAATTTCCAGCTTTCTCGGTCGCCACCGCAGTCAGTCAGTGAGCTTTCCATGCTCTGCACGGCACAGGCATTGACTTTAAAGTAGAAACAACATAAACACCATTTTCATTTCGGAAACCTCCCACTACAAATCGACAGGCAGGCAAGAAATAGGCAGATTCCTCACAGAAAAGATTTAAGAATCATTCCAGGGAATGTGAAGCGACATGGGAGCACACTATTCTTTTTGAAGTGGCCAAATGCCTCATTTACTCTCCAGACGGTCATGCACCACTTGGAACAGGGGGTGGGACAGGCAGGCTAATAGCATGGAAGAACAGAACCCTGGTAGCCAGCCTACAACAATGCTGCTGGGTGCTGAAGAAACACCATAGGATAAAAAATGTACCTTTGGGGAGGAGTAAGAGGTGGAATCTGCATTCCACTAGGTTTGGCTCTCCAATATGCTGATCAGAGAGAGAGAGAGAGAGAGAGCGAGAGAGAGAGAGCCCAGAGAGAGAGAGAGAGCAAGAGAGCGAGAGCGCCCAGAGAGAGAGAGAGAGAGAGAGAGAGAGCGAGCCCAGAGAGAGAGAGAGAGAGAGAGAGAGAGCCCAGAGAGAGAGAGAGAGAGAGAGAGAGAGAAATGAATTAGCAGACATGCTGGAGAAAAGCGAGTCACCGGGTCTCTGTCTCCTGGATGGAGAAGTGAAATCCCTGTTCTATGCGGACGACCTGGTTCTGCTGTCTCCCACAGAACAGGGATTACAGCAACAACTAGACCTACTCGACAAATACTGCCAAAATTGGGCCCTAACAGTAAATCTAAAGAAAACCAACATCATGATTTTTCAAAAAAGGCCCAGGTGTCAGGAAAACAAATACCAGTTTACTCTCAGTGATACCATCATAGGACACACTATGAGCTACACTTACCTTGGTCTAACCATTACAGCATCAGGGAGCTTCAACATAGCAGTGAATGCAATAAAAAGAAAATTCTACAACATCCAAATCCCAATCAAAATCTGGCTCAAAATATTTGACAGCATAATCCTGCCCATTGCGCTGTACGGTAGTGAAGTATGGGGCCCGCTCAATCACCATAGCTACACTAAATGGGAAAAACACACAATAGAAGCCCTACATGCAGAATTTTGCCGAAGCATTCTTCGCACCCAAAGGAAAACACCAACAAATGCATGCAGAGCCGAACTA
Organism: Somniosus microcephalus; assembly: GCF_052327205.1. Lineage (NCBI taxonomy): Eukaryota > Metazoa > Chordata > Chondrichthyes > Squaliformes > Somniosidae > Somniosus > Somniosus microcephalus. The sequence goes on along the minus strand of NC_141017.1, from coordinate 27,429,932 downwards.
GGCAGGTACCCACTGATAATAAACATCCACAAACGAGCACTAAACTTCCTAAATCACCTCAAATCTAGCTCTCCAGACACCCTTCATTTTAAAGCCTTCCAGACCCAAGAGCTAAACCCAGAAAAGAGTCCCCTGAGTCAGCTGCTACTGAAACTAAGTACTCCTACTCAGCCGGACCCTGACCAGTCCCAGACCAACACTGCCGTCCAAACACCAATCCGAGTGAACCAAATCATTAAACAATGCAAAGAAACCTACCTGGAACATTGGAACAATGTAACCAAAAGCCAAAGCAGATTAGAATGTTACCGGGCCCTAAAAAGAGAATATAAACTGGCAGACTATCTCTCGACCATCAGAGACACAAAACAGAGACAGACCCTCACCAGGTACAGACTAAGCGACCACCAACTGGCAATTGAAAAAGGAAGATACAAGAAATCCTGGCAGCCTAGAGAGAATAGAATATGTGATCAATGTCTGGCCGGCGAGGTTGAGACAGAGATGCATTTCCTCCTAAAATGCGAAAAATTCAACACAACAAGAAACATATTATTTGACAAGCTCAACCAAACAACCCCAGATTTCAAAGAATTGGATGACCTGTCAAAATTAAGATTAGTCCTGGGAGAAGGAGACAGACCATACCTTGGTGCCAAATATGTAACAACATGTCACAACCTGAGGACTGTTTAAAATTAATACTGAATGTACCCAACGATGTTCAACAACTTTAAATTAATATTGTTTAAACTAATATTGTATGTACCCAACGAAGGTCAAAATTGTTTGACACCTACAGAATGTTGGAAAACTGTACTTATTGTTATGTAAGCTTTGGCAATATGGTTCCCTGTAAACTTTCATGCCAATAAAGCATTTGAATTGAATTGAATTGAATTGAATTGAATTGAGAGAGAGAGAGAGAGAGAGAGAGAGAGAGAGAGAGAGAGAGCGAGCCCAGAGAGAGCCGAGAGAGAGAGAGAGAGAGCCCAGAGAGAGCCCAGAGAGAGAGAGAGAGAGCGCCCAGAGAGAGAGAGAGAGCGAGAGAGAGCCCAGAGAGAGCGCCCAGAGAGAGAGAGCCGAGAGAGAGAGAGCCCAGAGAGAGAGAGAGAGAGAGAGCCCAGAGAGAGAGAGAGAGCGAGAGCCCAGAGAGAGAGAGAGAGTCCAGAGAGAGAGAGAGCCCAGAGAGAGAGAGAGCGAGAGAGAGAGAGAGTCCAGAGAGAGAGAGCCCAGAGAGAGAGCCCAGAGAGAGAGAGAGAGAGAGAGCGCCCAGAGAGAGAGAGCGAGCGAGCCCAGAGAGAGAGAGCCCAGAGAGAGAGAGAGAGAGAGAGAGAGCCGAGAGAGGGAGCCCAGAGAGAGAGAGAGAGAGAGAGAGAGAGAGAGCCCAGAGAGAGAGAGAGCCCAGAGAGAGAGAGAGAGAGACCAGAGAGAGAGAGAGAGAGAGCCCAGAGAGAGAGAGAGAGAGCCCAGAGAGAGAGAGAGCCCAGAGAGAGAGAGAGAGCCCAGAGAGAGAGAGAGTCCAGAGAGAGAGAGAGAGCCCAGAGAGAGAGAGAGAGCCCAGAGAGAGAGCCCAGACAGAGAGAGAGAGAGCCCAGACAGAGAGAGAGAGAGCCCAGAGAGAAAGAGCCCAGACAGAGAGAGAGAGAGAGAGAGAGAGAGCCCAGAGAAAGAGCCCAGACAGAGAGAGAGAGAGAGAGAGAGAGAGAGAGAGCCCAGAGAGAGAGAGTCCAGAGAGAGAGAGAGAGAGAGAGAGCCCAGAGAGGCAGAGTCCAGAGAGAGTAAATACTGCACAAGTGTAATTATGTTTTATATCAAGGAGGAGCTCGAGCTTAGGAACAGTCCACTACTGAGATCATGACAGGAGGAATGGCTGAGGGACTAAATGAACACTCTGCATGTCTTCACTGAAGAGGATGCTGCCAATGTAGCAGTAACAGAGAAGGCAGCAGCAATATTGGATAGGATAAAAATAAATTAAAAAAGGGGAGGTACTTAAAAGGTTGGCAGTACTCAAAGTAGAAAAGTCATCCTGTCCAGATAGGGTGCATCTTAGGTTACTGAGTGTGAGTAAGGGTGGAAACTTCGAGGCCCTGGCCCCAATCTTCCAATCCTCCTTAGATACAAGGACAGTGCCAGAGCACTGGAAGAATGCAAGTGTTACACCGCTGTTCAAAAAAGGGGAGATATATAAATTACAGGCCAATCAGCCCAACAATCGGGGAAATTTTGAGACAATAATCCGGGACAAAATTAATTGGTACTTGGGAAATGATGGGCTAATAACCGAAAGTCAGCACGGATTTGTTAAAAGCAGTGTGTTTGACTAGCTTGATTGAGTTCTTTGATGAATAACGGAGAGAGTTGATGAGGGTAGTGAGGGTGATGTTATGAACTTTCAAAAGGAATTTGACAAAGTACCACATAATAGACTTGAGCAAAATTACAGACCACAGGATTAAAGGGACAGTGGCAAGGTGGATACCAAATTGGTTAAGCGACAGAAAGCAGATCATAGTGAACAGCTGTTCTTCAGACTGGAGGGAAGTATGCAGCGGTGATCCCCCAGGGGTCAGCATTAGGACCACTGCTCTTCTTGATGTAATGACCTGGACTTGGGTACACAGACTGCTGAATTGGGCAAACACATGACCGATGAAATTTAACGCAGGGAAGTGTGAAGTGCTACATTTTGGTAGCAAGAATGCGAAAAGGTGATGTAAAAATACTACAGGAAACTCTTTTTTATCCGGCACCGACGGGACCAGCGTGCTGCCGGTTTATCAAAAAGTCCGGATTACAGAGAGTTAGAGTAAAAGGTACGAGAGCCCCGTACACAGCCACAGATCCAGGCGTCCCCTGTTGCATAGCAACAGGTGCAGGAACCCCGGCCACAGATCCAGGCGTCCCTATTGCATAGCAACAGGTGCAGGAACCCCGGTTACACGGCCACAGATCCAGGAACGGCCACTAATACGAAGTAAAACTTACCTGAACCTACTCCTGCATTTTGCCGGTTAACAGAGATTTCCAGTTATTTAGGTGCCGGTAAATCAAGAGTTTCCTGTACTCAGCGCTTGATGTGAGTATAAAACAAGGCTTTAATCAACTGTTTCAAAACCATGAGATTTCTAGTTACATCACTAGTTCCTGGTTATAGAAACATCCTGAGCAAGCTGGGCCCACGCCCGAGTATTTATACTCCTTGGATAGCGCCACCAGCTGGCCGCCCAGTGTTACTTCATGAGTCATGATAAGATTCATGACAAAAAGCATTCTAAACTAAATGATACAATTTTAAAAGGGGTGCAGGAACAGAGAGACCTGGGCGTGCATGTGCTCAAATCTTTGCAGGTGGCAGGACACAGTCTTGGCTTTATTGAGAGAGTACAAAAGCAAGGAAGTTATGCTAAGCCTTTATAAAACACTGGTCCGGCCTCAGCTGGGGTATCACGTTCAATTCTGGGCACCGCACTTTAGGAACGACGTCAATGCCTTAAGCGAGGGTGCAGAAGAGATTTACTAGAATGACACCAGGGCTGAGCGACTTCAGTTATGTGGAGAGACTGGAGAAGCTGGTGGTCTGCTCCTTAGAGCAGGGATGGTTAAGAGGAGATTTGATGGAGATGTTCCAAATCATGAACGGTTTTGATTGAGTGAATAAGGAGAAACTGTTTCCAATGGCAAAAGGATCGGTAACCAGAGGATACAGATTTAAGGTGATTGGCAAAAGAACCAGAGGCGACATGATTTTTTTTTTCGAGGCAACGAGTTGTTGTGATCTGGAATGCATTACCTGAAGGGGTGATGGAAACAGATTCAATCGTAACATCCAAAAGGGACTTGGTTAAATACTTAAAGGGAACAAATTTACAGGACTATGGGGAAAGAGCGGGGGGGGGGGGGACGACTAATTGGAGAGCTCTTTCAAAGGGAATAGGGCTTGGGTGGGATGGCTGTCGGTGTAGGGACCGGGTGCTAGGGTTTGGATGATCAGCCATGATCTCGTTGAATGGCGGAGCAGGCTCGAAGGGCCGAATGGCCTACTCCTGCTCCTATCTTCTATGTTTCTATGTAAAGAGCCGGCACAGGCACGATGGGCTAAATGGCCTCCTTCTGTGCTGTATCTTTCTATGATTCTATCAGTTGCCATTTAGCTGGCAAAACAGTGAAGGGTAAAGTACAATTTTCTTTGTGATCAGCTGCGCAGCACCAGAGAGGTGGGTTTTTTTTTCCTCTACTGTCGACAAGCCAGAATGCTTAGGGGCAGTCATAGCAAGGCAGCTGCCATGGTTACAGTTAGTGCTTGCTGATTGAAAGACGGAGTACACAGCTCTTAACTGCTGGTGGTATGTGGCAAACTAGCTCTCGCTTGACCATTATCTTACGCATAAAGAGCATCTATCCTCTGCTGTTCTGAGCCTCATACACTGTGTAATATTCCCAAGTGAATTTAATGGGCCCAATTTTTATGCATTTAAATCCTGTGGTGCAAGCAAACTACCTCGCTTTTCTTTAATTACCTTATAATCTTCTTCACCTCCATCATCCTCATCCTCCTCCTCCTCTTCATCATCAACATTGTCATCATCTTGCTCCTCACCACCACCACCACCACCACCATCATCATCGTCGTCGTGGTTATCCTTCCGCCATTCATCGCGGTGCAATTTCGCATCGCTGTCTGCCCCCTCTTCCACAGGAATATCTGGGGGAGTTGGGCTTTCGGTGACCATCTGTCAGAGCAAAGGAAAAGCTGGTCTGAACAGAAAGCCTTTGGCTCAGCAAGGTGCAAACAATGCAGATGTACTAAACTAAAAATATTTTAATGCCTTGAGCACCAACGCCCCTGATGGCCTAGTAGGTAAAGGCACCTGCCAGTGTAGGATTAAGCCACAGGAGGCAGAATGGCCAGAGGTTTGACTCTCTGGGTGTGCGGAGTTACCTGATCGAAGTAGGGCTAACAGTCAGGGCTCTATAATTGGTCCTAGCACCCTACATTCCCTCTAAGCTGCGCAGCACCTACATTAGGAAAGTGAAAAAACACAACAGAATTCCCACTCCCAAAGTCCAAAGATGTGCGGGTTAGGATGATTGGCTATGATAAATTGACCCTTAGTGTTAGGGGGATTAAATACATGGGGTTACGGGGATAGGGTGGGATATGTGTTGGTGTAGGGGTTACGGGGATCGGGTGGGATATGTGTCGGTGCAGGCTCGATGGGCCGAAATGGCCTCTATCTGCACTGTGGGGTTTCTGTGATTCTGTATTGCTATCCAGTGACTCCAACATGGGTTAGTGTCAAATGGCTCTCCGTGTCCAAACAGCCTCCCAACCCTGACCATCTAGGCTTGTACTTGTCGTACACCCATTTGAGTGAGGGTAATCAGCATCCAGAGAACCATACCTTAACAAGAAAGCATAAAGCGTGCCTGACATACATAGCAAATTTAATACATTAGATAGCTATACGCAGAGTATCTTTGATCCAATGTATATTTGAATGAAATTCACCAACCTCAGACTTGTACTTGTCCTTGATACCTGGCCAGACAGTTTCCTGGAAGCTGGTAACATCAACCTGATTGGTACTTCCCAGTAGAGCCTGTAGGAAAACAACTCATTTTTTTCCAGTTGATATATAGTTAGATATTTAATTGCCATACAGAAGAATCGTTCATCTCTGTCAGCACCCTCTTTGATCACACTGTTTTTTCCAGGAATCAAGCTCTGCCGTATTAAAAGTTACAATTTAGAAACCTTTGATTCCTCCCAATCTTTAGAGACTTCTGCAAAAAAAATGAAAGGCACCCTACGGTTCTCTGGATTTCTCAAATTCCATCTTCCAGCATTAAAAATTTACAAAGTCATTTTTGCAAATATAACGTAATCAAAAACCTGGTGTATTTTGAAAGCTGTGGGGAAATAGGAAATTCAGTACCCAAAGAGATCAGTCTGCCCGCAACCTGCACATCCACGCGCCAACCAACACTGCAGTCGGTCTCTCTACAGCAGAGTCTACACGGCTGCTGCAGACTGGCCCGGGAGGCATACACTCAGGAGGACATTTTGCTTTTGGGGGGGCGGGGAGGGGGGAGGAGTTGGGAGAGAGCAAGCAAGCAGGAGTGCAGGCATGAGAAAGAATGCAAAACAAAACGAGGAGGCAGGAAAAAATGGGCAGTAGTGGCAGAATTTTGGAGCAGAGGGGGGCAAAAAGCCGTCTGATGTGGATCAGCTCAGCAGATCTAGTGACGGAGAGCTTTAGTCCTATTTGGAAGGTCCAGCTTCAAACAGCTGCCTCAAATGCAAGTAAATAAGGCTTATTTTTTTCTCCAAGTCGCTATAGCCAATCCTACACGGCTGGTTAACAATTCTCACAGCGGTGAGTGAAGAAAGGAAAGAGAAGCAAAGGAAGGAAAGAATCAGAAGGCCTGCAAGGGATGTTAGCCAACAGAGGGTACCGCTAAGCATAGCAATGAAGGCACGCATAGTCCACATCTGCCACCTTCACCCTCTCCCTATGCCTGAACTGAAGAACAATAGTCTGGAAAAAAAACAGGTGATTAAGCTGTAGTAAAACTACAAACACAATTTCTCATACCTCGGCTTCTTGCTCAGATAACACACCATCTCCGTCGCTGTCTAACTCCACATGAGTCTGAATTTCATTCAATGAAACACTGAAATGGAAAAACAAAATTCCATTCACTTTTTTCCTTTCCTTTTTTTTTAAAGAAAGACTTGCATTTCTACAGCGCCTTTCACAACCACCGGGTGTCTCAAAGCGCTTTACAGTCAATGAAGTACTTTTGAAGTGTAGTCGCTGTTGTAATGTGGGAAACGCAGCAGCCAATTTGCACACAGCAAGCTCCCACAAAACAGCGATGTGATAATGTTTTTGTTATGATGGTTGAGGGGTAAATATTGGCCAGGACACTGAGGATAATTCCCTTGCTCTTCTTCAAAATAGTGTCGTGGGATCTTTTACATCCACCGGAGAGGGCAGACGGGGCCTCGGTTTAACGTCTCATCCAAAAGACAGCACCTCCGACTGTGCAGCACTCCCTCAGCACTGCATTGGGAGTGTCAGCCTAGCTTTACGTGCTCAAGTCCCTGGAGTGGGACTTGAACCCACGACCTTCTGACTCAGGAGGCGAGAGTGCTGCCCACTGAGCCACAGCTGACACAAAGAGGGAAGCTCATCTTGAAATCAATGCTGGAAGAACTATTGGTGCCGTATGCTGGAGGACCGCAGCACATCATTTCTAAAGCCAAACATGAGCTGGGTCGGAATAAAGGCAGAGAAAAATAATACAAATTGCACTCTGAATTTAATTTGAGCCAGTAAGATTGTGGTCTCTAATCTTGGATACTAACCTCACCATGAATCTAATATGGGAAGAATACAGGAAACTTTCTGGTATCCGGCACGGACGGGACCGACGTGGTGCCGGTTCATCAACAATTCCGGATAACCGAACGCTATAGTAAAAGATACGGAGCTCAGAGCTCCGTATAAAGCAACAAACCCTGTTGCAGCTTCAAAACAATGGGCACAAGTTGCAAGCGTCTCTGTAGCTTAGCAACAGCTTCAGCTACACCCTTGCACAGCAACAAATGGAGTAAAAAAAATAAAAGTTACCTGAACCTACTCCTGAATTTTACCGGTGGATCGAGCGTTCCGGTTATTTAGGGGCCGGTTAATCGAAAGTTTCCTGTACTGCAAATAGGAGAAAAGGCTTTGTGGTTCTTTTTTCTTCTTGAATTCTACTAATCCTTTTTTTGATTCCAGCCTCTTACCCAAAGGTAATCACTTTAGTAGGTGGGGTAGCAGACTGCAGACTTTTCCAAAGGATATAATCAATTTTACTTTCTGATCAAGGGAAAACATCAACCTATAATATGGCGAGACATGCCATTTCAATTTGCTCCTCTTCAATGCAGTACACTTGACTGTCATAGGCACAGTGGTGCAACACAACCAAGGGAGTTGAACCACTTGCAATTTATTCAGTGTAGGGGAGGAAAAAAAAAAATCTATATTACCAGACCATGTTCGGTTACCCACTTTTGGCACCATGGGCCACCGTCACTCCCACGGGATTCTAAGCAAGTCAAAGTGCCATTGGTGTAGACGCAGACATCTTTGATTTGGTCAGCTTGCTCAACAAGATTATGCAGAAGATTTGCGAATGCTGAGCAGGAATAAACCACAGCTGCCATTTTGGACAATGTGCCACTCAAGGTAGAAGCACGATCAGTTGAACGATCAGTACCACGAACTCAATGAGGGCGCAGGGGTGACTGCTGTAGTTAAGCAGACTTCTGTTTTAAAAGCTGCAAAAAGGGGCAATCAGAACACAAGCTGATAAACTCACAGGCCGTCTTCATTGTCATCCAGTTCCTTGAAGATTTCAGCAGCCTTCGCTTTCTCCTTCTCTAACTTGTGTACAGCTTGGACCTCTGTCAAAAGAAAAGGCATATTAAGAGCCACCTAAAGCAACTTTGGGAATATGTGGCCAAGCCCTACAAATAAAAGCAAGCCTACCATTATTTTTTTTTAAATTACAAGCTTCTCTATTGTCTTTTGCTTGTTACTGAGAAGTCAAAATATTGCGACACAGTATGGAGCACAATAACTCTGGGTAAGCCATCATAAAATAACCCAAAATAATAGCCTTTTGTCAATATCAAAAGGCATTAATACTCTTTAGCGAACATCCCCCACGTCAAGGACGTGCAGCACGGCGACAGCTGCGGCCAACACAAATAAAAAACTACAAAACTGAATCGGAAAATACTACAAAGGAAAACCACACAGATCGGAGAGAATTCAAGGCCATATTACAATCTCGGTTTAGATGCCGATTTTAAAACCCACAACCTTCACTCCTGCAGCTTAAGATGTCATCTGAACCACGCCCCCCTCCCTCCCTCCGCCACCCCCCCCCCACCCCTGCCAACAAACTCCATTACGTTACAACCGCGGACTCTCTGGCCAGGTATTCATTATGCGCTCTCTCTGTACAAACACGCTCTAACCACAGTACTGAATCATATTCTCCCTGCACAGTGGAGTGATGGCTCACACACAAGTTTAAAAATAATCTGCTCGCATGAATTATTTATTAGCTGGCGAGCCGCTCTTGGTTTTCTGGAGCACAAGTGGCACGCGAGGATGTGAGGTATCTTTTATTTGAGGAGTGAAAAGAACCGCTCGCCAGTGACAGGGATTTCCAGGCACACACTCACTAATACAAATGGAATCAGTTGCTCAGTTTTGTAAAAAAAAAGTCTTTCACAACAAAGACAAAACAGCAGTAACATGTCACTGCCAAGCTGCAGGAACACACTCTGCCAACCAAGCGAGATCCCTCCTCAATCACCGTTAGAGGAGGGCCAGAGCTGCTCGCTCCGCAAGAGGTGGCTAGCTGTTACAAGCGAGCGACACAACCGAGGGGAGATCAACAAGGAAACTTCAAATAAAGAGCGCAATCGAGACAGAGAAGAGGAAAAAAAAAGAAAATGAGACACAGCAAGAGAAAGATTGATTTGTGCGTGACCCTGTTTAAGTTTAAGCCACAATGTTAACATGCCTTTATCTTTCAGATCCTCTCAAGACCTGCGCATTTTCAGTGTTATACAAAAACAAAGGGCTCATGGGAGTGAAATTTCTGGTTTGCGGCTGCACAAACAGCAACACATATGACATGAGCCCGCACATTTCCATCACTTACTGAACGTGTGATCGAAATATAAAGTGATTAGCAGCCTTCAAACAATTTTAATGTTGTTTTCTATTTCTTGCAAGATCACTGCTTCAAGATTGTAAATTGGTTCATTGCTTTCCCCCCCCCCTTTACAGTTCACAATACATTTTTCTTGCACCAATCTCCAGCCAAGGGGACACACCAGGACTCCGCCAGTACCACCCTTACTACAAGAGTTGCAGTGGTCACTCTTAATCCTTCCCTTCGAGCAGGGAAAGCCTTCACCTTCGACCTTCTCACTCCATCAGCTTGGTCGAGATCAGGAACTCGTCAGGTGTGAAAACTGGAGCGACATCGTATACTCGTATCCTACCACTCCATGCAGTACAATATTTGCCGGTAAACTAACACACTTTGTTGATGTGTCTACAGTTTTGAAATCAAATGGGAAGAATATTGTTTTGTTGTTGGGTGTTGATGTACTTTGAAAAAAACTATACCCAAACAGGTTTTATCTACAAGACCGCAGAAGGCATTTACATCTAACGCACAGAGAGCACAACACAGCTAAATGCCAGCTCTAAAGATAAGCAGCAAGTCAGAAGATTATGTCACTGAAACAAACTAGTTTTCTATATATTCTGTGAAATTAGGGGTGACATCATCTGCTAGCCAAGTTCACAAATGCACCGACTTATCACTGATAAAGAGGGGGGAGGGAAGATAATGTTTTTGGACAGGAATATTTTGTCAGAGGGGCAAAAAGTGGAGTTTGGCACCACCATGTGGATAGACATAAAATGTATCTGGCGTTCTGATAAGTAAATTCAGCTGACGGCTCCTCCAGTGAACTCATCCAATGCCCCAGTGAACTCATCCAATGGGTAACATCAGCGTACAAACCAGCAAAGTCCGAGATTCAATCCCCACAGTCTATGCAGACTTGTTTGATTGCACACGTGACAACAGCAGTCGAGTTGTGTCAATTGACCACTGGGTTTGAGAGACAGGGGGGGAAAAATGGCCACTCCTGACCAATGTTCCCTTTAATTTTTTTTGGGATGCGCGGCCCCTTTAAGGGGCTGCGCGGCCCGTTCAAAATACCAGGCATGTACGTTTTTCTTTTCCCTATTTAAAAAACGGTGAACCGGCTGCACAGCCAAGCAGCTTAAAAGGAACATTGCTCCTGACTGCTATACTGCTACTGAGAGAATGCTGGGATCATGACAGGATCGGGCTTAGCTATGACGCCCTCCACGGTCAAACAGGCTGCTAAGATTCACCCTCGAGGTCCACACATCAATTACTTCGGCATGGTAATACAGGATAATCCCGGCCTGTGCAACCCTACCCCTGAAAGCATTTTATGTATTCAGCAGTAGAGGGAAGGAATTGGGAAGAACAAAACCAATAAATAGTTCTCTGATGAATGTTGGACATCCTGGAGAATTAAGGGCTAATAATCAAACTTCCTTGTAACTTGGAACAACGGGCTCTCTGATAACAAGATAGCTTCAGGGTGCCACAGGAGAAAGCATAGCCTGTCTTCTGCTTTGGATGTCTGAGTATCATCTACAAGAAATGCTTGTATAAGGAAATACGTGACTGGGAAGAGATCAACAATGGATGATTAAAGTATAACTTTAGTGGTTAGTGTAATAAACATAGGCAGAGGGTTCTATTAACTACAGGAAACTTTGTGCTATGGGTGGTAGGTTTGTGGAATATGCTGCCCTAAAAAGCTGTAGAAGCTACATCATTACATAAATTTAAAACAGAAATAGACAGTTTCCTAGAAGTAAAGGGAATTAAGGGTTACGGGGAGCGGGCAGGAATTTTGACGAGTCTAGGTTCGGAATGGTCATGGCCCTGTGGGTAGCGGAGCGGGCCCAGGGGCCGTCTAGCCTGATCCTGCTCCTATTTCGTGTGTCTAATTCTGTTAGATTCAGGAGATGGTTCTGTGATAGTGGATTGGCGGTTAGGATCAGATCAGCCATGATCTTATTGAATGGCGGAGCAGGCTCGAGGGGCCGATTGGCCTACTCCTGCTCCTATTTCTTATGTTGTTATCCGGCACCGACGGGACCGAGCTGTTGCCGTTCCCTCAAAACTGCCGGACAAACCAGCGCTAATGTTGAAACATACGGAGACTTTGAGCTCCGTATCGGGCAACAAACCCTGTTGCTTACAGCTTCTAAACAGTCGGCCGTACCTTGCAAGCGTCTCTGTAGCTTAGCAACAGCTTCAGCAAGACCTTGCAGAGCTTGACTGTTGAGGAAAAAAAGCAACGAAAAGAAAAAAAAACTAACGAAACGGCTCCTGATTTTTGCTGGCGGCTCGAGCATTCCGGACAGTTAGCCTCCGGATAAACCAAAGTTTCCTGTAATAATCAAACTTCCTTGTAACTTGGAACAGCGGGCTCTCTGCTAACAAGATAGCTTCAGGGTGCCACAGGAGAAAGCATAGCCTGTCTTCTGCTTTTGATGTCTGAGTATCATCTACAAGAAATGCTTGTATAAGGAAATACGTGACTGGGAAGAGATCAACCATTGAAGTATAACTTTAGTGGTTAGTGTAATAAACATAGGCAGGGGGATCTATTAACTATAGTGTGGAAAGATTACATTAGAACAGGTAAGTCAGGAAGACTTGTTTGTGAAAAGTATCTTTGAAGTAAACAATTTCGACTGTTTACGTTAATAGAATGTTTTCAAAGGATTCAGGAACAGATACATCATGGGATGCACCTTATCTGTGACATGTACCTTTGACGTAGGCAAAATGTGGTTAATAAAGGAGCATGGTTATCAACAGTTCTTCAGAGCGCTCGAAAGATAGGACCAGAAACCGAAAGCCACTCTGTGTCCAGTTAGGCCGATCACCTGCACTGTGCATCAATAAAGTCTGTTCCGTATGCTCCCCCATCAAGTGTCTTGTGCTTACTCGAAACGTGTCGTGAACCAGAGAAGGCAGGAGGTTGACCAACAGCTCAATGTTAACAACGAACAAGACATTCAAGACATCAAATATTTCGGAGCAGTGGCAGATATTTTTTGCACACGCTTAGTACTGCATTGTATTCCAGAGGGGTGGAAGATTTTCATCCCAGGGAGATGGGGGGGGGGGGGGGGGTCACAATTTGCACTCAAGATCCCCAAGCAGGGAAAGTAGAGGCAGGACACTGCTGAGAAACTGCAGGGAACATTTACATATTGCTTTTTTTTTTAATCAGTTGTGTTCTCAATTTGTACACAAATACTGCAGCACACTGGGCCCTTTAGATCACGTTTTTAAAATATTTTTGCTCCCTCAATGGCCTCGTGGATAAAGTCAGCACCTAATGGGCTAAGTCAGACAGGACAGAAGGCCCCGGGTTCAATTCCTGGTCTGTGGGGAGTTAGCGAATCTCAGCTGGGACAATAGTTGAGGTGCGACAATTGATAAGTGATTCAGGCTAGGAAGGAGACAGAAATTACCTAAACCAGATTGTTACCCAGTGACCCCCTGCTGCAAAGCGTCTGTGTACATTGGTAGTGCATTGCAGCAGAGTCTGAAACTTTCCTTGCTCAGCCTCTGTCAAAATATCCCACCTAGGATTATGGAAGAAAAATAGCCCCTTGGGAAAAGCACTGCTGACATCCACAGAATTCTACTGCAGAAGCTGAGCAGAGAAGGCGGAGTAGATTTGAGAGAGGTGTTTAAAACCATGAAGGGTTTAAATAGAATAAATGAAGAGTTTCCAATGGCTAGAGGATCGATAATCGCAAGGCACAGATTTAAGGTGATTGGCAAAAGAACCAGAGGCGACATGAGGAAAAACTTTTTTATGCAACAACTGGTTAGGATTTGGAATGCACTGCCTGATAGGGCGGTGAACACAGATTCAATAGCAGCCTTCAAAAGGGAATTGGATAAATACTTGAAGGAGAAAGAGCGGGGGAGTGGGACTGACTGGATTGCTCTTCGAAAGATGCTGCAGACTCGATGGGCCGAATGGTGGTCTTCTATGCTGTACTATTTTATGATTCTTCTATGATTCTATATCTCTGCAATAGCCAACATCTCCAGGAGAGAAAGGATCAAGTCTGACTAGTTTAGGAATACCACACTCCATTGATTTGTAGTTTTTGTGTTTCTGTTCACTTTAAAAGTAAAACCAGTTATGGCATATGCATTAAATATCAAAAGCAAGTCTGACTTAAAATCGAGTAAAATGATTTAGAATACTCAAATATCCAGTGCTTAATCTTGAAATCTACAATAACGTCAAATACAAAGCCAGCACTTCATTAAGAGGGCCATGCTGAACAGCTCCTGTGCACGGTGCTGCTGAGCTAGTTAACAAAAAACTCAGAGCAGGGCCACAAGCGGAGTCTATTTAAACAGCGCACTACAGAAAATTTAAAGAGAGTCTCTATGAACAACAGCAAACAGAACTCGGGAGTGAAACAGCAGCAACATCACCTGCTAACAGCAGGATTGTTTCTCCAGCAACATGCAGTGAGGGGGGGGGGGATAGTTACACAATACAAATGATGCGGGTAAAATCAATCCCAGTCACTCCAGGCATGATCGACGGGGGGGGGGGGGAATTACCCAATCATCTCCATTCTGACCGGGAAAAGCGGCGCCAAAACATGCATGCCAGAAAAATAGCCACTTGGCTGATATTGGAGTGTGCCTGCGAGCCCATACCTCATGAAAGGTAGAGGAGGAGAAAACTGGGAGAGCGAAGGTGGGGTGGGGGTAAACCTTGATCAATCACATTTTGCAGATCTTATTTTTCTGGGGGGGGGGGGGGGGGGGGTGGTTTACGACAGTCCAACACCATGCTCCCCGTTACTTAATTATTGGAGTTTTCTTAGTCACATTCATTTGATAAAGCCATCAAAATTTTATAGCAACTACAATAGGAGTTATTACCGTCCCACGCTTTCTTATGAGTTTCTTTTGCTGCCTGTTCGGGCTTCTCGGCAGCTTCCTTTATCGTTTTCAGTGATTCAACCTGCGCCTCCCAGGTACCCTTGTTCTTCTGTAGCTCTGCAAGCGTTTTCTGCGGAAACACAAGGAGCCAAGCGCACTTCAATTTTTATTTGGCGAAGTTTTGCTGCACCGACGTCGAGGGATGTCACCACTCGGTTACCCACTTTTGGCACAGTGGGTCACCGTCACTCCCACGCAGGTACAGCCGCGCTTCCTTTGACTGCTGTTATAAACGCTCCTTGCACCTTTTTGGAGGCGCGTTAAGGTGGGTGTTAAAAGATCCCGCAACACTGAGGCAGACCAGGGAGCTCTCCTGGTGCCCAGGCCAACATTCATCCTTCACTCAACATCACCAAAATAGATTAACTCGTTATTATCTCACCGAGTTCCGATGAGGGGTCATCGACCCGAAACGTTAACTCTGTTTCGCTCTCTACAGGTGCTGCCTGACCTGCTGAGTGTTTCCAGCATTTTCTGCTTTTATTTCAGATTTCCAGCATCCGTAGTATTTTGCTTTTGTATTATCTCACTGCTGTTGGGAGACCTTGCTGTGCATTCGCCCGCATATACGGCGACTGCACTTCTGAAGTCATTTGTTGGCTGCGAGGCACTTGGGCTATCCGAAGGATGCGAAATGCACGATGTAAACGCAAGTTTTTTTAAACGCTACATCAAACCAGTATCGAGCACATGGTTCTCGCTCACTTCCACCACACTGCCCGTCCCCACCACACACAGCCTGTTAAACTCATTATTCAGACTTACACATGACAGTCTAATAAAAGTCATGGATGAGAAAAAGCCATTCAGCTCATCCCTTAGGAAAACGCCAAAGATAATTCTTTCTCTGATACGGTATCTTAGTACAGTTACAGGAAACTCTCGATTTACCGGCACTAAATAACCGGAAATCTCAGTTAACCGGCAAAATTCAGGAGTAGGTTCAGGTAAGTTTTACTTCATATTAGTGGCCGTTCCTCGATCTGTGGCTGTGTAACCAGGGTTGCTGCACTTGTTGCTAAGCAACAGGGACGCTTGGTCTGTGGCAGGGGTTCCTGCACATGTTGCTAAGCAACAGGGAAGCCTGGATTTGTTGCTGTGTACAGAGCTCTCGTACCTTTTAACTATGCCTCTCTGTAATCCGGACTTTTTGATAAACCGGCACCACGCCGGTCCCGGATAAAAAAGTTTCCTGTATATTGGCAACTTTGAATGAAGAATGGCCAGGTGAACGAGACACCGGAGAGCTGCCAATGCCTGTGAAACCATATCCCATAGTGAGTTATCGTAAGATAAGTGGGAGGTGAAATTATTTTTAAAAATAGACAGGTGGGCTTCCTCAGCTCGCCTACACTGGGAGGGAAGAGGGGAAAGCAAAGTACTTTTTAAATCTTTATAAACAGGAAGACATTTATGAAATGTTCACAAGCACACACACACGCCTCGAGAAAGGTTATAACAATTTATGTCGCTTTCCAGTGAATCAAAAGAGAAGTGCTCATGAGTGATATTAAATTGAATATAAAAGCAGACTGGGCATGCACACGTGCAGCCCTTTTGTTTTTTAAATTGCGCAGTTGAAAACTGGGCATTTACTGCGCTCAGTGCCGGTTATTTAATCACCACTCAACACCTACAAGGCCCAACAGGTCAAAGTCTCCCCCATTCACTTAGAAAGAGCTTTAAGGCAGAGTAGGAGCAAACCTGTTTATCTTCCCTGCTTTTCTTTGCTTCTTCAATGAGCTGCTGCTTCAGTTTGAATCCTTCTTTGGCAATTTCTGCCATTTTCTGCAAGGTTTCTTTCTCTTTGCGTCCTTGTTCCCTGTTTTGGTCAAAAGAGCGCACAAAGATTGCTTCAGCTCCTGGGACATGTCCAACTACTTTGATTGAAATGCTCAAGAGACAGACGTGGACCACAAAAAAGTTACCAACTTCACATCGCCAAAGGGCAGTACAGGAAACTCTCGATTTACCGGCAACTAAATAACCGGAAATCTCTGTTAACCGGAAAAATTCAGGAGTAGGTTCAGGTAAGTTTTACTTCATATTAGTGGCCGTTCCTGGATCTGTGGCTGTGTAACCGGGGCTCCTGCACCTGTTGCTAAGCAACATGGACGCCTGGATCTTGTGGCCAGGGTTCCTGCACCTGTTGCTAAGCAACAGGGAAGCCTGCTATGTACGGGGCTCTCGTACCTTTTACTATACCTCTCTGTAATCCGGACTTTTTGATAAACCGGCACCACGCCGGTCCCGTCGGTGCCGGATAAAAAAAAAAGTTTCCTGTAGTTCAACTTTTCTAAAAATTTGAATGCAGTTTCTATCCGGTTCAGCAATGGAGCACCTCAACTATCAGTTTCTACAAGTGATGCCCCTGACTGTTCCTTGTGTTTGCCGATTGATTAGCTGAGCCATTCGGACTAGGAATGTCCCAAATACAATCCCGTCTGCATTGTGTTAGTTAATCTCAGCCAAGGGAACGGTAGGGGGGGTGCTATAATTGACTGCAATGCCACGGAGCTAGGGTGGAGAATAAAAACCAACCATGTTCCTGCTCAGTAAGCCATTAGGCAAGCGCAAGGGCAGAATTAGACACAGCTGTGATGTTCAGCACAGTTGAGTAGCCTACCAACACACACCGCCAAGACCCACAAAGCATTAGCCACAAGGACAAAGTGGCCAAGTTGTTCCAAATGAGGAATCAGCACCTTCAGGAAAGATGGGGAGAAAAGTTCAAACATGTGAACAGAGAAAGGCTTCACATTCAAAGTACCGACCCTCTTTAGTGGGCATGTTAACGTGCGACCTGTGCAGATAATTAGCTATTATGATAGAAAAGAAAGAGTAGGGGAAAATCAGATAATTTAAAAAGGAAAGGAAGGTAAAGAGGGGGGCAGGAAAGTGGGAGCAAGTGACTTTTGCTCAACAGTTATTTGTATATTGGAGAAAAAAATATATACTTAGAAAAATCTTGTTTGGAAATTGACAATTTGCTGATCACGGAGACTCACCGGGGGGGGGGTCTCGCTCATGCCAGGCTGCTCCGTCCCATCTCTGAGGCCCGAGAGCCAGTCTGAAGTCAAGGACTTCTTTGCAATCATGGGGTTAATCTAGGAGACTTCTTGTCAGTGATATCATGGCCTGGTGGGACTCCTTCGCAGATGAAAACGTAATCCCCGCGCAAGCTTCCTGTGTCTTTAATGGTGCACTTACCCACGGGGATTGAATTGGATTATACAAAAATAAGCTACAGGAGCAAAATCTACAGCACCTCCCAAAATAATCCCTAAATTTAAAGAACCAACATTTTTTTCAACTCTTCAGCATATCAGCATGTGCTCAAAGTTTGGAAGAGTTGCAATGACAGTGGGGAGAACAGATAACAGCCAGAAAGGGCAGGAATGCGGGCAGCTGGTGGGAGGGACAATGTGGGGGGGGGGGGGGGGGGGCGTTTGGGGGAAATCAGTCAGCAGTTTATACAGGTATGAATCTGAATCATCAGCAGGGGACCTAGTCTTGAAGTGGCTCCAATTTGTACCAGTTGAAAATCTACAGTTTGGTTAATTTATCATGACAATGGAAAGCGCCTTTCGCTCCAACATTGTGCCAAAGTTGACCATTTGTTCTGATAAATACAGCATTCGGGTAGTCCATTATAAAATGTCTCTCTTCTGCAGTTACTGACAATGACAGATCAACGTGGCATACTTACTTGCAGGTATTTTCACATGCAGCACCACCGTTGTACTCATCCGTAGTATCACAGCAATCTACAAAGGTGACAAGAAAGGAACACTGTAGTTATGCAATGAGAATCGGGTTCTAAGCAAGACAATGATTCGGAACGCTCAGCGACCATGGCAATTTCAGCCAAGTCTGCCACAAATTACCGGTTAAGATGCACCAAATAGACTGAAGCCACATAAGGGTAGCATGCAAGTATTCCAGTTCTGAAAAGGGCTGTTCATACAGCAAGATCAGGTCTGACCCACAGCGACCTTCCACTGATGGCTCAGCTCACAGCTGGGTTAAGACGGCGAGTGACTGAGCCACACACACAGCAGCAAAATCCACAGCTGCAGACAAAGGCACAATTCCCGGAGAGGTCAGCTCTGCCCTAATTTTTTGGCTATGCCGCAAGCAGAGCTAGGGATCGGCAGTAATTGGGATGGGGAAGCAGTGCCCAGTAACTGGCTCAGAGGAGATCGTCTGCGAGGGAACTCAAAGAAAGGACAGAGGCAAACAATGGGAGCTTAAAATGGAAGGGCAAGGGGGGGAGGGGGAATAAATCTATACAAGTGGTAGAACCTAACTCGGCATGAGGTGTGTGAACATCTGGTCATTTAATCAAATAAGTTAGATCTGAATAATGAGAAGCCAAAACAACAATAAATTAATTAGTTATCGCAAAATTAAAAGAAATAGTTTGTCACAGCCCAGCCAAGCTGTTACAGCATTTAGCTTTTTCAATGTTACAGCGGGCATCATCCTGCTATCACTCAGCTCTACCGACAGCCTGAATGGAGCTACACTCGGGGGTTTTGTGCAGCCGATAGCTCAACTTGGCACGACCGTTACTGTGCACGTCATTAGCACAAGGCAATCGTCTACAATTCCCCTCATTTAGAAGGAAGCATGAGCCACCAGTTTCACCTTTCGGCTCTCTAACCAGTATGACTTTCGCTGTGCAGTACTGTGGAAGATCTTTATACTGCGTCGTGTGGCTAATATCGTGACCAGGTAATCGGTATCTCACATGTGGGATGTGGAACTTGCTTTTCTCCCTCCTCCTTCCTTGAAACTGTTAACTCGGACTGGTGAAAGGTTGTTCAGGCACCAGCACTGAAAAGCAATCAGGGGTGGGAACGCTTACAATTGCTTTCCACTCTAGGGGACAGCGATTCCAACTGCAGTGCCCCAACTTGGTGGGGCTTAGCCAACTCTGTTCAGTACGGAAAACAAACCCAAGATCATCTGGTCTGCATGGCTTGACGCCACACTGGGTGGCACGTCGACCCACTGGAGGCCAGAGGGACTACAGAAAACAACCCGACTCCAACCACTTTCTAAAAAGCTACGAAAAGGCTTTTTTTTAATAAATATAAAAGAAATTCAAGCAGCTATGCATCACTCAGCAGTAAG
This sequence comes from Somniosus microcephalus, assembly GCF_052327205.1. NCBI lineage: Eukaryota > Metazoa > Chordata > Chondrichthyes > Squaliformes > Somniosidae > Somniosus > Somniosus microcephalus. The sequence goes on along the minus strand of NC_141017.1, from coordinate 27,410,099 downwards.
CACCACCTAGAACCACATCAACTGGGACTTAACTGCTGCTAATCTGAGCAAATCATCCCAGCGAGCACAATGCAAGAATGAAACTCAGCAGCCCACGTCACAGAAGTACTAGGATCTCATTAGGATTTTACTAAAGTGTGAAATTTTCATTGGGTCTATTTGACCTGAAAACATCCAGTGATAATTTGAGTTTATCTTCCTGAACTTCATTAGTGTCTTTGCCAGAGCATTTTGAACTACACTACACTGGAATGAAGCATGGGTGGTGGTGGAAACAGTTTACAATGAATTAAGAGCACCACACAAGAGACTTGCCGGTATACCATTAAAACATAACTTGCGGTCGGTAAGACGGCGCACTGTCAGAGCATGCCGTCATACCACCTTCGCACGTTCGGGGTTTCCGCATGCACAAAATCCCGAACTTGCGATCTGTCAAGTTACAACTACATGGAGGCTTTGCTGCGACTTTCACCTCCTGACAGGAATCAATGTGCTGGCGAAAAGCTGAGTTAATTGCCCAGCTACTCGGAACTATGCTGAAAATGTGTGCAAACAGGCGCAGGAAGCCTGTTGCACAGTGCAAGGGGATCGGACAGACCTTTTTTTTTATATAAACAGTGCTGGAAATCTTGCATTAAAAAAAGTACAGGAAATATTGGAAATACACAGCGGGATATGTTCCATTTAATTATAATTTGTAAAATGCCAAAAAAAATCAACTGTTTTATCAAATGAACATTTATTCTATTTTTGAACAAAATTTCTTGACACGAAGCCACATACTTTGTACAAATAGACCATTAAGTCACTGAAAAGGATGTTAACTGCAAGAGTGGAAATTTGTGCAACTCAATTATCCTCCATTATTATTGCTTTCTGTACATCGGCACAGTATAAAGTGCTAAAATGCAATTGAGGGGTTTGGTGAGATTTATATATAGAAACACAGAAAAATAGGAGCAGAAGTAGGCCATTCGGCCCTTCGAGCCTGCTCCACCATTCAATATGATCATGGCTGATCCTCCATCTCAATACCATATTCCCGCTCTCTCCCCATACCCCTTGATGCCTTTTGTGTCTAGAAATCTATCTATCTTCTTAAATATATTCAGTGACTTGGCCTCCACAGCCTTCTGTGGTACAGAATTCCACAGGTTCACCACCCTCTGAGTGAAGACATTTCTTCTCATCTCAGTCCTAAATGTCCTACCCCGTATCCTGAGACTGTGGCCCCTCGTTCTAGACCACCCCCCCCCCCCCCCAAAGCCAGGGGAAACATCCTCCCTGCATCGTCTGTCTAGCCATCAGAATTTTATACGTTTCAATGAGATCCCCTCTCATTCTTCTAAACTCTAGTGAATACAGGCCTAGTCGACCCAATCTCTCCTCGTACGACAGTCCTGCCATTCCAGGAATCAGTCTGGTGAACCTTCGCTGCACTCCCTCTATGGCAAGTATATCCTTTCTTAGGTAAGGAGACCAAAACTGCACACAGTACTCCAGGTGTGGTCGCACCAAGGCCCTGTACAACTGTAGTAAGACATCCTTGCTCCTGTACTCAAGTCCTCTTGCAATGAAGGCCAACATACCATTTGCCTTCCTAACTGCTTGCTGCACCTGCATGTTTGCTTTCAGTGACTGGTGTACAAGGACACCCAGGTCCCTTCGTACATCAGCATTTCCCAATCTATCACCATTTAAATAATACTGTGACAGCAATAATTTTGTAGTTACCAAAGCCCCAAGGGTAATGTCTCAGCCTTGCAACATACTCCGACGCCATTTTAACTAATCAGAAACAGCCTTGTGTGGTTCCATTGATGGTAAACTTTGTGCTATCACTGCTAAGTTTCTGCCATGCAGCTTTGCATCATGGAAAATAAGGTGTGGGCCGCTGAAGTAAAAGGAAGGAGCAGTTTAAAAAACCTGAAGATTCTAGTAGTCCAATTGGAGGGCATGCAAACCATAACAGTAAAGGCAAAAAGCATGAACTGTTGTCAATACTCAAATGGTAACAGTTGCTACAATAAAACATCTGGTATTGGCAATGCGAGCTACGAAATCAGGTGCTGAAACGAGCAAGGTTCATAGATTTCTCCATACCAAGAGCATATGATGATGGGATACCCAAGTAGGCTGGGCCAAAAACATAGGTCTGAAGTGCCATTATTGAATGAATAATTAATAGTCAACGGTCATACAGGAAACTCTTTATTATCCGGCACCAACGGGACCGGCGTGGTGCCGGTTTATCAAAAAGTCCGGATGACAGAGAGGTATAGTTAAAAGGTACGAGAGCTCCGTACACAGCAACAAATCCAGGCTTCCCTGTTGCTTAGCAACATGTGCAGGAACTCCGGCCACGGACCAAGCGTCCCTGTTGCTTAGTAACAAGTGCACGAACCCCAGTTACACAGCCAGAGATCCAGGAACTGCCACTAATATGAAGTAAAACTTACCAGAACCTACTCCGGAATTTTGCCGGTTAACAGAGGTTTCCGGTTATTTAGGTGCCGGTTAAAAGAGTTTCCTGTACTTTGTTCTGGGTCACAAGAATCCAGTCAATTAAGCCTGGAATCCCTTCCCACCAATGTGGAGTCCCCATAATTAGTCCATCCCAAGATGTCCAGGCCAAAACTTTGTTGACAATAGCCTAAAAAAAGAGAGGCGGCCAGATTTGCAAACGTTTGTCTTGCCAGAACCTAGAAGTGAACATAATCTTCCCAGACTGGATCATTTTCTCGGTTGAAAATGGAGCCGGCTACTGTCAAAACAGTGTCCTGGAAACTAACAGCGGGACTGAGCGCTACAGAAGTTACAAGGGACAGGCTAACTTCAAAAAAGCATGGTGATAATAGGAAGATAAATACCCTGTATTATTTTACAGCTATACCAAACCCATTTTTAAAGAAAAAATTGAAAGCGGAGGACCAAGTCCTTACTCCCATACAGCCAGGCTAGCCCATTCGTCAGAAGTCAGGTTGCAGTCGATCATATTGTACTACCATCGCGCAAGAGCTCTTACCACAAATGCCATCATTCACACGGGACGATGGAATGTACTCAGGTCTGTGGCCAGCGTTGCTGCAGTGGAAGCTACCATTTGGACAGGCCGACGTTCCTAGCAAAAAGAAATCAAAGTCAGACATTGCAGCAACGACGACAGCTCTCGCTTAACCAGCATAGCTAACCTTCCCACCAGCTGTACAAAGGGGAAGCAGACACTCAGCAGGAGCTGGGTGCACAGTTAGTTGGGGGGAAAAGAGGGGGGTGTGACGTGACTGAAGGCACAGTTGGAAGGTGAATGCAGAACGCGAGGTAAAGGGATTTCAAGAGAGAATAATACAGGAAACTTTGTTATATCCGGCACCGACGGGACCGAGCTGTTGCCGATCTATCAAAACTGCCGGACATACCAGCGTTAATGTTGAAGCATACGGAGGTTTTCATCTCCGTATCTGACAACAAACACTGTTGCTTAGCAACAGCTTCTAAACAGTTGGCCCGTGCCTTAGAAGCGTCTCTGTAGCTTAGCAACAGCTTCAGAGAGACTTTGCAGAGCCTGACTGTTGGGAAAAAAAAGCCACGAGAAGAAAAAAAACTAACAAAACGGCTCCTGATTTCTGCCGGTAGATCGAGGTTTCCGGACATACAACCTCCGGATAAACCAAAGTTTCCTGTAGCTGGATCCGCTAGCAACGGGCGGAGCAGAGGGGCAGGTTGATGCAGAGCAGGCGGGAGCTGGGGCATAGGGCAGGAGGAGGCCGAGGTAGGTAGCTAGAAAGAAAGACTTTCATTTTATACAGCGCCTTTCACGAGTGCCAGATGTCCCAAAGCACTTTTTAAAGTGCAGTTTCTGTTGTAATGTAGGAAACGCAGCAGCCAATTTGCACACAGCAAGCTCCCACAAACAGCAATGTGATATGGACCAGGTAATCTGTTTGTGATGTTGATTGAGGGATAAATATTGGCCCAGGACACCGGGGAGAACTCCCCTGCTCTTCTTTGAATAGTGGCCATGGGATCGTTTACATCCACCTGGAGGGGGCAGTCGGGGCCTCGGTTTAACATCTCATCTGAAAAACTAAACTTACCTCCTGTGGCATTGCTCACAGGATATGGGTATTTCGCCGCAACCGGGGAGCACAGATTGGCAGCAGTGAGGATCAACGGTTACACAGACTGGAACCCCCCAAAAAGCCAGGAGGGGAGAAAGCACACATCTGGGGAGATCGTCAGAGCAACATTAAGGGGCACAGTTAGTGTGGTAATAAAAGGCGAGAAGAATGGAGGCTCCAGGAATGAGCGAGAGAGCGCGTGTGCTGTGGAAGCAAAAGCTGATAAATGTATGGAAAGATGCAACAGGTAACTGTATTGGTAAGTTCTGTATTTGCTTTTTGAAATTCTGTATGCATTTATTATGTTACATAAATGTTATTTTTTTACGGGTGTATCGTAAGCTTGGAAAGAAAGGACACAGCCACTGGCAGCTTTTCCTACCAGTTTATTTTTGCAAATCACATACTCTTTTGAGCTAATCAGAAAACGTTATTTTGACTGTAAAATCATCCATGTGAGACACTGTGTTGGGGGGGCGAGGCGAAATCACAGATTGATACTACAGTAGTTGGAGATACAATTAGGAATAAAAACAGATTATGACGGACAGTCTCCAGGGTACTGATGTAAAGAAGTACAAGCGGATGTCCTCCTCCTGACATATACTTTAGTCACATACAAATTTAATTTGCATCATTCAGGAGCAATCAATACACCCGTCCAGTTGTGCAATTCCTCAACACTAGAATGATCAGTTTTGCACTTTTTCTTTTAATGTCACTTCCATACCAATGGTTACATTATACAGGTTACACTGGGCATTTGCAGACGAGGGTCAATGCTAAAGAAATGAACCAAGCATTAACGCGTTGAAATGTGCTGAGCAAAATTTCAGGTAAAATGGCGTACAACTTCTTGACTTTTGAGCCCTCGAGAAAATACAACTTGGGGCAGCAAGAGAATACAATGTTTGCGAGGCAGCACACAGCAACACAATGGCTGGAAGCAGATTTAATTCCTGAATAGAAACCAATTCACCAAATTAAGCTGCTTATTTGTGCTTAAGATTCAAGGGTCTTTTTACAAATAGCAATGCCTGGATCTCAGAATATGGAGGTATTAACTTTGAGGTAAAGAGGGGTGAGCACAGATGTGTTTGTAGTTTAGTTTGTAGTGTCAGCTGTGGCTCAGTGGGTAGCACTCTCGCCTCAATCAGAAGGTTGTGGGTTCAAGTCCCACTCCAGAGACTCGAGCACAAAAATCTAGGCTGACACTCCCAGTGCAGTGCTGAGGGAGTGCTGCACTGTCAGAGGTGCCGTATTTCGGATGAGGCGTTAAACCAAGGCTCCATCTGCCCTCTCCGACGGATGTAAAAGATCCCATGGCACTATTCCGAAGAAGAGCAGGGGGAGTTATCCCCGGTGTCCTGGGGCCAATAGTTATTCCTCAACCAACATCAGTAAAACAGATTATCGGGTCATTATCACATTGCTGTTTGTGGGAGCATGCTGTGCACAAATTGGCTGCCGCGATTCTTCTATTACAAGAGAGTGACTGCACTTCAAAGTACTTCATTGGCTGCAAAGTGCTTTGGGACATCCGGTGGTCATGAAAGGCGCTATATAAATGCAAGTCGTCTTTCTTTCTTAACTTCTCAATTTGAACTTGCTTAATTTAAACTAAAAGTTAATTTAAATCGCAATACTCATGTACACTTTATTAAAATTGCTTAATTTATACCACTGGATAATTAAAATTTTTCAAATGATTGAATTAATATATCCCTTGTTTATGAAGTATGGGCAGCTGATGTAGGTGGCAGCATAAGTACACGGTAGCCAATTCAACTGGGTGCATCGATTTTCCATCGCAAGTGATCGCATCACGAGAACTGCAATCTCATCAACATTCCGCCAAAAAGTACGTAGTTCCACTCCTCCATACGCAACACTCAGCAGCTGTCCGAGCACTTCAAGCTCAACCCCATTTCCCACACAGTCCAGGCACAAGACCATACAGAATAGGTTCACTCGCACCTCTGTCACTTCAGCCAACCGAGCAACGACCCCATGTGGGATAGGCAAGTTTAAAAATTGAGGGTGAATTAACTTTGCACTTGACAGTAAGTGACTAAAGCTCTAAAGCTGTGTTCTGACTGATGGCCAAAAGTAATTTACACTTAAAGGAACAGCATCTTCACAAAAGCAGGTTTAAATGTTTTAAAATTTCTGGGAGGAAAATATGGTGATTTAAGTCGAATTCGAATAAATTACTATTAGAGCAAATAATTTAATATGACATGACAACCCATGAACACTGACGTAATTAAGGGGTACCCAAGGAAGTAAGAATGTCAGTTTGAGTGATAACAAATCACTTGACCTAATCGTTCACGTGTGACAAAAAGTGATGTCAATCTCTTCATCCTTCCTCAAGAAAAGTCAACTACAGGAAACTTTTTTATCCGGCACAGACGGGACCGGCGTGGTGCCGGTTTATCAAAAGGTGCGGATTACAGAGAGGTATAGTAAAAGGTACGAGAGCCCCGTACACAGCAACAAATCCAGGCTTCCCTGTTGCTTAGCAACAGGTGCAGGAGCCCTGGCCACAAGATCCAGACTTCCCTGTTGCTTAGCAACAGGTGCAGGAACCCCAGCCACAAGATCCAGGCTTCCCTGTTGCTTAGCAACAGGTGCAGGAACCCCAGCCACAAGATCCAGGCTTCCCTGTTGCTTAGCAACAGGTGCAGGAACCCCGGTTACACAGCCACAGATCCAGGAACGGCCACTAATATGAAGTAAAACTTACCTGAACCTACTCCTGAATTTGCCGGTAACAGAGATTTCCGTTTATTTAGGTGCCAGTAAATTGAGAGTTTCCTGTAAATACTTTTTTTCTTAAGCTCTGTTACCTGACGAATATAAATTACTTTCACATAGGTCACTGGAGACAGAATTTCTTTTTGCAAAAAAAGGTATATTTCATAATATTAGCACCTCAGTTGTACGCAGAAAAGGAAGAATGTACAGAACTATGTAAAGAATTTACCTTTAGTAAAAGACCCAATGTATTGCAACTTACTGACAAAAATCCCTACGGTTACATTTCTTCTGACAGTGCACTGGCGAGCACATGCGTGGCAAATTCCTTTGTGCCCCATTTTAAACAGGTTAATGACTACATTAAAATAGCACGCACAGCAAAAAGAAATAAAACCACTATACTGGTAATGTAGAAAAATTAACCTTGTGATTAACCTTGCTTTAAAAAGAAACTAATATACAACAGAAAGTAAAATACTGCGGATGCTGGAAATTTGAAGAGCGAGCAGAAAAATGCTGGAAACAAGTCAGCAGAGACGGGGAGAGAGAGAGAGACGTAGGATTAACGTTTCAGGGCGGTGACCTGAAACATTAACCTAATGTTTCTTTCTCCACAGATGCTACCTGCTGGTTAAACTTTATGAGTAGTTTTCCCCCCCAAAGCTCTTTAAACATGGCGAGGCTGCCTCTGGTGAATTAAGAGCGCTGTTGAAAGCCTCCCGAAAGATCTTTGGCTCTGACCTGGTTCATCCGAGCCATCTTTGCAATCACAGTAGTCATCGTTCACCTCATCAAATGGAATGGCTTTGGAGCCATCTAAACATGTAAATAGTTTGGTCTCCTCATAGAAGTGTCGATCTACAAGGAAAGGGATAAGAGTTATTGGTACAAATTAGAATCATACAGATTTTTTTTTTTTTTTAATTTAAAGCTTTCTCTTCCCCCCCCGCCCAACTATTTTTTCTTCATTCTAAAAGGCAGCGCTACTGGAAAATGCTTCCAACTGGCGTGCTTCACGCGAGCCAACAAGTGCCAATAGACGAAAAGAACCTGCATTTCTGTAGCGCCTTTCACAACCTCAGCACGTCACCATGTGCTTTACAGCCAATGGAACACAGTCCCCACCGCTTATACTGGGTGCGTTGGCGCTGCGCGAATTGTCCGCAATCAAACAATATTACGGCATTAAGCTGCAGCCTGTGAACTCACGGCCCGTCTCAAACGTTACATAGAATTTACTGCACAGAATCAGGCCATTCGGCCCAACTGGTCCATGCTGGTGTTTATGCTCAACACCAGCCTCCTCCTCACCCCATCAACATATTCTGTTCCTTTTGCGCTCATGTACTTATCTAACTTTCCCCTTAAATGCATTAAGGGCTTCTCTCCTCCCCCTTCGCGGCTCTATTTTGATGCCTTTGATGAAGGGAAGCCTTGTTGGAACTGGCTTTGTTCTCAGCTGGAATCCAATTACGAAGACAAAGGCCAGATTACACAATTGCAGTATTTAAAGTGTATGCATTCCATTAGCGCTTCGTGTGCGTAAATCAGTAAATGCAAGGAATTAATGAGGGGCACATTTATTGAACAACCAACTGAACTGTCTGGAAAAAGCCAGCACGCTTACTAAGCAGCACCATTATAATTGATTCCTCTGTTACTGGCAAACGGTTAGCGCTATTTGCCTGATACAGACAGCTAGCCGAGATAAGTGTGGACGGTGCAAATGGTGGTGACTGTACTTTTGAAGTGTAGTCACTGTTATAATGGAAGGAACATCAGCCAATTAACACATAGCAAGGTTCCAAAACAGCAAGGAGATAGTGAGAAACTGTTTTTAGTGATGTTGGTTGAGAGATAAATGCTGGCCAGGAGAACTCCCCTGCCCTTCTTCAAGTGGTGCCATGGGATCTTTTGCATCAAGCCGAGCGGGCAATTGGGACCTCAGTTTAATGCCTCATCCAGTTTAACGCCTCATCCAGAGGACAGCGGCTCCCTCAGTACGGCACGGAAGCATCAGCCTGGATTATGTGCTGAAGTCTGTGGAGTGGGAAATTGAGCTTTCGAACACTGAGCCAAGGCTGGGCTGTGTGGGGCTCGACAATTCAGCTTCTAACCACTCAACTACCTTTTCTTTGGCCAATGCCTGCTGACATGATCAACTACTCCCTTTGATTAGTTTCATAGCTGCCCAATTTAATGGAAAAGTCTGGCAGGCGTACCTTTTACCAAGTCCAAAGTTGAATTAAGTAAAGGACATGGTGAAACAGTGGGTGGGATCTTGGCTTGAGTTGACAGTGGTTCCTCACTGGAAATTAAACAATCTGAATAACTAGTGCTGCCAAGTTACAAGACAGAATTAATTAGGAAAACAGATTTCTGATGCAAGAACAGGACCAATATCCATTTTAGAACCCCATTCAAAACAGCCAGCTTCAACCCTCGACATATCAAACATGATTTACAATCAACAGGAGCCAAGTCTATTATAAATCCATTTAAGCAACCTGGAGCATTGCAGTTTTCCCGGAATCGAATTAACCGTGCGCTCTAGGATAAGGAAGGCTGTTCTAATGCAAGGTGTGAGTTGTTGGGGCAGGCTGCCTTTCTTTTTCAATTTACCCCATTCCTTACTTTTCAGAGCAAGATATATTTAGACTATCCTTTCCTCGCCACCATTAGTAGCTCCTTGTTCGGCAACTGAGCACCTGCTCTCGGGAACTCTAGCCAGGTCCCCTCACCCTGCCACCTCCATTCCTGCTTTTGAAAACCCTCCGCTTCAACCATGCCTTTGGTTCGCCATCCTTGCACTCGATGTACATCACATCCCATTTCCTCATTATGGAATTTATTTGGTCACCAGCAGCCCTGGCCATTAGATAGAGCATATTTTAAACTTAAGAGTCATACATAGTCATAACAACACAGAAGGCGGCCATTCGGCCCATCGAGTCCGTGCCGGATCTCCATGGAGCAATCCAGTCAGTCCCATTCCCCCGCTCTATCCCCGTAGCCCTGCAAGTTTATTTCCCTCAAGTGCCTATCCAGTCTCCCCTTGAAAACGCTGACTGTCTCCGCTTCCACCACTTCCGTCAGCAGCGAGTTCCAGGTCCTCACCACTCGCTGTGTAAAAAAGTTGTTTCTCACATCCCCCCTGTATCTCTTGCCCAAAACCTTAAATCTGTGTCCCCCTAGTCCTTGTACCATCAACTAGTGGGAACAGCCTTTCCCCGTCTAGCCTATCCAAACCCGTCATAATCTTGTACACCTCTATCAAATCACCCCTCAACTTTCTTTGCTCTAATGAAAACAAATCCAGCTTCTCCAACCTGTCCTTGTAGCTAAGATCCCCCATCCTATGCACATTAACTCCCAGGTCCCTCTGTCCCTGCACAGTCTTCAAAACTGTGCCATTAAGTGTATACTGCCTCTTCCCTGTTCCTTCTGCCAAAATGCTTCACCTCACACTTCTCTGTATTAAATTCCATCTGCCACTTGTCTGCCCATTCTGCTAGCCTTTCGATGTCCTGTTGCAGTCGATTAATATCATCATTGTTTGCCATACCCCCAAGTTTGGTGTCATCGGCAAATTAAGAGAAATTCTACTCTGTATTCCAACATCCAGGTCATTTATATACACCAAAAAAGCAGTGGCCCCAGCACTGACCTTGGGGAACACCACTGTCTACCATCCTCCAGTCTGAAAAACAGCCATTTACCACAACTCGCTGTTTTCTGTCCTTAAGCCAATTCCTTATCCAAGCTGCCACTGACCCACCTATTCCATGAACCTCAATTTTGTTAACCAGCCTTCGATGTGGTACTTTGTCAAACGCCTTCCGAAAATCCATGTAGACAACGTCCATTGCATTCCCTTCATCAATCCTTTGTTATTTCATCAAAAAATTCAATTAGATTAGTCAAACACGATCTTCCTTTTACAAACCCGTGTTGGCTCTCCTTAAACCTCTCCAAATGCCCCTTAATTTTTTCCTTGATTATTGTTTCTAAAACTTTACCCACCGGTGATGTTAAACTGGCCAGCCTGTAGTTACTAGGATTGTCCGTACACCCTTTCTTAACAATGGTGTCACATTTGCCACTTTCCAATCCTCAGGCACATCCCCCGCATCTAGGGAAGATTGGAAAATTATGGCAAGCCCTTCTGCTATCTCCTCCCCCAATTCCTTTAGCAACCTGGGATGCAAGCCTTCTGAACCAGGCGACTTGTCCACTCCAAGCATACCTAGCCTTTCTAGTACATCCTGTCTTATCAATTTTCACCCCTTCCATTGCTTTTACCTTTCCCACTTCTACCAATATTTTGTCAGCATCCACCTCCTTCGTAAACACTGATACAAAGTACTCATTGAGTATTCTAGCCTTGCCCTGTGCCTCTAAGCATAGAACACCTTCTCTGTCTCTAATAGGCCCCATCCCGCCTTTTACTACCCGCTTACTGTTTACATGCCGGTAGAAGATTTTGGGGTTCCCTTTTATGTTAACCGCCATTCGACTCTCATATTCTCTCATTGCCAATCTTATTTAGATCGTCACTTCCCCTCTCAACTTATTGTATTTGGTCTGGTTCTCCCTTGAAGAATTCACCTGACATTCATCATACACCCTCTTTTTTGTTTCATTATCTTCTCTATCTCCCTCGTCGTCCAAGGAGCCCTTGCTTGGCAGGGCATTAGTCACCACCTGGCTCTTTAAGGTCAATCCTGCAACTTTTCCATGGTCATTTTTCCCCCTCTCAGTTTCATTACTCAGCACAGTGGGATTGCAGCTGGTGACCTCAAGGTTGCTCGTGCAGTATCACTACTGCCTAAAAACAGTGACATTACAGGAGGTGTGAGGAGGACGCTGCAACCCAGCATTATTACATTTCATTCAAAATAATACATGGTCTTTTACAAGAGATATACTTGCTGATATAACTGGTAGGAATGCTGGGCCATATACCACATTTAAATATTGTTGTATTGCATTATTTGCACTGCATTTCAGATGTGTTATTAAAACTGGCAGTAATGCAAGGCCCAACACCACTGCACTGCTGCATTCCAATATTTTATTGCATTATTTGCACTGCATCTCAGATGTTGCACAATTGCTAAAGCTGGCAGCAATACAGGGCTCCATACCACTTCAGTGTTGCATTTAAACATTATTTTATTAAATTATCTCAAAGAGATGTGATGCACTGTTGCTAAAACTGGTAGTAATGAAAGATCCTACACCACTGCACTGTTAAGACCATAAGAAACAGGAGCAGGAGTAGGCCATTCGGCCCCTCGAGCCTGCGCCACCATTCAATATCATGGCGGATCTGATTTTGGCCTCAACTCCACTTTCCCGCCCGCTCCCCATAACCCTTGATTCCGTTTTTCAAAAATCTGTCTATCTCGGCCTTGAATATATTCACTGACTCCACCTCCACAGCTCTCTGGGGTAGAGAATTTCAAAGATTCACGACCCTCGGAGAAGAAATTCCTCCTCATCTCCGTTTTAAATGGGCGACCCCTTATTCTGAAACTATACCCCCTAGTTCTAGATTCCCCCACGAGGGGAAACATCCTCTCTGCGTCTACCCTGTCAAGCCCCCTCAGAATCTTATATGTTTCAATAAGATCCCCTCTCATTCTTCTAAACTCCAATGAGTATAGGCCCAACCTGCTCAACCTTTCCTCATAAGACAACCCCTTCATCTCCGGAATTAACCAAGTGAACCTTCTCTGAACTGCCTCCAATGCGAGAATATCCCTCCTTGTATAAGGAGACCAAAACTGCACGCAGTACTCCAGGTGCGCCCTATACAGTTGTAACAAGACTTCCCTACTTTTATACTCCATCACCCGAGCAATAAAGGCCAATATTCAATTTGCCTTCCTAATTACTTGCTGCACCTGCATGCTAACTTTGTGTTTCATGTACGAGGACACCCAGGTCCCCCTGTACCGCAGCATTCTGTAGTGTCTCTCCATTTAAATAATATTTTGCTTTTTTATTCTTCCTACCAAAGTGGATAACCTCACATTTTCCCCAATATTATTTTTATTGCATTATTTGACCAGACTGATACCTGGGCTGGCAGGAATGACATATGAGGAGAGATTGGGTCGATTGGGCTTATACTCGCTGGAGTTTAGAAGAATGAGAGGGGATCTCATTGAAACTTATAAAATTCTAACAGGACTGGACAGACTAGATGCAGGAAGGATGTTCCCGATGGTCGGGGAGTCCAGAACCAGGGGTCACAGTCTAAGGATAAGGGGTAAGCCATTTAGGACAGAGACGAGGAGGAATTTCTTCACCCAGAGAGTGGTGAACCTGTGGAATTCTCTACCACAGAAGGCAGTTGAGGCCAATTCATTAAATATATTCAAGAAGGAGTTAGATATATTTCTTAAGGCTAAGGGGATCAAGGGATATGGGGAGAAAGCAGGGACAGGGTACTGAATTTGGATGATCAGCCATGATCTCATTGAATGGCGGAGTGGGCTCGAGGGGCCGAATGGCCTACTCCTATCTTCTATGTTTCAGTGTTTCTATGTTTACAACTCAGAAGAAATTCATCTCAGTTCTAAATGGGCGACCCTTTATTCTGAAACTATGCCCCCGAGTTCTAGATTTCCCCACGAGGGGAAACATCCTCTCTGCATCTACCTTGTCGAGCCCCTTCAGTATCTTATATGTTTTGATAAGATCGCCTCTCATTCTTCTAACTGGCAGAACAGGCTCAAGGGGCTGAATGGCCTCCTCCTGCTCCTATCTTCTATGTTTCTATGCATCCCAAATGTGTTACTAAAACTGGCCCTACACCACTGCACTGTTGCACTCCCAATATTTTATTGCATTATCTGCACTGGGATGTTGCTAAAACTAGCAGCAAAAACACTGGACTTCTTATTCCCCAGCCTTGGACCCCTCTACATATTGCACTAATGTGAGAAGTCACACAACACCAGGTTATAGTCCAACAGCTTTATTTGAAATCACAAGCTTTTGGAGCGCTGCTCCTTCGTCAGATGTAGTGAAGAGATGCATATAGGCACAGCATATATAGTCAGAGAACACTGCCAGATGATTACAGGTAATCTTTCTAACTGCCCTTTATCCCACCTCGGCAGAGAGATAATCACAGCAATCAAAGGTGTGGATGGTGTCCAAACAGGTCAGTCAGGGCAGTTAGAAAGTTTACCTGTAATCATCTGGCCATGCTCTCTGACTATATATGCTGTGTCTGTATGCATCTCTTCACTTCACCTGACGAAGGAGCAGCGCTCAGAAAGCTTGTGATTTCAAATAAAGCTGTTGGACTATAACCTGGTGCTGTGTGACTTCTCACATTTGTCCACCCCAGTCCAACACCGGCATCTCCACATCATATTGCACTAATGCAGGGCCCTGCACCGCATTGCATTGTTTGCATTGCACATTTTTTTTGCACTGCACGGTTGCAATCCCAGCGCTTACTCACTGGACAGCGAGACCCCGTGGGGCCGCTTCACCTCCACGGCGGTGGTGCCGAGTGCGAGCAGCAGGAGGAGGAGGAGGCCCGGGGCCGGGCCCGGCACAGCAACCGCCATCCGAGCTGCACCGAGACACGGCGACTGAAGTGCGGCGGGCAAAAAAATAAAAAGAGGGTGGGGATTACAAAAAAAAAACTCGACCGATTTAAACTTTTAAAAACATTTAAAAAAAACAAAAATGAACCGAAACGGGCCGGCCTCCCTCACACACTGCGAACCAGCGAGCAAACATCCACCTCCGGCCGTCCCCCGCCGCCGACTGAGCCGCTGCGCCCCGGCAGCTGACGCGTCACCTCAGCCACCGCGCTCCCTGATTGGGCGGCCGCCTCCCTCGCACTGCGCCTGCGCCTCCGTGCATGCTGGGACTTGTGTTCTGCTTTCTCCCACCACCACCTCCTCCTCCTCCTGGGTGGTACATTGCTGGTGATAGTGCAATAGTGTGTGGCCATTGCAAGGGTGGGAAGGTTTTTTTTGGGGGGGGGCGGCAATAGAAGTCATGGGGATATGGGAGGTTTTGGGGGAAAGGGGGCTTTAGGGGAATTATGAGGAAAGGAGGGTTAGGGGAAAGGGGGTAAGGGGATTAAGGAGTTAGGGGAAAGGGGGTGAGGGGATTAAGGAGTTAGGGGAAAGGGGGTATGGAGATTCAGGGAAAGGGGGTTCAGGGGAAAGGGGGTAGGGGATTAAGGGGAAGGGGGTTCAGGGGAAAGGGGGTTGAGGGGAAAGGGGGTTGAGGGGAAAGGGGGTTAGGGGAAAGGGGGTTAAGCGGAAAGGGGGTTAAGGGGAAAGAGGGTGAGGGGATTAAGGGGGTAGGGGAAAGGGGGTTAGGGGATTCAGGGGAAAGGGGGTTAGGGGATTCAAGGGAAAGGGGGTAGGGGATTAAGGGGATTAAGGGGAAAGGGGGTTCAGGGGAAAGGGGGTTAGGGGAAAGGGGGTTGAGGGGAAAGGGGGTTAGGGGAAAGGGGGTTAGGGGAAAGGGGGTTGAGGGGAAAGGGGGTTAGGGGATAGGGGGTTAGGGGAAAGCGGGTTGGGGAAAGGGGATTAGGGGAAAGGGGATTAAGGGGAAAGGGGATTAAGGGGGTAGGGGAAGGGGTTAGGGGATTCAGGGGAAAGGGGGTTCAGGGGAAAGGGGGTTCGGGGAAAGGGGGTTAGGAGAAAGGGGGTTCAGGGGAAAGGGCGTTCGGGGGAAAGGGGGTTCGGGGGAAAGGGGGTTCGGGGGAAAGGGGGTTCGGGGGAAGGGGGTTCGGGGATTAATGGGAAAGGGGGTTAGGGGAAAGGGGGTTAGGGGAAAGGGGGTTCAGGGAAAAGGGGTTCAGGGGAAAGGGGTTCAGGGGAAAGGGGGTTCAGGGGAAAGGGGGTTAGGGGAAAGGGTTCAGGGGAAAGGGGGTTAGGGGAAAGGGGGTTAGGGGATTAAGGGGGTAGGGGAAAGGGGGTTCAGGGGAAAGGGGGTTAGGGGAAAGGGTTCAGGGGAAAGGGGGTTAGGGGGTTAGGGGATTAAGGGGGTAGGGGAAAGGGGGTTTGGGGGAAAGGGGGTTAGGGGATTAAGGGGAAAGGGGTTCAGGGGAAAGGGGGTTCAGGGGTTAGGGGATTAAGGGGTTCAGGGGAAAGGGGATTCAGGGAAAAGGGTTAGGGGAAAGGGGGTTAAGGGATTACGGGATTAAGGGGAAAGGGGGTTAGGGGTAAGAGGGTTAGGGGAAAGGGGGTTAAGGGGAAAGGGGGTTCAGGGAAAAGGGGTTCCGGGGAAAGGGGGTTAGGGGATAGGGGGTTAGGGGAAAGGGGGTTCAGGGGAAAGGGGGTTCAGGGGAAAGGGGGTTAGGGGAAAGGGGGTTAGGGGATTAAGGGTGTAGGGGAAAGGGGGTTAGGGGATTAAGGGGTAGGGGATTTAGGGGAAAGGGGGTTAGGGGATTTAGGGGAAAGGGGCTTAGGGGATTAAGGGGAAAGGGGGTTTAGGGGAAAGGGGGTTAGGGGGAAAGGGGGTTTAGGGGAAAGGGGGTTAGGGGATTAAGGGGAAAGGGGGTTAAGGGGATGCAGGGGAAAGGGGATTCAGGGGAAAGGGTTAGGGAAGGGGGTTAAGGGGAAAGGGGGTTAGGGGATTAAGGGGAAAGGGTGTTCAGGGGAAAGGGGGTTAGGGGAAAGGGGGTTCAGGGGAAAGGGGGTTAGGGGAAAGGCGGTCAGGGGAAAGGGGGTTAAGGGGAAAGGGGGTTCCGGGAAAAGGGGTTAGGGGAAAGGGGGTTAGGGGAAAGGGGGTTCAGGGGAAAGGGGGTTAAGGGGAAAGGGTTAGGGGAAAGGGGGTTAGGGGAAAGGGGGTTAAGGGGAAAGGGGGTTAAGGGGAAAGGGGTTATGGGGAAAGGGGGTTAAGGGGAAAGGGGGTTAAGGGGAAAGGGGTTATGGGGAAAGGAGGTTAAGGGGAAAGGGGGTTCAGGGGAAAGGGGATTAAGGGGGTAGGGGAAAGGGGTTATGGGGAAAGGAGGTTAAGGGGAAAGGGGGTTGGATATACTGTTACCATTTTTTAGAAAAAAGTCAAAGATTGAGATTTTTTGAGATATGTTGTGGGAAGGGGTTTAGGGGGAAAGGGAGGTTTAGGAGCAAAGGTGGGCTACAGGGAAAGGGGGATTTAGAGGAAAGTGGGGGTTAGGGGAATTATGGGGAAAGAGGATTTAAAGGAAAATGGGAGTTCAGGGAGATT
The DNA here is from genome assembly GCF_052327205.1 of Somniosus microcephalus. Taxonomy (NCBI): domain Eukaryota; kingdom Metazoa; phylum Chordata; class Chondrichthyes; order Squaliformes; family Somniosidae; genus Somniosus; species Somniosus microcephalus. Next base: position 27,392,997 of record NC_141017.1, on the reverse strand, counting down.
TGGGGCACGGGGTTGGATATAGTCTTACTTTTTCGTTTTAGAAAAAACAAGTGAAAGATTAGGATACTTTTTACTTTGAAAAAGAAAGAACGTGTCTGTATATGGCTCCTTTCGCATCCCAAATCGCTTCACAGCCGACGAATTACTTTTTGAAATGTGGTCAAAGCTGTTATCTCGGCAAACACAGCAGCCAAAATTGCGCACAGCAAAGTCCCAAAGCTAGCCAGCTAGCCAATTAATACCTTTTTGGTGGTGTCAGTTGAGGGGTAATGTTGTTCAGAATACTGGGAAAATTCCCCTGGTCGTCTTCAAAAAAGTACCACAGGGTCTTTTACATCCTCACGGGATCTCACTTTAACATATCATTTGAAAGATGGCGCTGCATTTGCCTATATTTCAAAAGTAATTCTTTGCACCTTGAAGCACTTTAGGACATCCTAAGGACTTGAAAGGCACTATAGGAATGCAAGTCTTTCATGGCTTTGTGGGCTTTTGCTGTGTACAATATAACTCCTGCTTTTGCATACATAACAATAGTCATTGCACTTCAAAATAATTAATTATGAAACTATCTGAGATATACTCAAGCAGGTTAAGAGGTGACCTAATAGAGGTTTACAAGATGATGAGGTTTTGATAGAGTAGATAAAGAAAAATTATTCCCTCTGGACTAGAGGTCATAGATTCAAGGTCATTGGCAAAAAGATCTAGAGGGGAGATGAGAAGAATTTTTTTCACTCAGCGAACACTCCGAAAAGGTCAGTGGAAGCTGATTCCATAAATGACTTTATAAGGGGGTTGGACAGGTACTTGAGGATGAGGATCTTACAGGGTTACGGACTAAAAGCAGGGGAGTGGCACAACTACTCTTTCAAAGGGCCAGCACAGGCACGACGGGCCGAATGGCCTCGTTCTGTGCTGTAAGTCTTTATCTGAGAGACTATGTAAAAGCAGATCTTTCTTTTAGACCTCAGTTCTTGCCAACTTGCACCCAAATGCGCAGGGCTTACTTAAGTGGCATGTGGCCCTACGGGAAGAGACTCCATCACAGGCAAACGTGATTTACACAGTTTTCTGAGTAGATTAGGTTTGAAAGCTCTTGTGCACGGTGAGGGGTTTCCATGTGTGTCTGGACCAGTATGGACCAAAAGAAAAATAAGTACGTCTATCAGTCCATGAATGGAGGTGACCTTAAAGGGCTCGAGTCTCATTTTCAGTGAAGCAACATTACCTCATTTTAAAAACAAAGGCAGCAGGTCGGGCAGCATCTGCGGAGAGAACAGACAAGATGGTTTTAGCGGGGGGGGGAGCTGGGTCCTTTCCCCTTAACCCCCTTTCTTCATAACCCCCTTTCCCCATAACTCCCTTCTCCCTTAACCCCCTTTCTTCATAACCCCCTTTCCCCTTAACCCCGTCCCCATAACTCCCTTCTCCCTTAACCCCTTTCCCCTTAACCCCCTTTCCCCATAACCTCCTTTCCCATTAACTCCCTTTCCCCATAACTCCCTTTCCCCATAATCCCCTTTCCCCAATCCCCCTTTCCCCATATTTCCCCTAAAGCCCCCTTTCCCCTGAACCTCCCATTTCCCCATGACTTCTATTTCCCCCCCACTAAACCCCAACTTCCCCCCACCCCCTCTAAAACCATCAGAAGATATTACAGATGAACAGCATTTCGAAAGGAACAGAACAAGGGGAGAGGGACAAAAACAACACGGGAATCTATTCCAAGTGCTGATGACTCTTTGTGTGAAGAATGTCCCTCCTGACATCAGGCTTAAACTTATCTGTTACTAGTTTACACCTGTGTCCCCTTGTCCTACTTTCGAAATTTAATTGGCAGCAATATTCCAGATTTGCCTTTTCCATCTCCTTAACTAATATACCTCTATATGCTCACCTCAATCCAGGCTGAAAAGCCCAAGTTCTTACCTCATTACTTAGGTCTTTTAAGCCAAGGGAGGATCAGCGTGGCTTTTCTCCGCACCTGCCTTCAACTCTTGAATTGTCCCGCGTCTTTCTCGGTGACCAGAGCAGCACACGGTACTCAAGGTGCCGTCTGACCGGTTTGATCACAACTTTCTCTGGCATGTCCTCCACTGTTTTGGCCGTGCGCGGTTCAATATCCCGTTGGCTGTGTTGATTGCTGTACTGCATTGGTCAAACGTTGAGCAGCAGCACCTCTAAGTGGACAGCTCTGCTTTATAGAATCGTACAGAACAGAAGGAGGCCATTCGTCCCATTGTGCCTGTGACGGCTCTTTTACATAGCTCTCCCATTAGTCCCACTCAACGTTCCCCTTAAATTTTTATTTTGGGTGCGCGGCCCCTTTAAGGAACCGCACGGCCCATTCACAGTTGTGCGAACCTTAACATTGGAAAAGCCGGAAATAAAAACAGACAATGCTGGAGAAACTCAGACGGTCAGGCAGCATCTGTGGAGAGAGAAACAGAGTTAACGTTTCAGGTCGATGACCTTTCGTCAGAACTGGAAAAAAGCAGGAAATGGAACAGATTTTTAAGCAAGTGTAGGGGCTGGGAAAAGGGTGAGGGGATGAAAGAACAAAAGAGAAGGCCTGTGATTGGATAGAAAGCAGGAGAGGTTAAGAGACATTAAGAGATATTCAAGGCGAGACGAGATGGTAATAGGATAGGTAAAGAGACAAAGGATGGCTCTAGATGAAGTGTGAATTGTGCTGGCAGAATGAAAGACAGCTGCCACGTGGGAGAGAAGAAAAAAAGACAGACAAAGAGTGTGGATAAAAAAAATATATATATGATAGGGGCCGAGGTTATGATCTGAAATTGTTGAACTCTAGGTTGAGTCCAGAAGGCTGTAAAGTGCCTCGAGCTTGATTGGAAGAGCCGGTCCCGGGTTCCACGGGACTGGCAGAGAGCTTCACACAGAATCACAGAATCACAGAAACCCCACAGTGCAGATAGAGGCCATTTCGGCCCATCGAGCCTGCACCGACACATATCCCACCCGATCCCCATAACCCCTACACCAACACATATCCCACCCTATCCCTGTAACCCCACGTATTTAATCCCCCTAACACTAAGGGTCAATTTATCATAGCCAATCAACCTAACCCGCACATCTTTGGACTGTGGGAGGAAACCGGAGCACCCGGAGGAAACCCACGCAAACACGGGGAGAATGTGCAAACTCCACACAGACAGTCGCCCGAGGCCGGATTCGAACCCGGGTCCCTGGCGCTGTGAGGCAACAGTGCTAACCACTATGCCACCGTGCTTGGAGGGAACGTTGGTGCCACTACCCCCGCTCTGTCCCCATACCCCTGCATATTTTTCCTTTTCAAGTATCTATACAATTTCCGATTGAAAGTTACTGTTGAATCTGCTTCCAACCCCTCTTTCAGCCAATGCACTCCAGATCATAACAACTCGCTGCGTAAAAGAAATTCTGCTTATCATCCCCTCTGGTTCTTTTGCCAATTATCTTAAATCTGTGTCCCCTGTTTACCGACCCTCCTGCCAGTGAATACAGTTTCTCCGTATTTACTCTATCAAAATCCCTTATCATTTTGAACTCTATTGAATCTCCTTTTTTAACCTTCTCTGCTCCAAGGAGAACAACCCCAGCTTCTCTAGTCTCTCCGCATAGCTGAAGTCCCTCATCCCTGGAACCATAAGAACATAAGAAGTAGGAGCAGGAGTAGGCCATACGGCCCCTCAGGCCTGCTCCGCCATTCAATAGGATCATGGCTGATCTGAATCTAGGCTCACGTCCACTTCCCTGCCCTCTCCCCGTAACCCCTAATTCCCTTATCTGCTAGGAAACTGTCTATCTCCATTTTAAATTTATTTAATGTTGCAGCTTCCACAGCTCTCTGGGGTAGCAAATTCCATGGATTTACTACCCTCTGAGTGAAGAAGTTTCTCCTCATCTCAGTTTTGAAAGGGCAGCCCCTTATTCTAAGATTATGCCCCCTAGTTCTAGTCTCACCCATCAGTGGAAACATTCTCACCGCATCCACCCGATCAAGCCCCCTCACAATCTTATATGTTTCGATAAGATCGCCTCTCATTCTTCTGAACTCCAATGAGTAGAGGCCCAACCTACTCAACCTTTCCTCATACGTCAACCCCCTCATCTCCGGAATCAACCGAGTGAACCATTCTACTAAATCTCTGCTGCACCCTCTCCAAAGCCTTGACATCCTTCTTAAAGTGTGGTGCCCAGCATTGGACACAATACAAAGAATTACATCGAATTTACAGCGCAGCAAACAGGCCATTCAGCCCAACTGGTCTATGTTGCTCCACACAAGCCTCCTCCCACTCTACTTCACTGAAACCCTATCAGCATATTCTTCTATTCTTTTATCCCTTTACGTATTTATCTAGCTTCCCCTTAAATTAGGAATGCCAACCAATGTTCCCTCTAATTTTTGTTGGGCGCCGCGGTGTCCCTTTAAGGGGCTGCTCGGGCCAGTCAAAATACCGCACATGCATGGGTTTTTGTACTGAAAAACCGGCAAGCCGGCTGCGCGGGTCCCCTGGAGCGCTGCGTGGCCGCGCAGCTTAAAGGGCACATTGATGCCAACCCTCTCCAGGATTGGCCTGGAGTCACCAGGAATTGAAGATTCATTTCCAGGACACCTGCTGGGAGCAACTCAGAAAATGAGAAAAAGAAAGACTTGCATTTATATGGCACCTTTCATGACCACTGGACGTCCCAAAGTGCTTTACAGCCAACGGAGTACTATTTGAAGTGTAGTCACTGTTGCAATGTGGGAAACGTGACAGCCAATTTGCACAGCAAATTGATCCCTTTAGCCTTAAGAAATATATCCAACTTCTTCTTGAATATATTTAATGAATTGGCCTCTACTGCCTTCTGTGGTAGAGAATTCCAAGGGATCAAGGGATATGGGGTGAAAGCAGGGACCGGGTACTGAATTTGGATGATCAGCCATAATCGCATTGAATGGTGGAGCAGGCTCGAGGGGCCGAATGGCCTACTCCTGCTCCTATCTTCTATGTTTCTATGAGGCTGGACTACAACCCAAAAAGTGGGAGTCCCGCCTCCATCGACAAAAATCCAGCCCATTGGGTCTGAAATATCCACGGGAAATTGCTACTTCTGAACCAGGAAGTGAATGGGTTTCAGTGAGGATGGCTGGAGTTTTACTGGAGGTCCTCAGATCCTTCAGTGCTGGAGCTCTCGGGGCAGATGCGGCTGGGGATTGGGACACAGCGGATCTGGGGGCTTGCCTGCTGCTGGGGGAGCAGTCCTGCGGCAGGAGCGCCCTCCTCTTCCTGGCTGCAGCCTCAGCCGCCGACCAGGAGGGCGGGCGTGTGCTCTTCCTGGCCCCCAGCCCAGTCCAGGCGCTACCCGCGCCTCTGCTGCGCCTGGAGCCCCGAAGCCTCCGGAGGATCCAGTTCGCCTACCCCAGGTCGGCGGAGGAGCTGCTGGAGGTGTTGGCGTCTTTGCACGAAAGCCCGGGCAGTCTGCCTTCTCTCATTCTGCTGGACGGGCTGGACCATTACCTGCAGGGCGTCTGCGGGCAGGACCGGGCTGCACAGGCGGCGCTGATCGCTGCCTTGCTCCGGGACAGCGCTGCCTGGGTCTCCCAGAAGTTGCGACCCACCGCAGAGTGCCAGGTCATTGTAACACTGAAGGTGCAGGAAAGTTAACATCTTCCCAAACTGTGATTGATGATTTTTGCATTTTTATCCCAATTAGGTTTTGAACATTCTGGTTTTTTTGCCCTCTTGGGGTCAACCAGTGGCTCAGTAGGGAGCACTGAGGCAGAAGGTTGTCTGTTCAAATCCCACTCCAGAGATTTGAGCACAAAAATCTAAGCTGTGCCGAGGGAGCGCCGCACTGTCGGAGGTGCCGTCTTTCGGATGAGACGTTAAACCGAGGCCCCGTCTGCTCTCCCGGGTGGATGTAAAAGATCCCGCGGCACTATTTCGGAGAAGAGCAGGGGAGTTCTCCCCGGTGTCCTGTGGCCAATATTTATCCCTCAATCAACATCACTAAAAAAACAGATGATCTGGCCATTATCACATTGCTGTTTGTGGGATCTTGCTGTGCGCAAATTGGCTGCTGCGTTTCCCACATTACAACAGTGACTACACTTCAAAAGTGCTTCATTGGCTGTAAAGAGCTTTGGAACATCCGGTGGTCGTGAAAGGCGCTATAGAAATTCAAGTCTTTCTCTACTCCATTTTAAAACTTTCCCTTAAAAGTTTGTCAACTCGAAAACAAGACTGGGGCAGGGGGAATGTCCTCAGAGTTGCTTTTAAACAATCAAACGACAACTTTTAGATCTTATGCATGGATGGTGGGGGCAGGGAGATGGAACAGCAGGTTAGCGAAAGATTTTAAATGTAATAAAAGAAAATGGGAAAATGTGGAAACGATGACATTATAGTGAGGAAATGAGTAAAGCCACAGCTAGAATTTTAAAAAAAGGGAGAAAGAATAGGAAGAGAATAGAATTAGAGGGTGAAAGAGATGCAACAGGGTGAGCGGAATTAATAAGAAAGAAAGACTTGCATTTCCATAGCACCTCTCACGACCTCAGGACGTCCCAAAGCGCTTTACAGCCAATGAAGTACTTTTTGAAGTGTAGTCACTGTTGTAATGTAGGAAACCAATTTGCGCACAGCAAGCTCCCACAAACAGCAATGAGATAATGATCAGATAATCTGTTTTAGTGATGTTGGTTGAGGGATAAATATTGGGCCAGGACACCGGGGAGAACTCCCCTGCTCTTCTTCCAAATAGTGCCGTGGGAGCTTTTACATCCAGCTGAGAATTCAGAAATTTGAATGACGACCAAAAACTCCCATACCTACTAGGGGAACAGAGAAATTGTGTAACCTTAGCGGCACACTATGTTACAGCTTGCCATAAACAGAGGGACAACCATTAAATCTAAGAAAAGAGTATATACAAATTATATGAATGTATATTTATACACTCAGGGATATATCTGTTTATACAATGTATGGATAGATCTGCATTTATGTGTTCAACCATAAATGTTTTTCGATGCTTTGGCAACATAAGATGTACCTTGTCATGCCAATAAAGCGATTTGAATTGAATTGAATTGAGAGCAGACGGGGCCTCGGTTTAACGTCTCAACTGAAAGACGGCACCTCCGACAGTGCAGCACTCCCTAAGTACTGCACTGGAGCCTAAGGCGAGAGGTGGGACTTGGGGCAGGGGGTGGGATTGAAGTTGAGTTTTTGCTTTGATGGAAGTTCATTGAAAACTTCAATAACTGATGCCCCCAGGTCAATGGACTGAAATCCCGCTGCCCCATACCTCCCCCAAAAGGCGGTGGATGCTGGGTGAATTGAAAATGTCAAGATTTGAGATCTTTTGTTGGGCAAGGGTGTCAAGGGGTATGGAGCAAAGGTGGGTAAAAGGAGTTGAGGTACAGATCAGCCATGATCCAGTTAAATGGCGGAGCAGGCTCGAGGGGCTGAATGGTCTACTCCTGTTCCTATCAGCAGCCCACTAGGATAAGGTATCAGAAAGCTCAGGACACAATTTAGGGTATGATCTATGGACAGAAAATTCTGGAAAATACTTTCGTCAGGCAGCATCAGTGGAGAGAGAAACAGAGTTAACGTTTCCAGTCGATGACCTTTCATGAGTATATGATGGTGTTGTGGTTATGGTACTGGACTAACATTATGGAGGTCGTGAGTTCAATTTCCACCATAAGCAAGTGAACCTGCCTTTAATGAATCTAGCACCGGGAAAAAACGACCAGTAGAGCTGTTGGGGGAAAAAAACAATGTCAACATCCTTGATTTCAAATTCCTCCAGGGCCTCGCCCCTCCCTATCTCTGTAACCTCCTCCAGCCCCACAACCCTCCGAGATCTCTGCGCTCCTCCAATTCTGCCCTCTTGAGCATTCCTGATTTTCTTCGGCTCCACCATCGGCGGCCGTGCCTTCTGTTGCCGAGGCCCTAAGCTCTGGAATTCCCTCCCTAAACCTCTCCGCCTCTCTACTCCTCTCTCCTCCTTTAAGATGCTGCTCACAACCTACCTCTTTGACCAAGCTTTTGATCATCTGTCCTAATATCTCCTTATGTGGCTCGGTGTCAAATTATGTTTGATAATCGCTCCTCGGGACGTTTTACTACGTTAAAGGTGCTATATAAATGCAAGTTGTCGTTTTACACGTGACGCCAGTCCACGTGACGTGGTTGATTCTGGAGGCCCTCTGCATTGGCTAACGAGCCATTTCGGCAATCCAGGGGGAAAGAGGGGCTAATGACAATGCCCCTGTACCTGAGTTCAGCTATTGCTACACAAACCAGAGATCGAAGCCTGCTTACTGCTCTTTTATTATTAGCGTGCACACAGACTGATGAGTTTCTTTCGTTTTTAACTCTTTAGGCGCTAACTCAGGAGGAGACCGTGGCTGATATGGGCCTGCAGATAATCGAGCGCTATTTCCCAGCCAAGTGTGTGGTGAAAGAGGAGCTGTATAAATCGGAAGGGGCTCAGAGTTACCTCATTTCGTTTTGCGGGTTGGTGAAAAATGAGCCCCAAGGGACATGTGCGCCACAAAGCGCGGAGGACTGTGCCTGGGAGCTGATTTATGAAGCGGATAATGTGACAAGAATCCATCCTGTAACAAGACAGAAGAGGGAAAGTGAAGAGACACGGGACGCATGGGGATTAGAGGAAGGAACATTCAACTAATTTACAATCTGTTTTCGTAAGGGCGTGAGAACAATCAAGTCTCATCAAAGCTCACCCTTCTATTAGTGTCCAAATGCATTTCCAATGCACCTAATGTCTTCGTCTCCACTGCCCTACTTGGCATGTTATTCCAAACTCTGCTCTGTCGGAGGGGCCGTCCTTCGGATGAGACGTTAGACCGAGGCGCTCTCGGGTGGACTAAAAAGTTGTCGGTTGAGTGGAAAAATGTTCAACAGGACACTGGGGAGAACTCCCCTACTCGTCTTCAAATAGTGCCTTGGGATCTTTTACATCCACCTGAGAGAGTAGGCAGGGCCTCGGTTTAACATTGCATCCGAAAGACGGCACCTCCGACAGTGCCTAGATATTTGTGCTCGAATTTCTGGAGTGGGGCTTGAACTTACGGCCATCTGACTCAGAGGTGAGAGTGCTGCCCACTGAGCCATGGCTGACACGCTCTTGCTGCTAAGTTTGAGCCTATACCCTCTTGGAGAATCTATGGCTCTGTACAACATATTGACGTTTACACTTTAGGGTCTTGAATACTTTTACCAGGTCACCCTTCCATGTCAGGCAGGCCTCCAAAGTTCAGTGTTTAAAAAAATGTAAGTTGACCGTGAGGTAAAATGAAAGAAACCAGTGACCAACGGTTTAGGTGGGTGAGTGGAGGGACCCTAACCTCGGGAATCACAGAATCACAGAAACCCCACAGTGCAGATAGAGGCCATTTCGGCCCATCGAGCCTGCACCGACACATATCCCACCCGATCCCCGTAACCCCTACACCAACACATATCCCACCCTATCCCCGTAACCCCACATATTTAATCCCCCTAACACTAAGGGTCAATTTTTTTTATCATAGCCAATCAACCTAACCCACACATCTTTGGACTGTGGGAGGAAACCGGAGCACCCGGAGGAAACCCACGCAAACATGGGGAGAATGTGCAAACTCCACACAGTCACCCGAGGCCGGATTCGAACCCAGGTCCCTGGCGCTGTGAGGCACATTGCTAACCACTATGCCACCGTGCTGGGAAAGAAAATATTAAATGACGTCAAGAAGTTAAATATTTCACACCAAGCCAGGAAAGTTTTTGCTTGATTTAAATGTGTGTAAAATTAAATATAGAACAATTATGAGGAGAAACATAGCTACTGATAAACATTGCCAAACAACATAATCACAACATTCGTGCTGTTGGATATTATAATTGAGATTACAAGAGAGATCTTCAATGAGCTAAATGGCCTATTCTCTGACGTTTTTTTTTCGAAGGTTCGAATAGAGAAGAGACACTGTGCAGAGAGTTAAATGCTGTACATCTCGGCCTCCACTGGATGGAGCTGTGCTCTCTGAGCTGACTTGAGGGCCTCTCCCGGTAGAGTTCCTGCAGCGTCACAGTGGCAGACCGTCGGGCGGAGGCCTCAGCTTCCAGTGACCTTTGGCGGGCAAAGTCTTAAGTCCTTCGGGTGCTTTCGGCTTTTCAGGTTGCAACTCAGACCCTCCTTTCACACGGGGCCGAAGTCCCGGTCAAGTTCCGCACCAGTCCGGTAAAGAAAATATCTTGGCTGTGCAGCACAAAAGGATATCAAAATAGAAAAATAGGAGCAGGAGTAGGCCATTCGGCCCTTCGAGCCTGCTCCACCATTCAATATGATCATGGCTGATCCTCTATCTCAATACCATATTCCCGCTCTCTCCCCATACCCCTTGATGCCTTTTGTGTCTAGAAATCTATCCATCTCCTTCTTAAATATATTCAGTGACTTGGCCTCCACAGCCTTCTGTTGTACAGAATTCCACAGGTTCACCACCCTCTGAGTGAAGAAATTTCTCCTCATCTCAGTCCTAAATGTCCTACCCCGTATCCTGAGACTGTGACCCCTCGTTCTAGACACCCCGCCAGCCAGGGAAAACATCCTTCCTGCATCCAGTCTGTCTAGCCCTGTCAGAATTTTATACGTTTCAATGAGATCCCCTCTCATTCTTCTAAACTCTAGTCGACCCAATCTCTCCTCATACGACAGTCCCGCCTTCCCAGGAATCAGTCTGGTGAACCTTCGCTGCACTCCCTCTATGGCAAGTATATCCTTTCTTAGGTAAGGAGACCAAAACTGCACACAGTATTCCAGGTGTGGTCTCACCAAGGCCCTGTATGACTGTAGTAAGACATCCTTGCTCCTGTACTCAAATCCTCTTGCAATGAAGGCCAACATACCATTTGCCTTCCTAACTGCTTGCTGCACCTACATGTTTGCATTCAGTGACTGGTGTACAAGGACACCCAGGTCCCTTTGTACATCAACATTTCCCAATCTATCACCATTTAAATAATACTCTACCTTTCTGTTTTTCCTACCAAAGTGGATAACTTCACACTTATTCACGTTATACTGCATCTGCCATGTATGGGGTTCTGAGGGTCAGAGGTAAAGGAATGATTGTCACAAACAGAGCGCAATACCCTATATCATTACTTCCAAAGCAGTTCATTGGCTCTGAAGCCCTTTGGGACATCCTGAGGACATGAAAGATGCCACATAATTACAAGTTTTGTTTCTTTCTATAACTCGGGCTATTGTGTTGATCCTTGATCCTCTCGTCCCCAAGGTCCTTATCCATCGTTCCCCAAACAAGGCCGCAGAGAGTACTTTTACTCCCAGCCCTTGGCAAATAAGGTTAGGCCAGTCATTTTTCTTTCTCCTTCACTGTGGGGAAGTATCTGACCACCAAGGTCTCGCATCCACTGACCCCGATTTAACTCCTCTCGCCTGGCAGAAACTGGGCCGGGGGTGGGGGGGGGGCGCGGGAACAACAGTTAAGATGAGGGCGGTCACTTACCCCTCTGATCCCGCTGCCTTTCCGCCGTGCCCGCGATCTTAACCTGCTCCTTTGAGCAGGCGAGCGGGACACCCACTGGAAGGCCGAGGGATCCTTCTTTAAAGTTGTAGATCGGGTCCCGATGATATTAGCCGGGGGCCTGAGCTGGGGAAAGGGGGAGCAGCGACGGGTTCTCCGTCAGGCCAGACCTGTCGGGAGGCGGATCGCGGCCCAGAAGAAGCCCAGGCAGGTAAATTTAATTCTAGGCCCAGGGAGTGCTCCTCCAGGCCTCAGGAGGAAGCCTTGGGCCTCCTTTGCCCCGAGATCACCTCCAGAACCCCATCACCTCACTGATGGCCGGGGACCTTTCCCATGGGCCCCCGGATGCAGCCTCCTGCCGCTCGAATTCCCGCTCCCGCCCACCAGCCAGGTATTGGGTCCGGGCGGGACCCCGGAAAAATTTCCGGAAATGAAGCTCTGCCGGTCAGATTAGCCGGGCCTGCGGGTCCCAGACTCCCTGGAGTTCACCGCCCATCTCGGGACTCGTGCCCACCATACCCTCAGGCCATTGTGTCAGAGATTGGCCAAGACAGACCTGGGCCTTGCGGTTCTGCAACACAGCACCCTGGTGAATCAAGGGGATGTTGCGCCATTCACACTTTCATTGCAGTGAATAGTTCCCTCTGCGATGCAGAAGTTCAGTTGCATCCCGGATGGCTGTGAGTCTAGTCAATAGCCGAGCCGTACAGATTAGGAAGGTCGCAGGTTCGATTTGGTCTGTGCTGAGTCAGGTGATCGCGGCCTGGAGGGGGTGCGGGTGGGTAGTGAGATTGGGGCAGTACATTTTTCCTGGGTTAGGGAGGGAAAACTTGCTTCCCGGTTTCTGATTGCCAGGCGGCGATCCCCGACTGGAAGTGCTTGTGTGCGCACAGCGGGTGAGAAGATGGTCAGGCTGAGCTGTAATGACCCTCATGGTCGAACAGCCTGCTGATGCTCACTGACTGGGCTCAACGATGCAGTGTGGTGCTTTGCTCGAGGAACTGGAGGGCGGCTGATCAATGTATTCGAAGGAGATGGTGGGTGGGGGGGAAATAAAGAAATGTTTACAGTTTTCTCTAAGCTGATGTTTGAATGAAAACAAATGAGTTATGCTTTTTAAAGTTATTTAAAGTCTTGTTACAGAATTGTTGTTTGATATTACTGTTTGAACAGAGTCTGCTTATGGTATAAAAATGTGTTGAAAGTTGTTTTTTGTGTTGATATTTGTCAATCTGTATCCTCCCCCACTTTGCTGGGAAGCACCAGGGAATCTCTGCTTACTAAAGCCCAACATTCAATGATGACACACTAGGAAAATCCCCTCAGCACAGGGGGGAACTGGCATTAGTAGTTCCTATAAGGGACATCACCAGAGGTTAGGGTCCATCAGTGAATACCCAGTTTAAATTGCCGCCCCTACTCTGTTCCCGATCAGAGACTGGTGCTGGGACTGATGTCTGCTATTCATTTCCGTTCCTGGGGTAATCTTTAGCTCCCTCTCTGAGACACATCCCTTCGCACTGGTGGGAACCCTCTCAACGCTCAAAGAATTGGGATTCCAATTCCACAACCGTTGTAGCTCGCACCAAGTCTCGTTCACCCACCACCCCTGTGCTCGCTGACCGACATGAGCAACACCTCAATTTTAAAATTCTCATCTTTGTGTTCAAATCTCTCCGTGGCCTCGCCCCTCCCTATCTCTGCAAACTCCTCCAGCCCCACAACCGCCCCCGAGATCCCTGCGCTCCTCCAATTCTGGCCTCTTGCGCATCCCCGATTTCCATCGCTCTGCCATTGGCGGCCGTGCCTTCAGCTGCCTCGGCCCTAAGCTCTGGAATTTCCTCGGTAAACCTCTCCGCCTCGCTCTCTCCTTTGACGCTCTTTAAAACCTACCTCTTTTACCAAGCTTTTGGTCATCTGACCTAATATCTCATTATGTGTCAAATTTTGTTGGATAACACTCCTGTGAAGCGTCTTGGGTCGTTTTACTACGTTAAAGGTTACATAGGATTACATCGGATATACGGCACAGAAACAGGCCATTCGGCCCAACCAGTCCATGCCGGCGTTTATTCTCCACTCAGGCCTCCTCCCGTCTTTCCTCATCTAAATCTATCAGCATAACCCTCTATTCCCTTCTCCCTCATATGCTTGTCTAGCCTCCCCTTAAATGTATCTATACTATTCGCTTCAACCACTCCCTGTGGTAGCGAGTTCCACATTCTCACCACTCTCTGGGTAAAGAAGTTTCTTCTGAATTCCCTATTGGATTTCTTGGTGATTATCTTATATTGATGGCCTCTAGTTATGCTCTTCCCCACAAGTGGAAACACTCTCTCTGTATCCACTCTATCAAAACCTTTCATAATTTTAAAGACCTCTATTAGGTCACCTCTCAGCCTTTTTTCAGGAGAAAAGAGACCCAGCCTGTTCATCCTTTCCTGATATGTTTACCCTCGCATTTCTGGTATCATCCTTGTAAATCTTCTCTGCACCCTCTCCAGTGCCTCTATATCCTTTTTATAATATGGCGACCAGAACTGTACGCAGTATTCCAAGTGTGGTCTAACCAAGGTTCGATACAGGTTTAGCATAACTTCCCTACTTTTCAATTCTATCCCTCTAGAAATAAACCCTCATGCTTGGTTTGCTTTTTTAATGGCCTTGCTAAGCTGTGTTGCAACTTTTAATGGTGTATAAATAAAAGTTGTTGTTCTCATCTATGACCCCAGCCTACATCAAGACACCACATGGTCCTGGGCTCCAGTTAAACTGCAGTGTCACCACTGGGAGAATGGTTGCCAAGTTTACACAGACAGAGTTTCCATTGTAAATGTGGGCACAGGAATTTATAATGGGAAATATAAAAATAAGCGCAGCATGTAGGGCTTTAAAATGGGGACTGAACTAGTTCTGTGCGCCCTGGCCCAATTCATTCCAGTTGACCTGAGGACCACATGTGGTCTTGACTCGCCATGTGCAATGGCCACGAGAGGTCGACTAATGTTATTGCAACTGGTCCTTCCCACTGGGCAAGAACTCACAGACGAGATGTGTGTGCGTTTCTTCTTTGTGGCTGCCCAGGAACACCAACGGATGTGAATTTCTCTGAAAAGGCACCTCTTTCGCGCCAGCAAGCCAGCAGAAGTGCGGAGAAGCCACCTCTAATCTTATCGTCGTGACAAGTATTTGGGACAGTAAGTCACAAATTCAAAGGGAGATAAGCATCCTCAGCTCACACATGACTGACTGGGAAGAGATAAACTTATCACGCGCATGAACACAGTTGCATTTTGGCGCCCATCCAAGTTCAGCTTGTGTACAGTAGATGAGAGTCCCCCAGCGTTCCAAGCCCTTGTATAAAAACAAGCAGTGTACGCTTACGAGGACAGAGCAGCCTTCTTTTCAAATGCTCATGAGCATTTTCTTTTTTTAAATGTTTTTCCCCCCATCTTTTGGTCTCACCTTTGGTCCCAGCTAGAGAACCATTGCTGGCAACACTCTATGCCAGCCACGAGGAAATGTGGCTGAGATGAGGAGAAATTTCTTCACTCGGAGGGTTGTGACTCTTTGGAATTCTCTACCCCAGAGGGCTGTGACTGCTCAGTCAATGAGTATATTAGTAAAAAAGAAAGTCTTGCATTTCTATAGCGCCTTTCACAACCACCAGATGTCTCAAAGCACTTTACAGCCAATGAAGTACTTTTTTTTTGAAGTGTAGTCACTGTTGTAATGTAGCAGGCAATTTGCACACAGCAAGCTCCCACAAACAGCAATGTGATAATGACCAGCTAATCTGTTGATTAAGGGACAAATATCAACCAGGAACACCAGGGAGAACTCCCCCTGCTCTTCTCCGAAACAGTGCCATGGGATGTTTTACGTCCACCCGAGAGAGCAGACAGGGCCTCGGTTTAACGTCTCATCCGAAAGACGGCACCACCGACAGTGCAGCACTCCCTCAGCACTGCACTGGAGTGTCAGCCTAGCTTTATGTGCTCAAGTCCCTGGAGTGGGACTATGAACCCACAACCTTCTGACCCAGAGAGTGAGTGTGCTGCCCACTGAGCCACGGCTAACACATATACTTGCAAAGGGATATAGATAGGTTAAGTGAGTGGGCAAAAATTTGGCAGATGGAGTATAATGTGGGAAAATGTGGGGTTATCCACTTTGGTAGGAAGAATAGACAAGCAAAATATTATTTAAATGGAGAGAGACTACATAATGCTGCTGTACAGAGGGATCTGGGTGTCCTCGTACATGAAACAAAAAGTTAGCACGCAGGTACAGCAAGTAATTAGGAAGGCAAATGGGATGTTGGCCTTTATTGCAAGGGGGTTGGAGTATAAAAGTAGGGAAGTCCTGCTACAACTGTGCAGGGCGTTGATGAGACCACACCTGGAGTACTGCGTACAGTTTTGGTCTCCTTATTTAAGGAAGGATATACTTGCATTGGAGGCAGTTCAGAGAAGGTTCACGAGGTTGATTCCTGAGATGAAGGGGTTGTCTTATGAGGAAAGGTTGAGCAGGTTGGGCCGATACTCATTGGAGTTTAGGAGAATGAGAGGTGATCTTATTGAAACATATAAGATTCTGAGGGGGATTGACAGGGTAGATGCAGAGAGGATGTTTCCCCTCGTGGGGAATCTAGAACTAGGGGGCATAGTTTCAGAATAAGGGGTCGCCCATTTAAGACGGAGATGAGGAGGAATTTCTTCTCTCAGAGGGTCGTGAATCTTTGGAATTCTCTACCCCAGAGAGCTGTGGAGGCGGAGTCATTGAATATATTCAAGGCGAAGAAAGACAGATTTTTGAGCTACAAGGGAGTCAAGGGTTATGGGGAGCGGGCGGGAAAGTGGCGTTGAGGCAAAGATCAGATCAGCCATGATCTCATTAAATGGCGGAGCAGGCTCAAGGGGCCGTATGGCCTTCTCCTGCTCCTATTTCTTATGTTTTAATGTTCTTATTTTTAGGCACTAAGGGAATCAAGGGATGTGAGGGAGCGGGCGGGGAAGTGGAGTAGATGCAGAAGTTCAGCCATGACCTTACTGAATGGCGGAGCAGGCTCGAGGGGCCGTATGGCCAACTCCTGCTTCTATTTCTTCTGTTCTTGTGTGATAAACACCTCGGGTCGACTCGTCTGCTGATTTTTCATTGACACTCCACGTTGGTGGGGAGGGCGCCATCCAGTCTCTTCACAGCAACTGGGTTCACCGTTGACTGTGCCAGCGTGCCTGACTCCGAGACAATGGAGCATCTATCACAGCCTCATGAGTTTCTCCCCTGCTTTCTCTTAAAGGGATAGTGCTCCACAGGAACCAATTGATCCCAGTACCTCAGCAAAGTATCTGTTCCTCGTGTGTGAGCCCAGGCAGTGAGTGTGAGTGGTCCACTCGACCGAGTCTAATCCCAGCCTCATCCCACTTCCTAACAAGCACACTACCTGACATAAGAAAACTACTGGGCACTTGATTTGAGTATAAAACAAGGCTTTAATCCACAGTTTCACAACCATGAGATTCTAGTTACATCACTAGTTCCTGGTTACAAAAACGTCCTGGGCAAGCTGGGCCCACGCCCAAGTATTTATACTCCTTGGACGGCGCCACCAGCTGGCCACCCAGTGTTACTTCATGAGTCATTTCTTCATGAATGATAAGATTCACGACACTATCCAACGGGAGAAGCTAGCTGGTGTCGGGAACAGGAAACTTGGCTGATTCTTCCCTCCCCTAATCCCAGGGGACCTGACAGCTAAACGCCGCAACCCCAAAATCTGCTCCAGTTGCAGCAAGCCAAATGGGCACGGACCAAGGATTGGACTTGGAACCATCCGTTCTTTGGGATCAGCACCACACCCAGCGGTGCATTAAGCCATCGGGACAGCAGAATTGGCTGGGCCGAGGAGGCACATTTCCCTAAATTAGTACAAAAATGAATAGAAGGTAAACAGGACATTCAGAAAGGATACGGGCGAGTAAGACGAGAAACGTAGGAAAAGGTGAAGGGCCAGATCTTGTTAACTACGCACATAAAACGATGGGCCGAATGGCCGCTTTCTGTGCTGTATTATTTTATGATTCTATGAGGTGCAGGTTCAGGGAATTAAGAGATATACCGTGAGCTGCGAATCTCCAATATTTGCTGATCGGTTAACGCCGCTCCGCCGTTTGATGCGCAGAAACGACATCGCACCCTCAGCCTCCCAGTTATTTTTAAGAACTTGCTGGATTTGCCCATTAATTGCCCGCTAAATGCCCCGCAGAAAGCTAGGGCTCATCATTAACGGTGTGAGTGCCCTTTTAACAACGTGATCATTGTTAATGCAATGCCAATCAATCACCCGGGCCCAGAAAGGGAAGGATTTAAACTATTGAGTCACGTTCCTGCATGTAGTAAATGGAGTGGAGCTAATCTACAGAACAAACGGGAAACCGTTCCACCTCCGTCGCCTCCAGTCCAGATCTAAGGTCGTCCCATCCTCTGTCGTTGAATTACAGTAAGCAGACGACGCTTGCGTCTGCGCACACTCGGAGGTCGAACTCCAAACCATAGTTAATACCTTCACCGAAGCATACGAGAGTATGGGCCTTACATAGAAACATAGAAGATAGGAGCAGGAGTAGGCCATTCGGCCCCTCGAGCCTGTTCCGCCATTTAATGAGATCATGGCTGATCATCCAAATTCAGTACCCTGTCCCTGCTTTCTCTCCATAGCCCTTGATCCCTTTAGCTTTAAGAAATATATCTAACTCCTTCTTGAATATATTTAATAAGTTGGCCTCAACTGCCTTCTGTGGTAGAGAATTCCACAGGTTCACCACTCTCTGGGTGAAGAAATTCCTCCTTATCTCAGTCCTAAATGGCTTACCCCTTATCCTTAGGCTGTGACCCCTGGTTCTGGTCTCCTCGACCATCGGGAACATCCTTCCTGCATCTAGTGTCTAGTCCTGTTAGAATTTTATAAGTTTCAATGAGATCCCCTCTCATTCTTCTAAATTCTGGCGAGTATAAGCCTAATCGACCGTAAACATCTAAACACTAAACATCCGTAAGACAAAGGTCCTCTACCAACCTGCCCCCGCCACACAGTACTACCCCCCGACTATCAAAATCCACGACAAGGCCTTGGACAACGTGGGCCACTTTCCATACCTCGGGAGCTTACTGTCAACAAGGGCAGACGTCGATGACGAAGTCCAACACCGCCTTCAGTGTGCCAGTGCAGCCTTCGGTCGCCTGAGGAAGAAAGTGCTTGAAGACCAGGAACTCAAACCCAGCACCAAGCTCATGGTCTACAGAGCAGTAGTGATACCCGCCCTCCTGTATGCTTCAGAGACATGGACCTTGTACAGCAGGCACCTCAAAGCACTGGAGAGGTACCACCAACGCTGCCTGCGCAAGATCCTGCAAATCCATTGGCAAGATAGGCGCACCAATGTCGGTGTTCTCGCTCAGGACACATCCCCAGCATCGAAGCTTTGACCACGCTCGATCAGCTCCGATGGAGGGGTCACATCGTCCGCATGCCTGATACGAAACTCCCAAAACAAGCGCTCTACTCGGAGCTCCGGCACAGCAAGAGAGCCCCAGGTGGGCAGAGGAAATGCTTCAAGGACACCCTGAAAGCCTCCTTGAAAAAGTGCAACATCCCCACCGGCACCTGGGAATCCCTGGCCCAAGACCGCACAAAGTGGAGGAGAAGCATCCGGGAAGGCTCTGAACACCTCGAGTCTCTTCGCCGGGAGCAAGCGGAAGCCAAGCGCAAGGAGCGCACGTCAACCCAAGCACCCCACCCACCCACCCCTTCAACCACCGTCTGCCCCACCTGTGACAGAGACTGTAGGTCCTGCACTGGACTCATCAGTCACCTGAGAACTCATTTTTAGTGTGGAAGCAAGTCATCCTCGGTTCCAAGGGACTGCCTAAGAAGGGAGTAAATTACAAATGGTTTAATTTTTAAAGGAGAGAATGTTAACCAGAAATATTTTGCTTTTTAAAAAAAAAGCACAAAAATATGCACGTGTAAAATAAAAAATCCAGTTTATTTATAGAAAAATATCTGGCCAAAATGAGGCCGTTATTGAAAAAAAAGTACAAAATATATACAACTTTTTAACATCGTAAAAAATGCATTCTGTAAGAATAAAAAGTTTATATGTTACAGTGAAACACAAGCAAAATACAGCAGATGCTGGAAATCTGAAATAAAGACAGAAAGTTTCTCCTCTCTGTCATCGACCTGAAACATTGACTCTGTTTCTCTCTCCACAGGTGCTGTGCCTGGCCTGCTGAGTTTCTCCAGCATTTTCTTTTTTTAGTTTATATTTTACAGTATGTGCATTCTGAGTCAGGTGACTCCCCCCCCCACCACCCCCTCTGTTGCAATTGGAAAATGTAGGGCCACTTGATCGTACTGGAATCATGGCAGTGTTACAACACACGCTTAGTAACTTACATTGTGTCACAACTACACTTAGAAAGACACACTGGGTCCCCACGGGTGAGTACGCGCTGGGTACTCACCCGTAGGCCCAACGAAAGTGCCGGTTTCGTGCATTCACTGCCCATGCGCGGGAAACCGGAACTTCCGTTCCCTTAAAGGAAGAGGTTCACAGGTCGAACGCGTGCGCCGGAGAGCCAGCGCGTTCGCCTGGAACTTCCGGGTTTTTTTGCAGGTTTCTCCGGGAGGGTAAGTCTCCAGGAGCTATGCTTATAAAAAGCAGTCGCAAGGCCTGCTTTTAACAAGGTAAGTGGTGAATTAAGTAAAATTAAAACATTTTTTCCACAGGTTTATTATTTCGTGTGTCTAATTCTGTTAGATTCAGGAGATGGTTCTGTGATAGTAGATTGGCGGTTAGGATCAGATCAGCCATGATCTTATTGAATGGCGGAGCAGGCTCGAGGGGCCGATTGGCCTACTCCTGCTCCTATTTCTTATGTTCTTAAATACTTTAAAGAAAGGTAAGTTTATTTTTAGCCCCATTAGAAAGTGTAATTAATTTTTTCAAAAATTTAAATTATTGTTTAAAATAGTTATTTTATGTAATTTATAGTTATTTTAAAAATGTGATTTTTTAAAGATTTATTTGAAGCTTTAGTGATGTTTTGGGGCTGAACTGTATTCATAAATTTGACAGGTCTTCCTGTCAAATCTGTGAATGAAGCATTCCCTGCTACCATTGGCTCTCCATGGCCCACGTGATCCCAGGGGACGCTTCGAACTAACTGCGCCCCTGGGATACGCAAGGACTGCGCGCCGGCAGCTGGAGGAGGCCCAGGATCGGAATCCCACGCGGGCCCACAGCACAACGGCTGGCGCGCTAGGTAAGTGCAGGTCGGAGGCTTGCACCCGCGGGAAGCCCCCGACCCGAATTTCTGGGCCTTTATGATTTAGTTTGTTAACTTAGTCACTGTAAAAACAAGGTGTTTTTTGTCCCCCTCTCCTCTGCATAACATCTCCTGCAAGCGGGGCAAACAGGTTTAGATACATCTCATTTGCAGATTGAAACTTGTGAAAGGTATGTCAAGTGTAACATAATGTTACAAAAACTCATCGCACCCTCTCCACCTCAAGATTTGGCTTTAACTCCTTTATTCCTCACTTCTTCCTACAATCTTAAAAGACTTGCATTTCTATTGCGCCTTTCACGACCACTGGACGTCGCAAAGCACTTCACAGTCAATGAAGTACTTTTGAAGCGTAGTCACTGTTGTAATGTAGGACACGCGGCAGCCAGTTTGCGCACAGCAAGCTCCCACAAAACAGCAATGTGATAATGACCAGATAATCTTACAAGGTTTTTTAAGATCAAATGGAAAAGACTTAGGACAGAGCACGGGAGAAATCATTTCCCCCTCCCCCACACACACACAGAGGGTTATGAGGCTCCGTGGAAGATGATAAATATTTAAAGCCAGGTTTCCTGAATTATTCAGCCAGCCGCGCGGTTGGGAATGGGACAAGCTTGGAAAAATTTTTTGTCATTTTTTGAATGGTGGGGCTTTTCATGAGGGTGGAGTCCTGCTAGGTTGCTGATAAGTCTCCAGGCATTTCAGCAGCGAGAGGGGTGCACTTTCCAGTTGCACAGTGTTAATGCTTCGGTATTAACAATGGAAAAATCGCGAGCAGATGCCACTATGTCCGCTGTGCCCTCTGTATTAATATAAAATGGCCAAGTGCAATGAGAGCCCAGCAGAAAAATAATATATTGGGCGAAGGCATGGTCTACCTCAAAATTCTTGTAACTAGCATGTGGGTGTGTTGAGATTTGAAGAATGCGCTGTCCATTCTCGGTTCTCTATCCACCAATGCAGACTCCAGTACTGCTACTGTTTAGTCATGAATGTGACAGCACTTTGAAAGCTGATAAGCTGTGTGGTCAATAGATAATTTTTAATGCAAAAATTCAATTGTTCCAATACCATTCGAGGGCTGTTCTTTACCTTGCCAGTTCTTAGTCCTCCCTTCTTCTCCTAAAAGCATTGGCTCGTTGCCGAAGTCCCCCAGTGCCTCATCCAATTGAGCCTTATTCCTGTTTTTGAGCCTCGACAGCCTATTGGATCGTAGCGGTCGCCATAGCTGAGCCTAAGCCAGTCTTCCAATGCACATCCGCTCAACTCTGGATAGCAAAATCAATTTCCCCCTCCCTCGTCCAGGGTCACTGAAAGAAAGACTTGCATTTGTATAACGCCTTTTGTGTCCTCGGGACATCACAAAGCGCTTTACAGCCAATGAAGTACTTTTTTGGAGTGTCGTCACTGTTGTAATGTAGGAGACGCGGCAGCCAGTTCGCGCACAGCAAGCTCTCGCAAACAGCAATGTGATAATGGCCAGGTAATCTGTTTTGAGTGATGTTAATTGAGGGATAAATATCGGCCCAGGACACCGGGGATAACTCCCCCTGCTCTTCTTCGAAATAGTGGCCGTGGGATCTTTTTGAGAGGGCAGGCGGGGCCTCTGTTTAATGTCTCATCCATTACTGCGCTGGAGTGCCAGCCGAGAGTTTGTGCTCTAGTCTCTGGAGTGGGACTTGAACCCACGACCTTCTGACTCAGGGGCGCGAATGCTACCAAACCGAGCCACGGTGGGGCCATACTGAGGCTAATTATACTGTCCCTACTATCACTCCAACTGCGAAAGGCTAACTCGGAGAGTCTGGGGATGAAACTTGGGGACCTTTATGGTCAGGGTGGCTTCGGCACTGTGTGAACCCCACTAAAGTATTAAGGGCGTGTTACTGTCTGTCGCATGACTGCCATATAAGGCTTGTTGTCATAGCTGCTTATTCTGTTTATAAGCAGACTGAGTGATTATGACCCTTATTCACCTCACTGTGGCATAATAGGTTGAGCCTCTTACATATCTCCATGGTAAACCTCCAAACTTTTTGTTGTTCTTTAAGGCGAAGCTCAAGCTCCTTTTCTTAGTCTTAATCTTAGTCTTAGTCAGTCCGTGTAGCCTGGTTCTGCTCCTGCTGTGTTCTAATTCTGTGTTAGATTTCAGGAGATGGTTTTATTCCTGTTCCTGGCTGGGGTGGAGATCGCCTTTACAGAAGGTAAGTACTGTAGAAAATATAGGGACAGAGTGATCTCCTGGATGGGTCGGAGAGGAATTTCCCAGATTTTTTTCTCCCAAATTGGCCATTGGGTCTTTATCTGGTTTTTTGCCTCTCCCGGGAGATCACATGGGTTCAGGTGGATGCAGAGTGATAGAAGGTTTGAGGTTAGGATCAGATCAGCCATGATCTTATTGAATGGTGGAGCAGGCTCGAGGGGCCGATTGGCCTACTCCTGCTCCTATTTCTTATGTTCTTATGTTCTTAATCATCTGGCTTCGGCCGTCACACACCACAAAAATCAGATAGGCATTTACATCTTAATGTCACTGTACATGCAAACTCATCCACTGTAATCTTGAAAGAACAATCAATGTACTAGAGATGAGTGACTACTGTTTGGTTCAATGTTCTGTCATATTTTCCTTGAATTGAACTTTTTCAATCTGCTGATCTTGTTGTCTTTCCTGTTTGTGTGCCATCTTCCCAGGTCTGACCCCTGTGCGTGCACACAAGCCCGAACACCAAGTTTTCTGTCATCTTGAAATTTCTCCTGAAATCAGACTGACGATCTCGTAAAAAAAACTAGTTCCTCACAATCAATATCCGTGCAGATATTTTGTCTTTTCACCATCACTAAATTGGTGCAGTGTCATCAAATTGAGTAACCTGTTTTGTTTGGCATTTTTTGGGGCAGGTGTTGGTCCTGACCCAGGTCCTTCTGCTTGCTCATCTTCAAAGCCTGTTTCTTTGTGTGACGTGTTAGTTATTGACCCTGCACATTAATGGATTTGGTTGCTTCACTCTTTCAACCCAGATGAAGAATGCACTGCCTTCAGTCCCTACGAATATGAATTTAACTGCAGGACATCTTTCTTATACTCAAGAAAGCCTTGAAAGTAAGGGATCAGTGAAGCTTTCTCGCTACTTTTTTTTAAAAATTCGTTCACGGGATGCCAGCATTTACTGCCCATCCCTAATTGCCCCTTGAGAAGGTGGTGGTGAGCCGCCTTCTTGAACCGCTGCAGTCCGTGTGGTGATAGTCTAATAGCTCTCAAGATTCTGAATGGAAAATGTTTGAGGCAGGTATGCTGTCCAGGAGATCTGCCCTTTTGTAAAGGTTTGTGTAAATGCCTGTGTCCATGCGTGACCGAAAGCCCGCTGTGCTGAAATCAGCAGAAACCCCAGAGTCTGACATCATAAGGTAAGGGTAATTTGTGTCCAGCTTGAGCTTTAACGGACTTGGGTAAATTATTTGTCCTCTGGGGTCATACATAGTAGAGTCAAAACCCACCAATGACGCTGGACTTCCTGGCTCTATCCCACTAGAGTGTGAAGACTGACGCGTGATTGAGGCATGCTGCAACCAATCCTCCTCCTCTTCTTTGGTGGAAGACACGTCCTCCTGAAAACTCAATCTAGGGTTCTCAAACAACAACTGCAAAGGCACCTCTTCTTCTGAGACATCGTTGCTGCTACGAGTGAAACTGCGTGCGTCAGACAGGAAAGTATCACTGGGTAAAAAATTCTGATTCAAAACAACATAGGCCTCTTTGGTATCGGGCGCAATCTGCCCGCGGACTGGCGACTTGCCTTCATCCATCAGGGTCTGTTGCTGCAGTTTACGCACATCAGATCCGGCGACCAGGAAGCTTTGCACGTCCACGAAGACGTCCTGATGTCTGATTTTAGCCAAGCCTGGCGGAAAGGTCTTTATCTCGGACAAGATCTCCAGAGCAGTGGCTGGCTCGTCGGTGCTGAAGAGTTGCAGGTTCCACCAAATTTGCCCGCTGCTTCGCCCAAGCCATTCCTGCAAATTGCCAATGACATTGTTACCCATGAGAATACCAGAGACCACCAGACAGATGCAGACGAGGAAGGTCGCTCGAAAGAAGGTATCTGCATTCCCCCCTCTCATAAAAGCATTCAACAGTTTCTTAAATTACTCCAAGGTTTCAACATAAGAACATAAGAAATAGGAGCAGGAGTAGGCCATTCGGCCCTTTGAGCCTGCTCCGCCATTCAATGAGATCCTGGCTGATCTTCTGCCTCAACTCCATTCACCGGTCCTATCGCCATATCCCTTGATGCCCTTACTACAGGAAACTCTTCTTTATCCGGCACCGACGGGACCGGCGTGGTGCCGGTTGATCAAAAAGTCCGGATTACAGGGAGGTATACTTACCAAGGTACGAGAGCCCCGTACACGGCCACAGGTGCAGGAGCCCCGATTACACGGCACTTGTGCAGGAGTCCCTGTTGCACGGCCACAGATCCAGGAGTCCCGGTTACACGGCCACATATCCAGGAGTCCCTGTTACACGGCCACAGATCCAGGAACCCCGGGTACACGGCCACTAATATATAGTAAAACTTACCTGAACCTACTCCTGAATTTTGCCGGTTAAGAGAGAGTTTCCTGCAGTCAGAAATCTATCAATTTCTGTTTTGAATATACCCAATGACTGAGCCTCCACAGCCCTCTGGGGTAGAGAATTCCAAAGATTCACCACCCTCTGTGTGAAGAAATTTCTTCTCATCTCAGTCCTGAATGGCCGACCCCTTTATCCTGAGGCTGTGGCCTCTAGTTCTAGACTCCCCAGCCGAGGGAAACATTCTCCCAGCATCCATCCTATCAAGCCCTGTAATAATTTTGTATGCGTCAATGAGATCCCCTCTCATTCTTCTGAATTCAAGAGAATACAGGCCTTGTTTACTCAATCTCTTCTCATACGACAGTCCCGCCATTCCAGGAATCAATCTCGTGAACTTTTGTTGCACTCCCTCTATGGCAAGTATATCCTTGTCTAGGATAAGGGGTAAGCCATTTAGGACTGAGATGAGGAGGAATTTCTTCACCCAGAGAGTGGTGAACCTGTGGAATTCCCTACCACAGAAGACAGTTGAGGCCAATTCATTAAATATATTCTAGAAGGAGTTAGATATATTTCTTAAGGCTAAGGGGATCAAGGGTTATGGGGAGAAAGCAGGGAGAGGGTATTGAATTTGGATAATCAGCCATGATCGCATTGAATGGCGGAGCAGGCTCGAGGGGCCGAATGGCCTACTCCTGCTCCTATCTTCTATGTTCTATGTTTCTATGTATGTTTTCCTTAGGTAAGGAGACCAAAATTGTACACAATACTCCAGGTGTGGTCTCACCAAGGCCCTATATAATTGGAGTAAGACTTCTTTACTCCTGTACTCAAATCCTCTTGTAATGAAGGCCAGCATACCATTTGCCTTCCTAATGACTTGCTGCACCTGCACATTCACTTTCAGTGACTCATGTACAAAGACACCCAGGTCCCTTTGAGCATCTGCATTCCCCAATCTTTCACCATTTAGGAAATACTCTGCCTTTCTGTTTTTTCTACCAAAGTGGATAACTTCACGTTTCTGCCTGCACTTCTCTACTCAGAGGTCCATGCCACATGTTGGCCTCTCCTTGTAGGAAGAAGGACATTCCTGACATCAGTTCCAAATTTGCCTTCCACTGGTTTGAATTTGTAACTCCTTTGCCCAGCTGTCACGGTTTAGTTCCAGGTTCACTTTTACTCTACTGATGCCTATCTTACATATAAAAGAACTTCCATTGATATCGTGTCTTTTACGACCTCAGGACATCCCAAAGCGTTTGCTTTATAGCCAATTAAGTTTTATCTTGAAGTGTAATCACTGTTGTGGGAAACGCAGCAGCTAATTTGCGTACAGCAAGCTCCCACAAACAGCAACGTGACAACGACCAGATAATCTGTTTTAGTGATGTTGGTTGAGGGATAAATATTGGCCCCAGGACACCAGGGTGAACTCCCCTGCTCTTTTTCAAAATAGTGCCCTAGGATCTTTTACATCCACCTGAGAGGGGAGACGGGGCCTGGGTTTAACGTCTTGTCCGAAAGACGGCCCCTCCGACAGTGCAGCACTCCCTCAGCACTGCAACCTTGACAGAGAATGAGATGAAGGAAAAGTTCATCTGTTTTTGGTGGTATTGGTTGAGGGAGAAATGTTGGCCGGGACACTGGGAGAACTCCCTACGTTTCTTTGAATAGTGCCATGGGATCTTAAATCTCCACCTGAACCAATGGAATGGGCAGATATTCCACGGTAGAACACTTCATACAGATGTCCTTTTCTCATCCAATGGATGGCACCTCTGATGATGTAGCACTATCTCAGTACTGCGCTGGAGTGTCAGCCTAGATTACGTGGCCAAGTTCCGGCTTGAAAGCCAAACCTACTGAGCCAGAGGCAACAGTGCTGCCAACTGAGCCAAGCTGAGACAAAATAACATAACCTATCTTACACTAATGTAGAAGATGTAATGAAGTGATCTTGATGTTAACGTGTCATTAACATCAAGATTTGATAGAGGTGTTCAAAATCATGAGGGGTCTAGACAGAGTACAGAGTAGATAGAGAGAAACTGTTCCCATTGGCGGCGGAAGGGTCGAGAACCAGAGGACACAGATTTAAGGCGATTGGCAGAAGAACCAAAGGCGACATGAGGAAAAACTTTTTTATGCAGCGAGTTGTTATGATCTGGAATGCACTGCCTGAAATGGTGGTGGAGGCAGATTCAATCGTGGCGTTCAAAAGGGAATTGGATAAGTACCTGAAGGAAAATAATTTGCAGGGCTACGGGGAAAGGGCGAGGGGAGTGGGACTGGCTGAAGTGCTCTTGCAGAGAGCCGGCACGGGCTCGACGGGCCGAATGGCCTCCTCCTGTGTTGTAACCATTCTATGATTCTATGATTAGGTAGCAGGAAGAACCTAAACATTTGGAGTAGGAGTTCGGACTTTAGCAAGAACCCCTTAGGAGAATGATTTGAAATTCTGGCTCAGAATTGCTCAGTTAAAGGCTGTAAGATTTATGTTAAACTGAAATGACAGTTGCTCTCTTGTGAAAGACTTGGCACCGTGCTAAGACTCTCAGTCCAAGTCATTATTGGTAATGCTTTAGAATAATCAACAGCCAAGGAGCTTTCCTTGATGACTGGATTTGGCAGACTCGACATTTCATTCAAGACATTCCCCATTTTTCATTTCAGATTTAATTAACTTTCAATAGGCAATAAATAACTGACGATGTCGACGATTGCCAAGAAATCACATAACATTACTGCGGAGGTTGTGGCTGACTTCAAGTATAATGGTACATTTTCTGCTCACACCTGCCTTAGGCATTCCTGCCTTAGGTCCAGTGCTTGCAACAAACAACAGGATGGCTGATGGCATTGTCTTAACTCCAGAAGTGCAATGATTTTGATGCAGGTGCAGCAAGCAATTAGGAAAGCAAATGGTACGTTGGCCTTTATTACAAGAGGATTTGAGTATAACAGTAAAGACGTCTTACTGCAATTATAAAGGGCCCTGGTGAGACCACACCTGGAGTATTGTGTACAGTTTTGGTCTCCTTACCTAAGGAAGGATATACTTGCCATAGAGGGAGTGCAACGAAGGTTCACCAGATTTATTCCTGGGATGGGATGATTGTTCTATGAGGAGAGATTGAGTAGACTAGGCCTATATTCTCTAGAGTTTAGAAGAATGAGAGGTGATCTCATTGAAACATACAAAATTCTTACAGGGCTTGACAGGGTAGATGCAGGGAGGTTGTTTCCCCCTGGCTGGGGAGTCTAGAACCAGGGGTCTCAGTCTCAGAATAAGGGGTCGGCCATTTAGGACTGAGAGGAGGAGAAACGTCTTCACTCAGAGGGTGGTGAACCTTTGGAATTCTCTGCCCCAGAGGGCTGTGGATGCTCAGTCGTTGAGTATATTCAAGACAGAGATCGATAGATTTTTGAATATTAAGGGAATCAAGGGATATGGGGATCGGGCGGGAAAGTGGAGATGAGGTAGAAGATCAGCCATGATCTCATTGAATGGCGGAGCAGGCTTGAGGGGCCAAATGGCCGACTCCTGCTCCTATTACTTATTTCTTATGTTTTATTTTAGTTTTTGTGGTAAAACAGCTGAAGATTTTTCATTTTTCTCCTTCCATGGGGCTGAAGGAAGAGCCTAGGATAACCTGTCAAGGGGACGGGTCAACTGAGTTTTGTCATCGTGTGATAGCACATGTGGCTCCAGAGATACACATTATCCCAGTGAGACGCTGGTGAGTGCTGAGTTAGCTCATCTCTGCAGCAGTTGGGGGTGCTACAATTGGCCTCAGTGCCCTTATGTTAAGGATTAAGGAAAGGGGGAGGAAAGCTGCCCAGCATTCCTGCTGGATCGCCACACAGCGAAGGTGTAGACCTGAACAATGGGTGAGGTCAGGATTGGGTTTGGCCTATGGTCTTTCACTGTCACATCAATAATGGCCACTTGAGTGAGGTATCGGAGGGCAACCATTGCCCATGGAACCATACACCAGTGAAGGAGCCTTCAAGAGAGGAGAAGAAGAAGGAGAAAAAAATAGAAAGGAAAAAAAATATATACCTTTCATGGCATAGTCTAAAAATGAGTGCCAGGCCTTTCAGGAGTGAAGTTAGGAAACACTTCTACACACAAAGGGTGGTAGAAGTTTGGGACTCTGTTCCGCAAATGGGAATTGATGCTAGATCAATTGTTAATTTTAAATCTGAGACTGATAGATTTTTGTGAATCAAAGGTAGTAAGAGATATGGGGCAAAGGTGGGTTTATGGAGTTAGTTGACAGATCAGTTATGATCTCATTGAATGGTGGAACAGGCTTAACATAGAAGGTAGGAGCAGGAGTAGGCCATTCGGCCCCTCGAGCCTGCTCCGCCATTCAATGAGATCATGGCTGATCATCCAAATTCAGTACCCTGTCCCTGCCTTCTCTCCATATCCCTTGATCCCTTTAGCCTTAAGAAATATATCTAACTCCTTCTTGAATATATTTAATGAATTGGCCTCAACTGCCTTGTGTGGTAGA
This sequence comes from Somniosus microcephalus, assembly GCF_052327205.1. Taxonomy (NCBI): domain Eukaryota; kingdom Metazoa; phylum Chordata; class Chondrichthyes; order Squaliformes; family Somniosidae; genus Somniosus; species Somniosus microcephalus. The sequence continues at coordinate 27,362,963 of NC_141017.1, read as the reverse complement.
GAATTCCACAGGTTCACCACTGTCTGGGTGAAGAAATTCCTCCTCATCTCTGTCCTAAATGGCTTACCCCTTATCCTTAGACTGTGACCCCTGGTTCTGGACTCCCCCGCCATCGGGAACATCCTTCCTGCATCTAGTCTGTCACGGGGGTAAATGGCCTCTTCCTGTTCCTATGTTCCTGTGAGCTCAGGACTCACAGCATGATCTCATTCCTTCTGCCCCTCCTCTAATTTTCCCCTTCTTTGGATTTGGATTTGGCAAAGATTGGGGACCCTAGTTAGGGGAAGGAACCAAGTTCACAGGGAGCAGGGGTAAAGCCATCTTCCAAGTCACCAGATTCTGAGCCGCACATGCAAAGACCTAACAGTAGGTTATTTCTCACGGAGGAGACGGTTAACAGTGAAGAAAAATATTACTAATGGCTTTATAGTTTTTATCATAAAAATGGTCCTGAAGTAGGCAATGGAAGAGTAAAATTATCCTCAGTGCCGGGGTGTGGGGGAAATTCATCTAGGGTTCCCATTCCAAATTGCTGTCCAATAACTTACAGACAGACGAAATTCACGGGCAGGAAAAGACCAGCTGGCCCATCAAGCCTGTGCCACACCATGATGGTCAGAGCATCACGACTAAACACTTCTTCCTTGCCCCCATCCCCCAGTACATCTACACCGCACCACGCCGCCACCCCCCCACCCCGCCCCAACCCCGATGCCATATAATCTCCTGGGAGAGGCAGAAACAATAGAGACTACACCCAGGGCCAAAGTACGCGCACGTCAGGGATGGATGGGATTGGTCCAATTTATGGTCACCACCCCCATGGTTGAATTCCTTCCCAGCTCTCACTGCGCAGGTCAACATATGAAGAATGATCACCTGGGACAGCGACAGGAGGTGACCATGGAACCACATTCCAACACGAGTCTTCACGAGGGAAGAGGGTATTTTTGATATAAGTCTTCTAAAACATTCAAAGATTTGAACATAGACAAGAAGAATGTAGAGACTACAATGTGCTGTAAAGCCAGATTTTACCTGGAAATTTCCCCTGCATACGGTGAAAAGTCCATCAAACATGTTCTCAGGGGAGGGTACCAGAGGCCACATTTTTTCCTTTATGGTTCTGTAATTGAGATAAATGTGTTATAGTCCGTCAATGGATTTTACTGTGCTTCTTTGTGCTCAACAGATGAAGTACGTTGATGCATGAAATGGATTACTAACCCATTTTTTTTTGCATCCAGCACTTCAAGTTCAGGTAAGGTTCAGTCAGATGCTCTCACACTCTTCCCAACCGTACAGTGAGCTCTTGACTCCTACTTGGAGAGCGCCCCCGACTGCAGCAGGTGCGACATGTCCCCATTTCCCCACGCCAGGCATCCTGGTGGCCTCTCTGGATGCAACACCTGCCCTTTTACCTCTTCCCTTCCCCAAACATTCCTTCCAGGTGAAACAGCGATGTACTTGTACTTCCCGCAATCCAGTATACTGTGTTCGCTGCTCACGATGCGGTCTCCTCTACATTGGGGAGACCAAACGCAGATTGGGCGACCACTTTGCGGAATACCTCCGTTCAGTCGGCAAGCGTGACCCTGAGCTTCCGGTCGCCTGTCACTTTAATTCTCCGCTCCACTCCCACTCTGACCTCGCCGACCTCGGACTCTTACACTGCTCCAACGAAGCTTAACATAAACTCGAGGAACAGCACCTCATCTTTCAATTAGGCACTTTACAGCCTTCTGGACTCAACATCGAGTTCAACAATTTCAGACCATAACCTCTGCCCCCATTTTTTCAGACGGCAGCTGTTGATGATTCTGCCATCCCCATTTACACCTCTTCTAGACTCAACTTTTGTTTCTTTACTTGTCCCATTATCATCTCCTTTTGCTTTGTACATTTATACCTTTTGTCATTTAATCTCTCCTGCCTTCCATCGTATCACAGACCTTCCCTTTTGTTCTTTCCTCCCCCCTTTCCCTGCCCCCTGCACTTGCTTAAAAACCTGTTCCATCTCCAGCTTTTTCCAGTTCTGACGAAGGGTCATCGACCTGAAACTTTAACTCTGTTTCTCTCTCTGCAGATGCTGCCCTGGCCTGCTGAGCATCTCCAGCATTTTCTGTTTTTATTAAAGTCATCCTCTTGCCTGTCTGAGTGAGAGTAACAAAATAGTACCACATTTTACATTAATACAAAAAGAAAATACTGCAGATGCTGGAAATCTGAAATAAAAACTTCAGCCCTTTACAGGCTTCCGGACTCAACATCGAGTTCAACAATTTCAGATCATAACCTCCGCCCCTCTCATATATATATTTAAATATTTTTATCCACACTTTTTGTCTGTGACTTTTTTTCTTCTCCCCCACGTGGCAGCTGTCCTTTATTCTGCCAGCGCAATTTACACTTCATCTAGAGCCATCCTTTGTTTCTTAACCTGTCCCATTACCATCTCCTCTCGCCTTGAATATCTCTTAATCTCTCCCGCCTTCCACCCTATCACTGACCTTCCCTTCTGTTCTTTCCACCCCTCCACTTTCCCGGCCCCTGCACTTGCTTAAAACCTGTTACATCTCTAACTTTTTTCCAGTTCTGACGAAAGGTCATCGAGCTGAAACGTTGACTCTTGTTTCTCTCTCCACAGATGCTGCCTGGCCCGCTGAGTATCTCCAGCATTTTCTGTTTTTAGTTCAGATTGCCGGCATCTGCAGTATTTTGCTTCTCTCGGTGAGTTTGCCAATCTGTACTACATTGTGGGCAGCTCTGTGCTTTGGGCACATGTCCACTTGGAACTGGGTTCAGAAGATGACTCCACAGTCACTTCTTATTGAACCCTTAATGCTGGCAAACAGAGGAGACTTGCATCTCATTGGTCCGCATTGGATTTGAACCAACCCAGGGTCCTAGAGATGAAAGGATACACCACCAGCTCCCAGCTTCCTGCGCCAACCTTCATAAGAACATAAGAAACAGGAGCAGGAGTCGGCCATTCGGCCCCTCGAGCCTGCTCCACCATTCAATAAGATCATTGCTGATCTTCCACCTCAACTCCACCATCCCGCAATATCCTCATACCCCTTGGTTCCCCTAGTATCCAAAAATCTATCGATCTATCTTCCTTCCTCACTAATATTTAATTCTGCTTTTAAAGATGAAAAAGACCAATTTTCAATACTAGAATTAACCGTCAGTTGATTTCATTCTATTCCATTGAATTCACATTAAAATTTCCCTTTCTCAGGGCAGAACACTAGGGGGGCGATTTTCCCAATGGGGAGCTTTTGGAGGCGGGACTCCCACTTGTCGGGTTTCAGTCCCGCCTCCATCGATTTGTGGCCAACCCACGCTATTTTCCTTTGATTGACCTTGTTAAGCCCGCCCCCAGCGGGCCTAGCAGGCCAATTAAGGGAAAGCCGGTTGCAGGGAACGTCAACGTATGACGTTTCATCTTTCAAAAAGTTATGACAGCTGAATTGTCATCCTTTGACAGCTCTGTGAAGCTGTCAAACACTGACATCCTCTGTAGTTTGATGAGATCTTGAATTCAAGGCCTCATCAAACTTCTTTCTTTTACAGAAATGAGATGGTTGTTGCATCTGAGAATGCAACGGCCATCTGTCATCTCTGCCGCAGAGGTCTGAGACTTTCCGCATACCCACCGACTGAAGCCTGCAGGAAGAAACAAAGGTAAGTACACTTTTACTAACACTTTGCACTTACCTCAGATACTCACCTCTCCATTCTTGCACCCATCACTCACCTTCACAGCACACTTTTGCACCCCCCCCCCGACCCCCGCAGACCTGGCGGGTTTCGGAGCCTTCGGGAAGCCCGCACTTGTGAGGGCAAAAAGGGGATAATCCTATCTTCTGCCTGTTGACTACCTGTTAACAGGCAGTTAATAGGCTTTAATCCCTTCCCACCTCCAAGGAGATGGGACCCGGTGCGGGACGGCTACCCGCCTCCTGGGAAGATGGCCTGGAGGTGGGATGGACACCCGCCCCCAAATTCTGCCATTTTCCCGGCAGTCCCGCTTCCATACCTGCCTCCTCAGGGCTGGCAAAATTGCCCCCCCCCCACCCAGGAATTTGTATTTCATAGAAATTGACTGACATTCTTGGCTATTCTAGCTGGGAAAAGTTAAAGCAACACAACCCCCAACTATAGATATTGGTTATAAGGTACCTTTTTTTAAAAATGTGACTTTCTGTGCCCTTCAAGGTGGGGAATATTATCAGTGGTGTCTGGAATTTTTAACCACTGTTTTGGGGCATTGAATTTCATGATTCTGGCAATTTTCCATGAAAAGTGTAAACCAGTTCTTGAATTATTATTATAGAAAGAACTTGCATTTATGCAGCATCTTTCACGACCTCAGGTCGTCCCAATACACACTTTACAGTTAATTAAGTACTTTTGAAGTGCAGTCACTGTTGTAATATAGGAAATGCGGCAGCCAATTTGCACACAGCAAGCTCCCACAAACAGCAATAATGACCAGATAATCTGTTTTTAGTGATGTTGTTTGAGGGATAAATATTGACCAGGACACCGGGGGATAACTCCCCCTGCTCTTCTTCCAAATAGCGGCCACGGGATCTTTTACATCCACCTGAGAGAGCAGACGGGGCCTCGGTTTAAAGTCTCATCCTAAAGTCTCATCCAAAAGTCAGCACCTCCAACAGTGCAGCACTCCCTCAGTATCCACCACAACTTTAACGTCTCATCCGAAAAACGGCACCTCCGACAGTGCGGCGCTCCCTCAGCACTGCCCCTCCGACAGCGCGGCACTCCCTCAGCACTGCACTGGGAGCGTCAGCCTAGATTTTGTGCTCAAGTCTCTGGAGGGGGGGCTTTAACCCGCAACCTTCTGACTCAGAGGCGAGGGTGCCACCCACCGAGCCATGGCCGGCACATCTCATTACCTCTGTGCATTGAATTCTTACCTCTTCCTTTTCCTAAAGCCCATATAGCTATGGCATACAACAAATCGGTAGAAAAAGTTCCATAAACTCTGCCAACTGGAAGGTAGCGTACCTGCGGTGCGTCATGAGGATGGTCAGAACCAGCAACATAACGATCATGACGAGGACTAAAGACAAGCTTAGAATCAGTGGATCCACGTCTGGAAAACAGAAAAGCAGCTCTGTGAAGTTCTTGCAGAGGTTCAATCTTTTTCTTTAACACAGGCCCCACGAGGAACCCCTCAGGGAATATAATTTTCAACTCCCACATGTGGACTGATTTATCTTGCCCCCCCCACCTTGAAAGTTTGCACGGGAAAAAAATCCCCTCATTGCAAAGACTGCACGTAATTCTCAAGGTAATTATATAATTTGCATGGAGACCAGCACTGTGGCACATGATGTTATTGTAGTAACCATGGTACCCAGTTCCCACTGAACGCTTTGGGCTGGATTTTACCAGTCCTGAGGAGGCGCTAAAAAAACTACAGGTAGTTAACAGGCAGTTAAGAGGCTTTTTGCAATTTTTCAACTGCTGCTGCGGGCTTCCCGACGTCGGGGAACCCCGCCAGGGTAAGTGAGGCGTGCTGTGGCTCTGTTGTTATGTTGGTGTTTGGATGACAGCTGCAGAAGTGGTGTGAAGGGTGCAATGGGACACTGGTGAGTATAAGAGGTAAGGAAATGTTGTGAAAGTAATTTTTAATGTGGTTAGATGTTTCTGCAGGAGACAAGCTGTGAAGTGTTTGTGTAGCCTCATCTCATCGGGAGAAGTGACAGATAGCTTCTGCAATCTCAGCTGCAGCTGCCATCTGTTTTATCCTAAGGAGAGAGTAATTGGAGAGCCTATGGGGCAAGGGCTCACCTTTGGACAGTGATTGTCAGTGTTTGACCGCACCTCAATGCTGTCAAACACTGTCAAATCATTTGTCAAACAAGTGTGGTGCATATGCCTTTAAGAAAACCGGCGGATGAAGCGTCATCAACTGACGTCATCTGACACCGGCTTTCCCTTAATTGGCCGGCAAGCCCGCAGGGCGGGGCTTAACAAGGCCAATCAGGACAAAATAGCGTCTGTGCATCAGACGTCGCTGGGGGCGGGACTAGAACCCGAAACCAGCAGTCCCGCCTCGAACTCAGCCTGGAAGGTAAGATTCCGCCCATTCTCTCCCAAAGCTATTTCGACTTAAATTTCGTACTTGCTGACTCTAATGGTCATTTTAGCTCATCCCTCCAGTACTGCAAGTCACCCAGCCAGCTCTTTGAACCCAACTGCACTTTGAACTCCCCTAATGCCTTTGACTCTAGTGGAGTATTCCAAACATTTATCACCTAACAGTGTCGGCTGTGGCTCTGTGGACAGCACACTCACCTCTGAGTCAGAGGGTCATGGGTTCAAGTTCCACTCCAGAGACTTGAGCACAAAAATCTAGGCTGACACTCCCAGTGCAGTGCTGAGGGAGTGCTGCACTATCGGAGGTGCCGTCTTTCAGGTGAGACGTTAAACCGAGCCCCGTCTGCTCTCTCAGGAGGACATAAAAGATCCCATGGCACTATTTCGAAGAAGAGCAGGGGGGAGTTCTCCCTGGTGTCCTGGCCCAATATTTGCCCCTCAATCAACATCACTAAAAAAACAGATCATCTGGTCATTATCACATTGCTGTTTGTGGGAGCTTGCTGTGTGCAAATTGGCTGCTGCGTTTCCCACATTACAACAGTGACTACACTTCAAAAAGTACCTCATTGGCTTTAAAGCGCTTTGGGACATCCAGTGGTTGTGAAAGGCGCCATATAAATGCAAATTTTTCTTCCTAATTCTCATGCACCTGATTCTACAACTTGGGCCCAAAATAAATGACCAACCTGTGCGGTCCTCATTTAAATCTTTTAATGATTACAATCATTGCATAGAACATACAGCACAGAAGCAGGCCATTCGGCCCAACTGGTCCATGTGGTGTTTATGCTCCACACGAGTCTCCTCCCACCCCTACTTCATCTAACACTATCAGCATAACTCTCTATTCCTTTCTCCCTCGTGCGTTTAGCTAGCTTCCCCTGAAATGCATCTGTGCTGTTCGCCTCAGCCACTCCCCGTGGTAGAGAGTTCCACACTCTCACCACTCTCTGGGTGACTTTTGTTGACGCTCCACCCACAGCCTGTAATTTGCCTGTATAAACTGGGGGACGAGGTAGTCCTGAGACTTGACCTGCTCAAGCAGGCTTCTGAAAGGGAGTTTCAGTTCCTCGTAAAAGTCGTTGTTGTTTTTTTTCATTTTCAATTACATTTCGCTGCAATACTTTTCAAAGTACCTGCTACGGACCTTAAATATAATTCTAGCTTTTCTGTGCTGCCTAGCAACGCAGCTGAGAAAATGCATGAAGGGAATAAGGACACAAGAAATAGGAGCAGGAGTCGGCCATTCGGCCCCTCGAGCCTGCCCCGCCATTCAATGAGATCATGGCTGATCCGATTTTGGCCTCAACTCCACTTTCCTGCCTGCTCCCCATAACCCTTGACTCCCCTGTTGCTCAAAATGGAATAAAATGGAATTGGCACGGGGCAATTTAGAAGTTGCAGGAGTAATCTTAGTGAGACACCGTCGGCTTTATGTTCTGCACAAGGTGCTCTTTTCCACTCCAGCCTGCGCAGAACAAAGGATTTATTTGGGAAAATCAAGGCATTCCCTGCCAGCAGAATCCAGTCAGCCTGCCTGTCGTGTGTCCGTCTTTTGTCAGCAAGAGACAAGCCCTGTAAGCAGAGCAGAGAATAGTCTCTACAACAACACAAAAAGAAAATACTGCAGATACTGGAAATCTGAAATAAAAACAGAAAATGCTGGAGATACTCAGCAGGTCAGGCAGCATCTGTGGGGAGAGAAACAGAGTTAACGTTTCAGGTCGATGACCTTTCGTCAGAACTGGAAAAAAGCAGGAAATGGAACAGATTTTTAAGCAAGTGTAGGGGCTGGGAAATGGGGGCGGGGATGAAAGAACAAAAGGGAAGGTCTGTGATAGGATAGAAGGCGGGAGAGATTAAGAGACATTGGCCCAGAAATTCGGGTCCCAACGCGTGAGTACGCACGGGGTACTCACGCGTGGACCCGATGGAAGTGCCGGTTTCTTGCATGCACTGCGCATGCGCGGGAAACCGGCACGTCTGTTCCTCCGAACGAAGGGGTTCAGAGGTCGAACGCGTGCGCGCGGGAGTCTGCGCGTGCACTTTGAACTTACGTTTTTTTTACAGGTTTTTCCGTGAGGGTAAGTCTTTAGATTTTAGAAATGTAAAAACCAGGCATAAGGCCTGCATTTTAAAAGGCAAGTGGTCAATTAATTAAAATGAAAACATTTTTTCTACAGGTTTATTATTTTTAAATACTTTAAAGCAAGGTAAGTTTATTTTTAGCCCTGTTTTTTTTATAAAATTATTTTTTTCAAAAATTTAAATTATTGTTTAAAATAGTTATTTAATGTAATTTATAGTTTATTTAAAAAGTGTGATTTAAAAAAAAAAATATTTGAAGGTTTACTGTTATTTTGGGGCCCGTATATTCATAAGTTTAGACAAGTCTTCCTGTCAATCTTATGAATGGCCTTTTCCCTCCTTTGATTGGCTGCCCATGGCTCACATGATCCCAGGGGATGCATCGCACTAACTACGCCCCGGGACACGCAAGCACAGCGCGCCGGGAGTTGGAGCAGGCCCCGGAGCGGAATTCCACGGGAGCCCAGAGCTCAACTGCCGGCGCGCAAGGTAAGTGCAGGTCGGGGGCTTGCACCCGCGGGAAGCCCCCGACCCGAATTTCTGGGCCATTAAGAGATATTAAGAGATATTCAAGGCAAAAGGAGATGGTAAAGGGACAGGTTAAGAAACAAAGGATGGCTCTAGATGGGGTGTGAATTGCGCTGGCAGAATAGTCAGTGTGAATAGTCTCTACATCCTAGCATTAGAGGATGGAGTAACAGAGGGAGATAGGTAGACTTCTCAACCTTGAATGGAGATGACAAAGAGGGGATCTCATAAAGAGGGGTAGAAAAAGTATAAAGGGTACAGTGGCATCGTGGTTATGTTACTGGATTACATAGAAACATAGAAGATAGGAGCAGGAGTAGGCCATTCGGCCCCTCGAGCCTGCTCTGCCATTCAATGAGATCATGGCTGATCATCCAAATTCAGTACCCTGTCCCTGCCTTCTCCCCATATCCCTTGATCCCTTTAGCCTTAAGAAATATATCTAACTCCTTCTTGAATATATTTAATGAATTGGCCTCAACTGCCTTCTGTGGCAGAGAATTCCACAGGTTCACCACTCTCTGGGTGAAGAAATTCCTCCTCATCTCTGTCCTAAATGGCTTACCCCTTATCCTTAGACTGTGACCCCTGGTTCTGGACTCCCCCGCCATAAAAACCCTAAGGTCATATTAATTGGACAAATCAAATTGGGCAGGGCTGCCTTGAGGATGAGTTCATTGAGTGTATTAGGGATGGGTTTCTTGAGCAGTATGTAACTGAACCGACCAGGGGGCAAGCAACCTTAGATCTGGTCCTGTGTAACGAGACAGGATTAATTAAAAATGTCCTAGAAAATGAGTGACCATAACATGGTTGAATTCCATATTCAATTAGAGGGTGAGAAGGTTGGATCTCAAACAAGCGTGCTAAGCTTGAATAAAGGAAACTATGAAGGTATGAGAGTGGAATTGAGTAGAGTGGATTGGGAAAATAGATTAAAGGGTAAGACGATACATGATCAGTGGTGTACATTTAAGGAGTTCACAAAATCACAGAAATCACACAGTGCAGATAGAGGCCATTTCGGCCCATCGAGCCTGCACCGACACATATCCCACCCGATCCCCGTAACCCCTACACCAACACATATCCCACCCTATCCCTGTAACCCCACGTATTTAATCCCCCTAACACTAAGGGTCAATTTATCATAGCCAATCAACCTAACCCGCACATCTTTGGACTGTGGGAGGAAACCGGAGCACCCGGAGGAAACCCACGCAAACACGGGGAGAATGTGCAAACTCCACACAGACAGTCACCCGAGGCCAGATTCGAACCCGGGTCCCTGGTGCTGTGAGGCAACAGTGCTAACCACTATGCCACCGTGCTGCTGAGTTATTTTACAACTTCCAAAAAAAATATATTCCACTGAGAAGAAAAGGGTGTAAAAGAAAAGACAGCCATCTGTGGCTAAGTAAAGAAATTAAGGATAGTATTCGACTAAAAACAAGGGCATATAAGGTAGCCAAATCTAGTGGGAGGATAGAGGATTGGGAAAACTTTAAAAGACAGCAAAAAATAACAAAAAGATTGATTAAGAAAGGGAAGATAGATTATGAAAGTAAATTAGCAAAAAATATAAAAACAGATAGTAAGAGTTTTTATAGTTATATAAAAAGAAAAAGGGTGGCTAAAGTAAATGTTGGTCCCTTAGAGGATGAGACCGGGAAATTAATGGTGGGAAATATGGAGATGGCAAAAACACTGAATGAATATTTTGTATCAGTCTTTACAGTAGAGGACACTAAGAATATCCCAACACTGGACAAACAGGGGGCTATAGTGGAGGAGGAGCTAAACACGATCAAAATCACTAAGGAAGTGGTACTCGGTAAAATAATGGGACTCAAGGCGGATAAATCACCTGGACCTGATGGCTTACATCCTAGGGTCTTGAGGGAAGTGGCGGTAGGGATTGTGGATGCATTGGTAATAATTTTCCAAAACTCCCTGGACTCAGCAAAGGTCCCGGCAGACTGGAAAACTGCTAATGTAACACCCTTATTTAAAAAGGGCAGTAGACAGAAGGCTGGAAACTATAGACCTGTTAGCCTAACATCTGTGGTAGGTAAAATTTTAGAGTCGATTATTAAGGAGACAGTAACAGGACATTTGGATAATCATAATTTAATAGGACAAAGTCAGCATGGTTTTATGAAGGGGAAGTCATGTTTGACAAATTTGCTGGAGTTCTTTGAGGAAGTAACATATAGGGTGGATAAAGGGGAACCAGTGGACGTAGTGTATTTAGACTTCCAAAAGGCATTTGACAAGGTGCCACACAAAAGATTATTGCTCAAGATAAAAAATCACAGGATTGGGCATAATATTCTGGCATGGATAGAGGATTGGCTATCTAACAGAAGGCAGAGAGTTGGGATAAATGGTTCATTCTCAGACTGGCAATCAGTAACTAGTGGTGTTCCGCAGGGGTCAGTGCTGGGTCCCCAACTCTTTACAATCTATATTAACGATTTGGAGGAGGGGACCGAGTGTAACATATCAAAGTTTGCAGATGATACTAAGATGGGAGGGAAAGTAGTGAGTGAGGAGGACATAAAAAACCTGCAAGGGGACATAGACAGGCTAAGTAAGTGGGCAGAGATTTGGCAGATGGAATACAATACTGGAAAGTGTGAGGTTATGCACTTTGGCAGGAAAAATCGTAGAGCAAGTTATTATCTTAATGGCAAGAAACTGGAAAGTACTGAAGTACAAAGGGATCTGGGGGTCCTGGTGCACGAAACTCAAAAGGTTAGTATGCAGGTGCAGCAAGTGATTAAGAAGGCCAATGGAATGTTGGCTTTCATTGCTAGGGGGATAGAATATAAAAATAGGGAGGTATTGCTTCAGTTGTACAAGGTATTGGTGAGACCGCACCTGGAATACTGCATACCGTTTTGGTGTCCATACTTAAGAAAAGACATACTTGCTCTCGAGTCAGTACAAAGAAGGTTCACTCGGTTAATCCCGGGGATGAGGGGATGGACATATGAGGAGAGGTTGAGTAGATTGGGACTCTACTCATTGGAGTTCAGAAGAATGAGAGGCGATCTTATTGAAACATATAAGATTGTGAATTGGTTGGATCGGGTGGATGCGGGGAGGATGTTCCCGATGATGGGTGAAACTAGAACTAGGGGGCATAGTCTTAGAATAAGTGGCTGCTCTTTCAAAACTGAGATGAGGAGGAACTACTTCACTCAGAGGGTGGTAGGTCCATGGAATATGCTGCCCCAAAAAGCTGTAGAAGCTACATCATTACATAAATTTAAAACAGAAATAGACAGTTTCCTAGAAGTAAAGGGAATTAAGGGTTACGGGGAGCGGGCAGGAATTTGGACATGAGTCTAGGTTCGGATCGGTCATGGCCCTGTGGGTAGCGGAGCGGGCCCAGGGGCCGTGTAGCCTGATCCTGCTCCTATTTCGTGTGTCTAATTCTGTTAGATTCAGGAGATGGTTCTGTGATAGTAGATTGGCGGTTAGGATCAGATCAGCCATGATCTTATTGAATGGCGGAGCAGGCTCGAGGGGCCGATTGGCCTACTCCTGCTCCTATTTCTTATGTTCTTATGTTCTTATGTCCCTCCCATCACGGAATCCCAACCGTTTCTCGAAGGATTGTGGGATTCTAGTCTCTGTAGTCCTGCCCAGAAGCAAGGTCCACATTTTTCATCCCTTTGTGTGACATTAAATAGAATTTTAAAGCACATTCAGCCCAATAGAGCCATGCTGGCATTTATGATCCACAGGTATAGGGAAGCGCTTCCTGATAGTGATCCAAAATCAGAGCATTGGAGATTTACATTTCTGCACCTGCATCTAGTCTGTCTAGTCCTGTTAGAATTTTATAAGCATCAATGAGATTGGTAATGATCAGGAGACATGAGTTCACAATCCCACCACGGCAGCTGGGGGAATTTAAATTCAGTTAATCAAATAAATCTGGAATTAACAAGCTAGTATCAGCAATCTGAGGAAGGATGTTCTTGCCATGGAAGGAGTTCAGCGAAGATTCACCAGGCTGATACCTGGGATGGCAGGAATGACATATGAGGAGAGATTGGGTCGATTGGGCTTGTACTCGCTGGAGTTTAGAAGAATGAGAGGGGATTTCATTGAAACTTATAAAATTCTGACAGGACTGGACAGACTAGATGCAGGAAGGATGTTCCCGATGGCGGGGGAGTCCAGAACCAGGGGCCACAGTCTAAGGATAAGGGGTAAGCCATTTAGGACAGAAATGAGGAGGAATTTCTTCACCCAGAGAGTGGTGAACCTGTGGAATTCTCTACCACAGAAGGCAGTAGAGGCCAATTCATTAAATATATTCAAGAAGGAGTTAGATATATTTCTCAAGGCTAAAGGCATCAAGGGGTATGGGGAGAAAGCAGGGACCGGGTACTGAATTTGGATGATCAGCCATGATCGCATTGAATGGCGGAGCAGGCTCGAGGGGCTGAATGGCCTACTCCTGCTCCTATCTTCTATGTTTCTATGTTTCTAATGGTGGCTACCCATCTGGTTCACTAACGCCCTTTATTCACCAATGCCCGGTCTGGCCTATGCCTGGCTCTGGACCCACAGCAATGTGGTTGACTCTTAACTGCCCTTTAAATGGCCTGGCAAGCCACTCAGTTGTCACCACCACCTTCCCATGGGCAATAAGTGCTGCCAGTGAAGCCCACGTCCAATGAATAAATAATAAATGTATAGAAAAGGTACATTTGGAAGACTAATTCAAGTTGAACAAGACAGTAGGTCAAAGGAGCACAAATGTAAATCTCCAACGCTTTGATTTTGGATCACTATCAGGAAGCTCTTCCTCATACCCGTGGAGCATAAATGTCAGCATGGCCCTATTGGGCTGAATGTGCTTTAAAATTCTATTTAATCTCACACAAAGGGATGGAAAACATGGACCTTGCTTCTGGGCAGGACTACAGAGACTAGAATCCCACAATCCGTCGAGAAACGGTTGGGACTCCGCGATGGGAGGGACCTTAGGGTTTTTATTTCTGGATGGGTGAGCCTAGAATTGGCTGAATGACCTTCCTCAAGCACGTCTATCTCCTAAATTCTGATTGTATGTCTTACTTTTCTGCTAACACTGGTCTTCCCAATGGAACTCTTTTGTGTCACAATGTTGGAGGATACACAGAATGGGTGTACGGATTTTCATTTCTTAAAGCCAACGAGAAATCCAAACCCCATGCAAACTGGTCAGAAAATTCAGAGGCAATTCTAATACCTGAATCTGTAACGGCAGACACAGTCTTGGACCAGCTGGTCCAGTAACCATCTATGGAGACTCCATCAGGCTTCGCACGAATACTGACAAGGTACCGTGTCTGAGACTTGAGCTTCAAAATGATGCACTCCGTCTTCCCTTTGACAATCTCCACCTACGCGGATAACAGAAGGTTATATAGATACATGTGGCATGGAGGCTGAGTTCACAATAGTCACTCATGCGGCAATTTACGGGGCTCAGATATAGTACAGCAGCACAACATAGACGACTGCATAGCGTGACGCCACTATTCCGGGACAGGATGGAGCTGATTGGGTAATTCCCTGTCCCTCCCCACCCACCCCACCCCGCCCACCGTCAATCAGGCCTGGAGAACGCACTGCTGTAAGTGACTGGGATTGGGTTTACACTGTACCGTGTAACTATCCTTCACTCACTGCATTTTGATGGAGAAATCACCCCACTGTTATCGGGGGAAGTTGCTGCAGTTTTGGTCATGGTTTCTGTTTGCCGCAGTTTCTTTTTTAAATAGACTCTATGACATGAATCAGTCATTCATGAAAGAAAGACTTATGAAATAATACTGGGCGGCCTACGGGTGGCGCTGTCCAGGGAGAGTATAAATACTCGGGCACGGGCCCAGCTTGCGCAGGACATTCTTAACAGGAACTAGTGAAGGACACAACTAGACCTCCATGTTGTAAAACAGTTGATTAAAGCTTTGTTTAACGCTTAGAGCAAGTGCCTAGTAGTTTTCTTACGTCACTCTGTAAATAGACTTTGTTTACTGTGAAATAGACTGTTTGCTGCGAGTCCCTCCCCGCCTCCAACTCATTGGCTGACACAGTGGTGTCAATAGACACGCTGAACATAATCTGGTCCTGTCCTCACCCAGTGTCCGCACACATGCGCTTTAAAGCATGTGATCCAGGTGCAGGAACAAACTCTGACTTTTCACCTCTACACCCAGTAATGATGTCTAGAGTTGGAGATCAACTTGGACTCGCAAGGCAGCCACTTCTATTATAAGAACATAAGAAATAGGAGCAGGAGTAGGCCCCTCGAGCCTGCTCCACAAATCAATAAGATCATGGCTGAAGTTCGACCTCAACTCCACTTTCCCGCCCGATCCCCATAATCCCTTGATTCCCTAGAGTCCAAAAATCTATTGATCCCAGCCTTGAATATACTCAACGATTCAGCATCCGCAGCCCTCTGGGGCAGAGAATTCCAAAGATTCACAACCCTCTGAGTGAAGAAATTGCTCCTCATCTCAGTCCTAAATGGCCGACCCCTTATCCTGAGACTATGTCCCCTAGTTCTAGATTCCCCCAGCCAGGAGGAAACAACCTCTCAGCATCTACCCTGTCAATCATGCAATGAATCGTGGATTCTGTTACCTTTTGCACTCTGGAACCAAATGAAGAAAAGTTGACTTCGTACATTAAAGAATTTTCCAGGTACTTAAATTGAGGCGCTGACCACGTGACATGAAGCTGGCCAGGCTTCCCAGTCCGTCGCACTGTCACGTTAGACGGTGGATCTAAAACAACTGAGGGAAGAAAAAGAAAGTCAAGTTTGAGATCTTGTTTCCGTTGTGCTCGGAAGACAGGAACAGGAGGAGGCCATTCAGCCCCTCGAGCCTGTTCCGCCATTCAATCAGATCATGGCTGAGCACAGTGGAATAAATTAATTCGGAAGGAGGCATTAAACTGAGGCTCGTTTTTGAGGGGGGGGCGGGGGCTGGTTGTCAGGTAGATGTTACATATCCCATGGCGCTGTTTGAAGAAGAGCAGGGAATTCTCATGATATCCTGTCCAACATTCCTCCCTCAGCCAATACCAACATTAAACAGGTTAGCGGGGCAATCATCGCTCTACTCTTGGTGGGACATTGCTAATGCAGAGTAACCCCTATTTGTTACACAGCAAAAGTCACTGCACTTCAAAAGATAATTCATTATAAAGCTTTATCTATGACGTGAATCAGTCATTCATGAAAGAAAGACTTATGAAATAATACTGAGCGGCCTGCGGGTGGCGCTGTCCAGGGAGAGTATAAATACTCGGGCAAAGGCCCAGCTTGCGCAGGACATTCTTAACAGGAACGAGTGAAGGACACAACTCGACCTCCATGTTGTAAAACAGTTGATTAAAGCTTTGTTTAACGCTTAGACCAAGTGCCTAGTAGTTTTTTTACGTCAATCTACATAGGGTGAGATAGTTTCATGTGAAAGATGCTATAGAAACGCAAGTTTTATATTCTAATACAGCAGCTGTCACTGTCACCCAAACCTAACCCTACATGGGGCTCCAAAGGAATCATGGCTTATTGGCCTTCAAAGCAAAGAAACCGAGGTCTGCATTATGAGAGACATAACTTGCATTTCTATAGCGCCTTTCATGACCTCAGGACGTCCCAAAGCGCTTTACAGCCAATGAAGTGCGTTTGAAGTGGAGTCACTGTTGTAATGTGGGAAATGCGGCAGCCAATTTGCGCACAGCAAGCTCCCACAAACAAGCAGATAATCTGTTTCTTGGCGATGTTGACTGAGGGATCAATATTGGCCAGGACACCAGGGATAACTCCCCTGTTCTTCTTCGAAATAGCGCCATGGGATCTTTTGATGTCCACCTAAGAAGGGCAGATGGGGCCTTGCTTTAACATCTCAACTGAAAGACGGGACTATCCGACAGTGCCGCACTACTGCACTGGAGAGTCAGCCTAGAGTTTTGGTGCTCAAGTCTCTTGGAGTGGGTCTATTGAACCCACAACCTTCTGACTCAGAGGCGAAGAGGGCCACCCACTGAGCTATGCCTGTTAGCTTAGCAAAAGCACCCGTTACACTCACCTACATGGTTGATATAGATGTCCTTTCTGCTCAAGACTACACTTGAATTTAGCGACACCTCAATATCCAGCGGAGCAAATAAAGCGACGTCCATCATTGGAAGTTTGCAGATGTAGCGAGTCGTGTTACTGACAAGCCTTTCCATGGATAGTGGACATTCTTTCTTCTCACCATCATCTCTGTAGGACCAAGTAACATTGCAGAAGAGCAGATTAAAATTGAAGACAGAGACCTTGGTGGGTAAGTCACCTGGTCGATTTTAAAATGCCTATTCACCCAGTTTATGCCGGGCGGGTAGGATTACAATCGACCCCAATGTCTTCTGTTGGTTCAATATTTGTATAAGAGTGCAATTTGTACAACAGCAACTTGCAGTTATATAGTGACTTTAATGTAGTAAAACAACCCAAGGCGCTACACCAGAGTATAATCAGACAAAACAAATTGACCCTGAGCCACATAAGGAGACATTAAGACAATTGGCCAAAAGCTTGGTCAAAGAGTTAGGTTTTAAGGAGCTTCTTAAAGGAGAGAGAGGCGGAGAGGTTCAGGGAGGGAATTCCAGAACTTAGGGCCGAGGCAGCTGAAGGCACGGCCTGCCAATGGTGGAGCGAAGGAAGTCAGGGACGCGTAAGAGGCCAGAATTGTAGGAACGCAAAGATCTCGGAGGGTTGTGGGGCTGGAGGAGGTTACAGAGATAGGGAAGGGGGCGAGGCCACGGAGGGATTTGAACATTTAATGGTCACAATCTTCGTGGAAAAAAAAAGTGTCTGGGAAAATCAGTTGAGGAGAAGAAGCAGAAGAGTTGGTCGTCAATATCTTCTCAGCGATATCATCACACACAAATTACACGAGCTGCGCATTCCCAAATAAAAAGAGCTTGCAACACATATTTTTCACGAAGACACATTGCCCATTAAGTATAGAGTCCATGCAGAAACAATAGCGCCTTTAGGGAGGTTTGAAAAATACTCTTGAGAAGCTGACAACATACTGGTACTGGTATTGGTAGAAGAATCTGTATTCACTGCTGTTGTAGCGGTCCCTCTCATCCCAGAAACAGGCAAAGTCTTCCAGCGTTTGAGTGAAGCAGTTCAACCTTTCCGATCCTGCTGTTGTTACCAGGAGCACTAGGATAAAAAAACAGACCTGCGTCAGTCACTTTCAATAGGCGGCGCTGGGGCCTCCTGAACCCATGAGGCTGTGATGTGAGCTGGCTGATTGATAATGTACCAGATGGATAACTGCCAACCCTCCAGAACAGAGGATTACCGATGATGATGATGAGAGTGTGCTGCGAGGCTTAAACTCAGGGGGTCCAAATAATGGCTTGGATCGTTAGCGTTGTGCTTGGGTATTTATCAACCTCAGCTAAACCTTCAGAGAACCTTGAGTGCGCAACCTTTTATTAGTACTGAATTGCCTTTATATCTCTGTTTCCTTCAGTTTGCTAATGCCCCAAGTGTCAGCTGTGACTCAGTAGGTGGCACCCTCGCCTCTGAGTCAGAAGGTTGTGGGCTTCAAGCCCCAATCCAGAGACTCGAGCACATCATCCAGGCTTGACCCACTGCTGCAGTGCTGAGGGAGTGCTGCACTGTCGGAGGTGCCGTCTTTCGGATGAGATGTTAAACCGAGGCCCTGTCTGCCCTCGCAAGTGGACGTGAAAGATCCCGTGGCACTTTTAGAAGAAGAGCAGGGGCGGTATCTCAGTGTCACAACACAAATAAACATCACTCTTCACACATTAAATTTAGGCTGGCAATTGCTGATTGCTGATATTTATTAAAGCAGAGAGAAGCCATTCAACCCATTGCCCTGCGCTGGTTCAACTAGACCTATCTACGTTGATCTTATTCCCCTGATCTTTTTCCAAACACTTCTATTATTTTTCCTTTTCAAATACATATCTGGTTCCCTTTTAAATAATGTTACACTCTCTACCTCATTGGCCACTTGTGGTAAAATAGTCTATTTTCCAATAATCCTGTCTTCTAAAGCCAGCATTTATTCTCCTGGAATAATCCTCAATCTGTGTCCCCACATCAATGATGTGCCAGCCAGCGGGAACAATCTTTTACTCTTTGCTCCCTCTGAATTTTATAGAATTTTGCAAATCTCTATTAGATTCCCATCCCCTGCCCACCCTGGACCCCTGCACCTTCCCCACCCCAAGCCTTCGCTGTTCCAGTGGAAAAAAAAGCCACCAATTTGGAGCCTTCTTTCATAAGCAGAGGGCAGTTCTCCCCGGTGTCCTGGGGTCAATGTTTATCCCTCAACCAACATCACTAAAAAACAGATTATCTGGTCATTATCACATTGCATGTTATGTGGGAGCTTGCTGTGCGCAAATTGGCTGCCACGTTTCCCACATTACAACAGCGACTACACTTCAAAAAAAAAAGTACTTCATTGGCTGTAAAGTGCTTTGCGAAGTCCTGAGGTTCATGAAAGGCGCTATAGAAATGCAAGTCTTTCTTTTTTCTTTATAACTATAGGTTCTTAGGACACCTCTGCTTCCTGAGCTCACCGCTAATTCCTCTCTCCTTTATTTTAACGGAGGCCATTACCAGTTTTAATATAAACTAGTTGACACCTCAGTTAAATAACAGAAAGCGCAATTTGATTCAAGCTTGTTAAGTGTTCACACAATAACAACCTTCATGGTAATTTTCAAACAACAACAACGACGTGCATTTATATAGCGCTTTTAAGGTAGTAAAACGTCCCACGGCGCTTCACAGGAGCGATTATCAAACAAAAATTTGACACTGAGCCACAGAAGGAGATATTAGGACTGGTGACCAGAAGCTTGGTCAAAGAGGTAGGTTTTAAGGAGCGCCTTAAAGGAAGGGAGAGAGGGGTAGAGAGAGGTGGAGAGGTTTAGGCAGGGAATTCCAGAGCTTAGGGCCTCGGCAACAGAAGGCACGGCCACCAATGGAGGAGCGATTAAAGTTGGAGATGCTCAAGAGGGCAGAATTGGAGGAGCGCAGAAATCTCGGAGGGTTGTGGGGCTGGAGGAGATTAGAGATAGGGAGGGGCGAGGCCATGGAGGGATTTGAAAACAAGCATGAGAATTCTGAAATCGATGCGTTGCTTAACCAGTTTAACATTCTCAACTACCCTCCCCCCTCTCGCCCCCAAGATCGGATTACCAACTGAAATCACATAATATCTGTTCCAATACTTCTACAAATGTTAGGCTTTGATCTGTAATGATTAACTGCTAACCTAGCCCGTGCCTTTGAGACCACTAATCAGGTCACCCCCCACCCCGCCCAACCCCAAGGGGAAGTGGTTTAAATAGGCACATCCTGAAGCCAATTGTAGGCTAATTATTGTTGCTGGCAAAAGTTTCTCTAGATTGACAATGGCCCCTCTTTGGGAAGAGGTCAAGTTATCGCAAAGTCAGGAAAACCAGGAGGAACAGACCAGCCTTCTTTCCTTTTTTTATGCCTTTTTCTTTAAAAGAAAAGTTCTGTTCTGATTTACTGGTGTTTTATGTAAAGTGCGATAGCTAAAGTATGATAGACACATCTCAAAATTGTTATTTACACGCACTCACACACACACTCACACCCATACTCACACACAGACACACACTCACACCCATACTCACACACACACACACACACACACACACTCACACCCACACCCATGCTCACACATATACACTCACACACATACACACAAACACACACACACTCACACCCATACTCACACTCACACACGCACACACACACTCACACACATATACACACACACTCACACACAGACACACACTCTCACACAGACACACTCACACAGACACACACACTCACACACGCACTCACACACTCACACCCATACTCACACACTCACACACACACTCACACAGACACACTCACACACAGACACACACTCACACACAGACGCACTCACACACAGACACACACACTCACACACGCACTCACACACTCACACCCATACTCACACACTCACACACACACTCACACACAGACACACACACTCACACACGCACTCACACACTCACACCCATACTCACACCCATACTCACACACACTCACACACACACTCACACACAGACACACTCACACACAGACACACTCACACACAGACACACACACTCACACACGCACTCACACACACACACAGACACACATATTCACACACACACACAGATACTCACGCATGCTCTCACACATATTTGCACACACTCACACACACACACACACACACACACACGGACTAGTCAATCTTCCATGCCATTGCACAGGGAAGTCAAGAACAAGTGCAGTCATCAGGTGAAGTGGGGTTAGAGAGGGTGGGGAATAATTGGACCAAAGTGTGCAAATGTAATTCAGTCCCTATTTTTAAAGTCATACATTCTGCCCTTGCTTTTATAGTTCCATTATTAGAATTGCCTTTGTCCCCGTTTACAATGGAAGCTGCCTATGTAAACTTGACGCATTGTAATAACATTCCTCTGCCATCAGTGCCATTATAGTACCTCCACTGGCAGGAAGGTGTAATTACAGCGTGACAAGTTGACATGAGTAATTTCCATTGTAAATGTGGACAAAGAAATTTATAATGAAAAATGTTGACAGGAAGTGAATGTAGGTGTTAGATTTTGAATATTATTTTATATATATATAGTTTTAATTTTGAACTTGTGTGGTTTATTCAATTTTAACATTTTTTCTGCTGCTGCAGTGCCTTTCCGGACGGAATTCAATATGGCTGCCCCCATCTTCAGTGGACTATTCCAAAACTTCCAGCCTCAATAGGACCGTATTTTGGTGACTGTCTCCAGCTATTCATTCTCAGGCCT
Source organism: Somniosus microcephalus (assembly GCF_052327205.1). Lineage (NCBI taxonomy): Eukaryota > Metazoa > Chordata > Chondrichthyes > Squaliformes > Somniosidae > Somniosus > Somniosus microcephalus. The sequence continues at coordinate 27,341,267 of NC_141017.1, read as the reverse complement.
CACACTACGGGTTACTATATATTTTCCTTTCCACCATCAAAGCCTGATCTTCCAACCACGTTGCCCACAACTCTCTGGAATTCCGATTCAGAACTCACATCGCCTCAATATCTCACACCCGCGCCTTCAGAAAGTATCCCAACAACTTAGGCTGGCTTCCTCAGTCCCTAACTCTCCTCCATTTCCTGCTCACTGTCTAGGAAGATCAGATAAAAGATAGGTACAGTGGCCTGTTGATACATGATGCTTCATTAGTAATAAAATGCACATTTCGTGCTTCTGTGAAATAGTTCTGACTTTGCAGTAATGTAAAATGCGTGGCATAATTATACAGTATGAACATTTATAGATGATCTCTCACGCCAGTCAGTTTTCTGCTTTATACAACAACAACGACAACTGCCATTTATACAGCGCCTGTAATGTAGTAAAACGTCCCAAAGTGATTCACAGGAGCGATTATCAAACAAAATTTGACACCGAGCCACATAAGGAGATATTAGGACAGGTGACCACAAGCTTGGTCAAAGAGGTAGGTTTTAAGGAGTGACTTAAAGGAGGGGAGAGAGGTAGAGAGGCGGAGAGGTTGAGGGAGGGAATTCCAGAGCTTAGGGCCCAGGCAGCCGAAGGCACGGCCGCCGAAGGCACGGCCGCCAATGGTGGAGCGATGCAAATCCAGGATGGGCAAGAGGCCAGAATTGGAGGAGCGCAGAGATCTCAGAGGGTTTTAGGGGCTGGAGGAGGTTACAGAGATAGGGAGGGGGGGCGAGGCCATGGAGGGATTTGACCACAAGGATGAGAATTTTGAAATCGAGGCATTGCCGGAGCGGGAGCCAATGTAGGTCAGCGAGCACTGGGGTGATGGGTGAACGGGACTTGGTGCGAGTTAGGATTCAGGCAGCAGAGGTTTGGGTGACCTCAAGTTTATAGACTGACAAGTGATAGCAGAGGCTCATAGCCATGGAGACAACTAGTTAAGGCAGCACCATCAATAAAAAAACAATCTGTCCAACTGTAATGCGTAGCAGGTGATTCAGACAACAAGTTAAATTTAGTTTGATGGTGCTCTGATCCTGTACTCTGCCTACTGATCAAGAAAGCTTCCACCGAATTGGTGGAAACGGTTAAATCCGTGAATCTTAAAGTATGGTGTTCTTCAATAAATAGACGGAGACTGCAGATTAACAATCAAGAGGTGTTTACTGGATGAGGGTAGTCTAAAGACTAACAGTACAGATGCCTGCTCAAGGCTTATATACAGGTGTGGTCACTGCCGGTACTACAGTATACAGGAGCTGTAAAAGTAGTTCTCTCTTAAAGGTACATACACTACAGAAACGGTTGGACACACTCCATGGTTACCCCCGGTGTATAACAGCACTTTGAACAGCGGCGTCAGCTGTGGCTCAGTGGCAGCACTCTTGCCTCTGAGTCAGAAGGTTGTAGGCTCAAGACTTGTAGAACATCATCTAGGCCGACACTCCCAGTGCAGTGCTGAGGGAGCGCCTCACTGTCGGAGGTGCCGTCTTTCGGATGAAACGTTAAACTGAGACCCCGTCTGCCCCCTCAGGTGGATGTATTTGGCGCTATTTCGAAGAAGGCAGGGGAGATATTCCTGGTGTCCTGGCCCAATGTTTATCCCTCAACCAATAACACTAAAAACAGATTATCTGGTCATTTACTGGAGCTTGCTGTGCGCAAATTGGCTGCTGTGTTTTCCACATTACAACAGGGACTACACTTCAAAAAGTACAAAAGTTCCGATAGGCGCTATATAAATGCAAGTTCTTTTGTTCAGGTAGTCGGAGAGATCCAACCCTTTGCGTCCTGCACTTGTGCAGTGCGGCATTTACCAAGCTATGGGGCAGATGCATCAGACGACCTCTGACCTGCTTGCTAGCTGACCAAACATGAGCACAGTTCGGTGAAAAACCTGACCATAAATTAAAGATAGTGGAACAGGAGCTAAAATCTCTGGCACTGTACCTAACTATCTATGCTAAACAGTTTCACCGTGGCTGCAAAATGGACAAGTGGTCATGACATAGGATTACATCGGATATACAGCACAGAAACAGGCCATTCGGCCCAACCAGTCCATGCCGGCGTTTATGCGCCACTCGAGCCTCCTCCGGTCTTTCCTCATCTAAATCTATCACCATAACCCTCGATTCCCTTCTCCCTCATATGCTTGTCTAGCCTCCCCTTAAATGCATCTATAGTATTCGCCTCAACCACTCCCTGTGGTAGCGAGTTCCACATTCTCACCACTCTCTGGGTAAAGAAGTTTCTCCTGAATTCCCTATTGGATTTCTTGGTGACTATCTTATGTAATACCCACTGGAAATGTTATGTACACTAAGTATGGTTATCAATCTTTAACTTAGACACTGTATTATCATTGTTATAAATCCCTGGGTTAAAGTTGCCCATGTGAAGGTACGGCAAGAACTTTTAAGGACACAATGCGACTAAGAGCAGACTTTCCATAATTCTGCACCAGTATCAACTGTTGCAGACAGTGAGGCTGCGCAGTCTCCAGGCAGAAACCCCAGGAGGAAGGGGTGGAGTCGGGTTTTTCGAGCGGGAAACGGGAGCGACTGGAAGAAAAGAGGGCAGGAGCTCTGAAAAGAGGGCTCAGGAGGCAAATGGCTGCCGCATCCCGTCCCGGGCTTCCAAACTCGGCCGCCGCCCTTCGTATTAGTAGCTCTGCATCCAGAACTCAAAGTGGGATTCAGTGATCGTGAAGAGAATTCAACGAAGGGGTTCGGAGTCGTAAGTCTTGCAGATATTATACATACCATGAGCTCCAACTTAAGCGCGCCAACGAAAGAGTGCACTCGAATTTGGACACAGGGACAGATTCTCCTTTGAATCCATATAAATGGAGAATGTATGTTTATTATGTCTAGATTCATTCTAATGTATGCAAATGTCGAATTTAGTTCATTGACCTGTAATCTTCTTATACTGTCTGACGTTAAAACTATAAAGTAAGATAGTTAGAATTAAGCCATTGTAGTAGTGATCTCCTTACTGGACTATAGAATACTGTCTACAACAGAGACCACATCTCACATATATCTAGAGAACCGTGAAGGGGTTACACCTATATTGATGGCCTCTAGTTATGCTCTTCCCCACAAGTGGAAACATTCTCTCTGTATCCACTCTATCAAAACCTTTCATCATTTTAAAGACCTCTATTAGGTCACCCCTCAGCCTTCTTTCTTCCAGAGAAAAGAGACCCAGCCTGTTCATCCTTTCCTGATAGGTATACCCTCGCATTTCTGGTACCATCCTTGTAAATCTTCTCTGCACTCTCTCCAGTGCCTCTATATCCTTTTTATAATATGGCGACCAGAACTGTACACAGTACTCCAAGTGTGGTCTAACCAAGGTTCGGTACAGGTTTAGCATAACTTCCCTACTTTTCAATTCTATCCCTCTAGAAATAAACCCTAGTGCCTGGTTTGCTTTTTTTATGGCCTTGCTAACCTGCATCGCAACTTTTAGTGATTTGTGTGTTTGTACTCCGAGATCCCTTTGTTCCTCTACCCCACCCAGACTCGCACCCTCCAAGTGATAAGTGACCTCCCTATTCTTCCTTCCAAAATGTAACACCTCACATTTATCTGTGTTGAACTTTATTTGCCAATTATATGCCCATTGTGCAAGTTTATTAATGTCCTCCTGTAATTTGTTGCAGTCCTCCTCAGTATTAACTATTCCCCCACAATTTGGTGTCATCCGCATATTTAGAAATTGTGTTTTGGATTCCGAAGTCTAAATCATTGGTAAAGTGTCGCTGATCTCCAAGGAGCCCAGAAATTTAAGTGCCAACGTGTTGTATCAGTTTGAGTCTGAGCAGTTTTAGATAGTACCTTGACAATCAGTGTCTGAAAATGTTACAGTCAGGTAGTTGCTTAGATCTAAGCTGAACAAGTCAGGCAGTCTGAAATAACAACAGAAAATGCTGGAAAAACTTAGCAGGTCAGGCAACATCCGTGGAGAGAAATTTGAGTTGACGTTTCGGGTCGAACCCTTCAAAACTGGAAAGAAAATTGTAGTGTCCGCGTATCAATAACACACGGACTGCAGGAGAACAATAATAACAGGTGTTTACTGAACAGAGGGTATGCTGGAACTGTTGTGTATGTACCTTTAAGAGAAGAACTGATTCTATACTGCAGTACCGGCAGTGACCACCCCTGTATATAAAGCCATAGCAGGCTTCGGTACTTCAGTCTTGAATTACTCTCTGTTCAGTAAATACCTGTTTTATTGTTCTCCTGCAGTCTGAGTATTATTGATCCTCGGACACTACACTGGCGACGGGCAGGTTTGAACTCACCTGCAGTACTGCATCACCTCACGGGGATCTTTTCCCTGAAGAGAAGCTTCTTGGAGGTCGAAGTCAGAACGGCGGGCGTCGACCACGGGCAACCGCCCAGGGATCCATCGGAGAGTTGCAGGGGAGGCTGTGGAGAGCTGGGCCTGGCTCCCCAGTCGAGGTGTTCCAGCAAGTCGTGCAGGTAGCAGGTAGTGCGCTGACCCTTCCGGACTGCAGCGGGCTCGGGCTCGATCGAGCGGCTCTGCATAGGGGCTGTGCAGCGTCGTCGGGAGGAAGAGAGGGTGGAGCGCACAGGGCGCGGTCGGTGCTCAAGAACAGGGCAGCGTGGAGAGGATAGAATGCGGGGAAGGAAAAGTGAGACGCGCCGAAGCCGCGTGTTGCCGCCATTACCCTGTAGAACGCTAGGAGCAGCGTGGCAGCAAGGGGAAGAAGGAAAAGCGTGGGAGGCGCCATTTTATTCCATTGGGGAAGAAGGAAAAGCGCGGGAGGCGCCATTTTATTACATTGGGGAAGAAGAAAAAGCGCGGGAGGCGCCATTTTAAATCACCCAAGATGCCGAAGAGTGGCAGTATCACTGCTTTCGACAACGAGGTAGAAGACTGGACCACGTATGTGGAAAGAATTGAAGTGTACTGCAATGCCAATGAGGTGGCCAATGGAAAGAAGGCGTCGGTATTATTAAATTTGATGGGCGCGAGAACGTACGGCCTATTGCGGAATTTAATTACCCCAGCTAAACCAATGGAGAAAGGTTTTGAAGAGATTGTTAATATCTTACAGGAACACCTAAACCCTACACTGCTGCTGATAGCAGAAAGATTCAAGTTCCATAAAAGAAACCAGCACAAAGATGAGAGCAATGCTGACTATCTTACGGAACTACGCAAGTTATTGAAGCACTGCCAGTTCGAAGCAGGACTGGCAGACACCTTATGGGATAAGTTTGTCTGCGGGCTCCAGAGTGAAGGAACCCAGAAACGACTACTTTCGGAAAAGGACCTGACGCTAGAACAGGCTTTCAGCGTGGCAGTATCCTACGAAGCAGCAGCACGGGGAGCTGCGGAAATACAACAGAAACCACAAGAATACAGCGCTAACGAAATGGCGTATGGAGCAGAAAAATGCTAGCGCTGCGGCAGAACAACCCATGATCAGAAGGACTGCTGGTTTAAGGACAAAGTATGCAGGCAATGCGGGAAAATGGGACATAACGCAAGAGTCTGCAGGTCGGGAAAGAAAACCAACACTACAAGAACTACTAAGGAAAAGTACAAGAAAGTAAAAAAAATGACAGACAGTAGGTCGGAAGATCAGGAGAGTGATAATGACTCCGGGAGCAGGAGACTAAGTTGTCTAAAGTTACACAACGTGATCGCAAAGGAGGATCACCGAACCATTTGGGTCACCCTCATGATAGCAGGGTCCCAAATAAAGATGGAATTGGATACAGGATCAGCCCTAACTGTCATGAATCGACGAGACTATGAGCAGCTATTCTCACACATACCCTTGAAGGACACGTCCATTGTATTGAAGACATACACGGGGCAAAAAGTCTACCCCAGAGGAAAAATAAGGGTGCCAGTTGAATACAACGGCAAGGAAACACAGAAACTGTATCTATATATACTACAAGATGGAGGACCACCACTATTGGGACGTGAATGGATCCGAAAAATACAATTGGATTGGCATTCCATTCAGGCACTAACTGTGACTGATAAAAAGGATGATGACGTCACACCTGGACGACTGTCAAAAATTCTAACTGACGCGAAAGAGGTGTTCCAACAAGGACTTGGGACTCTAAAAGGAGTAACAGCAATGATAAAAATCGAAGATAACGCAAACCCAAAATTTTTTACGGCCAGACCGGTACCTTACGCGATCCGCCCAGCCGTTGAAGCAGAGCTGGAGAGTCTGGAGCGTTCGGGTGTGCTGTCCAAGGTGGACTGGAGCGAGTGGGCCACACCCATCGTTCCTGTAATGAAGAAATAATTGAGCAGCACGCCTGGGGAACCGAAGAAGGTTCGCATCTGTGGGAACTTCAAGGTAACTGAAAACCCAGTCCTGCACACAGTACAATATCCACTTCCACGGATAGAAGATATTTTCGCCTCACTATCTGGAGGGAAACGCTTTACAAAGATTGATCTGGCCCAAGCATATCTACAAATGGAGGTGGAAGAAGCATCTAGGAAATACCTCACGATAAAAACTCACAAAGGCCTTTACCAGTACAATCGACTGGTATTCGGGGTAGCATCAGCCCCCGCTATTTGGCAGAGGGCGATGGAACAAGTCCTGCAAGGGATCCCGGGGACCCAATGTTATTTGAACGACATCCTGGTTACGAGCCAAAATGACAGTGAACACCTTGCCAACCTGGAGCAGGTGCTCACGAGATTACAGGAATATGGGCTACGAGCCAACCGCCCCAAATGCGAGTTCTTCAGGAGACAAATCTCGTATTGTGGCCACATGATTGATGAGGAAGGGTTGCATAAGTCGCCGGACAAGATTGAGGCTGTAGTCAAGGCTCCAGCACCGGAAAATGTGTCGCAACTGAGGCCGTTCCTCGGGTTGGTGAACTACTACCATAAGTTCTTGCCGAATTTATCTACAATTCTGCACCCACTGAATGCCCTACTGCAAACTGAAGTAACATGGAAATGGAGTGATGAGTGTAAGCGTGCCTTTCAGAAATGTAAATGCCTAATCACTTCAAAAGAAGTATGGCCCACTACAATCCAATACTACCGATTCGGTTGGCATGTGATGCGTCTCCCTACGGCATTGGAGCGGTGCTGTCACACAAATTCCTTGACGGTTCAGAGAGGCCAATAGCCTTTGCGTCGCGCTCGTTAACCTCAGCCGAGCGTAACTACGCCCAGATTGACAGGGAGGCCCTCAGCCTGGTGTGGGGGGTGAAGAAGTTCAATCACTATCTGCATGGGCAGAAATTCACCCTACTGACTGATCATCAGCCTCTGGTCTCCATTTTTAACCCAAAGAAGGGCGTTCCGGTGATGACGGCGCAACGGCTGCAAAGATGGTCACTTTTTCTAGGGCCACATCAGTACGACATAGAGTACAAGGGTACGAAACAGCATGGAAACGCTGATGGGCTGTCGCGCCTACCGTTGCCTACGGTAGAGGAAGCACCTGCAGTGGACCCTGTTGAGATATTCCATGCAACCATAGTCGAATGTCTACCTGTTACAAACTCAAGTATAGAGAAGGAAACCCGAAATGACCCGACACTCTCTCGGGTCTATGATTTGACGGTGAAGGGATGGCCAGCACATGGCGACTCACTGTTGCCAGCATTCTCACCAAGGAGAGAACAGCTGTCAGTGTGCCGGGGGACCTTGATGTGTGGATCCCGAGTGGTAATTCCACCCAAGTTGAGAGATAGAGTGCTCAATGAGCTTCATGAGGGTCATCTGGGAAGGGTAAAAATGAAGAGCCTAGCCAGGGCGTTTGTGTGGTGGCCGGGAATCGATAAAGAAATTGAGGATATGACCAAGAGATGCACAGGATGCCAGAAGGTCCAAAACGCTCCACCACAGGCCCCGCTACATCCATGGGAGTGGCCCTCATCTCCATGGCAACGGGTACACATTGATTTCGCTGGTCCATTTATGGACTCAATGTTTCTAATCGCTGTGGACGCCCATTCAAAATGGCCAGAGGTCATCAAAATGTCCTCCACCACCACGGAGAAAACTACTGCAGTCCTATGGACCATCTTCACCAGGAATGGCTTGCCAGAACAGATTTGCTCCGACAATGGGCCACAGTTTGTGTCCGAGGATTTCCGGAGGTTTCTGAGGAATAATGGGGTGAAACATTACACATCTGCCCCATATCATCCAGCCACAAATGGATTGGCTGAGAGGTTTGTTCAGACCTTTAAAAAGGCAATAAAGGCAATGCATAATGATGACATACCACTACAACACAAGGTGGATAATTTCTTGTTTGCTTACCGGAATGCGACACATGCAGTCACCAACCAAACTCCAGCCATAATGTTCTTCAACCGAAGGCTAAGATGTCGCCTGGATTTGCTCAGACCAAACATAAGACGAGATGTTGAGGATAAGCAATTCCAGCACATAAATGAGAAGCCAACCAGGAGCTTCAAGATAGGGCAACCAGTCTTGGCCCGCGACTACCGAACAGAAAAATGGCAGCCAGGAACGATATGCACACAGCAGGGACCACTAATGTACACAGTGGACGTTGGCGAGAGCATCGTGAGACGCCATGCTGACCAGATTCTAGAGTCACAGGAACAAGCCAAACCCATACCACGAGCAGGTGCACCTGGTAATCAACCCGAAGTACAGATTGCGTCTACCTCAGAAGCAGTGGTATTGGAAGCTGACGAACCAACCAATGACAATGAGCCAGAATCAACTCCGCCGCAAGGACAGGATACTCGAGAAAGGCGTTATCCAGTCAGGATCAGGAAGCCTCCTCAAAGATTGAACTTATAAATGATTATTTCAGTTGATGATTATAGTACAGAGAAAATTGTAATTGTAATTAGTTATTATTTAGTTGTTAAATGAATGTTATGTACTGTTTATCTAAAAGGGGAGGAATTGTTGTGTATGTACCTTTAAGAGAAGAACTGATTCTATACTGCAGTACCGGCAGTGACCACCCCTGTATATAAAGCCATAGCAAGCTTCTGTACTTCAGTCTTGAATTACTCTCTGTTCAGTAAATACCTGTTTTATTGTTCTCCTGCAGTCTGAGTATTATTGATCCTCGGACACTACAGGAACTGAAAGTACAGAAGCCTGCTACGGCTTTATATACAGGTGTGGTCACTGCCGGTACTACAGTATAAAAGCAGTTCTCTCTTAAAGGTACATACACAACAATTCCTCCCCTTTTAGATAAACAGTACATAACATTCATTTAACAATTAAATAATAACTAATTACAATTACAATTTTCTCTGTACTATATACATCAACTGAAGTAATCATTTATAAATTCAGTCTTTGAGGAGGCTTCCTGATCCTGACTGGATAGCGCCTTTCTCGAGTATCCTGTTCTTGCGGCGGAGTCGATTCTGGCTCATTGTCATTGGTTGGTTCGTCAGCTTCCAATACCACTGCTTCTGAGGTAGACGCAATCTGTACTTCGGGTTCATCACCAGGTGCGCATGCTCGTGGTATGGGTTTGACTTGTTCCTGTGACTCTAGAATCTGGTCAGCATGGCGTCTCACGATGCTCTCGCCAACGTCCACTGTGTACATTAGTGGTCCCTGCTGTGTGCATATCGTTCCTGGCTGCCATTTTTCTGTTCGGTAGTCGCGGGCCAAGACAGGTTGCCCTATCTTGAAGCTCCTGGTTGGCTTCTCATTTATGTGCTGGAATTGCTTATCCTCAACATCTTGTCTTATGTTTGGTTTGAGCAAATCCAGGCGACATCTTAACCTTCTGTTGAAGAACATTATGGCTGGAGCTTGGTTGGTGACTGCATGTGTCACATTCCGGTAAGCAAACAAGAAATTATCCACCTTGTGTTGTAGTGGTATGTCGTCGTTATACATTGCCTTTATTGCTTTTTTAAAGGTCTGAACAAACCTCTCAGCCAATCCATTTGTGGCTGGATGATATGGGGCAGATGTGTAATGCTTCACCCCATTATTCCTCAGAAACCTCCGGAAATACTCGGACACAAACTGTGGCCCATTGTCGGAGCAAATCTGTTCTGGCAAGCCATTCCTGGCGAAGATGGTCCGTAGGACTGCAATAGTTTTCTCTGTGGTGGTGGAGGACATTTTGATGACCTCTGGCCATTTCGAATGTGCATCCACGGCGATTAAAAACATTGAGTCCATAAATGGACCAGCAAAATCAATGTGTACCCGTTGCCATGGAGATGAGGGCAACTCCCATGGGTGTAGTGGGGCCTGTGGTGGAGCGTTTTGGACCTTCTGGCATCCTGTGCATCTCTTGGTCATATCCTCGATTTCTTTATCGATTCCCGGCCACCACACAAACGCCCTGGCTAGGCTCTTCATTTTTACCCCTCCCAGATGACCCTCATGAAGGTCATTGAGCACTCTATCTCTCAACTTGGGTGGAGTTACCACTCGGGATCCAAACATCAAGGTCCCCCGGCACACTGACAGCTGTTCTCCCCTTGGCGAGAATGCTGGCAACAGTGAGTCGCCATGTGCTGGCCATCCCTTCACCGTCAAATCATAGACCCGAGAGAGTGTCGGGTCATTTCGGGTTTCCTTCTCTATACTTGAGTTTGTAACAGGTAAACATTTGACTATGGTCGAATGGAATATCTCAACAGGGTCCACTGCAGGTGCTTCCTCCACCGTAGGCAACGGTAGGCGCGACAGCCCATCAGCGTTTCCATGCTGTTTCGTACCCTTGTACTCTATGTCGTATTGATGTGCCCCTAGAAAAAGGGACCATCTTTGCAGCCATTGCGCCGTCATCACCGGAACGCCCTTCTTTGGGTTAAAAATGGAGACCAGAGGCTGATGATCAGTCAGTAGGGTGAATTTCTGCCCGTGCAGATAGTGATTGAACTTCTTCACCCCCCACACCAGGCTGAGGGCCTCCCTGTCAATCTGGGCGTAGTTACACTCGGCTGAGGTTAACGAGCGCGATGCAAAGGCTATTGGCCTCTCTGAACCGTCAAGGAATTTGTGTGACAGCACCGCTCCAATGCCGTAGGGAGACGCATCACATGCCAACTGAATCGGTTGTGTTGGATTGTAGTGGGCCAATACTTCTTTTGAAGTGATTAGGCATTTACATTTCTGAAAGGCACGCTTACACTCATCACTCCATTTCCATGTTACTCCAGTTTGCAGCAGGGCGTTCAGTGGGTGCAGAATTGTAGATAAATTCGGCAAGAACTTATGGTAGTAGTTCACCAACCCGAGGAACGACCTCAGTTGCGACACATTTTCCGGTGCTGGAGCCTTGACTACTGCCTCAATCTTGTCTGGGGACTTATGTAACCCCTCCTCATCAATCATGTGGCCACAATACGAGATTTGTCTCCGTAAAACTCGCATTTGGGGCGGTTGGCTCGTAGCCGATATTCTTTTAATCTAGTGAGCACCTGCTCCAGGTTGGCAAGGTGTTCACTGTCATTTTCGCCCGTAACCAGGATGTCGTCCAAATAACACTGGGTCCCCGGGATCCCTTGCAGGACTTGTTCCATCGCCCTCTGCCAAATAGCCGGGGCTGATGCTTCCCCGAATACCAGTCGGTTGTACTGGTAAAGACCTTTGTGAGTGTTTATCGTGAGGTATTTTCTAGATGCTTCTTCCACCTCCATTCGTAGATACGCTTGGGCCAGATCAATCTTCGTAAAGCGTTTCCCTCCAGATAGTGAGGCGAAAATATCTTCTACCCGTGGAAGTGGATATTGTACTGTGTGCAGGACTGGGTTCACAGTTACCTTAAAGTCCCCACAGATGCGAACCTTCTTCGGCTCCCCAGTGCTGCTCAATGATTTTTTCATTACAGGAACGATGGGTGTGGCCCACTCGTTCCAGTCCACCTTGGACAGCACACCCGAACGCTCCAGACTCTCCAGCTCTGCTTCAACGGCTGGGCAGACCGCGTACGGTACTGGTCTGGCCTTAAAAAATTTGGGGTTTGCGTTATCTTCTATTTTTATCGTTGCCGTTACTCCTTTTAGAGTTCCAAGTCCTTGTTGGAACACCTCTTCCGCGTCAGTTAGGATTTTTGACAGTCGTCCAGGTGTGACATCGTCATCCTTTTTGTCAGCCACAGTTAGCGCCTGAATGGAATGCCAATCCAATTGTATTTTTCGGATCCATTCACGTCCCAATAATGGTGGTCCTCCATCTTGTAGTATATATAGATACAGTTTCTGTGTTTCCTTGCCGTTGTATTTAACGGGCACCCTTATTTTTCCTCTGGGATAGACTTTTTGCCCCGTGTATGTCTTCAATACAATGGACGTATCCTTCAAGGGTATGTGTGAGAACAGCCGCTCATAGTCTCGTCAATTCATGACAGTTAGGGCTGATCCTGTGTCCAATTCCATCTTTACTTGGGACCCTGCTGTCATGAGGGTGACCCAAATGGTTCGGTGATCCTCCTTTGCGATCACGTTGTGTAACTTTAGACAACTTAGTCTCCTGCTCCCGGAGTCATTATCACTCTCCTGATCTTCTGAACTACTGTCTGTCATTTTTTTTACTTTCTTGTACTTTTCCTTAGTAGTTCTTTTAGTGTTGGTTTTCTTTCCCGACCTGCAGACTCTTGCTATGTGTCCCACTTTCCCACATTGCCTGCATACTTTGTCCTTAAACCAGCAGTCCTTCTGATCATGGGTTGTTCTGCCGCAGCGATAGTACTTTTCTGCTCCATATGCCATTTCGTTAGTGCTATATTCTTGTGGTTTCTGTTGTATTTCCGCAGCTCCCCGTGCTGCTGCTTCGTAGGATACTGCCACGCTGAAAGCCTGTTCTAGCGTCAGGTCCTTTTCCGAAAGTAGTCGTTTCTGGGTTCCCTCACTCTGGAGCCCGCAGACAAACTTATCCCTTAAGGTATCTGCCAGTCCTGCTCCGAACTGGCAGTGCTTCGATAACTTGCGTAGTTCCGTAAGATAGTCAGCATTGCTCTCATCTTTGTGCTGGTTTCTTTTATGGAACTTGAATCTTTCTGCTATCAGCAACGGTGTAGGGTTTAGATGTTCCTGTAAGATATTGACAATCTCTTCAAAGCTTTTCTCCATTGGTTTAGCTGGGGTAATTAAATTCCGCAATAGGCCGTACGTTCTCACGCCCATCAAATTTAATAATACCGACGCCTTCTTTCCATCGGCCACCTCATTTGCCTTGCAGTACACTTCAATTCTTTCCACATACGTGGTCCAGTCTTCTATTTCGTTGTCGAAAGTAGTGATACTGCCACTCTTCGGCATCTTGGGTGGTTTAAAATGGCGCCTCCCGCGCTTTTCCTTCTTCCCCAATGGATTAAAATGGCGCCTCCCGCACTTTTCCTTCTTCCCCAATGGAATAAAATGGCGCCTCCCGTGCTTTTCCATCTTCCCCTTGCTGCCAACGCTGCTCCTAGCGTTCTAAAGAGTAATGGCGGCGCCCCGCGGCTTCGGCGCATCTCTCTTTTCCTTCTCCTCGTTTTATTTTCTCTAATGCTGCCCGGCTCTTGAGGACCGACCGCGTCCTGTGCGCTCCACCCTCTCTCTCTCTTTTCCTTCCCGACAACGCTGCATGGCCCCTTTGCAGAGCTGCTCGATCGAGCTCAAGCCCGCCGCAGTCCGGAAGGGTCAGCGCACTACCTGCTACCAGCACGATTTGCTGGAACACTTTGACTGGGGAGCCAAGCCCAGCTCTCCACAGCCTCCCCTGCGGTTCTCTGAACTCCGATGGATCACTGGGCGGTTGCCCGCGGCCGACGCCCGTTGCTCTGACTTCGACCTCCAAGAAGCTTCTTTTCCGGGATGGATCCCCGTGAGATGATGCAGTACTGCAGGTGAGTTCGAACCTGCTCGTCGCCAGTGTAGTGTCCGCGTATCAATAACACACGGACTGCAGGAGAACAATAATAACAGGTGTTTACTGAACAGAGGGTATGCTGGAACTGAAAGTACAGGAGCCTGCTACGGCTTTATATACAGGTGTGGTCACTGCCGGTACTACAGTATAAAAGCAGTTCTGTCTTAAAGGTACATACACAACAAAAATAAAATAGATCGAAGGCAGGGCCGCGATCGGACAAAAGAAGTAAAAGAAATAAAAGAAGTAAAAGAGACAATAAAGGTATACGAAGCTAGCCGAGATGGTAATAGGCTGAGATTAGGTGTGAAGTGTACTGGCAGGGCAAGAGATAGCTGCCAGGTGTGAGAGAGAAACAAAAGGAAAGGGGGGGGGAGAAAAGGAGTGGAAAAATTACAAGAAAAAATGAAATAGGGGCCGAGGTTATGATCTGAAATTGTTGAACTCGATATTGAGTCCAGAAGGCTGTAAAGTGCCTAATCGGAAGATGAGGTGCTGTTCCTCGAGTTTACATTGAGCTTCCGTGGAACAATGCAAGAGGCCAAGGACGGTGAGGTCCGAGTGGGAATGGAGCGGTGAATTAAAATGACAGGCAACCGGAAGCTCGGGGTCACCCTTACGGACTGAACGGAGGTGTTCCGCAAAGCGGTCACCCAATCTGCGTTTGGTCTCCCCAATGTAGAGGAGATCGCATCGTGAGCAGCGAATACAGTATACTAGATTGCGAGAAGTACAAGTAAATCGCTGTTTCACCTGGAAGGGGTGGTTGGGGCCCTGGACAGTGGGAAGGGGGGAGGTATAGGGGCAGGTGTTACATCTCCTCCACTTGCACGGGAAGGTGCCAGGCGAAGGGGAAGGGCTGTTTGGGGTGATAGAGGAGTGGACTAGGGTGTCTCGGAGGGAGCGGTCCCTACGGAATGCTGAAAGGGGAGGGGAGGGGAGGGGAAGATACGTTTGGTGGTGGGATCACTTTGGAGGTAGCGCAAATGCCGGAGGATGATCCGTTGAATGTGGAGGCTGGTGGGGTGAAAGGCGAGGACAAGGGGAACCCTATCGTGGTTCCGGGAGTGAGGGGCAGGGGTGAGGGCAGAAGTGCGGGAGATAGAACTGACACGGTCGAGGGCAGTGTCAACCACGGTAGAGGGGGATCCTCAGTTGCGGAAAAAGGAAGACATGTCTGAAGCACTGGTGTGGAAGGTGGCATCGTCAGAGCAGATACGGCGGAGACGGAGAAACTGGGAGTCAGGCAGTCTGCCTGGTGGAGTTTGTAAGCTATCAGGAGCTGCTGTGACAAATAATGCGTCAGGCCCAGGATTCGAGCCGTACCGCCACGAGTTCGGGATTTGGTATCGGGTGTGGAACTCTCACCCTGCTTCAGTCTCACACCCGCTGCAGTGCGAAACCCTGGGAACATAGGCACAGGAGGAGGCCATTTAGCCCCTCGAGCCGCCATTCAATGAGATCATGGCTGATCTGTGACCTAACTCCATATACCCGCCTTTGCCCCATACCCCGTAATACCTTTGGTTAACAGAAATCTATCGATCTCAGATTTAAAATTAACAATTGATCTAGCATCAACTGCTGTTTGCAGAAGAGAGTTCCAAACTTCTACCACCCTTTGTGTGTAGAAGTGTTTCCTAATTTCACTCCTGAAAGGTCTGGCTCTAATTTTTAGACTCTGCCCCCTAGTCCTAGAATCCCCAACCAGCGGAAATAGTTTCTCTCTCTCTACCCTATCTGTTCCCCTTAATATCTTGACAACTTTGATCAAATCACCCCTTAACCTAAATTCTAGGGATACAACCCTAGTTTGTGTAATCTCTCCTCGTAATTTAACCCCTGGAGCCCGGGTATCATTCTGATAAACCTACGCTGCACTCCCTCCAAGGCCAATATATCCTTCCTATGGTGTGGTGCCCAGAACTGCTCACAGTGCTCCAGGTGTGGTCTCACCAGGTTTGTATAACTTCTAACCCCTTGTATTCTAGTCCTCTAGATATAAAGGCCAGCATTCCAGCCCTGCCCTTCGATCTATTTCATTTCCTTTCCAGTTTTGAAAAAGGGTTTCGACCCGAAACGTCGACTCTAATTTCTCTCCACGGATGTTGCCTGGCCTGCTGAGTTTTTCCAGCATTTTCTGCTGTTACTCCAGCATTCCATTAGCCTTTTTGATTATTTTCTGTACCTGCTCATGACACTTCAATGATCTTTGTACCTGGAGCAAGTCTCTCTGGACCTCCACTGGTTTTAGCTTTGCACCGTTTAGAAAGTACCCTGTTCTCTCCTTTTTAGGCCCAAAGTGACCTCACATTTGCCTACACTGAAATCCATTTGCCACAGTTTTGCCCATTCACTTAATCTGTCGGATATCCCGTTGTAATTTTATGCTTCCATCTACACGGCCTACAATGCCGCCTATCTTTGTGTCATCTGCAAATTTGGATACGTGGCTTTCTAGCCCATCATCTAAGTCGTTAATAAATACAGTGAATAGTTACAAACCCTCCAGTCCATGGATGGCCACTGAAGGGTGTAAATGGATTCAAGAAACAACTGGACACCTCCAGAGAGAGAGAAAAGGAGGCAAAGAGAGTAATGGAGAGATGTGAAAAAGTGGGTAGGTGGGGCTGAGATTTGTCAGATAGCTTGTTAGGTCTGAATAGCCTTTTCCTGTTCTTAAAACTTCTTCCGTTATCGTTTAGTAGAAATTTTCAGAAATTGAGCAGCATGAACACAGAAGCTATGAGTCTAGCAAGAAAGAAACAACTTGCATTTATATCGCGCCTTTCACGAGCTCAGGATGTCCTAAAGCACTTTACTTTTTGAATTACAGGAATCCCGCCCCAACCGTGGTTTTGCCATACACGGATTTCAAGTATACACGGTTTCCTCTCTGCGACAACTTTTGCCAACCGTGGCAGTGAATTTTGCGTATTCGCGGTTTTAAAATTTAGGATCAAGGTAAATAACATGATTTTATTGCTTTTATATTATTTTTTATTGTGTCATTTGAACATTTATACTGTATTTGCCAACCCGCGGTTTTACTAACCACGGGGGTTCTCAGGGACGTGTCCCCCCGCGGTTGGGGAGGGATTCCTGTAGAGTCACTATTGTAATGCAGGAAACGCAAGAGTTAATATGCGCACAGCAAGCTCCCACAAACAACAATGAGATAAATGACCAGCTAATCTGTTTTTTTAGTGATGTTGGTTGAGGGATAAATATGAGGGTCACATTGTCCACATGCCCGATACGAGAGTCCCAAAACAAGCGCTCTACTCGGAGCTCCGGCACGGCAAGAGAACCCCAGGTGGGCAGAGGAAATGCTTCAAGGACACCCTCAAAGCCTCCTTGAAAAAGTGTAACATCCCCACCGACACCTGGGAATCCCTGGCCCAAGCCCGCACAAAGTGGAGGAGAAGCATCCGTGAAGGCGCCGAACACCCTGAGTCTCTTCGCCGGGAGCAAGCGGAAGCCAAGCGCAGGCAGCGGAAGGAGCGCACATCAACCCAAGCACCCCACCCACCCGCCCCTTCAACCACCGTCTGCCCCACCTGTGACAGAGACTGTAGGTCCTGCATCGGGCTCATCAGCCACCTGAGAACTCATTTTTAATATGGAAGCAAGTCATCCTCGGTTCCGAGGGACTGCCTAAGAAGAAGAAATATTGGCCGGGACACCGGGGAGAGAACTCCTCCTGCTCTTCGAAATAGTTTCCGTGGAGTCTTTTACATCCACGTGAAAGGGGCAGACGGGGTCTCGGTTTAACCAAAGCAAGAAGCCACGAAGCCCACCTTGGATCCTTTAATATAAGTCACGGCCGAGGGCCCTGTTTATGATAATCACCGGTTTACAAGTCTTTGTGAAAGAAGTTGGGACGGAATGCTAATCTTCTAGGGCCACGCACATTGAATCAATAAATTACACCGCTCCGCGGGCACTTGTCAGAAACCTCTTATCCAGAGGCGCCAAATGCCCGGTCCCAGCCCCATCAATTGAAACACGTGTTTAGAAAGATAAGGCACACTCCTAGCATCACTGCTGGTAAATCCTGTGATAAACAACAAGGCTGGGTGACAGTTTGAACCACATATGCGCACAATAATCTTATCTTGAGCTACCTGAACAAAAACTGTTTTCGCAAACCAAATGTTTCTGTCTTCTCAAAAGAAAAAGGGTTTTGCCGGGGTTTGAAGACATTTTTTTTTTTAAGTTAGATTTTTGCAACTTGTTCTCCAAAATAAAATAAGCCAGTAATCAAATAAACGCGACTGGTTCAGCGCGGCCACTGGTGAACCTTGCACGAGTGTGCAGAGCTTAAATGTGACATGATCATTTAAATGGGATGTTTTACTCCGTTAAAGGCGCTATATAAGGGCAGCACGGTGGCACAGTGGTTAGCACTGTTGCCTCACAGCGCCAGGGACCCAGGTTCGAATCCGGCCTCGGGTGACTGTCTGTGTGGAGTTTGCACATTCTCCCCGTGTTTGCGTGGGTTTCCTCCGGGTGCTCCGGTTTCCTCCCACAGTCCAAAGATGTGCGGGTTAGGTTGATTGGCTATGATAAATTGACCCTTAGTGTTAGGGGGATTAAATACGTGGGGTTACGGGGATCGGGTGGGATATGTGTCGGTGCAGGCTCGATGGGCCGAAATGGCCTCTATCTGCACTGTGGGGTTTCTGTGATTTCTGTGAAATGCACATTGTTGTATGGTGAATGAAGGAGTCAGTGTACGGGTGGTTGAGGGGGTGAGGGGTGGAATTTGGAGTAGCAAGCCTTGATGAAAGGAAAACTATTGGACCATCTTTAACAGCGGCAGCTTAGCTCAATTGGTAGCATTTTCATCTCTAAGCCATGAAGGTTGTGGGTTCAAACCCCACTTCAGGACTCTAGGGGCAGCACGGTGGCATAGTGGTTAGCACTGTTGCCTCACAGCGCCAGAGACCCGGGTTCGAATCCGGCCTCGGGCGACTGTCTGTGTGGAGTTTGCACATTCTCCCCGTGTTTGCGTGGGTTTTCTCCGGGTGCTCCGGTTTCCTCCCACAGTCCAAAGATGTGCGGGTTAGGTTGATTGGCTATGATAAATTGACATTAGTGTTAGTGGGATTAAATACGTGGGGTTACGGGGATAGGGTGGGATATGTGTTGGTGTAGGGGTTACGGGGATCGGGTGGGATATGTGTCGGTGCAGGCTCGATGGGCCGAAATGGCCGCTATCCGCACTGTGGGGTTTCTGTGATTCTGTGATTCTGAGTTCTCCCAATATCTTGGCCAACATTCTTCCCTCAGCCAACATTGCTACTGGTAATATTTATCCCTCAATCAACATAACAAGAACACTTTATCTGGTCATTATCACATTGCTGTTTGTGGGAGCTTGCTGAGTGCAAATTGGCTGCCGCGTTTCCCACATTACAACAGTGACTCCACTTCAAAAAGTACTTCATTGGCTGTAAAGCACTTTGAGATGTCTGGTGGTTGTGAAAGGTGCTATATAAATGCAAGTCTTTCTTTCTGGTAATTCATCTCATTGCTGTGTATAAACCTACATAATAGTCACTGACGCACTTGTATGTGAAGTATTTTGAGGTGTTTCTGAGGGACTTGAGAAGTCTCTTGACTCCTAGAATAGTACAGCACAGAAGGAGGCCACTGGGCCGAGAGAGGCGACCATCTTCATCACAGTTTCAACACATGCAAATAATGGGATGAGATGATTTTCACGGGTCACGTGCTGCAAGCAAACAAACTAAACTCCGCCGCCTTGTCATGAAAGCGCTGCCCCTTTAAGTTCTATTTCCCGCCACCCCTCGGCCTGTGCCTTGGAATGTCAGCCTGGCTGTGAAGTTCTAAAGCAACGGCAATGAAACTCCCTCCTGGAGGCAAGGAGTGGGATGAAAGCTCAGCCGACTGCAGGAGGCATGTGATGAAGCCAAGCTGCCAATACTGTGATTCTGGGTTAACAACAGAAAACGCTGGAAAAACTCAGCAGGCCAGGGCAGAATCCGTGGAGAGAGAAACAGAGTTAACGTTTCAGGTCGAAGCTCTTCTTCAAACAGTACCACGGGAGCTTTGGACTCCAATTGACCAGGCAGACGGGGGCTCAGTTTAATGTTTGACCCAAAAGGCAAGCGAGCCAACTTTAAGGGCCTCCCCCCACCTGGCACAAGTGGGGCAGTGGTGGCCTGAAAATGGCGTCGGGTCACTTCAGACCCTCGCTTACGCGGGCGTTCTGTGTGCCGCCATCTTGGGTAGGGTCCCGAGATTGGCGGATGGAACTCCTGCCTGTTTTCAGGCCGGGGGGGAGGGGGGTCATCACTTGTAATCTGCAAATCAGGGCCCCGTGATGAACATAGGACCCCGATTGCAAATTCGAGGTACAAATGGGTGGAGAGCGAGTCGCGACGCTCCTCCCATTTGTACCAGGTGTTGCCTCAGGAAATGGGCCAGGAAACATTCCAATTATCTTTTGGCATGGCCTGGAGGAGCAGGTTTGTTCCCCAGGCTGCCGGCCCGTGGCAGATCCCCTCCCTACCGTGGTCCCCGCCACCCCGGTCTGTCAGCCAGCTCATTTCTCGCTTTCCCATCAGTGGCAAGCTGCCGCGAGGCGCCCGTTTGGATGCCCACAGCTCGCCAGCTGCATGTAAATACGGCCTGGGCCTCATGCCGGCAACAACGGGCCTGCCCGCCATCCCCCACCGCCCCCCCAGCTCCCCCACCCCCGTCTATTGTGAGCCTCAAGAAGGTGTCAGCTGTGGCTCAGTGGGTAGCACTCTTGGTTCTCAATATAGAAGGTTGTGGGTTCAAGTCTCACTCCAGAGACTTGAGCACAAAAATCTAGGCTGACACTCCAGTGCAGTGATGGGGGAGTGCTGCACTGTCGGAGGTGCCGTCTTGCAACTGAGACCTTAAACCGAGGCCCCATCTGCCCTCCCAGGTGGATGTAAAAGATCCCGCGGCACTATTCTGAAGAAGAGCAGGGGGAGTTCTCCCCGGTGTCCTGGGCCAATATTTATCCCTCAATCAACATCTAAAAAAACAGATGATCTGGGTCATTATCACATTGCTGTTTGTGGGATGCTCCTGGTGCAAAATAGCTGCTGTGTTTCCCTATATTAGGGAACAGTGACTACACTTCAAAAGTATTTCATTGGCTGCAAAGTGCTTTGAAATGTCTTGTGATTGCGAAAGACACTACATAAATGCAAGACTTTCTTTCTCAAGTTTGAAAATGTGAGATCATCCACTTTGGACCTAAAGAAGATCAATCAGAGTATTTTCTAAATGGTGAGAAGATAAGAACATAAGAATTGGGAGCAGGAGTCGGCCAAACGGCCCCTCGAGCCTGCTCCACCATTCAATAAGATCATGGCTGATCTTCGACCTCAACTCCACTGTCCCGCCCGATCTCCATATCCCTTGATTCCCCTGGAGTCCAAAAATCTATCGATCTCAGCCTTGAATATACTCAATGACTGAGCATCCACAGCCCTCTGGGGCAGAGAATTCCAAAGATTCACAACCCTCTGAGTGAAGAAATTCCTCCGCATCTCAGTCTTAAATGGCCGACCCCTTATCCTGAGACTGTGCCCCCTAGTTCTAGACCCTCCAGCCAGGGGAAAACAACCTCTCAGCATCTACCCTGTCAATCCCCCTCAGAATCTTATCTGAGATCACCTCTCATTCTTTTAACAGGGACAGGGACAAAAAATAATTGCAAAGGATAATAGAATGTTGGCCTTTATCGCAAGAGGCTGGAGTACAAAGCGATGGAAATTCTGTTACAGCTGTGAGCTCAAGCATTGATGTGGGGGCCTTGGTCCCACCACCTGCTTACTCAGAGGTGAGAGTGCTAACACGGAGCCAAGCTAACACTGGAGTTAGACCTAACTGAGACAACTCTTTTAACTACAAAAACAAATTAAAAGCCGATTGAGAATTATATTATAGCGAGAGGATTCGAGTACAGGAGCAAGGATGTCTTGCTGCAGTTGTACAGTGAGACCACACCTTGAGTATTGTGTGCAGTTTTGGTCACCTTATCTGAGGAAGGATGTTCTTGCCATGGAGGGAGTGCAGCGAAGATTCACCAGACTGATACCTGGGGTGGCAGAAATGATGTATGCGGAGAGATTGGGTCGATTGGGCTTAGACTCACTGGAGTTTAGAAGAATGAGAGGGGATCTCATTGAAACTTATAAAATTCTAACAGTCCAAAGATGTGCGGGTTAGGTTGATTGGCTGTGATAAATTGACCCTTAGTGTTAGGGGGATTAAATACATGGGGTTATGGGGATCGGGTGGGATATGTGTCAGTGCAGGCTCGATGGGCCGAAATGGCCTCTATCTGCACTGTGGGGTTTCTGTTCTGTGATCTGTGACTAGACAGACTAGATGCAGGAAAGATGTTCCCGATGGCAGGGGAGTCCAGTACCAGGGGTCACAGTCTATGGATAAGGGGTAGGCTATATAGGACTGAGATGAGGAGGAATTTCTTCACCCAGAGAGTTGTGAACCTGTGGAATTCTCTACCACAGAAGGCAGTTGAGGCCAATTCGTTAAATATATTCAAGAAGGAGTTGGATATATTTCTTAAGGCTAAAGGGATCAAGGGATATGGGGAGAAGGCAGGGACAGGGTACTGAGTTTGGATGATCAGCCATGGTCTCATTAAATGGCAGAGCAGGCTCGAGGGGCTGAATGGCCTACTCCTGCTCCTATCTTCTATGTTTCTATAATAGCACACAGCGGTCAGAATCTCCTGGTATGCAACTTCAAATGATTAGACCTCGAGTGTGATTGTCATCTTACGTCAACAAACACAGATGGTTGGCGTCTACATTGATGACTACAGCTGGTGTCAGAACAAGACCCAAACCTGAGTGAACCCATTTCTTGTTAATCATCAAATTGCTCATATTTTTAAAAATAAAAACCAGATCCCTCAGAATGATTTCAAGGCATGAATCCAATTGCTGGGTTTAGGCGGTTCTAAACCACCTCAGGTGCATTGGCATTCCAATCACCTCAGTGAGGTGAAGTGACTATTTAGGCAAAGGCAGCAGCCTGTTTGCGCACGGCAGGATCCCGCCAGCAGCAAGTCAATCTCTGGGGTGTGGGGTTTTAGAAACATAGCAACATAGAAGATAGGAGCAGGAGTAGGCCACTCGGCCCCTCGAGCCAGCTCTGCCATTCAATGCGATCATGGCTGATCATCCAAATTCAGTACCCGGTCCCTGCCTTCTCCCCATATCCCTTGATCCCTTTAGCCTTAAGAAATATATCCAACTCCTTCTTGAATATATTTAATGAATTGGCCTCTACTGCCTTCCGTGGTAAAGAATTCCACAGGTTCACCACTCTCTGGGTGAAGAAATTCCTCCTCATCTTTGTCCTAAATGGCTTACCCCTTATCCTTAGACTGTGACCCCTGGTTCTGGACTCCCTGACCATCGGGAACATCCTTCCTGCATCTAGTCTGTCTAGTCCTGTTAGAATTTTATAAGTTTCAATGAGATCCCCTCTCATTCTTCTAAACTCCAGCGAGTACAAGCCCAATCGACCCAATCTCTCCTCATACATCATTCCTGCCATCCCAGGTATCAGCCTGGTGGATCTTCGCTGCACTCCTTCCATGGTTTTTTTTTTGGAGGTGCTGGCTGAGGGATTAATATTGGCCAAGACACCGGGGAGAACTCCCTCCCCCCGCGCCCCCCCCCACCCCCCCCACCCCGGCTCTTCAAATAACGTCACGGGACCTTTTTGCATCCACCTGAATGGGCGGACGTTTAGCATCTCACCTGCACCTGCGACAGTGCGGCACTCCCTCGGCGCTGCACCGGAGCGCCGGCCCAGGTTTCCGGGCTCAAGTCTCTGGAGCGAGGCTCGAACCCACGTTTGCCCCATTTCTCCGGGCCGTCCCCGCATCTTCTGCTGAAGTGGACGATCGGGAGAAACTCTCAACCAGAATTTTAACCCCTTAGTATTTGTCATATATTCACAGTTATTATTCATCAATATAATTGAGGGGGGAGGAACATTTGCAAGGCTATGGGAGTGGGACTGATTGGAATAGCTCTTTCAAAAGAGCTAGCACAGGCAGGATGGGCCGAATGGCCTCCTTCTGCGTTGTATGATTGTATATAAATTCGGTCACTTTAAAAAAAAGCATCGCCACATTGCAGTCGAAAACAATCAAATGGCATAAATGTTAAAAAAAACTACCGCGGGGGGGCTGATAATAAATTGGAATCGCTCGGCAACGCAACTAAAAAGTTCGGCAACATAATTGTGGGTCGCGAATATTGCAATATTAATACTGTGAAGCAAGAACTGGCTCCCCACGAGTTACAACCAGACTCGCAAACAAAGTGCGTCTAAAAGTTAAAAGACCAAGATTAGGCTTTCCTTTAAAGCAAGCTCCCATGACAATGATTCTGTAAAGACTTATTTTGGGGGGGAAGTTAACACATTGGAGAAAACTTTATAACTTGCGAGAAATTAAGTGTATTATTTTCTAAAAATCGTCTGTAAATGTCAATGCCGCTTTAAGACAATGGCATGTTTGTTTATTCGCATTCTTTAACGCTGCCCGGAGATTTGGGACTGAGGATCGAACTGGGCGCAGTAATAAAAGTTAAAAAGCCTTACTTTTGCCATCCATATTCGCCGGCCTTGCTGTATGTACAGCAGCGGCGCTCAACACAAGGAGGTAGAATCCCACTCTCCGAGGGCAGCCTGCATCGATCATGGTCAGAGCGTTCTCACTTGTGAACTGTAAAGCGGTCGCTTTATGAAAGTGTCCTGAGACCAGTAAACCACACACACACACAGACTTGGAAGCTGCAAATCTCCGAGATCTGGTGGGTGGGGGAAAAGCACTGACACTTGCAAGCTGTCGCCAGGGTTTGTAAGAAGTAGTCTAAACACCCTCCCACACTGTCAAAACCCCATATTGATCTCCCAGTGCCATTCAGTGTCTGCTGTGACTCAGTGGGTAGCACACTCGCCTCTTCGAGTCATAAAGTTGTGGGTTCAAGTCCCAGGCCAGAGAGTTAAACACATAACTCTAAACTGACACTCCCAGTGCAGTACTGAGGGAGTGCCGCACTGTTGGAGGTGCCGTCTTTCGGATGAGATGTTAAACCGAGGCCCCGTCTGCTCTCTCAGGTGGACGTAAAAGATCCCACGGCCACTATTTCGAAGAGGAGCAGGGGGAGTTACCCCCAGTGTCCTGGCTAATATTTATCCCTCAATCAACATCACAAAAACAGATTCCCTGGCCATTATCACATTGCTGTTTGTGGGAGCTTGCTGTGCGCAAATTGGCTGCTGTGTTACAACAGTGACTCCACTTCAAAAGTATTTCATTGGCGGTAAAGTGCGTCGAGACGTCCAGTGGTTGTGAAAGGCGCTATACAAATGCAAGACTTCCATTAGAATGTGAGTGGGTTGCTTGCCGGTCAGCTTAGCCAGAGAATGGTATGGCTCAGCAAGGAAGAAAATATGGGGCCAAGGAATTTAAATGTGATTTTGAACTGTAAAATATGTGGTGAATCCATTCTAAAGGACCTTGTTTACCCAGACCGCACGCTTTGCAGATGAGTTTTAATAGATAAAGGCCTAGAAATTCAGTGGGCTTTGCGCCCAGTTACCGCCCAAATAGGGTTTCTGCGCCAGTGTAAGAGGGTGCGCTGATATTCAGCGCTGCGGTAATGGCGGCGGTAGCCGGTAGCGCTGCGCCGACACCGATGACGTCATCGGTGTACGCAGTGCCCCGGTTCCGCCCCGCTTCCGGCCCAAACCCCATATTTAGTTGCGGCCGCCTCTTCTGCAGCGGCCGCAAACAGCGCTGGAAAAACGGGGCCGTACTGCTGCGCTACTGGGGCGCTTTAAGGTGGAGGTGCGGCCGGCCGCTTTTTCGGCGGCCGCCTGCCCGCACCTCCTTCCCCGGCCTCCTCCACCACCCCCCCCCCGCAGCATTGCCGGCTGCTTTCCGCGAGCCCGGCACTTCTCCGTGATGCCGGGCTCATTTGCCGGCACAATCCAGCGGCGATCTCGCTGTTGCAGACACCTCCCCCTTAAGAGAAGGAGGAGGCCTGCAGTACCGCAGCCTGCCGCTCCGCAGCGGGTGGCGCTGCGGCACCTAGCGCGCCGAGATTCAGTTTCAGCACCCCAAGCGGGGGCGCCGAAACCCTTGAATAGCGGCCGCCTTCGAGTTGGGGCGCTGAAACTGAATTTCCGGCGGGCGCAAGTGGCTCCGCGCGCAGCGCTAACTTTTGGGCGTTAGCCTGCTGGCGGGCCTTAACTGAATTTCTAGGCCAAATTGTTTAATATAATGAATCTAAGGATAAGGGGTAAGCCATTTAGGACAGAGATGAGGAGGAATTTCTTTACCCAGAGAGTGGTGAACCTGTGGAATTCTCTACCACAGAAGGCAGTGGAGGCCAATTCATTAAATATATTCAAGAAGGAGTTAGATATATTTCTTAAGGCTAAAGGGATCAAGGGATACGGGGAGAAAGCAGGGACAGGGTACTGAATTTGGATAATCAGCCATGATCTCATTGAATGGCGGAGCAGGCTCGAGGGGCCGAATGGCCTACTCCTGCTCCTATCTTCTATGTTTCTATGTAAGATGGAACGTATTTGGGAAAAAACATGGTGTTTTCATTTCACTGTGCATTGGCCTCCTCACAGCGTGTCAGGTCAATTTCTCTCAAAGGGTCTGTGGACTGCCCCTAAATATCTGACTGTAATCTTCTGTCTTTTGTAGTCCGAGAACTCCCATCATTTAAAGCAGTGAAAAAGGTCTTGTGACCAGCGCAATAACTCAACTCTCAGGACTTCTGTCAACTTATCAAGCTAACAGAAAATGGATTTTATAAAACCCCATATTGATGAGATTAGTCAGCTGTCCTCTGGATTGGGAGCCAACATGTTCAGTTACATTTTTCAAACCTGGTTTCTCACCACCTCAGGACGTCCCAAAACACTTCACAGCCACTGAAATATTTTTTGAAGTGTAGTCACTGTTCCCTAATATAGGGAAAGGCAGATGCCAATTTGCGCACAGCAAGTTCCCACAAGCATCATAATGACCAGATAATCTGTTCAGTGATTTTTTTTTAAATTTGCTTATGGGATGTGGGCGTCGCTGGCAAGGCCAGCATTTATTGCCCATCGCTAATTGCCCTTGAGAAGGTGGTGGTGAGCCGCCTTCTTGAACTGCTGCAGTCCTTGTGGTGAAGGTGCTCCCACAGTGCTGTTAGGGAGGGAGTTCCAGGATTTTGACCCAGCGATGATGAAGGAACGGCCGATATATTTCCAAGTCAGGATGGTGTGTGACTTGGGGGGGAACTTGGAGGTGGTGGTGTTCCCACGCGCCTGCTGCCCTTGTCCTTCAGTTGATTGCGGGATAAACACTGGCCAGGACACCAGGCAAACTCCCCTGCTCTTCTTCGAAACAGTGCCATGGAGTCTTTTATGTCCACCTGAGGGAACAGACGGGCCTCGGTTTAATGTCTCATCTAAAAGACAGCACTGCCGACAGTGCAGCACTCCCTCAGCACTGCACTGGAGTGTCAGCCTGGATTATGTGCTCAAGTCTCTGGAGTGGGGCTTGAACCCACGACCTTCTGACTCAGAGGCGAGGGCGCTACCCACTGAGTCACAGCTGACACCTGAATAATCCCACATAAATTCACCACACATGCATTTTTAATTGGCGGTTTGCAGGTATACTTTGCTTATCCAGTCACGATACTATCATACAAAGGACATACGGTTATATACGGAGTTGAATTATTAGCACCGTACTGTGGGCTTTCCCAGTGGCTCTAATGGTAAATTCCGTCCCAGGCAGTCGCAATTGGTCTCAGTACCCTTTTGGGTAGGCATGGGGTAAAGTCAGCCTCGGATCGCTACCCAGCAGAGTGTATGTGTGTGGGTGTCTGGTGAGGACAAGATCCAGCCACTTGTGCTCAAATAATCTGCTTGCAATCACCGTTGTATGAATGGCCCGAACTACGGCCCCGCCATGGAACGGGGCCCCCAGCACCTTCGGGAAAGGTTATTACGTTATTATTACCCTTAAGAAAGGTGGGCCGCATCTGTAGTACTGCGTTCCGTTCTGGGCACCGCACCTCGGGAAGGAAGCGGGTGCAGCGCAGATTCACCAGAATGATGCTGGGGCTTAAAGAGTTAAATTCCGAGGACAGGTTGCACAGACTGGGCTTGTATTCCCTCGAGTAAAGAAGATTAAGGGGTGATCTAATTGAGGTGTTAAAGATGATTAAAAGATTTGAACGGGTAGATGGGGAGAAACTATTTCCTCTGGTGAGGGGGAGTCCAGAACAAGGGGGCATCACCTTAAAATTAGAGCCAGGCCGTTCAGGGGTGATGTCAGGAAACACTTCTTCACACAAAGGGTGGTGGAAATCTGGAACTCTCTCCCCCAAAAAGCTGTTCAGGCTGAGGAGTCATTTGTTTCAAAACTGAGATGGATAGATTTTTGTTAGGCAAGTGTATTAAGGGTTATGGAACCAAGGCAGGTAGATGGAGTTAAGATACAGATCAGCCATGATCTCATTGAATGGTGGAACAGGCTCAAGGGGCTGAATGGCCTCCTCCTGTTCCTATGTTCCTATTGGAAACGTTTTTTCCCTCTGGTTACAAGTGATGATATCGGTCACGTAACGTCAACATGGCAAGGATCTCCTCCGAGTTCTTCGTCTCCCCTAACTGGCCAAGATCACCTCTAAGCCAAGACCTTCCAAAGTCAGAAAATGCTGGAGATACTCAGCAGGTCGGGCAGCATCTGTGGAGAGAGAAACAGAGTTAATGTTTCAGGTCGATGACCTTTTGTCAGAACTGGAAAAAGTTGGAGATGGAACAGGTTTTTAAGCAAGTGCAGGGGCCGGGAAAGGGGGAGGGGAGGAAAGAACAAAAGGGAAGGTCTGTGATAGGATGGAAGGCAGGAGAGATTAAGAGACATTAAGAGCTATTCAAGGCAAAAGGAGATGGTAATGGGACAAGTTAAGAAACAAAAGATGGCTCTAGATGAAGTGTAAATGGCACTGGCAGAATGATCGACAGCAGCCCTGTGGGAGAGATAATTTTTTTGTTGAAATAAATGGAAAAAAAAAGGATAGGGGCAGAGATTATTGTCTGAAATTGTTTCTTAACTTGTCCCATTACCATCTCCTTTTGCCTCGCACCATCTCTTAATCTCTCTTAATGTCTCTTAATCTCTCCTGCCTTCCATCCTATCACAGACCTTCCCTTTTGTTCTTTCCTCTCCTCCCCCCTCTCCCTGCCCCCACACTTGCTTAAAAACCTGTTCCATCTCCAGCTTTTTCCAGTTCTGACGAAGGGTCATCGACCTGAAACGTTAACTCTGTTTCTCTCTCCACAGATTCTGCCTGACCTGTAGTGTATGTACCTTTAAGAGAGAACTACTTTTACAGCTCCTGTATACTGTAGTACCGGCAGTGACCACACCTGTATATAAGCCTTGAGCATGCCTCTGTACCCCAGTCTTGAGACTACCCTACTCCAGTAAATACCTGTTGATTGTTAAGTTACAGCATCCGTGTGGTTATTGAAAAGCATCATACTCTCAGAATCACGGATCTAACAGTGGCGACGAGTGTTGATTCGAATCTACCTGCAACTCTGCATTTCCCTTCGAGGATTCGCTCCGGGAGGGCGGTGGAAGAAAGTCGAGGCCAGAAACACGGGCGTCGACCACGGGCAACCGCCCAGTCGTCCGGCAGAGAGTGAACATCGCAGGGGAGGCTGTGGAGAGCCGGGCTTGGTTCCCCAGCCACGACGATCAGCAATAGACTGACGACAGGTACAGCACAGACCCTTCCCAGACAGCGGCGGCTGGAGCCAGCCGACGGCGGAGAGAAAGCCGAGCAGCGTCAACGGGGTAAGACAGAGGGTGAAGCGCACAGGGCGCAGCCGGGGGTTGAAAACCGAGCGGCGTCGAGGAAAAACAAAGCGGAGAGAGAGAGGGTAAAGCAACAGCCGGGTTCAGGACCGAGCGGCAGAAACGGGAAAGGCGCACAGAAAAAAAAAATGAACGCGCAAAGCACAGCCAGGGCTCAAAGGCTGAACAGTGTCCACGGGGAGAAGAAGGGAGAGTGCGGGAGACACCATTGAGCTGCAGAGAAGAAGGAAGAGCGCGGGAGATGCCATTTTTAGAAGCCGCAGTGGAGAAGAAGGGCGAGTGCGGGAAGGAAGGAAAGCGCGGGAGACGCCATTTTGTGCCAGCGGAAAAGAAGGGGAAGCGCGGGAGATGCCATTTTTGACAGCTAAATCACACCCAGGGATGCCGAAGAGTGGCAGTATCTCTACGTTCGACAATGAAGTCGAAGATTGGGCGACATATGTGGAACGTATTGATGTGTACTGCAGGGCGAATGAAGTGCCAGATGCTAGGAAAGCACTGGTTTTGTTAAATTCCATGGGTGCAAAAACTTATGGGTTACTGCGAAACCTAATAACCCCAGAGAAGCCTGTGAACAAGAATTTCGAAAGCATAGTAGAAATCCTACAGGACCACTTAAACCCCACACCGCTGCTGATAGCAGAATGATTTAAGTTCCATAAAAGGAACCAACACAAAGATGAAAGCAATGCTGAGTACCTAACGGAACTGCGCAAGCTATCGAAACACTGCCAGTTTGGAGCGGGACTAGCAGATACGTTAAGGGACAAGTTTGTGTGTGGGCTGCAAAGTGAAGGAACCCAGAAACGGCTTCTATCAGAAAAGGATTTTACGCTGGACAAGGCTTTCAGTATGGCAGTATCACATGAAGCAGCCGCAAGGGGCGCTGCAGAGATACAACGGAGACCGCAAGAATATGGCATCAATGAAATGTCCTATGGAACAGGGAAGTGCTATCGCTGCGGCAGAACAACACATGACCAGAAGGATTGTTGGTTCAAGGACCAAGTGTGCAGACAGTGTGGAAAAGCAGGACACATAGCAAGAGTCTGCAGGTCTGGGAAGAAAACCAACAGTAAGAAATCTCCACAGGAGAAGTACAAAAAGGTACACCAGGTGATGGACAGTAGTTCAGACGAACAGAAAAGTGACACAGACTCCGGAAGCAAGGAGCTGGGTTGTCTGAAACTACATAAGGTAGCCAAAATGGAGGATCACCAGACTATCTGGGTTACACTCAAGATAGACAGAGTCCAAGTGAAAATGGAATTGGACACAGGATCAGCCCTAACAGTTATAAACCAAAGGGACTACAAGCGGCTGTTTTCACATATACCCTTGAAAGCTACAGAGATTGTCTTGAAGACGTACACGGGGCAAAAAGTCTACCCCAAAGGAAAAATAAGTGTGAAAGTGATATATAAAGGCCAGGAAATACCTAAAATGGATATATATGTATTGCCAGATGGAGGACCACCACTGCTAGGACGTGAATGGATCCAGAAGATACAATTAGACTGGCATTCCATACAGGCACTGAAGGTTGAGGCCAAAAAGGATGACGACGTCACACCTGGACGACTGTCAAAAATGCTAACTGATGCAAAAGAAGTGTTCCAGGAGGGACTCGGAACACTAAAAGGCATAACAGCAACGATTAAAATAGAGGAAAATGCAAGCCCAAAGTTTCTTAAGACCAGACCAGTGCCTTATGCGATCAGACCAGCTGTCGAAGCAGAGCTGGAAGGGTTGGAACATTCAGGAGTACTGTCCAAAGTAGGCTGGAGCGAGTGGGCTACACCCATCGTTCCTGTAATGAAGAGGTCGTTGAGTAATACGCCTGGGGAACCAAAGAAGGTCCGCATCTGTGGGGATTTTAAGGTGACAGTGAACCCAGTCCTTCACACGGTACAATATCCGCTTCCATGAATTGAGGATATTTTCGCCTCGCTATCTGGAGGTAACGCTTCACCAAAATTGATCTAGCCCAGGCGTACTTGCAAATGGAGGTAGAAGAAGCCTCAAAACAATACCTTACGATTAACACTCATAAAGGTCTCTATCAATACAACCGGCTGGTGTTCGGGGTAGCATCGGCTCTGGCTATTTGGCAAAGGGCAATGGATCAAGTCCTGCAAGGGATTCCAGGGACCCAGTGTTATTTGGACGACATCCTGGTCACGGGCGAAAATGACAGTGATCACCTCGCCAACTTGGAGCAGGTGCTCACCAGATTAAAGGAATATGGGCTATGAGCTAATCGCCACAAGTGCGAGTTTTTCCAGAAGCAGATCTCGTATTGTGGCCACGTCATCGATGAAGAGGGGTTACATAAGTCCCCTGAAAAAATTGAGGCAGTAGTCAAGGCTCCAGCACCGGAAAATGTGTCACAACTGAGGTCGTTCCTCGGGCTGGTAAACTACTACCATAAGTTCTTACCAAATTTGTCCACGGTATTACACCCACTGAACACCCTACTGCAAACAGGGGTACCATGGAAGTGGAATGACGAACGTAGGCGAGCTTTCCAGAAGTGTAAAGAATTGATCACATCAAAAGAGGTGTTGGCCCATTTCAACCCAGCACTACCAATTCGTTTGGCATGTGATGCATCACCCTATGGTATTGGAGCGGTGCTGTCGCACAAATTCCCAGACGGGTTGGAGAGGCCAGTGGCCTTTGCGTCTCGGTCACTAACCTCAGCCGAGCGCAACTACGCCCAGATTGACAGGGAGGCCCTCAGCCTAGTATGGGGAGTAAAAAAATTCAACCACTATCTGCATGGGCAGAAGTTCACCTTGCTGACTGACCATCAACCACTTGTCTCCATCTTTAATCCTAAGAAGGGCGTTCCAGTGATGACTGCACAACGGTTACAAAGATGGTCCCTGTTTCTAGGGGCGAATCAATATGAAATAGAATATAAAGGCACGAAACAGCATGGAAACGCTGATGGGCTATCACGCCTGCCACTGCCTACTGTGGAGGAAGCACCAGCAGTGGACCCTATCGAGATATTTTATTCGTCAATAATTGAACGATTGCCAGTAATGAACGCGGATATAGAGAAGGAGACCCGCAATGATCCGACGCTGTCTCGGGTATATGATTTGACGGTGAGGGGATGGCCAACACATGGCAACTCACTGTTGCCAGCATTCTCATCCAGAAGAGAACAGCTGTCAGTATGCCAGGGGACAGTGATGTGTGGATCCAGAGTGGTGATTCCACCCAAGTTAAGGGAGAGAGTGCTAAATGAGCTTCATGAAGGTCATCTGGGGGGAGTGAAAATGAAAAGCCTTGCTAGGGCTTATGTGTGGTGGCCGGGAATCGATCAACAAATCGAAGACCTAATCAAGAGCTGCTCAGGATGCCAGAAGATCCAAAATGCACCACCACATGCCCCTCTACACCCATGGGAGTGGCCCTCCCCTCCATGGCAACGGGTGCATATTGATTTCGCTGGTCCATTCATGGACTCAATGTTCTTAATAGCAGTGGATGCTCATTCGAAATGGCCTGAGGTGATAAAAATGTCCTCAACCACTACAGAAAAGACGATTGCAGTCCTACGGACCATATTTGCCAGGAACGGCTTGCCAGAGCAGATTTGCTCTGATAATGGACCACAGTTTACATACATAGATACATAGAAGATAGGAGCAGGAGTAGGCCATTCGGCCCTTCGTGCCTGCTCCGCCATTTAATGAGATCATGGCTGATCCTTTAATTCAGTATCCCGTCCCCGCCTTCTCTCCGTAACCCTTAACCCCTTTTGCCCGTAGAAATATATCTAATTCCCTCTTAAATATATTTAATGAGCTGGCGTACACTGCCCTCTGTGGCAATGAGTTCCACAGGTTCACCACTCTCTGAGTGAAGAAATTCCCCCTCATCTCTGTCCTAAATGGTTTAGCCCTTATCCTTAAATTATGTCCTCTAGTTCTGTTTTCACCCGCCAAGGGAAACATTCCTTCTGCATCCAGTCTGTCTAGACCTGTCAGAATTTTATACACTTCTATGAGGTCCCCTCTCAATCTTCTAAACTCCAGTGTGTACATCCCTAAACTACATAGTCTCTCCTCATAGGTCATTCCCGCCATTCCTGGTATCAGCCTGGTGAATCGCCGCTGCACCCCCTCCATGGCAAGAACATCCTTCCTCAGATGAGGCGACCAAAACTGTACACAGTACTCGAGGTGTGGTCTCACCAGTGCCCTGTACAGCTGCAGCAAGGTATCCCTGTTCCTGTATTCTAACCCTTTTGCTATGAAGGCCAGCATACCGTTTGCCTTCTTGACCGCCTGTTGCACCTGCATGCTCGCCTTCAGTGACTGGTGTACAAGAACACCCAGGTCTCTCTGTACTTCCCCCTCTCCCAATCTATTGCCATTTAAATAATAATTTGCCCTCCCGTTCCTGCACCCAAGGTGGATAACTTCGCACTTGTCCACATTATAGTGCATCTGCCATTTATCCGCCCAATCGCCCAGTCTGTCCAAATCGCTCTGGAGCTTCCTGGTCTCTTCCTCTGAGCCCACCCCACCTCCTAGTTTAGTGTCGTCTGCAAATTTGGAAATGCTGCATCCGACTCCCTGATCCAGGTCATTAATGTAAATTGTGAACAGCTGGGGGCCCAGGACAGATCCCTGTGGTACCCCACTTGTTACTGCCTGCCATTCAGAAAATGAGCCGTTTATTCCAACTCTCTGTTTTCTATCTGACAGCCAGTTCCCTATCCACGCCAAAACTTTCCCCTTTATCCCATGAGCCTCAATTTTCCATGCTAATCTTTTATGTGGGACCTTATCGAAGGCCTTTTGGAAGTCCAGGTACACCACATCTACTGGCTCTCCCCCATCTATTCTACCAGTTACTCCCTCAAAAAATTCCAATAGATTAGTCAAGCACGATTTACCCTTTGTAAATCCATGTTGACTCTGTCCTATCCTGTCCCCATTTGCTAAGTGCTCCGCTATTTCATCCTTAATGATGGACTCCAGCATTTTGCCCACAACTGATGTAAGGCTTACAGGTCTGTAATTACCTGCTTTTTCCCTACCCCCCTTTTTGAATAGTGGGGTAACGTTAGCTACCCTCCAATCCATCGGCACTGTTCCCGAGTCTAATGAATTCTGAAAAATCATCCTTAGTGCATCCGCTATCTCTAGGGCCACCTCCTTCAGTACCCTAGGATGCATGTTATCAGGCCCTGGGGATTTGTCCACCTTCAATCCCTTTAGCTTCCTTAACACCATATCCTTAGAGATATTGATTTGCGTCAGTTCCTCCTTTGCCAATGTCCCTATTTTTCCCGATATCCCAGGGAGGTTTTTTGTGTCTTCCTTCGTAAAGACTGACCCAAAGTATGCATTTGTGTCCGAAGAGTTTCGAAAATTTATGAGAAGGAATGGGGTAAGGCATTACACATCCGCCCCGTACCATCCAGCCACCAATGGATTGGCTGAGAGGTTCGTACAAACCTTTACGAAGGCGATAAAGGCCATGTGCGACGATGAAATTCCACTACAGCACAAGGTGGACAATTTCTTATTAGCCTACCGAAACGCGACACATGCAGTTACAAACCAGACCCCAGCCATGATGTTCTTTAACCGAAGGTTGAGATCTCGTCTGGACTTGCTCAGACCAAATGTGCGAAGAAATGTTGAAGATAAACAATTCCAGCACATCAATGAGAAGCCGACAAGGAGCTTCAACTTAGGACAACCAGTCTTGGCCCATGACTACCGAACAGAGAAATGGCAACCCAGAACGATATGCACAAGGCAGGGGCCATTAATGCACACAGTGGATGTCAGGGAGAACATTGTGAGACGCCATGTCGATCAGATCTTAGCGTCACAGGCACGAGTCAACCCCATGTCTCGCGTCCCTGGGGATGAACCCGACATACCGGTTGCATCTACCTCAGAAACAGTAGCAGTGGAAACGGATGAAATAACTGACGAAAAGGGGCCAGAATCGCCTCCGCACCAAGAACAAGAACCTCAGGAAAGGCGCTATCCCGAAAGGATCAGGAAGCCGCCCCAAAGACTGAATCTATAAATGGACTATTGTTGTTTAATGTACATGTTAAAGTGTTAATTGTTATTTGAATATTATGGGTACTACTAATCTAAAAGGGGAGGAATTGTAGTGTATGTACCTTTAAGAGAGAACTACTTTTACAGCTCCTGTATACTGTAGTACCGGCAGTGACCACACCTGTATATAAGCCTTGAGCATGCCTCTGTACCCCAGTCTTGAGACTACCCTACTCCAGTAAATACCTGTTGATTGTTAAGTTACAGCATCCGTGTGGTTATTGAAAAACATCATACTCTCAGAATCACGGATCTAACATGACCCGCTGAGTATTTCCAGCATTTTCTGTTTTTATTTCAGATTTCCAGCGTCCACGGTATTTTGATTTTGTACCTTCCAAAGTTGAATCGGCAATCTCTTGCGCTTGGAAACCCAGCATCATTTGAAAGCATCTGAAGCACTCATTTAACGCAAGTGCAACAAAACAGAGAGAAAAATAACAAAACTGAAGTAACCCTGTGGCAGGAGAAAGAACCTGAACTTTGATTAAAGGCAGGAAGCTGTTTATCTTGGGGGGAGAGAGAGACAAAGTTACACACTCAATGATTCAATAGGAGTTAGAGATAAGGTGGCTGAGGCAAAGGGCCGTGTCTGCACCCTCTGATAGCCCATCTAGTGAGGGGCTCCACACAGCACATTCAGCACAAACCCTTCATGTCTTCATACCCAGTTGGCCGGTTAAAAGTCATCCGAATGTTCTTTTAAAAATGGTGTTCATTCAGCGCCATTCCATTGAGACAGAGGGGCCTAGAACCGCCTCTCGGACAGTGGCACAGTACAGACATATCAGATCGGCCGCCCGCTATTCAGTTCCATTGACTGCAAATCCTAACTCGCACCAAGTCCCGTTCGCCCATCACCTCTGTGCTCGCTGACCTACATGGGCTCACGGTTAAGCAACATCTCGATTTTAAAATTCTCATCACTATTTCCAAATCTCTCCATGGCCTCGCCCCTCCCTATCTCTGTAATCTCCTCCAGCCCCACAACCCTCCGAGATCTCTTCGCTCCTCTAATTCTGGCCTCTTGCGCATCCCCGATTTTCATCGCTCCACCATTGGCGGCCGTGCCTTCAGCTGCCTGGGCCCTAAGCTCTAGAATCCCCTCCCTAAACCTCTCCGTCTCGCTACCTCTCTCTTCTCCTTTAAGACGCTCCTTAAAACCGACCTCTTTGACCAAGCTTTTGGTCACCTGCCCTAATTTCTCCTTATGTGGCTCGGTGTCAAATTTTGTTTGATAGTCGCTCCTGTGAAGCGCCTCGGGACGTTTTACTACGTTAAAGGCGCTGTAGAAATACAAGTTATTGTTGTCGTTTTGCGTCACTGTCCAAGACGAATTTCGAGGCCAGACTCTTTATAAATATCCCGGCGGCGATTCCCTCTCACCCCACTTCCCGCCTGCGCCCCACCCCACCACCCCCCATCCCCCACATTGTAAGTCAGCAGGAATTTGGAGCGCAAGGAAAATGTCAGCATCTTTCGACAAGTGTGTTTCTTTGGTCGACAGCCGCACATCATTCTTACACCGTGGGGAAAGAGCCGATCTGAAACATAGCTGGCAGATTCTTTCAAACAATTGAGTTTAATGAAGACTAGTCAATCTCCCATGGGGGTGGGGGGGTCGGGGGGGAAGCAGTAAGTCGACTTCGTTGCGCACATTTTTTTCGAGGCACCAAATCGATATGGGAGGACAAGCTTCGGGCCGTGGTCTCCCGCGCTCGATCTCCCATCTTAACACAGAAAGCTAGCATGCAGGTATAGCAAGCAATAAGGAAGGCAAATGGCATGTTGGCCTTTATTGCAAGGGGGTTGGAGTATAAGAGTAAGGAAGTCTTGCTACAATTGTACAGGGCCTTGGTGAGACCACACCTGGAGCACTGGGCACAGTTTTGATTTCCTTATCTAAGGAGGGATATACTTGCCTTAGAGGCGGTGCAACGAAGGTTCACTAGATTGATTCCTGGGATGAGAGGGTTGTCCTATGATGAGAGATTGTGTAGAATGGGCCGATACTCTCTGGAGTTTCGAAGAACGAGAAGTGATCTCATTGAAACATACAAGATTCTGAAGGGGGATTGACAGGGTAGATGCTGAGAGGTTGTTTCCCCCTGGCTGGAGAGTCTAGAACTAGGGGTCACAGTCTCAGGATAAGGGGTCGGCCATTTAAGACTGAGATGAGGAGGAATTTCTTCACTCAGAGGGTTGTGAATCTTTGGAATTCTCTGCCCCAGAGGGCTGTCAATGCTGAGTCTTTGAGTATATTCAAGGCTGAGATCGATAGATTTTTGGACTCTAGGGGAATCAAGGGATATGGAGATCGGGCAGGAAATCAAGTTGAGATCGATGATCAGCCATGATCTTATTGATCGAGGCTCGAGGGGCCGTAT
This sequence comes from Somniosus microcephalus, assembly GCF_052327205.1. Lineage (NCBI taxonomy): Eukaryota > Metazoa > Chordata > Chondrichthyes > Squaliformes > Somniosidae > Somniosus > Somniosus microcephalus. The sequence continues at coordinate 27,302,910 of NC_141017.1, read as the reverse complement.
GGCTGACTCCTGCTCTTACTTCTTATGTTCTTATGTTCTTAATGTGCCGGCTGCCAACCGGGAAGCCGGAGACTGGTGGGTGAGCGGGGAACCCGCCTGGAACAGGCGTAAGGCGTCTTGCACATGCAAATTGGCGCCCTGACGCCTGCTGTAGGACCCCGACTGAAATCAATCAGTAAATGGCCGTCGTTCACACTCCGCCCGTCACGGGTGGCCCACCGGGCTGTCCTTAAAGGGAACGCCAGAGGCCGCTCTGAAGATAAACGGTAAGGGAACCTTTTCAAGCTTTTATTTTCGGGGAGTATGCCTCCAGGCTCCTCAAAAAATACCGCGGGCGCTGCCGACCTTGGCTCGTGCGACCCCACCACCTCATCGTCTCCGCCCCCGCCCCCTCCGCCCATCCACCAACCAATCAGCTCGACGGCCGAGCCGGCCGGAATTCCTGAGGCCCCGACCAGCGATCGACATTAGGACGCAGGACTGACACCCACCGCTCGACGGTAGCATTCAAACGAGGCCCGAGGCCTGGTTTGGCTTGGGCCTTTCGCCGACGTTCACAGCCGCGCGTTCCGATCCCGCCGCCCATCTTGCGCCAGAGTCGAATTTCTCGCTCGGAAAGTCAAGACCAAGCGTGGTTTTTGGGTGAAGTGGGGCCAGAGGGTAGAGGATACTTGGGCCAAGGCGCACAGATATAACTTCGGACCCCATTTTAAAGTCTTTTCACTTTTATATCGTACTTTGGTTCTATATTGTATTAAATTTTTCGCCGTCTAACCTCCACACGAGCAGACAGTTCTAACCACATTTCCCCGCCCAGTTCCCAAGTCCCTTCAGCCCTTCTCCCTCATCCACCTATCCAATCTAAGCTTGAATGTTGGCGTAGTTACTGCCTCAACTACCAACTCTGGCCGCGAATTCCACAACCTCACAACTCTCTGTGTGGAGAATTTTCTCTTGATCCTCGATTCTAAATCATTTACATTTCAGGAAAAACAGTACTTAAAAAAAAACGACTACAACAACAACTTGTATTTATATAGCGCCTTTAACGTAGTAAAACGTCCCAAGGCGCTGCACAGGAGTATTTTAAGACAAACAATTTGACACCGATCCACATAAGGAGAAATTAGGGCAGGTGACCAAAAGCTTGGTCAAAGAGGTAGGTTTTAAGGAGCCTCTTAAAGGAGGAGAGAGAGGTAGCGAGGCGGAGAGGTTTAGGGAGGGAATTCCAGAGCTTAGGGCCTCGGCAGCTGAAGGCACGGCCGCCAAAGGTTAAGCGATTATAATCAGGGATGCTCAAGAGGCCAGAATTAGAGGAGCGCAGATATCTCAGGGGGTTGTGGGTCTGGAGGAGATTACAGAGACAGGGAGGGGGCAAGGCATTGGAGGGATTTGAAAACAAGGATGAGAATTTTGAAATCGAGGCGTTGCTTAACCGGGAGCCAATGTAGGTCAGCGAGCACAGGGGAGATGGGCAAACGGGACTTGGTGCGAGTTAGGACACGAACACAATATGGAAAAAAATACAACAGAAACTGAAAGGGAATAAATACAACAGCAACTCAAAGTCAACATTCAACCATCAAGCACAACCAAACTGGCCATTCACCTCAGTGCCGTATTTGAGATCTTGACGATACAGAATGTTGCTTACATAACAGCACTGGCCGACCATCAAAGGAGACAATATTATTCGGCACTTTGAGATACTTCACTGTGAAAGAGTTGCCAAAGATTACTTATTAGGAGAGAGAGCGGGAAAAGGGAGAGAACAAGACAAAGAGAGAGAGAGAGAAAGGAAGAAAGATAAAAGAAAGTACATATTGTGACAGTTACTGAAAGCACTGGTGTTGTGGATAGTTATCAGATAGTTCCAGCTGGGACTTGCATTCTTCAGATGGGGTTTGTGAATAAATGCATCACACCCACTCACCATCAACGGTATCGCAAGACTGTTAGCACAAGACGGTCCCAAAAATCAAATCCGAGGTAAAATATTTATCCATAAAAATAAAGTTTGGTCAGTATCTGTCACAGTTCAAAGTGTCAAAAGTGCATAAAAATCCAGGCTGATGCTTCCAGTGCCAGTGCTGAGGGAGTGCTGCACTGTCGGAGGTGCCGTCTTTCGGGTGAGACGTTAAACCGAGGCCCCGTCTGCCCCCCTCAGGTGGACGTAAAAGATCCCATGGCACTATTTTGAAGAAGAGCAGGGGAGTTATCCCCAGTGTCCTGGTCAATATTTATCCCTCAATCAACATCACTAAAATTGCTGTTTGTGGGAGCTTGCTGTGTACAAATTGGCTGCCATGTTTCCCACATTACAACAGTGACTACACTTCAAAAGTACTTCATTGGCTGTAAAACGCTTTGGGACATCCTGAAGTTGTGAAAGGCGCTATACAAATGCAAGTCTTTCTTTCTGTTAAAATAAAAGAAATCATTCCAGTTCTGGTTTATTTATTTTCTTCCTACTCCACCAGTTTTCTCCCACTTATTCCCCAGCAAATATTTCCCTCTACACTAGAATTCAACCGTGTTAACCCTCACCCGCTTGATTGGTACCCCATCCACCACCTTAAACATTCACTCCCTCCACCACCAGTGCACCGTGGCTGCAGTGTGTACCATCTACAAGATGCACTGCAGCAACTCGCCAAGGCTTCTTCAACAGCACCTCCCAAACCCGCGACCTCTTCCACCTAGAAGGACAAGGGCAGCAGGTGCATGGGAACACCACCACCTCCAAGTGCCCCTCCAAGTCGCACACCATCCTGACTTGGAAATATATCGGCCGATCATTCATCGTCGCTGAGTCAAAATCCTGGCACTCCCTCCCTAACAGCACTGTGGGAGTACCTTCACCACACGGACAGCAGCGGTTCAAGAAGGCGGCTCACCACCACCTTGTCGAGGGCAATTCGGGATGGGCAATAAATGCTGGCCTTGCCAGCAACACCCACATCCCATATACGAATAAAAAAAAACTTCTATTTTCCTGTTACCATAGAATAATAGAATCTTACAGCACAGAAGAAGGCCATTCGGCCCATCGTGCCTGTGCCAGCTCTTTGAAAGAGCTCTCCAATTAGTCCCACTCCCCCCTGCTCTTTCCCCATAGACCTGCAAGTTTTTCCTTTCCAAGCATTCATCCAATACCCTTTTGCAAATCATTATTGAATCTGCTTCCATTGCCCTTCCATAGGGGTCGTTCCACACAGACATGGGGTGTGTGTCAGAGATCGGTCTACAACATTGCCACTCCAATTGCCCAGCACGCACAGCCCTCACAGCCAGTGTTGGGGAGCCTTGTCACGTTAAAACAAAAGTTTTAACTACAGGGAACATTTCCCCCTTTAAAATATCTTCGTGGCACGGGAGTCCGAATGTCTGTAACCTCTAACTGACGTTTGCAGTCATACTGGAGTATTGCGTCCAGTTCTGGTCACCACACTTTAGGAAGGATGTGAAGGCCCTTGAGAGGGTGCAGAGGAGATTTACCAGAATGGTTCTGGGGATGGGGGATCTTAGCTACAAGGACAGGTTGGAGAAGCTGGATTTGTTTTCATTAGAGCAACAGAGGTTGAGGGGTGATTTGATAGAGGTGTACAAGATTATGACGGGTTTGGATAGGCTAGACGGGGAAAGGCTGTTCCCACTAGTTGATGGTACAAGGACTAGGGGACACAGATTTAAGGTTTTGGGCAAGAGATACAGGGGGGACGTGAGGAAAAACTTTTTTACGCAGCGAGTGGTGAGGACCTGGAACTCGCTGCCGACGGAAGTGGTGGAAGCGGAGACACTCAATGTTTTCAAGGGGAGACTGGATAGACACTTGAGGGAAATAAACTTGCAGGGCTACGGGGATAGAGCGGGGGAATGGGCCTGACTGGATTGCTCCACGGAGAGCCGGCACGAACTCGATGGGCCGAATGGCCTCCTTCTGTGCCGTTATGACTCTATGGCTTGACAAGAGAGAAAGAAACCATTTCATCCTGTGTTCTGACCTGCAGCCTGAAATCTGTAAGAAGCTTCGGATCGACCAACCTGTCTCCCCAAACAGTGACTGACCTCTACCTATGTTTACTTAACAGCAATTTGAGGCATTAAAGAGATGCCTTAGCAGCAGAATTTTTTTATATATTAATTCACGGGATGTCGGCGTCTCTGGCAAGGCCAGCATTTATTGCTCATCCCTAATTGCTCCGCTGGGCCATTTCAGAGGGCAGTTAAGAGTCAACCACTGTGGGTCTGGAGTCACATATCGGCCAGATCGGGTAAGGGCGGCAGATTTCCTTCCCGAAAGGACATTCGTGAACCAGATGGGTTTTTACAACAATCCGGTAATTTCATGATCACCATTACTGATACTAGCTTTTGTATCCAGATTAATTTATTAACTGAATTTAAATCCCCCAGCTGCTGTGGTGGGATTTGAAGTCATGTCCCTCGGTTAGTCCAGGTCTCTGGATTATTAGTTCAAGTAACATGACCACTATGCTACCATACCTTCAAGAAGGAGTTAGATATATTTCTTAATGCTAAAGGGATCAAGGGATATGGGGAGAAGGCAGGGACAGGGTACTGAGTTTGGATGATCAGCCACGATCTCACTGAATGGCGGAGCAGGCTCGAGGGGCCGAATGGCCTACTCCTGCTCCTATCTTCTATGTTTCTATGTACCCTGTTACCAGTCAGAATAATACATTCTGAATTACATGCTACAGCAATACAGTCCTCATAAAACAGTTGCCCACCTGACTTACTCTGAGCAACATGATGGGATCTCTGCTCAAATATATAGTCAAAAGAAAATGTGTCAATAGGTCAGTTCTGGGCACTATGCTTTAGGAAGGATGTCAAGGCCTTGGACAGGGTGCAGAAGAGATTTAAAGAAAGGCAGACTTGCATTTACGTAGCGCCTGTCACGACCACCGGATGTCCCAAAGCGCATTGCGGCCAATGAGGTACTTTTGGAGGGCAGTCACCGTTGTAATGTGGGAAATTTACTGGACTGGTACCCCAGGGATGAGGGACTTCATGTTACGTGGAGAGACTGGAGAAGCTGGGGTTGTTCTCCTTAGAGCAGAGAAGGTTAAGAGGAGATTTGATCGAGGTATTCAAAATCGTGAATGGTTTTGATAGAGTTAACAGGGAGAAACTGTTTCCAGTGGCAGAAGGGTCAGCAACCATAAGGATATATATATATACTAGCTGGGGAGCCCCGCGTTGCGAGGGCAATTTTGGGGCGCGAGGGCAATTTTGGGGCGCTTGGTCTCCCTGCCCCTGTGTGTCCCCCCTCTCCCTGTCATGTCCTCTCCCTGTCCTATCCCTCCCTCCCCTCCCCTCCTCTCCCTCCCCTGTCTCCCTCCCTCCCTCCCCTGTCTCCCTCCCTCCCTCCCCTCGCCCACCCCCACCCCCGCTCCCCCACTCCCCTCTGTCCCTCTCTCCGGCCCCTCCCCCTGCCTAGCACCTGAGGTCCGGAGCTGAGGTCCCCCACGTATGGCGCGGCTGATGGACGGCCGCTGTGGGCGGGCGGGCGGCGCATGCGCGGTCAGTGGGCAATTTTGGGGCGCTTGGTCTCCCTGCCCCTGTGTGTCCCCCCTCTCCCTGTCATGTCCTCTCCCTCTCCCTGTCCTATCCCTCCCTCCCCCACTCCCCTCTGTCCCTCTCTCCAGCCCCTCCCCCTGCCTAGCGCCTGAGGTCCGGCGCTGAGGTCCCCCGCGTATCGCGCGGCTGATGGACGGCCGCTGTGGGTGGGCGGGCGGGGCATGCGCGGTCAGTGCGGGCGGCGCGAGCGCCCCGCGATTTCCCGAGGCTCGCCCCCCCGCGATTTCCCGAGGCTCTTCCCCACCCCCCGCGATTTCCCGAGGCTCTCCCCCCCCCCCGCGATTTCCCGAGGCTCTCCCCCCCCCGCGATTTCCCGAGGCTCTCCCCCCGCCCCGCGATTTCCCGAGGCTCTCCCCTCCCCATTAAATTGTTATTTAATTCCCTAACACATCATTAAAATATTTACCTTAGTTCCCTAACACACAGAAAGTGTGGGGGAAAAAATTGTGAAAAATCAAGATGGCGGCCACTCACCTCGGTTCAGAAGGATAAGGCCCGCCCACACACGCACCGATTGGTCGACCGGTCAGGTCACCGAAGCGTAGGATTGGTCAATCGTCGAGTCACTCGACACTGAAGGAACCCGCCGTCCGATTGGTGGACCTCGACGTCACACGGTCGCTAATGAGATGCTAATGAGTGGAACGCTGAACGTTTTTGGGATACCGCGGGCGGGATTTTTGTCCGGCCGAAACGTAAATATGCCTATGACCGGTCTGGAATCGCAAGCTTTCTTTTGAGGCGATGCGCGCGTCAGTACGCTCTGTAACTTTCAAACGTATAGAGAACGGACGGACAGACAGACAGACATCGGGACAGACAGACAGAAGAGCTCTTTTATATATATAGATAAAAGTGCAAAAATAAATGTAAATGATCAATAACATTTTTTTTTTAAACCGCGAGATATCCCGGGGATAATGCACAGTGGGAGTGTTAAACTGGCTTTGCGGGTCAGACGCTCGTTATAGAAACCGCCTCATTTTCCTTTCCGCTCATTTCTACAAGGAATGCCAAGCCATTACGCCAATTTGACGCTCCAATGGTGAGTGAGTTGAAAATTCGTCCAGCCCGCCCCGTCTCCTCCTGGTTTTTTAATCTTCTCGTTCAGTAACTGCCACGTGAACGTGCGGCAATGTTTTTTTTTGTAGCTAAAATGATGTCCTGTTTATGCAACTTCTTTTTTTGTTTTGTTTTTTTGCTTGTTGTTGATTTGGCGCGCCCGAGATGTTTGTGTGACCGTGCATGCCTTGCGAGGGTTGCTAAGAGACCGAGCTGCGAGGAGGAAGGGGTGGGGGAGGGGAAGGGGGAGGGGAAGGGGGGGAGATTGGGAGGAAGGGCCTCACTTTTCCTTATTTATGATGGAGCAGGTCCTGTGGCTTTGGCTGGTCGCATAGATAAACCCAGAAAACACACACAGTTCAAGGGCGTCACAGTTAACCACAGAGCGAGAGGCACATTGGATCCAACTTGTGTTTGTCCCCTTAACAGTGCGAGCTGGTCATAATCAGCACGGAACAGAGCACACCATGGTCTCCGGGCCAAGTGGGAGGGACTGTCACGTGAAAATAACAGAATAAAAAACACCTACAGCAACAGGAGAAGCTCCTGTGAAGATTTTCTCTTTATTATTGGACTTCAATGTCATTTCCCCGCCGGTTTTCTCCACCACCCCCCTGCCACCCCTTCTCAAAAGTGCTCAGTCAGGCTGGACACCTTCGGAGCTGACAACCTCTTCCCCTATGTCAGCCAAGTCGCCATCCTTCACACGTGAGCTTTGACAGCAGGTTATTTGGGCAAAGACTGGGCCTCGCAGACTTTGCCTCCTCCTCTGCCCACATACACGTACCTTCAAGCGAGGGGGCAGGAGGGTTGAGGTGTCTGATGTAAGAAAACTACTAGGCACTTGGTCAGAGTATTAAACAAGGCTTTAATCGACTGTTTCACAACATGGAAGTCTAGTTATCCTTCACTAGTTCCTGTTTACAAAATGTCCCTGAGCAAGCTGGGCCCATGCCCGAGTATTTATACGCTCCCTGGACAGCGCCACCAGCAGGCCGCCCAGTATATTAGAAGAAATTTCTTCACACAGAGGGTGGTGAATCTTTGGAATTCTCTAACCCAGAGGGCTGTGGAGGCTCAGTCATTGGGTATATTCAAAACAGAAGTTGATAGACTTCTGACTAGTAAGGGCATCAAGGGATATGGCAATAAGGCCGGTGAATGGAGTTGAGGTAGAAGATCAGCCATGATCTCATTGAATGGCGGAGCAGGCTCGAAGGGCCGAATGGCCCACTCCTGCTCCTATTTCTTATGTTCTTATGTTATGTTCTTATAAGTCATTTCTACATGAATGGCACGATTTATGTCAGTGTCACGGGGGAGTGGTGGGGGGGGGGGTGTGGGTAGCAGCAGGAGCTCTGACTGCTTTTTGTTATTCCTCTCCCCAGTCCAGGGGTGCGGCCCCCCCAATCTCTGCCTCAACTGTGATCGACCAATTAAACGTGAGTGAGCGAACAGGAGCTATTTCAATTTGTCGACAGAGCTGGGTGTCGTCAGCGTACACGTGAAAGCTGGCCCTATGCCTTCGGATGATGACGCCAGGGGCCCGCATGCAGTTGAGGAAGATAATGGGGGAGGCGAGGATCATAGAATCATAGATAGGGGCCAGCGTTGTCCCTCCACGCCCTCTCTACAGCCTTTGACATGGTCAACCACGGCTGGGTTGCACCCTTCCCTATCCAATCATAGCCACAGGCATCTCCAGCAATGGCTTCTCTTCCCACACCTGCACCGTTACCTTTGGAGTGCCCCCAAAGATCTATCCTCGGCCCCCTCCTGCTCTTCCTCACCTCTTGGTGACATCATCCGAAGACACAGGTCTTACGCACGCTGGCGACACCCAGCTCTATCCCGACCCCTCTGTGTTGTCAGAATACTTTCATAATATTACATAGCATTTACAGCACAGAAACAGGCCAGTCAGCCCAACAACAACAACAACATTTATTTATATAGCGCCTTTAACATAGTAAAACGTCCCAAGGCACTTCACAGGAGTGTTATAAGAAAAAAAAATTGAGAAATTAGGGCAGGTGACCAAAAGCTTGGTCAAAGAGGTAGGTTTTAAGGAGCGTCTTAAAGGAGGAAAGAGAGGTAGCGAGGCAGAGAGGTTTAGGCAGGGAATTCCAGAGCTTAGGGCCCAGGCAACAGAAGGCACGGCCACCAATGGTTGAGCGATTATAATCAGGGATGCTGAAGAGGGCAGAATTAGAGGAGTGCAGATATCTCGGGGGTTGTGGGGCTGGAGGAGATCACAGAGATAGGGAGGGGGCGAGGGCCATGGAGGGATTTGAAAACAAGGATGAGAATTTTGAAATCGAGGTGTTGCTTAACCAGGAGCCAATGTAGGTCAGCGAGCACAGGGGTGATGGGTGAACGGGACTTGGTGCGAGTTAGGACACGGGCAGCCGAGTTTTGGATTACCTCAAGTTTACGTAGGGTGGAATGTGGGAGGCCAGCCAGGAGTGCGTTGGAATAGTCAAGTCTAGAGGTAACACAGGCATGGATGAGGGTTTTAGCAGCGGATGAGCTGAGGCAAGGGCGGAGACGGGCGATGTTACGGAGGTGGAAATAGGCGGTCTTAGTTATGCTGCGGATATGTGGTCGGAGGCTCATGTCCGGGTCAAATATGACACCAAGGTTGCAAACAGGTCCATGTCAGTGTTTATGCTCCACACGAGCCCCCGCCCACCCTTCTTCAACAAATCCTTCTATTCCTTTCTCCTTCATGTGTTTATCTAACGGTCCCTTAAATGCATCTACGTGCCCAACATTCAGTCTTGGATGAGCTGTAATTTCCTGCAGTTGAAGATTAGGCAGACCACTGTCTTTGGTCCCCCGCCGCAAACTCCGTACTCTCGCCACGATTCCATTCCCCTCCTCTGCCACTGTCTGAGGTTGACTGTTCACAACCTCAGTGTCCTCTTTGACCCAGGGCTGAGTTTCCGACCCCATATCCTCTCCATCATAAAGACCCCACACAAAACAGCAATAAGATGAATGACCAGTTAATTCACATTTGATGGCCTTTGTTAAGGGATGAATATTGGCCAGGATTCTCGGACCACTCCTTGCTTTTCATTGGATAGCGCCATGGGATCCTTAGTAACCCTTGGGCTCGACTAGTGCGCCGGCCTAAATCACAGGGTTGAACCCACGACCTTCTGACCCAGAAGTTTGGGAGTTTGGGCTGAGACACTCTGGCCAATGAGAAACGTCAAGACACAAGTAAACGCACAGGAACAGCAGACTCGAGAGTGCATTCCATAGCGCAGACACGTTTTACATATCAATCACACAGGCCATTCAGCCCATCCACTCAGAAATAACCTCCCATTCATACGGTGTCAGCCATGGCTCGGTGGGCAGCACTCTCTCGCCTCTGAGTCAGAAGGGTTGTGGGTTCAGAGTCCCCACTCCAGAAATTTGAGCACAAAAATCTAGGCTGACGCTCCCAGTGCAGTACTGAGGGAGTGCCGCACTGTCGGAGGTGCCGTCTTTCAGATGAGACGTTAAACCGAGGCCCCGTCCGCCCTCTCAGGTGGATGTAAAAAATCCCACGGCACTATTTCGAAGAAGAGCTGGGGGAGTTCTCCCCGGTGTCCTGGTCCAATATTTATCCCTCAATCAACATCACTAAAAGAGATTAGCTCATCATTATCACATTGCTGTTTGTGGGAGCTTGCTGTGCGCAGATTGGCTGCCGCGTTTCCCACATTACAACAGTGACCACACTCCAAAAAGTACTTCATTGGCTGTAAAGCGCTTTGGGACGTCCGGTGGTCGTGAAAGGCGCTATAGAAATGCAAGTCTGTCTTTTTTCTTTCATTTTTTTCCCCCCTCCCCCATCACAGCAACCAATTGTTTCTCAGATGATTGCAGGTTTTTTTTTTCAATCCACTCCAGGCTGTGAGGAAGTCTGTCCCAGTCTTGAGAGCAGAATCCTCCTGCCTTCTGAACTCAATCCAACCTTTCTCTTGTGGTGCACCTCACACCCGGTGTCCAGGTTTTGAGTCAGTGTCGAGAGCAACTCCCTTATTGGATAGAGGAGTATTGCAAAAACGATATTACGTTGGTTACGAAATCACTGAGAGTAAGAAAGTGATTGAATGAACTGAACATAATTCCCAAACTCTTGGCATTAAACATTTCCTGCAGATTATTGACCTTGTTTTATTTTTTTCCCCTTTCTGTTCCTTACTCTTTACTTCTGCAAATCTATTAAATCGGCTTTGATGTTGTTGGGGCCTGATTTCCGCGTTTGCCTGCATTGGGAATGTTGCATAAGCCTGTGTGTGTGTTTTTTTTCCCATTTTCTGTCGGGAGACGTAAAATCCGAGCGGCACACCTGGCGGCCCCGTGCCTTTAAGAGGTTTGGTCAGTTACAGATTTACCTGCAAACGGTGACGTGGGCTGATTAACCTGGGCTCCAGGAAGAAGGAAGCTCCTTCCTGCTCTTGCTGGCAAGCTCAGTAACTCTCCAGCACTGATCTGAAGAGGGGGAATGTCAGCCTCTGCTATCTTTATCCTGGACCTTAAAGGCAAGGTAAGGTGTTTAATATTAAAAAACACAAGTCCCAGGACTTCAGGGGAGAATTAAGAAGCGTTCATGCCCAGCCTGGTTAATGCAGTCCCAGACTTCCCCACCCCAGTGGGTTAACAGCAATCCAGGTTTCACTTTGGAGTGCAACCTGCCGTTTTGGTTTGCTTGAGCAGCTTAAGTTCCAACTAAGATGGGTTTCAACCATAGTGCAAGAAGTTAAGACAAGGTTAAGATCTTTTTGGTTGCAATGGACTTTGCTTTTGTGCAAATGCAGAATAATGCATGCCCGGGACTGGTGGCAGGGCCTGAACGATGTCAGCACTTCACCACGCCTCCATTTAATTAAGAGTGAATGAAATTTTTAAATTATAATTTTTGAAAATTTCACCCGGTAAGTCCTGTTTAACTTCACACGGTTTTTTGCTTTTTGATGGTTGATTCCTATTTCCAGTTGCCTCGGTAACCTCCTGGGGAACCTGGGTCAGGAAGCTGAGACTCGATCGATCCCAGTCCTGCTCTCGCTCAGCAGGCTGGTCATGGGCACGCTCGAGTACCCCCGGGGGCTTAACCGCTTCACCCGGCTGAGTGGGCAACACTCTCTCTCTCGCCTGTGCCCGAAGGTCGTGGGTTCGAGTCCCACTCCAGAGACTGGAGCAGAAAATCGAGGCCGACACTCCCAGTGCAGCGCTGAGGGCGTGCCGCACTGTCGGAGGTGCCGTCTTTCGGATGAGATGTTAAACCCAGGCCCCGTCTGCTCTCTCAGGTGGATGTAAAAGATCCCATGGCCACTATTTGAAGAAGAGCAGGCGATTTGGACCTGCAATTTATCCTTCAATCAGCATCCCTAAAACAGATTATCTGGTCAGTTATCACATTGCTGTTTGTGGGATCTTGCTGTGCGCAAATTGGCTGCCGCATTTCCCACATTACAACAGTGACCCCACTTCAAAAAGTGCTTCATTGGCTGTAAAGCGCTTGGGGGACGTCCGGTGGTCGTGAAAGGCGCTATAGAAATGCAAGTCTTTCTTTTAACCTGTCTTGTGAGGAGAATTCTGCGTGATTTCAGGTTGGATTTTGAGTGAGTCTGTTGCGTCTCCAGTGGCTGCACTCCTTCAAAATCCTACCCAGTTAAGCAGGCAAACTGTTGTTTTTAAAAAAAAAATTAAAAAAAAATGCCCTCCCTCCCACAGGGTGTAGCTGGCACATTTGGCGGCACTCCCCGGTATACTAATGGGCCTTGTGGTTAGAAAGTGATCTGGTCGCTTTGGGGCCCGTGTGGAACATAAAAACCGGCGCAGGCCGATTGGCCTGTTTCTGCTCTGTACGTTCTATGTTCACGAATTCAGGCCAACCTGCGCTGAGTTAATAGGCAGTAGGGGCTCCCTAATAGGCCTCAGTGCCCGTGGGTTGGGTTTTGAGGGGGGTGGGGTGGATTCTTGCTCGACACACCAGCTGGACGTGGGGGGGTGGGGGTGGGTGGTGGCAGGTGAGGACCCAGCTGTGATGCCCGACCCCCCCTCCCCATGCGAGTGAATAGCCTGCCAGCACACCCACCAGACTCGCTGATAAAGGAAAATAGCAAAATACTGCGGATGCTGGAAATCTGGACATAACAACAGGAAATGCTGGAAACACTCAGCAGGCCAGGCAGCATCCGTGGAGAGAGAAACAGAGTCAATGTTTCAGGTCTGGGACCCTTCATCAGAACTGGAAAAAGTTAGAGATGTAACAGGTTTTAAACAGGTGCAGAGACTGTCCCTTAAGTTCCTTCCTCCCCTCCCACCCCCTTCCCTGCTTCTGCACTTGCTTAAAATATGTTCCATTTCCAACTTTCCAAAGGATGTTCTTTCCTCCCCTCCCCCCTTTTCCAGCCCCTACACCTGCTTAAAAATCTGTTCCATTTCCTGCTTTTTTCCAGTTCTGATGAAGGGTCACAGACCTGAAACGTTAACTCTGTTTCTCTCTCTCCACGGATGCTGCCTGACCTGCTGAGTGTGTCCAGCGTTTTCTGTTGTTATCGCTGATAAAGGGTGTCCATTTGGATGAGGGCAGGCGATGCCCATGGAGTTTGTACCCGAGCAACAACTTTTGGGAGTGGGTGGAAGGAGGTATTTTAGTCAGAAAAGGGATGCTTTAAGTAAGAATAACAGCGCTAAAAAATCAAATTTAGACAGTGAAAGGAGGAAAAGAGAGTCTGCAAAGGGGCAGGGGCAATGAAAGGTAGGGACTGAATTATAGTTTTAAGATGTTCTTTGACATGAATCTTGTCATTCATGTGAAAATGACCTTTGTAATAATACTGGGCGGCCTGCTGGTGGCACTGTCCAGGGAGAGTATAAATACTCGGGCATGGGCCCAGCTTGCTCAGGACATTCTTTAACAGGAACTAGTGAAGGACACAACTGACCTCCATGTTGAAAAACAGTTGATTAAAGCTTTGTTTAACGCTTAGACTAAGTGCCTAGTAGTTTTCTTACGTCATTCTTCATTTTATTTTTTCCTAATATTGACTTTGTATTTAATAGACATTAAAATTGCAGTAACACGGCTCCCCAACATCTGAGGAACTTTCATCTCTGTGATAATAGGGCATTGTCCAGCGAGCTGCAGTGATCTAATTCTCCTTTCCCAGCTATTTGGCTCAGTGGGCAGCACCCTCGCCTCTGAGTCAGAAGGTTGTGGGTTCAAGTCCCGCTCCAGGGACTTGAGCACAAAAAGCTAGGCTGACACTCTAGTGCAGTGCTGAGGGAGTGCTGCACTGTCGGAGGTGCCATCTTTTGGATGAGACGTTAAACCGAGGCCCCGTCTCTCCCCTCAGGTGGACGTAAAAGATCCCACGGCCGCTATTTCAAAGAAGAGCAGGGGGAGTTATCCCCGGTGTCCTGGTCAATGTTTATCCCTCAATCAGTGTCGGGTTAGCAGATCATTTATCTCATTGCTGTTTGAGGCATGTTGCTGCTCTCCGAAAATAATTGTACGGAGGGCTTGGAAACATTTGAGTGCAATGAGGCATGTCAAAGAAATTGGCCGACTGTGATGTCGTATGAAACATTTTCTGTTTCATAAAATGATACAGCACAGAACGAGGCCATTCGGCCCATCGTGTCTGTGCCGGCTCTTTGGTATAGCTCTCCATTTACTCCCACTCCCCTGCTCTATCCCCATAGCCCTGTAATTTCTACTGAGAACAGCAGTGGATTGCCACAGGAACTGCCGAGGGTGATAATTGCAGTGACACCTTTGGTTAAAGGGCCTCAAATTCATGAAAAATATAGTTTTGCAAGTAGGGGTCTACTAATGGTTCCACAAGATCCTCCAATTTCTGTACCTCCAGGTCTGGCGCGCCAGTGTCTCAAGTGTGTATTTTTATATTTTTCCAGTATTTATTTATTGATTTACAATGAATGGTATTTCTGTTGCTTTACGCTGGTCTAAGACTGTTTCAGTACTGGTATAGGGGTCTCGGAGTGTGTCAGTACTGGTATAGGGGTCTCGGAGTGTGTCAGTACTAGTATGAGGGGTTTGGAGTGTGTCAGTACTAGTATGAGGGGTTTGGAGTGTGTCAGTACTGGTATGGGGAGGTTTGGAGTGTGTCAGTACTGGTATGGGGGGGTTTGGAGTGTGTCAGTACTAACAACTTCAGGATGTCTCTACCTGCTTTACATCCAATAAAGTACTTTTGAACTGTAGTCACTGATTTAATTGTAGAAAATGCGGAATTTACGCACGGCAAGCTCCCACAAGCAGCAATGTGATGATGACCAGATAATCTGTTTTAGTGATGTTGGTTGAGGGATAAATATTGGTCGGGACACCGGGGATAACTCCCCCCTGCTCTTCTTCGAAATAGTGCCGCGGGATCTTTTACGTCCACCCGAGAGGGCAGACAACTGTGACTAACGAGAGAGGAAAAATAACCTTTAACCCTTGTCTTTCTTTAAACTCTCCATTGGTTCAGCTTCTGGTATGCCGGAATTACAAAGGGGACGTGGATATGTCGGAGATCGAGCACTTCATTCCGATCCTAACGCAGAAGGAAGATGAAGGGGCCGTGTCCCCATTGCTGACTCACGGCAAAGTTCATTTCTTGTGGATTAAGCACAGCAACTTATACTGTATCCTTTCTGTACGACACACACTCCAGCAAACGGCTCCACCCAATGGATCATAAGTGCCTGGAATCGTCTGGGAGCCACGATAATAGTGACACAGGCTGTTCAAACATGCAGTTTAATTGTAGGCTGGGCTGAGCTGCAGTGTTGGATGGTGAAGGAGCAGTTGTCAGCTTTGCCTCTTCTCTGTCACCATCTTCGGGATATATTAGAGAGAGAGAGAGAGAGAGAACTAGTTAATTGACTAAGGTGTTGCAATGGTCAGTTTTTTTTTAAATCTCTCTCCTCTCTCTCCACCCCCTCCCTCCCTCTTTCTCTCGACCCCCCCCCCCCCCCCCCCCCCGGTGCAGTAGTGTGTAATACTCAGAGCTGATCAATTGCAATATTTCACAATTTTCACTTTCTCCCATCCCCTCTTGAAGATGCTGCCTCCATGCTCAGTCTGGTAATGAGTGACACATGGTAAAGATTCACCTGGAGTGTGCAGATCCCAGGTTCAATTCCTGCTTTGTGATCTTCTTTCGTACGGTAGTAGCAAATCAAATGTCAATATCTAAGTCAGATATCCAGGCTAAAGTTTCCGGTGTAACAGTGTGGACATCTTGTAGGCTGCCTGCGAATTTCCTCTGAGGGCAGTGTTCGATGATGTGCTCCAGGGTCTGATCAGGAGCTCCACGGTCACATAATGGAGATGCTGTAATCTTCCTTCTATGGAGAAGGCGGGCAGCACCTACCATGACCAGTTCTGAGGCGGTTGACGGTTGTCCACTGTTTGCGAGGAAGGTTTGATCCTGCAGGTTGCACTGTGGGGTCCTCTAAGGAATCCATTCCGTACGTCGCAGTTCTTCCAAGCATTTCACCATCGGTCATCAAGGCTGAAAGGAGATCGCTGAAAGGCTTCGGCGATGGTCCAAAATGGCTTTCTAGATTTGAGACGTGTTGGCAGGTTGTTCAAGTCGGCCTGGATCGTGTCTTTGCTGGTGCAGCGGTTGTATTCTCTGGAGGCTGCATATTCGCGGCGTAGGTGTGGTGGTGCGATGTTTGCAAGCACGGGCAGCCAAGGTGTTTGGTGTCGATTAAAAGCGTACCGGTGATAATTCTCATAGTAGAATTCAGCTGGCCATCAACGGATTTGCTTTGTGGTGAGGGAGCTGATCGCGGACAAGGGGCAGCCGCGTGGAATGATCAGCTTCAGCATCCTCGGGCTGGAGAAGAGCTAAATCTCCCACAGCTTTCTGCTCTCGATCATTAGCCAGTAACCTGTACTGGAGTGAGTGAGCGTATGGACGGGGCAGAGGGAGAGGGAGGGTATCTGCAGCGGAGGCATTAGGACCATGCAATCCGAGCCAGTCAGGGGCTGACCCAGTGATCAGTCTTCCACGTCGTTGTTTAGATTTGCGAATATGCAGTCTCCAGAGAACACAACCGCTACAGCAGCAAAGACACGCCGATCCAGGCCGACTTGAACAACCTACCACCAACCCGTCTCAAATCTAGAAGACCACTTTGGACCATCGCCAAGGCCCTTCAGTGATCTCGTCTCAGCCTTGATGACCGATGGCGAAATGCTTGGAAGAACTGTGACATATGGAATGGATTCCTTATAGAGGACCCCCACAGTGCAATCTGAAGGATCAAACCTTCCTCACAAACAGTGGACAACCATCAACCACCTCAGAACCGGTCATGGTGGATGCTGCCCGTCTTCTCCATAGGGCTCCTGCAAGGACAACGCCACCCCCTGGGCAGAATACCCTATTTCCCCGTTGGCGCTTGTAGTGTATGTACCTTTAAGAAAGAACTACTTTTACAGCTCCTGTATACTGTAGTACCGGCAGTGACCACACCTGTATATAAACCCTGTGTAGGGATCTGTACGTTAGTTTTTAGACTACCCTCATCCAGTAAACACCTGTTGATTGTTAATCTGCAGTCTCCGTCTATTTATTGAAGAACACCATACCTTAAGATTCACGGATTTAACAGCGCTCGTACTCCTGAGAAGAATAGGAACAGGAGTAGGCCATTCGGTGCCCCCGAGCCTGTTCCGACATTCAGTGAGATCACGGCTGATCTGTATCCTAACTCCATTTATCCTGGGTTCGGGACGGAATCCTCCAGCGTTCCCGCCCGTGAATGCTGAGCAGCGGACCCCCCCCCCCAATGGCCCAGAAATTCGGGTCCCCATGGGTGAGTACGCACGGGGTACTCGCGCGTAGGCCCAATGAAAGTGCCGGTTTCGTGCATGCACTGCGCATGTGCGGGAAACCGGAACTTCTGTTCCCTTAAAGGAAGGGGTTCAGAGGTCAAACGCGTGCGCCGGAGAGGCAGCGCGTACGCCTGGAACTTCTGTTTTTTTTGCAGGTTTCTCCGGGAGGGTAAGTCTCCAGGAGCTACGCTTTTAAAAAGCATTCGCAAGGCCTGCTTTTAACAAGGTAAGTGGTGAATTAAGTAAAATTAAAACATTTTTTCCACAGGTTTATTATTTCTAAATACTTTAAAGAAAGGTAAGTTTATTTTTAACCCTGTTAGAAAATGTAATTAATTTTTTCAAAAATTTAAATTATTGTTTAAAATAGTTATTTAATGTAATTTATAGTTATTTTAAAAATGTGATCTTTTTAAAATTTATTTGAAGTTTTAGTGATGTTTTGGGGCTTATAGTATTTATAGGTTTGACAGCTCTTCCTGTCAAACTTATGAATGACGCATTCCCTGCTACCATTGGCTCTCCATGGCCCACGTGATCCCAGGGGACGCATCGAACTAACTGCGCCCCTGGGATACGCAAGCACTGCACGCCGGCAGCTGGAGGAGGCCCAGGATCGGAATCCCACGTGGGCCCCACAGCTCAATGGCCGGCGCGCTAGGTAAGTGCAGGTCGGGGTCTTGCACCCACGGGAAGCCTCCCCGACCCAAATTTCTGGGCTTAAGTCGATCGAATGTGTAGCTTTGAAAAGATGTCATGCGTTGAATACTGCCGAGTGTTTCTTTTTCTTAACCTAGTGTTCAGTGGTTGCAACTACAATAAAAAATTCAAATGCCTCCCTTGTGTACGCATTCTTATATAAAATCGTACAGGTAAAGGCCTCCATTTTTATTACTTTAAATCCTGGTATAAGTGATTGTTAACTGGCATGATTCTTCCTTGTCTTCCCCCTCCTTTCAGCAGACCCTGTTCCACATGCACCAACTCCCTCTGTACCTCGCCTGAGTTGCTGTTTTAGTGGGGCCTGACCAATGCTGTCCACATGAAATGCTTTCCCCATACTGGCTCGCGACTGGGAGCCCCCGAGTGCCATTGGGCATTACTCTGCAGGGTTGCAACCGTTGCCGGTTCCCCTTTGCCGTTGCAGCTAATCACAAACCACGAGGGTTGGACTGGAGTCACGTGTGGGCCAGACCGGGTCGGGGTGGCAGGTCCGTTCACTGAAGAGCATTTGAGAACCATCCCCTTCCACCCCATCCCGCCAGCCCTCCGAGGCCAAGTTACTGGATTAATTACATTGAGTGTACAGCACAGAAACAGGCCATTCGACCCAACTGGCCTGTGCTCCACACGAGCCTCTTCCTATTCCATATGTGCTTATCTAGCTTCTCCTTAAATGCATCTATGCTATTCTCCTCAACTACTCCTTGTGGTCGCTCGTTCTGCATTCTAATCACTCTTTGGGTAAAGAGGTTTCTCCAAATTCCTTTTTTGGATTCAATTACACGATGATGAGATTTGAACTCCCAACCTCCTAAGGGTTGTTAGTCCAGTACCATAACCACTAGGCTAAGGGTGTGTGAGCTTAGACAGTGGGTGGCTGGCGGGTTACTTAGCTCTGGAGCCAAGCTTGGTCCTCACCTGACATCCATGTTTCCAGGAAGCGGGGTGTCACGAGATAGTGATTAAGACCAGGAACCTGGGCTTCTTATCCCCTCTCCAGCCCAGGGGCGTTCAGGCCAGCTGCCCCCCCTCTGCTGAGATCGATGTACGCAACACAAGCTTGGGATTCAAGCGTGGGACCTTTTGAGGTCAGAATGGTTCCGCGACTCATTGGGTAAACTCTCCTCAAAGTCACTGTTAAAAATGAATGCATCTTGTTATAAATCTCATCATCATGACGAAACGACTCATGAAATAACACTGGACGGCCAGCTGGTGGCGCCGTCCAAGGAGTATAAATACTCGGGCGTGGGCCCAGCTTGTCCAGAGACATTTTGTAAGACAGGAACTAGTGAAGTACAACTAGACCTCCATGTTTTGAAACAGGTTGATTTAAAGCCTTGCTTTATGATCAAACCAAGTGCGTAGTGAGTTTTATTATGTCACATCTTGTTGCTAAAACCTGGCAGCAGCCCCCCCGCCACCACTCACCTGGTTTGTCCATTATTGGTGCCCGTGAGTTGGGCAAGAAGGCGGTGCTGGGGACGCTGGCCACTAAGTAACAACCCCTGGCACCCATGGAGCAAGTGGGTCCTCAGTTGTTAGACGCACTGCCCGCTGCTGGTAATGAGCCTGGCTCATCAGGAAGATCCCACGGTAGCTGATGGCGGCTGGGACTCGACAGTTGGGCCGTGGTTTCTGGGCTAAGGAGGGGAAAGCAAGGATCAACCGGGGATACCTGCTCCTGCTCACAATCCATGGACTCCTGATGCAAAGTGCATTTGGATGAGGACAGGGTTGGGCTTCCAGGCTGACCCCCATGGCCTGATGACTCTCGTTGTCCAAGCCTATACTTGGGCGAGGTATCTGAGGGCGACTGGGAGCCATGGAGCTGTACCCCAAGAGTCAACGTCTTCAGGAGTGGAGAGGAGTGGGGGGTGTTGGGGGAAGGCTTTGAAATCATCATTCATTGTACTTAAACCTATGACCCACGACAGCTCACACCTGCCTTCTCTCCAGGTCTTCACAGAGTATTTTAAGGAGCTGGAGGAGGAAAGCATTCGGGACAACTTTGTGGTAGTCTACGAGCTCCTGGACGAAGTGATGGACTTCGGCTTCCCACAGACCACAGACAGCAAGATCCTGCAGGAGTGAGTGTCCAAAACCGACCCGTTCCCAACTCCCTCATCGGTCTAGGGGCCGGTCACTGTGCAGACATCCCCAAACAGTAAAAAAAAAAATATCCGTACTCGCAAGCCAGGGGATCACCTGGCGCTCAGGCGGGGTGGGGTGGTGAGTGTACATATTGGGAGGCACAGGCATTGTGCAGGACAGGCTCAATGGACCAGAGGGTCTTTTCATGTCCATTATTGTTCATATATATTTTTTTATTTATTTGTTCCTGGGATGTGGGTGTAGCCAGCATTTATTGCCCATTCCCATTCCTAATTGCTCTCGGTGAGCCACCTGATACAACTTGCTAGGCAATTTCAGAGGGGAGTCCTAGAGTTATACAGCACAGAAAGAGGCCCTTCGGCCCATCGTGTCCGCGCCGGCCATCAAGCCCTGTCTATTCTAATCCCATTTTCCAGCACTTGGTCCGTAGCCTTGTATGCTAAGGCGTTTCAAGTGCTCATCTAAATGCTTCTTGAATGTTGTGAGGGTTCCTGCCTCTACCACCCTTTCAGGCAGTGAGTTCCAGATTCAACCACCCTCTGAGTGAAAAAGTTTTTCCTCAAATCCCCTCTAAACCTCCTGCCCCTTACCTTGAATCTATGCCCCCTTGTTATTGACCCCTCTACTAAGGGGAAAAGTTCCTTTCTATCTACCCCCCTCATAATTTTGTACACCTCACTCGGGTCCCCCCTCAGCCTTCTCTGCTCTAAGGAAAACAACCCCAGCCTGTCCAGTCTCTCTTCATAGCTGAAGCGCTCCAGCCCAGGTAACATCCTGGTGAATCTCCTCTGCACCCTCTCCAATGCAATCACATCCCTCTTATAGTGTGGCGACCAGAACTACACACAGTACTCCAGCTGTGTCAACCACATTGCCGTGGGTCTGGAGTCACATATAGGCCAGACCGGATAAGAACGGCAGATTTCCTTCTCTAAAGGAAATTAGTGAACCAGATGGGTTTTTACGACAATCCGGTAGTTTCATGGTCACCATCACTGACACGAGCTTGTTATTCCAGATTTATTTAATTAACTGAATTTAAATTCCCCGGCTGCCGTGGTGGGATTTTAACTCATGTCACCGGATCATTAGGCCGCTGGATTACTAGTCCAGTGACATAACCACTATGCTACCGTACTCGAAGGTATAGGCCTTCTAGAACACGATATGGAAATATCTAGAACTTTTTCACAAAAGAGTGAAAATGTGTTGAATACAGTCCTGTGTTAGAATGTTAAAATGTTGTATTCAACGCGATGCTGCTCACGGGGAGAAGTTACGTAGATTACGTTCCCCGCCCCCCTCCCCACCTGCCGTGGTTTGCACAGGCTAATTGTGCTCATACAAACATAGAAGACAGGAGCAGGAGTAGGCCATTCGGCCCCTCGAGCCTGCTCCGTCATTCAATGAGATCATGGCTGATCATCCAAACTCAGTAGCCTGTCCCTGCCTTCTCCCCATATCCCTTGATCCCTTTAGCCTTATCATCCTCTCTAACCCATGAGGTCGAATGTCAAACCTGGTTCCCTACGGCAAGCAAACAATGATCAGATTCACATCCTCGTTCCGCAAAACCTGAAGCCCAGACCTGGAATGATTAGGAGTCCTGGTCACCAAGTGGCCGTTCCTCCTTCACTTTGGATACCAGAAACAATGTCTGCCGTCCTTGCCAGAGACATGTGCCGAACGTCAGAAGATCGAGGTAGCCTGTGTAGGCTTGTTTTTCTTTCCTTTTTCCTCCATCCCCAGCCCCATTTTTCTCCCTTGCTTTCCTGAAGGTGCTGACTCGTGTTAAAAGAACATAAGGATTAGGAGCAGGAGTCGGCCATTTGGCCCCTCGAGTCTGCTCCGCCATTCAATAAGATCATGGCTGAACTTCTACCTCAATTTCACTTTCCCACTATATTCATTGATTCCCTTCAAAAAGTGTTCAAGAATCTATCGATTTCAGTCTTGAATATACTCAATGACTGAGCATCCACAGCCCTCTGGGTTTGAGAATTCCAAAGGTTCACAACCCTCTGAGTGAAGAAATTTCTCCTCATCTCAGTCTGATGATACAAAGCTAGGGGGAATGTAAGTTGTGAGGAGGATGCAAAGAAGCTTCAAGGCGATATAGACAGGCTAAGTGAGTGGGCAAGAACATGGCAAATGGAATATAATGTGGAGAAATGTGAAGTTATCCACTTTGGTAGGAAAAATAGAAAAGCAGAGTATTTTTAAAATGGTGAGAGATTGGGAAATGTTGGTGTTTAGAGGGACCTGGGTGTCCTTGTACACGAATCACTGAAAGTTAACCTGCAGGTACAGCAAGCAATCAGGAAAGCAAATGGTATGTTGGCCTTTATTACAAGAGGATTTGAGTATAAGAGTAAAGATGTCTTACTGCAATTATATAGGGCCCTGGTGAGACCACACCTGGAGTATTGTGTACAGTTTTGGTCTCCTTACCTAAGGAAGGATATACTTGCCATAGAGGGAGTGCAGCGAAGGTTCACCAGACTGGTTCCTGGGATTGGGGGGATTGTCCTATGAGGAGAGATTGAGTAGACTAGGCCTATATTCTCCAGAGTTTAGAAGAATGAGAGGTGATCTCATTGAAACATACAAAATTCTTACAGGGCTTGACAGGGTAGATGCAGGGAGGATGTTTCCCCTGGCTGGGGAGTCTAGAACCAGGGGTCACAGTCTCAGAATTAGGGGTTGGCCGTTTAGGACCGAGATGAGGGAGAAATTTCTTCACTCAGAGGGTGATGAATGTTTGGGGGGCAGAAAAGAGCAAAATGGCAAAAGGGATGATAGTGCAAGGAAAGAAACAAAAGATGTATCCAGAAGAAATGTAAATGGTTGCAGCAGAATCATTACCAGCACCTGCTGGCCGAGAAAATGGGGGCGGTGGTTATGGTCTGAAATTGTTGGACTCGATGTCGAGTCCGGTAGGCTGTATATGCCTAATCGAGCTTACGTTGAGCTTCATTGGAACAGTGTAGGAAGCCGAGGACAGCGCGGTCAGAGTGGGAGTGGGACGGAGAACTAAAGTGGCGAGCGACCGGAAGCTCGGGGTCACGCTTGCGGACTGAATGGAGGAATTGTTTAGAAGCAAGTATAGGGGCGGGGGGGAAGGGGTGGGAAGGAAAGAACAAAAGGGAACAAAGAATGGGACTCATCCAAAGCAAGGTGAGGAAAGCTGAGTGACGAGGAGCCTTGGTCTTGAACCCGCGCTGATGGGGGTCCGGTTGGGATTTGGCTCTCTGTTTCTTTGTTCGTTTTGTTCTGATCGGGGGGCTGGGATCGGAGCGAAGTAGCTTGACTCATGCCTGGTCATTTCTGTTTTCCGTTGGACAGATATATCACACAGCAGGGGCAAAAACTGGAAGTAGCCGCCCCACGGCCCCCTGCCACGGTTACTAACGCCGTGTCCTGGAGGTCAGAGGGCATCAAGTACAAGAAGAACGAGGTCTTCATTGATGTCATCGAAGGTGTCAACGTGTTGGTGGGTGCTGCTTTTTGAGGTGAATGATTTGTCATTCCACCCATAACCTCTTGATCCTTGAGTCCTGCTCAGCACTTGGGTGCAGTTCTCTAAGGACCAGCGGGGGCGCTGTCCTGGAAGAACAAACGCAGCTTGCATTTTATACGGTGCTTTTAACACAGAAACATTTCTCAAGGTGCTGCACAGGAATGGGCACCAAGCCAAAGGAAGAGATACTGGGAGATGTGACCAACAACCTGGTCACAGAGGCAGTTTTAAGAAAGGTCGTAAAAGAGTCGAGGGAGGTGAAGAGGTTTAAGGAGGACATTCCAGGGCATGGGGCCAAGGCAGTTGAAGGCACAGCCAATGAGTTGGAGGAACAGAGCTTGGGGGCATGGAGTATTGGTGGGGGGGGGGGGGCTTCAGGGAGGGTTACAGAGATAGGGAGGGGTGACATGAATCAGTCATTCATGAAAGAAAGACTTATGAAATAATACTGAGCGGCCTACTGGTGGCGCTGTCCAGGGAGAGTATAAATACTCAGGCACGGGCCCAGCTTGCGCAGGACATTCTTAACAGGAACTTGTGAAGGACACAACTAGACCTCCATGTTGTAAAACAGTTGATTAAAGCTTTGTTTAACATTTAGACCAAGTGCCTAGTAGTTTTCTTACATCAAGGGGCAAGGCCATGAAAGGATTTAAGCCCGAGGATGATAGTTTTAAATTTGAGGCCCTGGTGGAGCAGAAGCCAACGTCGGTCAGCAAGGACAGAAGTGACGAGTCAGCAGGAGTTGGTGTGGGATGGGATAGTGTGGGGCAGCAGAGTTGTGGAGGATGGGAGCCCGGCCGGGAGTCCGGAAGTGACAAAGGCTTGGATGAGGGATTCACCAACAGCCAGAAGATCCGCTGACTTTACCCAACCAGGGGGTCTTTTCCCAGTGGCACGGTTTAACTTTGGGAAGTGGTCCAGCGTGTGAATGGTCGCCAGCCCTGGTTCTTCTGGCTGAAGACTGGCTTGAGTGCAATGTAGACCCTCCTCGGCTATCTGGGAAAGGTCTACCCCCACCAGAAAACCCGGGGCAGACTCTGGAGGAGTGGGACCCGAGGCCTTTTCTCATCCTCGACTTGGAAGTGTGTGGTTTTGCGTGAGGTAACAAACCGTTGGGTAGAGCGAGAACTGAATGTCCTACCAGGGCAGGGTAGGGACAGCGAGTGTGCTATACAGAGCAGGTGAGGTTGGAGAATGGATTTGCCTTTGGATGCATCCTTGCTATGGCTTACTGTTGGGTTGCATTCGTGGCAGTTGTGCATGTCCAGTCTACCTCTTCCCTACATTACAACAGTGACTCCATTTCAAAAATACTTCATTGACTGTAAAGCACTTTGAGACGTCCGGCGGTCGTGAAAGGTGCTATATAAATGCAAGTCTGTCTTTTCTTTTTTACAGAAAGCCTCAGCCAACAACCTATCAGTCCTTTACTTTATTTCCACTAATTATGTTATAAAAAGAAAGAGAACTGTTTGAACGCATTATTTTGAGGGGAGGGGAGGGGAGAAACACCTTTTTCCCCCATTGATTGTTCCTAAATCTCTCCACCACTGGGGGTTTTCCTCCTCTCATGCCTGGGTTTGTTGTAGACTCATTGATAGAGATTGATTGATGTCGCAGAACGATACAGCACAGAAGGGGGCCATTCGGCCCATCGTGCCTATGCCGGCTCTTTGAAAGAGCGATCCCATTAATCCCACTCCCCTGCTCTTTCCCTGTAGCCCTGTAAATTTTTTCCCTTCAAGTATTTATCCAATTCTCTTTTGAAAGTTACTATTGAATCTGCTTCCACTGCCCTTCCAGGGAGCGCGTTCCAGATCACAACAACTCGCTGTGTGTAAAAAAAAAAAAAAAAAAAAAAAGTTTCCTCACGTCACCTCTGGTTCTTTTTTCTTGCAAATCATCGTAAATCTGTGTCTTCTGGTTACCAACCCCTTCTGCCACTAGAAACAGTTCCTCCTTACTTACTCTATCAAAACCATTCATGATTTTGAACACCTCTATCAAATCTCCTCTTCACCTTCTCTGCTCCAAGGAGAACAACCCCAGCTTCTCCAGTCTCTCCACATCACTGAAGTCCCTCATCCCTGGTCCCATTCCAGTAAATCTCCTCTGCGCCCCCCTCCCAGGCCTATGATTAGACCGCCACTATTGTCGTATCGTGCGACTACCAGGAGGGTAGAAGGCGAGATTAGATGGACCGTGATCTTTCATCATCAAGCAATTCCCTCCGTTCCTATGAGAGTTTCCCAGTTGCTCCACTCACCTCCTCCTTGTCTTTCGGGCAGGTCAGTGCCAACGGGCAGGTTCTGCAGAGCGAGATTGTCGGCAGTGTGAAGCTACGGGTTTTTCTCTCGGGAATGCCAGAACTTCGGCTTGGGCTAAACGACAAGGTTCTCTTCGAAATAACGGGGCGTAAGTAGCGCGACAGCACCCTGTTAGTCTAGCGACGGTTTCACCAATGTCCTGTTAAGGTAATACAAAGAGTTTTACCCTCTGTTATCGGAGGAAGTAGTTGCTGACATGAATCAGTCATTCATGAAAGAAAGACTTATGAAATGATACTGAGCGGCCTACGGGTGGCGCTGTCCAGGGAGAGTATAAATACTCTGGCACGGGCCCAGCTTGCGCAGGACATTCTTAACAGGAACTTGTGAAGGTCACAACTAGACCTCCATGTTGTAAAACAGTTGATTAAAGCTTTGTTTAACGCTTAGACCAAGTGCCTAGTAGTTTTCTTACGTCAGTTGCTTAGTCTCTGTCTCTCTCTGTCTCTCTCTGTCTGTCTCTGTCTCTGTCTCTGTCTCTCCCCCTCTCTCTCTCTCTCTCTCTCTCTCTCTCTCTCTCTCTCTCTCGCTCTCGCTCTCGCTCTCGCTCTCTCTCTGCTCCTCTCTCTATAGCCCAGCGAAGAGCCAACAGTGCCGGCGGAAGATGGGCGGGGAGATCGATCGCCATAAAAGCCTCCAGCTGGAGCTGGTCATCCTGTGCATTTGAGGCAGTCAAACCACGGCCAGACAGATTGTAAACATACTTAACTATAAGCAGATGGGTTCGCCTTGAAAGCGTGAGACTTGTAGAAATAAATACAAGATCTTCCAAAATGCCAGAAGGAAAAATGAAAGGCTTGCGGACAGCACCAGGAAGAGTGGAGAAAATTGCCCCACCGCCAGAGAATGTTGTGAGGATGGGCTCCACCGTTTTCATGTGGGTGGGAGCTATTTCTGTCTGTCTGAACAGGGTGTGAAGAAATGGGCTGAGAGTTGGCAGTGCTGATGTGTCAATATCCGTCCAACCCAAACCAGTAGAACATGGAAAAGACACTGGCCCGGAATTTTGCAGTCAGCGGCAAAGCGAAGGCCTAGCCTGCCGGCTCCGAGGTGCGCTCCGCAGCGGGATCTCGCGATCCCTGCGTCGCGAGCATCCGGTTTTCCGACCTGCGGCTCAAGTCAACGGAGTACAGTGGGGATCCCACGGTGCGAGCTGCTGTGACGTCAGCAGGCTGTCGGAGCAGAGTTCTCACAAGCCAGCTGACCAGGAAGTGGGTCAGCTCTTAAACTTTTTTTTTAAAACTGTTGAGAGAGAGAGAGAGCAAAACAAAGATTGGGGCTCTCGCATGGGGAAAAGGCAAACCTGAAATAAAGATGGTCAAACTTAATTTTTTTTTGAAGAAAATTT